>NC_092335.1:2460000-3172500 GCF_046630445.1 Rutidosis leptorrhynchoides | reverse complement strand
GCCACCAGAAAAGATCACTTTCCCTTACCTTTTATTGATCAAATGTTGGAAAGATTAGCCGAAAATAGTTACTATTGTTTTCTTGATGGTTTTTTCGGATATTTTCAAATTCCAATAGCACCCGAGGACCAAGAGAAAACCACATTCACGTGCCCTTATGGTACTTTTGCTTACAAACGCATGCCATTTGGACTTTGCAACGCCCCTGCAACCTTTCAAAGGTGCATGATGGCGATTTTTCATGACATGATAGAAGAATGCATGGAAGTTTTCATGGATGACTTTTCAGTCTTCGGTGATACATTTGAATCAAGTTTAGTTAATCTTGAACGAATGCTTATTAGATGCGAACAATCAAATCTAGTTCTTAATTGGGAGAAATGTCATTTCATGGTTAAAGAAGGCATCGTTCTTGGACATAAAATCTCAAAGGAAGGAATTAAAGTGGATAGAGCTAAAGTAGATGTAATTGCTAAACTTCCACATCCCACAAATGTTAGAGGAGTTAGGAGTTTTCTAGGGCATGCCGGTTTTTACCGACGTTTCATAAAAGATTTTTCTAAAATTGCCACTCCTATGAATAAACTCCTAGAAAAGGATGCTCCATTCATCTTTTCAGATGAATGTATCAAATCTTTTAATATTCTTAAAGAAAAACTCACTAATGCGCCGATCATGATAACACCAAATTGGAATTTACCGTTTGAACTTATGTGCGATGCAAGTGATTTTGCAATGGGAGCCGTTTTAGGACAAAGGATTGAAAAACGATTTCAACCTATTTATTATGCTAGTAAGACGTTACAAGGAGCACAAACAAATTACACAACTACTGAAAAAGAACTCCTTGCTATTGTCTTTGCTTTTGACAAATTTCGTTCATATCTCGTTCTAGCTAAAACGGTGGTCTATACCGATCATTCTGCTCTTAGATACCTATTTTCGAAACAAGATGCCAAACCAAGATTAATTCGTTGGATTTTACTCTTACAAGAGTTCGATATTGAAATCCGAGACAAAAAGGGAGCAGAAAATCTCGCCGCTGATCATCTTTCTCGTCTTGAAAATCCTGAATTAGAAGTTCTAAATGAATCAGCCATACAAGACAACTTTCCTGATGAATATCTATTGAAGATAATGAAATTCCATGATTTACAGACTATGCAAACTACTTAGTATGTGAATTCCTTGAAAAAGGATTGTCGTACCAAAAACGAAAGAAATTCTTTAGTGATATAAAACACTATTTCTGGGAAGATTCACATTTGTTTAAAAGTTGTCCCGATGGAATAATACGCCGATGTGTATTCGAAGATGAAGCTAGTAAAATCTTAAACCATTGTCACACAGGACCAACAGGAGGGCATTATGGGCCTCAGCTCACAGCAAGAAAAGTTTATGATGCTGGATTCTATTGGCCTACAATTTACAAAGACGCATACCTTCTTTGCAAATCCTGTGATGCATGTCAAAGGGCCGAAAAAATAAGTCAACGTGATGAAATGCCACAAAATGTCATTCAAGTATGTGAAGTATTTGACATTTGGGGTATTGAATTTATGGGTCCATTTCCAAAATCTCATAATAATCTCTACATTCTCGTAGCCATTGATTATGTATCTAAATGGGCGGAAGCACAAGCTCTCCTAACTAACGATGCACGAGTTATAGTCAACTTTTTAAAACGTCTTTTTGCAAGGTTTGGAACACCGAAAGCTTTAATAAGTGATCGGAGAACTCATTTCTGTAATAATCAACTTGAGAAAGTTCTTAAAAGATATGGAGTAACTCATAAAATCTCCACTGCTTATCATCCACAAACAAGTGGACAAGTTGAAAATACCAACCGAGCTTTAAAACGTATTCTAGAGAAAACCGTAGGATCAAATCCGAAGGAATGGTCCATGAAATTGGAGGATGCACTCTGGGCTTTTAGAACAGCCTACAAAACTCCAATTGGAACCACACCTTTTAAACTCGTTTACGGAAAAGCATGTCATCTTCCAGTAGAAATTGAACACAAAGCATTTTGGGCTTTGAAGATATGTAATCTTGATTTACATGAAGCGGGACGTCTACGGTTAAGTCAATTAAAAGAATTAGAAGAATTAAGACATGAAGCATACGAAAATTCGTTAATCTATAAAGAAAGAACGAAGAAATGGCATGATAAAAGAATCAGAAGTTCAAAAGAATTTAAAGAAGGAGACAGAGTTCTTCTTTTCAATTCACGATTCAAGCTATTTCCTGGAAAATTGAAATCAAGATGGTCTGGACCATTCATAGTCAAAAGAGTTTTTCCATACGGAACAGTAGAATTAATAAATTCAAATGGAATTGAATTTAAGGTTAATGGTCACAGAGTTAAACATTACATAGATAGTCCGATGGAAGTCGACAACGAAGTTAATCACAATTTCGATACCACAGCTAACTAAGTGTGGGGAGAATCAAGTCTTTTAAGGATAATATGTATTTCTGTTAGAGTTAGATGTTCTGTTTTCGTGTAGTTCTCGAGAATGGAACCCGAATGGTCTTTCCCTAGCAGACCCTAAAGAACTAGTCTTCTTCCCCCATTCTGAATTTTTATTTTTTTTAGGTTTTACGAGATGAAGACTTCCTGTGAACTAAACCATGGTCTAATGCTACACGCTTTGATCACTAAACGTAATAATGACACCCTTCCAAGTGAAATAGTATCATTAATCAGAAAAAAATTGGATGAAGTAAGAAAAGAATCCAGATGCGAAAATAAGAAGTTACAATTTGGTAAAAGAAAATCAAAATCCGCAGCGAAAAGGAGAGCTCGACACCTTGAAAGATGTCACAAATGCGAAAAATGGTCACACGAAGGTAAATGTTCAAATAATCAAACCTATTCAAACACCGAATTTGTTACTTTATGCAGAGATTGACCGTTCATATGTTTAGAAGAAAAAACATTGAATGCTCGAGGTTACGCCTATGTAGCTATGAAAAACCAATTAGTCCGACTATCTTATGAGTGGGCTAGAGCATATCACTAAGAATACTATCTCACAGGTAAGTTTGTACAGTTTTTATTTATTTTTTTTAACCTTTTGATAATAAACGCTAATTTGTTCGCTATAAAGTATTAAATTGGTATTCGATAAAATTAGGTCTTGCGACCGAAATTATTAATATCATACAAAAATTTATTACATCACTGCGAAATTTACTGTTTATTCTTAAGGTATAAATATCTTTAATCAATCAACATAAAATATTTCAAAAATTCGTCATGAGTTAAACTAGGTTATGAAACCGAAATTACTTTACCGAAAAGAGGGGCGTATATTTTTGATAATATTTGATTGATTAAAGTGGGATAAAAGACCAAAAAGATTTTTAATTTTATTTTTACCTTGTTTTTAAAAATTAATATTTAAAAATTAAAATAATATTATAAACTTTTTAAATCAATAAATTTAAAATTGTAAATATTTGAAAAATTGATTTTTTTTAATATAAGTTTGTATGTATAAAAACAAAAATATAATTTAAGTTTGGTGTGAATTTTTAATATGAATTTTTAATTTTATGCATTTTAAATTTAAGTTTGGTGTGTTTATAAAAAAAATTTTTTACTTTATTTCCTTAAGTTAAAAATATGATTTTTAAAATTCGTCGTGAGTTGAAGACTAGGTCTTTGAACCGAAATTGCTTTACCCGAGGGAGGGACGAGAACTTTTATTATCATTAATTTTAGTCTTATTGAATTAAAGTATGCAAAAAAAAAAAAAAACAATCTTTGCTTTAAAAACAATGTTTTGAAATGACGAAATTTTAAAATTTTGTCGAGGGACGGACTAGGACATCGTTCCGAAACAACCTCGTCCTAAATAAAAGGAAAAACAAAATTTTAAATTTAATTTATATTTTATTAGTATAAGGTTTAAAAAAAAATAAAAAATAAATGTGATGTAACAACACGACGGAATGAACAAATGATGTGCACCATTTATCATTCAGCAAACAAACGCCAATATGTTTGGAAATTTTGGTAAAATTTAATTATTTTTCTACGCTAATCACCCTCAATAATTTAAATTGTTACTGATTTTTTGCAAATGAGGGCATTGCAAGATCTTAAGTGTGGAAAGGGGTTAAATTCTTTCGGATTTTAAAAATTTTTGATTTAAACACTTGGTTACCATTAAAAATACTAGTAACGTAGTAGTTGTATTAGAATCTAGTGCTCTCTGATAACAAAGAACAGCTCTAGTCTTATATACTGACTACCCACTTCTAGTAAAAAATTTTAAAATTTTCAATTAAATGAATTCAAAATTATGTTTATACATATTTATAAACGATAAAACTAGGTGTTAACACCGAAATTATTGTTACCTCGGAAAGGACATAAATTTAGAAACAAACCAAAATGTTAGAATTTATTTAAAATGGAATAGAGGACAATAAAAAGGCAAATAAAAAAAAATAAAAGCCAAGTGTGGGAAAATTTACCAAGTTATTTAAAACATAAGTCACATATTTTTGTGACAAATAACTGAAGATACTTTTGTTTTGGACGATTTTAATCAGTTTTACCCGATTTACTGTAATATATTTGAAAGAAAGATGGATCTACACGATGAATCAATTCCATCATTAAAAGGAAGTAAAGTCTTCCGAAAAAGAAACGCGCTTCTTGATTTAGGTCATGAAGTTGTCGTCCAGACCAGCTGTAGGTTGACGAAAAATCTAGAAAAATTATCACTAAAATCAGCAGGAAATTCACGGAACTCAGCATAAAACAGGGTCGCCAAGTGGTCAGACTTATCCTAACCATGAGAGGATCTGTCTTGTAAAATGGGGAGGACGCCGTGCAAATTAGCTGGATAAGACTAATGAATCAGATCCCCAGAAAGGATAATCTCCTTAAAGATCAAAAATCAGCTTTTAAGCCTGATATTACTCAATCCTAGAGATTGACCTTAAAGATTGAGAATTACAAACTCATGAAATTCAATGATATCTAAACTCGAGCTTGAACGAGAAAATATTTTGATCAAAATTACAAACCGATTTGTTTTCTGAAAACCTATTTTTAATGCGTTCATTACCATTGAACGTAAAATCCTAGGAATTCACCTGGAATTCATTAGGTCACCTGAACCAAATCGGGTGTCAACTGTAAGAACGATGGTTGCATAGTATGGTCAAAGACAGGACCTTGTGCCAAACCGGAAAATTATAAGGGTGAGCTTTACTATTACTCATACCAAGGATAGTAATTGCATCCGACACGTTATAGACCATAATTAAAAGCATGTCACGGGACATTGCCTTAACAGTTGCTTGTTCAACGCTTTCCTTTACAACCGGACAGTAGTTTACCAAAAGGTAATAAACGGAGCAAGTATACTGGACGTGTTGCTTTCCCAATACAAGGTTAGCTAGTGGGTGACACAAAACCGCAAGTGTTGAGCTAAAATTTTCAAATCTGAAACCCACCAAACCCACAAAAACAATTTGCAAACACCGGTGAAGGGTTATTCCGGAAAACTTATCTAGGGTAAAAACTAGATTGAATTTTCAAAAAGATCAAATGTTTTCATAAAGATCCAATTTCCTTAAAGGATCTAAATTTTTATAGTCATGTGGGGCTGTAAACCACAACGTTACTATCATTGTTCATACCGCCGTAATGAAATCACTGATGTACAAAGTGTGAAGAATAAAGAAGTGATTCTAGTATGTTTTTATTCAAGACTATATTGCTTGAGGACAAGCAACGCTCAAGTGTGGGAATATTTGATAATGCTAAAAACGAACATATATTTCATCGCATTATCCCTCAAGAAAGACAAGCTTTTAGTTGCAGTTGTCCTATTTACAAGGAATATTTGTTTAAAAATTAAAAGGTGAAGACAAAAGACAGATTCGACGAATTGAAGACGCAAACGACCAAAAAGCTCAAAAGTACAAAGTACAATCAAAGTGGTTCAAATTATTGATGAGAAACGTCTCAAAATTACAAGAGTACAAGACGCAAAACGCAAAGTACAAGATATTAAATTATACGAAAGGACGTTCGATAATCCGGAACCGAGACATGAACCAGCTTTCAACGTACGACGCAACGGACCGAAAGTTACAAATTAATTATGTATATAAATATAATATAATATATAATTAATTATATAAATTATATATTTATATTATATTTATATAATAAAATCCGTCGGCAAGTTAGGAGCCAAACTTGTGTGAGCTGGATTCCACAGATCCGCACTCGCGGAGCTTATAAAGGCAAAACCCACCGCACTCGCGGAGCACACAAAAACAGTAATCTGCCTATAAAAGGCCATGCAATTCGACGGATTATTTACATCTTTTTCTTTCTCTATTTCATACGATATATATATATATATATACATATATATATATATATATATATATATATATATACATATATATATATATATATATATATATATATATATATATATATATATATATTATAATTTTAATTTTAATTTTAATTTCTAATAATAAGGGTATGTTAGCGAATGTTGTAAGGGTGTAAGTCGAAATCCTGTCCGTGTAACACTACGTTATTTTTAATCATTGTAAGTTATGTTCAACCTTTTTAATTTAATGTCTCGTAGCTAAGTTATTATTATGCTTATTAAATACCGAAGTAATCATGATGTTGGGCTAAAATACTAAAATTGGGTAATTGGGTTTTGTACCATAATTGGGGTTTGGACAAAAGAACGACACTTGTGGAAATTAGACTATGGGCTATTAATGGGCTTTATATTTGTTTAACTAAATGATAGTTTGTTGATTTTAATATAAAGATTTACAATTGGACGTACCTATAAATAACCACATACACTCGATCGGACACGATGGGCGGGATATTTATATGTACGATTAATCGTTCATTTAACCGGACACGGGAATGGATTAATAGTTAATAGACTTATTAAAACAAGGGTGAAATTATGTACAAGGATACTTGGCATAATTGTTAACAAAGTATTAAAACCTTGGGTTACACACAGTCGATATCCTGGTGTAATTATTAAACAAAGTATTAAGACTTTGTTACAGTTTAAGTCCCCAATTAGTTGGAATATTTGACTTCGGATATAAGGATAATTTGACGAGGACACTCGCACTTTATATTTATGACTGATGGACTGTTGTGGACAAAAACCAGACGGACATATTAAATAATCCAGGACAAAGAACAATTAACCCATGGGAATAAACTAAAATCAACACGTCAAACATCATGATTACAGAAGTTTAAATAAGCATAATTCCTTTATTTTCATATTTAATTGCACTTCTAATTATCACATTTTTATTTATTGTCATTGTATTTAATTGCACTTTTAATTATCGCACTTTTTAATTATCGCAATTTTATTTCATCGCACTTTTATTTATTGCAATTTCATTATCGTTATTTATTTTACGCTTTAAATTAAGTCTTTTATTTATTTAATATTTTACATTAGGTTTTAACTGCGACTAAATTTTTAAAAATCGACAAACCGGTCATTAAACGATAAAAACACCCTTTTTATAATAATAATATTACTTATATATATTTGTATTTTTATAAGATAAAACTAATATAGCGTTAAGCTTTGTTTAAAAGATTTCCCTGTGGAACGAACCGGACTTACTAAAAACTACACTACTGTACGATTAGGTACACTGCCTATAAGTGTTGTAGCAAGGTTTAGGTATATCCATTCTATAAATAAATAAATATCTTGTATAAAATTGTATCATATTTAATAGTATTTCCTAGTAAAATATAAGCTATTTCATATACGTCTCGCATAACATCAGCGCCTCATAACATGCCCAAACCATCTTAGTCGTCCTTCCCTCATCTTGTTGATTATGTTCCCAACTTCCAATTTCTCCCTAAAAACTCCATTTGGTAACATATCTAGCATGGTATTACTACACGTCCACCTAAGCATCCTCATTTCTGCCACCTCCATCCTCCTCTCTTGGGCTTTCGTCATTGGCCAACACTCTGAGCCGTACAATATGGCTGGTCTGATTGCCTCCTTAAAGAATTTCCCTTTCAATTTATGGGGTACCTTCTTGTCACACAACACCCCTTTCGCTGCCCTCCACTTCAACCATCATACTCGTATACGATGTGTCACGTCCTCATCTATCCTTCCTGCTTTGTTGTGACAACCCGGAAATTTCCGACCAAATTTAAACTTAATCTTTATATGATTTAATGTTTCCGACACGATAAGCAAAGTCTGTAATGTTGATGTTTCGAAAACTTTGAACTGTGTTCATGTAATCAATTACCCTTCGATTATTCCCGCCGATTCACGAACCATTATGTGTGTGTATATATATATATATATATATATATATATATATATTAATTATTATGAATTAAAATATTATATGAGTTAATTAACTATGTAAATAAAATAATATATGATATTAAAATAAATCTATATATTTGTAAGGTATATTGAATGTATATTTTTATGGTTTCGAATTTATTTAGTAAACGATAATAGCACTCGTTTGTCAGTCGATCGATATTAAGCAAGTTAAATTCAAACCTATATAATTTTAAAATAAACGGTGATTCGAAAATGAGTTCTATAAATTTTAGGCTTACTAAAAATTTATTTAGGATCTAGTTATTAAATTTTAACACTTTTTATATTTTACCCAGAATTGAGAGGGACAGTCGATGTAATTTTTATTTAGTAATTAATAATCAAATTTTATACCATAATGACTAAAATAAATAAAGATAATTATCATAAAAATTTGGGAATTTTCCGGAGACTTTTATCCGGCACTGATTTCAAATAGTGTAAGATACACAGCCCGTGAAAACTGTCGGCAGAATAATCTAATTAAGTGGCTGCCAACTATTTCTTTACACTCACACGTTTTTGTTTTTCAATATTATATTATTGTGTTGGTTTGTGAACTATCAATTCTCTATCTCTCTCTATATATATATACATTTACCTACACTGCATCAAAAAACACAAAACCCACTTCTCTTCAACACCTCAACCATAACCTACATACTATGTTTCGGTCGAGTACCACATGAACTTCACCATCATTGACATCTTCACCACCATCAATTCCTTAGCACACCAACATCATATACGCGACTCACCTCCACCTCTATAACCACCATACGACCACCACCTTGAACCTAATTGCTACTGCTATATTTGGTTATTCTTTTCCTGTCAAAACAGCCACCGTAACCTCACCTTCGCCATTGTTAAACACCTACAACCATCTCTTCCTCTTTTTCTTCTTTCTTGTTTTCTTTTTCGTAAACTCAAGACTAAACCCACCACTGTTCATCATCACCTTCATAAGCTCTTGCATTTGTTTTCTGTTTCAGTCTACGATCGAACCACGAACCACTTGTTTTGATTGCTACTGCATATAGGCTGCTGCAACTTGCAAACTTTTATAACGTTTTTATATAATCAAAAACTGTTTTGTCATGTGATAGTGGACGGGTCTAATGGATCCAATTAAACAAACATGAGACCTACTTGTTGTTCCACTTCTGTCCTATCTTTTTTCTTTTCTTTTGCCGACATTAAACCACAACAACTATTTTAATTTGCTGTATTGTTGATGTTACTGCAGTACTTTCTTGTTTCTGTTTGAGCCAAGTCACAAACCACCACCGTCGACTGCTATACTGTTTATATATATATATATATATATATATATATATATATATATATATATATATATTTCCCTTTTTTGCTGTTATCTGACAACCAAATCTGGTTGTGTGATGTTTCTGTTACTGTTTCTATCTCAATTAATAAAACATGAATGATGACGATATTAGAGATGATGGTTAGCGAAAAAGATTTAATGAGGGTGATCTGTGATAATGATGAGATGATGATACTGTGAGTCTGTTGAGGATGCATGATGAAGGTGATGTACAAAGATGATGATTAATCACGATGATGATGATAACTGCTACCGGTTCTGTTCCTGCTTCTACGTCGATTCTTGCACTGCCGTTCCAAATACCTATACCTAGTATCATACAAAAAGCCACGAACTTGAATTTTTGGGTTTGGGCTGTTTTGGGTTTTTAACACAACTTGGGCCAGTATATTTCAGTTGCTAGTCGGGCCAATGAGACATAATTAACCGGATTGGATTATGATGATAAATGGGTTTAGCAAATTGGGCCGAGATCTTAGTATTGTTGTTGGGCCATAGCGAAGAGAGGATATATATATTTTATTCTGTGAATGAACTTAGAAATAAATCGATGGTGAAATGGTTTAAGGCGTTATCGGGTTAAGCGAGAGGTCTTGGGTTCGAGTCTGGGCGGTGGCATTTTGTTTTTAAATCTGGTTCTTTCAAAGGTAGCATTATATATTTTTATTATTATTATTATTATTATTATTATTATTATTATTATTATTATTATTAATTATTGTTGTTATTGTTATGTTAATTAATTATTATAACATTAATATTAGGATTATTATTATCATTAATATAATTAATATTATTATTATCATTATTATTATTACTAATATTATACTATTAGTATTATTATTAATAACTTTATAAGTATTATATTTATTGTTAGTATTATCATTATTATTATTAACTTATAACATTTTTATTTATTTTTACTATTATTATCATTATTATTAGTATTATAAGTATTTTCATTTTATTAACATTATTATTATTTTTAACATTATTATTATTATTATTATTATTATTATTATTATTATTATTATTATTATTATTATTATTATTATTAATATTAGTACTATCATTATTATTATTGTTATCACTTAAAATATTATCTTAGTATTAACAAACAAATGATATTTATATATAAATATATTTAATACACGTAACATAACAAAATTTAATATTTTTATGTACAAAATGAATATACGAAATATATATATATATATATATATATATATATATATATATATATATATATATATATATATATATATATATATATATATATATATTATTAATATAAAAAGAATATAACTAATAAATTTTTATATATATTTATTCGATTACAACTATGTATATTAATAAAAATACAAATGATATAGGTTCGTGAATCCGAGGCCAACCCTACATTTGTTCAATGTCGTCATATGTATTTTTACTACAAAATACAATATTGTGAGTTCATTTGCTCCCTTTTACTCTTTACATTTTTGGGACTGAGAATACATGCGCTGTTTTTATAACTGCTTTATTAAATGCTATTGAAATATATTTTGAACTGAGAATACATGAAATGCTTTTATAAATGTTTGACGAGATAGACACAAGCAAAACATTCCTCGAATGAATTATTATGCAGACAAAAGTTCTGTGAATTATTATTGAATTAGTTGGACGTGATAATTGCCACTAATTGTTGTGAATATTTTCCCCTGATTATTATTGCTTGGTAACCTAAGAATTAGAATCGGGTATGGCCCTAATTCACGAGAATCCTAAAGGTAGCTACCGGGTTTAACACCCCCACCCAGAATGTTCACTAGACGGAAGAGCTAGTGGGCGTGGTGTTTAGTACTTCGAAGTTTATATATTATACAGATGAGATGTTCTGTTTTTGGGGATATTATTGATGCGCATTATATGTTAAGGTCGGTTACCATGTTGAGCAATGAAATTAATTATTGTGAATCGTTATGAAAGCATAGTGAATGCTATGTATCGAGAGAATGATTTTTATACACAGGTTATGTGTATTATATTTTGTACACGAGATATGTGTACGGTTATTTAAAAATCGCGAGGCAACCTACGGGGGAGAAAATGATACTAACCTACTCTGCTAAGCATTATGAAAAATGGTTTCGTACACGAGATAGGTGTACTATATTTAAAATCTTGTGGTCTATCAAAATGATGAATTTTATTGTTTATGATAAACCTATGAACTCACCAACCTTTTGGTTGACACTTGAAAGCAGGTTTATTCTCAGGTATGAAAGAAATCTTCCGCTGTGCATTTGCTCATTTTAGAGATACTACTTGGAGTCATTCATGACATATTTCAAAAGACGTTGCATTCGAGTCGTTGAGTTCATCAAGATTATTATTAAGTCAATTATAGTTGGATGTATCATATAGAGGTCAAGTACCTCGCGATGTAACCAAACTTAATGTATTCGTCCAGATGGATTAGGAAGGGTCGTTAAAGTTGGTATCAGAGCGGTGGTCTTAGCGAACCAGGTCTTGCATTAGTGTGTCTAACTGATAGTTGTTTAGATACATTAGTGAGTCTGGACTTCGACCGTGTCTGCATGTCAAAAGTTTTGCTTATCATTTCGTGTCGAAAATTACCTACTTATCATCCTTAGGAAATTTTCTTCTTATCATTTTTAGTCTAGACACATCTTACTGCATTGATTGCATGAATAGTGTATAGACAAAATTCATATCTTAGCGTATCTGCTAATTCATATCTTAGCGTATATGTTACTGTAAACTATGCCTAGTATATTCCGTAAATTCTTCCGTAATCTACGAAATCTTTTGTTATATATATATATATATATATATATATATATATATATATATATATATATATATATATATATATATATATATATACTCTATGTAATTAGAATACCACCCGATAGCCGAAAATCATTTCATATCGAAAAATTCTTTATTCAATCGTACGAAATGGAACTCGCCACTAGTTCAAGTCCCTCGGATTCCGATATGGATTTTCACTCAAGCTCCGAAAGCAGCATCACCGGAATGGATCAACCAATTAGCCATCATCTATTCTAGATGAATTGGGGATGGGTTCGTAGCCTACTTAATTATTGGAGACAAGAAGAAGGTGATCCCTTCCATCCACCATATTGCCCTCTTGGCGAAGAACCTGAAGCACTTACCTGCGAACCTATCCGAAACACCATTTTCAGCCTCATTTCCAGGGTAGATCGTCACGATTATATTCTATCCACAAATCTAGATCTTATTCATCCACGCGTTTCGACCGACAATCATCCCGGAATAATGGAAGAAGTCAACGAACTTCACGCTCGAGTAATCAATTTGGAAAACATGGTGCAAAACCTACCAGCTTCAGCAACAACACCGGCAACACCAGTACCACCAACAATAACATCCGCATCACACGCCTCAACATCACAATCTATACCTCAAGGATAATCATCGTTCTACATGACGTTTTACATCATTTATCTTCGTTCAACATGGCAATTATGTAATCTCTAATGTTTTAGAGATTATATATTCTTGTTCTAACGGTAAATCAAATGAGTTTAATTAAATCCATGATTACATCTGAAGAAAATATATATGTATATATGTTTTCATAAAGATTGTAATTAAAAATTCTTTTGTATAAACTGTTAATGGTGAAAATATTTTAACGGGTAGGTAACACCCGAGGAATATTTAAATTTCACATTAATAAGTTACACTGTACATTCTTCGAATCTGATTCAACAGTCATTTACTATTCTACTTACATCCACAGATATACGAATCCGTTCACCACAGAATAACCATTTTCATTCAATTTCATATTTGGATTTTGACTTATCAGAATCCAACAAGTGGCATAATGAAGAAAACATTGGACAAAAAATAAAAATTTGTTAGAAACAAACAAATTAACTATGAGAAATTTTGTTAAGAATCCACGCTAACAAAATCCTAGCTAACTGTTCCTAGCTAACTGTTAATTATCGCAATTTATTTATCGCAATTTTAATTCTCGCAATTTTATTTATCGTCATTTAATTTCAGTTATTTATTTTACGCACTTTAAATATCGGGACACGTATACAATGTTTTGACATATCATATTGACGTCATCTATATATATTATTTGGAATAACCATAGATACTCTATATGCGGTAATGTTCGAGTTAGCTATACAGGGTTGAGGTTGATTCTAAATAATATATATACTTTGAGTTGTGATCGAGTCTGAGACATGTATATAATGGGTCACGACACGTATTAATTAATTCGAATATTATATGTTAAACTATATAAATTGTTAAACTACTAATTGTGGACTACTAACTGTGGACTAATAACATTGGACAATTAAAATGAATTAAAATATTGATTATAACATATGAAACTAAACATTTCTTCAAGTTTGCCACTTGATTTCATCTTAAACCTCATTTGTATCTTGAAAATTTCAATCTGCGTTCAAACCTTTCATTATTCTTAAAAATACCTCAATCGAGAAGATGAATCAACCGCACTTCATCTACGTAAGAAAAGATTTATGCATATAGTTATGCACCTGAAAACACACGGAACCTGAGTAAACGTTTAACACGTATCTGTGCTAGCTCCTTTGGCGTTGTTATTACCGAAAATAACTTTGCAATCCCTTTCCAAAATAGCCAATTTTGTCACAGCTCCAGCAAGTCAACTTCGACTTTTCGTTCGAAACAAACTTATTATAACCTTGATATATATGCGTGCTCTTTTATTGTTACCGGGGAACCATTTATATTCCACCACATTAGCAGTAAACTTACCAGTAACTTCATTACTCATTGACTTAAGTCTCTCCGAAAAACCATTATATTTGTTCATTAAAACCTTATCATATACTCATCCGCATATTGTAACGAGAACTGCCATACCAATTACTGGGAATCAGCAATCAGTATTTTGAATCTCACAGCGTTTCTATATCAACAGTTATATGTATACATATAACATTTATCTCTTAGAATTATGATCTTCCATTCTGAAATTCTGAAAAGCACCCAGTCTACGAACCAATACTCTGAATTTTGAAAAAAGTTGAATGAAGCAACAAAAACTGTAAACGACCTTAACAATCGAAAGTGATGATAAAGAATTGTATGTTGGCAAAGCTCAGAAAAGTTGGAACTGGAAAACGGATTGAACAAACCATAAAGGAAACCGTGGACAAATCACAAGGACTAAACTTGCATATAAAGAATCCTGATGATTCTGATCCTGATGAAATCTTTAGCGAATATCTTGCTCCTTAATCGCTCTAAATCATCGTGAATGAAATTCTTCATCACAATTTGATTCTAAAATTCTAAGATAACACCGTATCTTTCATTATAAATATCCTTGATATTTCTGAAGATATTTTCATAACTATTCTTATCTAAAATCATTCATCTCTTCGCAATATCAGTAATACATCAGAAAATAAACTGTTTAGTTTCTAAATTCTGAAAATTCGAACTTAAAATATGAATATTTTTGAAGTAGTGTTGGGAACTGAAGCATGAGTTAGTATAATATAATGACACTTGATCAACGTGATTATATTACAGTAAGTCATGCTGAGTTTCTAATGGAACGTGATGATTCACAGATCATAACGTCATCATGTGCTATGTTACACGACTCTTACATTATATCTAATATATAAACATATCAAGAACATAATTTCTTGATAGTTCTATTTTTTCTCTGGAAATTCTGGTAATTTAACCAATCAAGATCGTGCTATTACAAATTCTCTCTTAGAACGTTAGTCATGTTCATTCGAAACTCCATACCTACGAATTCTGGACCATTATTCGCTTGATTTAGAATCGGGAAGAGAAAACAAGAGTATGAAGCTCCGAAATATAAAGGAAAATATAAAGCCGATCACAAACACATAAATTACAAACCGTGTATATCAATGCGGATAGCAACATAAATACACGGGATAATGAAAAACACTATAACCCCAAGGTAATAGTAGAAGTTAAAAGATTCCTCCGGTGGTAGATGAAAAAGGAGGAAGACAGAAACGATTGTCAGAAGAAGGACAAGGATCAGTACTGGATTAAGCATTTTTACAATATTTAGAAGTATGGATTAAGGAAGAAAGTATAGGAATGGTGAGAATAATAAAACGGAAAATGTAAATTTATAGGGAAATATCCGACAGAGCAATCAAAACAGATTATCGCATTTAACCAAAGAAGATCCTATTTTCTTAATTACACGAAGAACCAAATTTTATTACTAAGATTTTCTCTAAATTACTTGAAATCCGGAAATCCACTGTAACTACGTTAAAAGTTGAATCTCTATCTCAGTCTTTTGTGATATCTTCACTCGTACTCTTCACAAAATCAAATTGATTTGTCTGTATTACTCGATGATGATAAAACTCTAATTTTCAGCTCGTATGCGTCATGAAAACAGACTTATTGTCAGCCATGACCATCCCAATCAAATTTCGGGACGAAATTTCTTTAACGGGTAAGTACTGTGACAACCCGGAAATTTTCGACCAAATTTAAACTTAATCTTTATATGATTTAATGTTTCCGACACTATAAGCAAAGTCTGTAATGTTGATGTTTCAAAAACTTTGAAAAGTGTTCATGTAATCAATTACCCTTCGACTATTCTCGCCAAATCACGAACCATTATTTGTAAATAAATATATAAATAAATAAATAAATATATATATATATATATTAATTATTATAAATTAAAATATTATATGAGTTAATTAACTATGTAAATAAAATAATATATGATATTAAAATAAATCTATATATATATATATATATATATATATATATATATATATATATATATATATATATATATATATATATATATATATATATATATATATATATATATATATATATATATATATATATATATATATATATATAAGATATATTGAATGTATATTTATATGGTTTCGAATTTATTTAGTAAACGATAATAGCACTCGTTTGTCAGTCGATCGATATTAAGCAAGTAAAATTCAAACCTATATAATTTTAAAATAAACGGTTATCCGAAAATGAGTTCTATAAATTTTAGGCTTACTAAAAATGTATTTAGGATCTAGTTATTAAATTTTAGACTTTTTATATTTTACCCAGAATTGAGAGGGACAGTCGATGTAATTTTTATTTAGTAATTAATAATCAAATTTTATACCATAATGACTAAAATAAATAAAGATAATTATCATAAAAATTTAGGAATTTTCCGAAGACTTTTATCCGGCACTGATTTCAAATAGTGCAAGATACACAGCCAGTGAAAACTGTCGGTAGAATAATCTAATTAAGTGGCTGCCAACTGTTTCTTTACACTCACACGTTTTTGTTTTTCAATATTATATTATTGTGTTGGTTTGTGAACTATCAATTCTCTATCTCTCTCTCTATATATATATATACATTTACCTACACTGCATCCAAAAACACAAAACCCACTTCTCTTCAACACCTCAACCATAACCTGCATACTATGTTTCGGTCGAGTACCACATGAACTTCACCATCATTGACATCTTCACCACCATCAATTCCTTAGCACACCAACATCATATACGCGAGTCACCTCCACCTCCATAACCACCATACGATCACCACCTTGAACCTAATTGCTACTGCTATATTTGGTTATTCTTTTCCTGTCAAAATAGCCACCGTAACCTTACCATCGCCATTGTTAAACACCTACAACCATCTCTTCCTCTCTTTCTTCTTTCTTGTTTTCTTTTTCGTAAACTCAAGACTAAACCCACCACTGTTCATCATCACCTTCATAAGCTCCTGCATTTGTTTTCTGTTTCAGTCTACGACCGAACCACGAACCACTTGTTTTGATTGCTACTGCATATAGGCTGCTGCAACTTGCAAACTTTTATAACGTTTTTATATAATTAAAAACTGTTTTGTCATGTGATAGTGGACGGGTCTAATGGATCCAATTAAACAAACATGAGACCTACTTGTTGTTCCACTTCTGTCCTATCTTTTTTCTTTTCTTTTGCCGACATTAAACCACAACAACTATTTTAATTTGCTGTATTGTTGATGTTACTGCAGTACTTTCTTGTTTCTGTTTGAGCCAAGTCATAAACTACCCAAACCACCACCGTCGACTGCTATACTGTTTATATATATATATATATATATATATATATATATATATATATATATATATATATATATATATATATATATATATATATATATATATATATATATATATATATATATATATTTCCCTTTTTTGCTGTTATCTGACAACCAAATCTGGTTGTGTGATGTTTCTGTTACTGTTTCTATCTCAATTAATAAAACGTGAATGATGACGATATTAGAGATGATGGTTAGCGAAAAAGATTTAATGAGGGTGATCTGTGATAATGATGAGATGATGATAATGTGAGTCTGTTGAGGACGCATGATGAAGGAGATGTACAAAGATGATGATTAATCATGATGATGATGATACCTGCTACCGGTTCTGTTCCTGCTTCTACGTCGATTCTTGCACTGCCGTTCCAAATACCTATACCTAGTATCATACAAAAAGCCACGAACTTGAATTTTTGGGTTTGGGCTGTTTTGGGTTTTTAACACAACTTGGGTCGGTATATTTCAGTTGCTAGTCGGGCCAATGAGACATAATTAACCGGATTGGATTATGATGATAAATGGGTTTAGTAAATTGGGCCGAGATCTTAGTATTGTTGTTGGGCCGTAGCGAAGAGAGGATATATATATTTTATTCTGTGAATGAACTCAGAAAGAAACCGATGGTGAAATGGTTTAAGGCGTTATCGGTTTAAGCGAGAGGTCTTGGGTTCGAGTCTGGGCGGTGGCATTTTGTTTTTAAATCTGGTTCTTTCAAAGGTAGCATTATATTTTATTATTATTATTATTATTATTATTATTATTATTATTATTATTATTATTATTATTATTATTATTATTATTATTATTATTATTAATTATTGTTGTTATTATTATGTTAATTAATTATTATAACATTAATATTAGGATTATTATTATCATTAATATAATTAATATTATTAGTATCATTATTATTATTACTAATATTATACTATTAGTATTATTATTAATAACTTTATAAGTATTATATTTATTGTTAGTAGTATCATTATTATTATTAACTTATAACATTTTTACTAGTATTATCATTATTTTTAGTATTATAAGTATTTTCATTTTATTAACATTATTATTATTATTAACATTATTATTATTATTATTATTATTATTATTATTATTATTATTATTATTATTATTATTATTATTATTATTATTATTATTATTATTATTAATATTAGTACTATCATTATTATTATTGTTATCACTTAAAATATTATCTTAGTATTAACAAACAAATGATATTTATATTTATATATAAATATATATTTAATACATATAACATAACAAAATTTAATATTTTTATGTACAAAATGAATATACGAAACATATATATATATATATATATATATATATATATATATATATATATATATATATATATATATATATATATTAATATAAAAAGAATATAACTAATAAATTTTTATATATATTTATTCGATTACAACTATGTATATTAATAAAAATACAAATGATATAGGTTCGTGAATCCGAGGCCAACCCTACATATGTTCAATGTCGTCATATGTATTTTTACTACAAAATACAATATTGTGAGTTCATTTGCTCCCTTTTACTCTTTACATTTTTGGGACTGAGAATACATGCGCTGTTTTTATAACTGCTTTATTAAATGCTTTTGAAATATATTTTGAACTGAGAATACATGAAATGCTTTTATAAATGTTTGACGAGATAGACACAAGCAAAACATTCCTCGAATGAATTATTATGCAGACAGAAGTTCTGTGAATTATTATTGAATTAGTTGGACGTGATAATTGCCACTAATTGTTGTGAATATTTTTCCCTGATTATTATTGCTTGGTAACCTAAGAATTAGAATCGGGTATGGCCCTAATTCACGCGAATCCTAAAGGTAGCTACCGGGTTTAACACCCCCACCCAGAATGTTCACTAGACGGAAGAGCTAGTGGGCGTGGGGTTTAGTACTTCGAAGTTTATATATTATACAGACGAGATGTTCTGTTTTTGGAGATATTATTGATGCGCATTATATGTTAAGGTCGGTTACCATGTTGAGCAATGAAATCAATTATTGTGAATCGTTATGAAAGCAAAGTGAATGTTATGTATCGAGAGAATGATTTTTATACACAGGTTATGTGTATTATATTTTGTACACGAGATATGTGTACGGTTATTTAAAAATCGCGAGGCAACCTACGGGGGAGAAAAGGATACTAACCTACTCTGCTAAGCATTATGAAAAATGGTTTCGTACACGAGATAGGTGTACTGTATTTAAAATCTTGTGGTCTATCAAAATGATGAATTTTATTGTTTATGATAAACCTATGAACTCACCAACCTTTTGGTTGACACTTGAAAGCAGGTTTATTCTCAGGTATGAAAGAAATCTTCCGCTGTGCATTTGCTCATTTTAGAGATACTACTTGGAGTCATTCATGACATATTTCAAAAGACGTTGCATTCGAGTCGTTGAGTTCATCAAGATTATTATTAAGTCAATTATAGTTGGATGTATTATGAAATGGTACGCATGCCGTCAACTTTCGATGAAAAGAAAGTTTGTCTTTTAAAAACGAATGCAATGTTTGTAAAATGTATCATATAGAGGTCAAGTACCTCGCGATGTAACCAAACTTAATGTATTCGTCCAGATGGATTAGGACGGGTCGTTAAATTTTGTGAAGTATCGAGCCTAAATATCTAAAGGACTCTTGTGGCGGTAAAATCTGCTCCCCAATTCGGACATCCACTATATCCTCTTGTTCCTCTTCGTTCGTCCCAAAATCGCATCCAAGATACTCCGATTTAAGTCTGCTAATCCGTAGGCCATTTGATTCTAGGGCGATCCTCCATTGCTCTAGCCTTCTGTTAAGCTCATCATGGGAATCCGAAACTAATACAATATCGTCGGCAAATATTAAGCACCATGGGATGTTATCTTGTATCCTTTGGGTTAGTTCGTCTAAGATCAAAGCGAAAAGATATGGGCTAAGGGCCGATCCCTGATGTAAACCTACCTCTACCGGGAAAACTCTGTGTTTCCTACCGTCGTACGTACACGAGTCTTCGCCCCCTCGTACATATCTCTAATAGTTCTTATATATCTACTTGGGACACCCCTAACATTAAGAGTCTCCCAAATCAGCTCGCGCGGGACACAGTCATAAGCCTTTTCCAAGTCTAAGAACGCCATGTGTAGATTCTTTTGTTTTTCCGTATACTTCTTCATAAGGCTTCTAATGATGTGAATCGCCTCCATCGATGAGCGTCCTGGCATGAAACCGAATTGGTTCTCTGAAACCTTTGTCTCGCGTCGGAGCCTCGTCTCAATCACTCTCTCCCAAAGCTTCATAGTATGACTAAGTAACTTTATGCCACTGTAATTACTACATATTTGCGCATCTCCCTTGTTCTTGTAAATGGGAATAACCTCACTGAGTCTCTATTCCATAGGCATCTTTGCGTTTCTAAACGTCGTGTTGAAAAGGTTTGTCAACCATCTAACCCCATTGCCTCCTAGGCACTTCCACGCCTCAATCGGAATTTGATCTGGTCCTACTGCTTTGTTTCTCCCCATCTTTCGTAGGGCCGATCTAACTTCCTCCTGGTTAATCCTTGTGCAGAAACAGTTGTTTTGATATTCACGAACTCGTGGAATTCCCCGTTCCGCTCCGTTCTTGCCCTACCGAAAAGGGATGCAAAATACTCTTCCCATCTTTTCCTAATAAGGTCTTCTCTCATCTTTTCCTAATAAGACTAACACATTAATCTAGAAAATCTTAAAAAATCTTATTCAAAATATTATCTTAAACCTTATCCGGATTGCCCGTAAATCGCAAGTCGCCCATTTGCAACTTGCATCTAGGGTAAATCATTCAACATCTACTCGCAAAATTCAGCAAATCTTTCTAAAGCCCAAGTAGATGTTTCGTTTTAGACTCGGGTTTTATAAATTTAGTCAGCAAGATCATGCGCTAGTACACTACATACTACCAAAAAAAATGAATGACTCAAAGTACCCAAGGTTAATAATAAACTAGTTCTCCAAGAAGAAAGAAACTCAACAGTCTTAAAAAGCAGCATATAGTATGCAGGGCTGTACTGAACATCACATATTCACACACTACATACATCACATACTACATATCCTTTTTCATTGTAAACTTGGGCTTCACCCTAGACATACACTTTATTCTCTCTTTCCTCCACATATATATACATAATACATATGCAAAATTATACCAAAAAAGGGGGGAAAAAACAAACAAAAAAAAATTATCTTCCAATTGTTCATATTCTTGATTCTTGATCTAAAATCTCATATTGCAAGAGACTTTACCTCATCTTCCTTCCATGAACCTTCTTCATACTTGTACCACCTCATAAAACCTTCATCAGCCTTGGTTCTCTGACACATAGTGCACGATTCATCTCTGCACGTGAAAAAGTTACGCAAACGTGAACCCTTGTCCAAAATAGTATCATCAAGCTTCTCGACCACTCTTCTACTAGCAGGAGCTGGACGGTCTTCTACAATGTAGCAATGTGATATGTTAAGCACCTCTAGATTCTTCAATCCATTCAGAATAAGTAGCAATGCGTCCAAGTGGAGCATCGAGCACCGAAGACTTAAAACTTTGAGGTTAGGAACACAACGTATGAGTGTTTGCACGAATAAGATGTCACATGGGCCGAAGATTTTTAGTTGTGAAAATTTCTTGCAGTTTTTGGAGATTTCTTCCATGAGATAAGGTGGATTGGCTATACTTGGCATTGCAAGGGATTCGAGATCCTTCCACATCCTAATAGACTTGCATATCCCCGTTTTCTTTATTCGGTTCCATGCAGGTAACACCAACCGTTTCAGGTTTGGGCTCCTGCATTCACAATCACAAAGACTGAGCTTTCAAACTCGCATAGTACTAAGGGGGTCAGTTTTGACCAATTAACTTATGAATTGGTCGTGAGATTCACGTTAGTTATATATCCAACATTTACAAAAAAAAAAAAAAAAAAAAAAATTTAGCTTAAAAGAAAACAGATCGAAAGTCGCTTAAAAGCTAAAACCTACTGAATGAATGAACAAAGTATTAAGCAAACAATTACTATTATTGAAACAGTAACTTTTTTAATTAGTTCTCGCATACTAATTATTATACACAGTTAACCATATAGACGACAATGGTTTCAGTCAACCCTGCCCGCCTTCACCAGTGCCAATGTTACCCAATTTGACACATTGTTGTTTGGCTTGATGCACGACCAACTCTAATAGACAGATGTGTTGGAACATACAGGTCCAAAGTATACTTGCTTTCTTACCAAGTATTTCAACTATCCTACATATACAATCAAATATAAAGCAAGATATAAGAAACACTTGGGCAATGTTCTTATAATATTACTTAACAAAACTGCAATTACCTTATGAATTTAAAGTTTCTATTTATAACTACAAAATAACATCATAATCTAACCACCCACTAAGAACGAGAGCCATGAACCCATGCCTACTCCTAATGAAACTACTGCTCCTAATCAGTTGTCAACTGACTCGTTCTCTGCCTTCTTAATCGAGATTAATAATTCACGTGTTTGAGCTGGAATATCTGACTGGGCTGTTGTGGCCCACTAATCCTGATAACGGGCTGGTATCTTGGGCCTCAAGATTACCCAACAAAATGAAAGGGATCATGGATATACAACCACGCTATGTGTTACGATATCAAGTTTCACTAACGAAATTAAATATAATATAAGTTTCTTCATTTTCAATTTCTTTAGATTAATACATCACAAAAGATAAGGGAAAAAAGATAATGGTGAATATGATACCTTTCAGCAGTGTATGTCAACTGATCATCAGTGACATATGAATAGAAATGGAAAATCAGAGTTGTAACACATTCACGGCTGAGATTCAGAGAAATCTTAAGAAGTCTTGTGAGTTGTTTATCAGATCGTCCATCCACGTACACATAAGGTTCTAACGGGATTTTTATGTAGTTGGATTTCAACATTGACAAATCAAGTGTTTTCCATAACAGTGGATCACAAGCAGCATAACGCCATGAGCTACATATTTGACCCAAACCAGAAGTCAACTCAAAAATGTCAAACCCTTGAAATATCTTCACCAGAATGTCTGTATCTAGATCCTCCCACTTCCTTGTATCCTCCTCTTCCATTATTAAGTTTTTCGCCACACCAACAAAACCTATACACCCCGACAAAAAGTAGTTAATTTAAAAGCTTCATAGCTAAAATTATGTATCTTTTTAACACCAAAGAAGGACTAATAGGCCTTTAGGTATGAAGGCGTAAACATGGAAAATTCCATCCAAATAATTAATCAGGAAAAATATAATGTGGTATTATCATAAAATAACTTAACATAAAGGTGCAGTCAAATATAACGAATCTTCCTGGTAGGATCTCCTACCAGTTTCTTCATAATTCAATTGAGACACAGGTTCTGTACAAAGGTTATCTTGATAGGTTGTTTAATTTCTAAGAAGAATTAAATGTTACCAACGTACCATACAATTGTTGCAGAGCGAATACTGAAAATACAAGCAAATCAACAATCTTATATGCCTTAACTCTATCTGGCATACATGGTATTCATCATGCAAACTAAATCATGAATTTATCAGGGACCTCTTCCTAAAAAACTAAAAGCAATAAGAAGCGTTGAAGTACAGTGATCATAACAAAATTCAAAACAATAAAACTGAATTTCTTATGTAAAACCTATAAAACAAAGGACATATGGACATCTATGATACATAAACAAATTTAAGATGCAAACTATTCACTTTCGTTTAATCGCCATAAATAAACAAGAAATCACACATTTCATGGACCTCCTTCGGATAATTTGTTTTCTACACCCTTTTCTGATCAACCATCAATAGCATTTTTAAAACAGAATCCAAATTAATGTAACCTTCAATCTCTGAAACAATCTGAAATTACTTCATCCATACTTCATAATAGACCAAACCAAAGCTTAAAAATATAATCATAAACCCTAATTTTGACAATCATAGCCCATTTTGGGGGTAACTTTCCAACTGGTAATTATTAGTTCAATTTTGACATCAAACAAGACAATTTTAATCGAATTTAACTATATGTACCGATCAAGTATTATGAACCAGACAATTAACTACGAAATAAGATTTTCAATTAAGTTAAGCATCCGATCATCTGAATGACTGAATTTATGCAATTCAAAACCAAATTAACATCATACATACCTTGAAATAATCCGCTGTTGTTTTGGTTTTATTTCTAAAATCGGAAAACCTAGGACCCCATTTTCAAGTAGTCGTAGGATGATTTATGTGAGTTTTAATAATAATAATTAGTATCGTTTGTTGAAAAAGAGAACAAAAATAAATAGGATCGGAAATTGAGGTAACTGAAATTAATGTTGGGTTAAAATTAGTAGGAGAGGAACGCTTGTATCTGATTGACTTTATTCTGTTGCAGTTAGGTACACTTATCGTCTTTGCGGTCCGTTAAACGTTTTCACTTACTCGCACTATATCCCATAATTGTCATCTTAATTTCTAAAAGTCTCTCTTGTCTATATTTAAAAATCTACTACGTAATACGGAGTACTTATGCGGTCAATACTACCGGTAAAAAAAAAAAAAAAAAAAAAAAAAAAACTCAATCTGTTAACATAAATCAAAAAATTAAAAATGAAAAAATATTTTTTAAAGTTAAAATATAACAGTTATTTTGAGACGAAAAATATATATATATATTTTTTTACGTTTAATAGTGTGTAACGACCCCAATTCCGTTTACCAAAAACGAAGCACATTTTTTTTATTATATAAGTTAGGTCCCAATATCCCATTAATAATACATAACATTTTCACTCTGTTTTAACCGAAAACATAATATCATAACGTTACGTTTAATAACTTAATATAACCCTTGGTACACAAATGACACATTACAAAATCATTTATAACAATGACCCAATTACACAGAACACGGGTTAATACTCAATAACCCAACCCAATACCAAGAGCATAATCCCGTAGATTACCAAATCCCCAATCCACGTCCAAAACTCCGAAAGCTACCCCATCGAGCCCAAGCGCTCCTACACATCTAGTCTAACGACTAGCTAGCCTTACAATCACAATACCTGTAAAAAGGTAAACAACGAGAGGAGTAATCTAACGCTTAGTGAGTGCAATAAGTATACACATACATATATAATATACCTACTTGCAACCACCTACTCACATACCACAAACATGCTAGCAATATAATATTAGCATACGAACTTCAAGTATAAAGCTAATAACCTCCATTACCGCAACTAGCATAAACAATAGCATATACTCAAAAATATAATATGCTATACTACAATACATACACAAACTATATGGTTAACCATACGTACAAGGGAATGGTGCTCACGAAAGACCATCGGAGTTCACAACATCCATTAGCGTACTTAATACCGCGTATCACTAACCCCTGGGTGGTGTCTTAACACCGCGACTAACCCACCCTCTATGACAAAGTGGTGTCTTAACACCGCGACTAACTCACATGTCATTAAATCCCGGAGTGGTGTCTTAACACCGCGACTAACCCACTCATTACGTAGTATGTGATGTCTTAACACCGCGACTACCCCACATTTCATTAATTTTCGGAGTGGTGTCTTAACACCGCGACTAACCCACTCGTTACATATTATGTGGTGTCTTAACACCGCGATTACCCCACATTTCATTAATTTCCGGAGTGGTGTCTTAACACCGCGACTAACCCACTCGTTACGTATTATGCGGTGTCTTAAAACCGCGACTACCCCACATTTCATTAATTTCTGGAGTGGTGTCTTAACACCGCGACTAACCCACTCGTTACGTATTATGTGGTGTCTTAACACCGCGACTACCCCACATTTCACGCCACACAAATAAATACATTATATACATACATGAATAATTATTCCACTCACCCTAACGCCTCGATGAAGTGCAAATCCAAATCCCGCAACTCGCCAATGGAACGTACCTATTCCGTTTATCACATAATCATCAATACAAACTCATTTGGACTCTCGATCCGCCCAAATGAACAACAAGTGCAAATCACGCCCTTTTGCACTTTTAACGCTACTCGAAAGTCCAAAACTAACGAGACTAGTTCCCGCGTTCTCGAAATACCCAAAGACACCACATATAGCCATTAAACACCCACTAGCCCGCATATTCGCCCAAAAACCCATTTTGACCCTTAGCAAAGTCAAATTCTCCCATTTGCTAGTTTTGACTTCAAAACGCCATTAACTCAAATTTGTACTATAACTTAACTCATTTTAAGTTTACAAACCTCACACAATCGATAATTGGTCCATTATTACCCAATGATAACGCCAAAATTATACATATTTGTTGTCGTTATTTCGATCCGATTTTGTATCAATTTGTATGTAATTGTCGTACTTGTGTATTTTAGTAAGTTAAAATGTGTGTATAATCCGTTGCGAGTGTTGAAGTGATGATTTATCAAAAACATTGCTGATTTTATAAGATTCTGCGCACCTGCACCGTTTTGGCCATAACTTGGTCATACGGACTCGAAAAAAGGTGAATCCAGAGCCCAGACGTCCGTAACTCAGAGCAATACAACTTTCATTTAGACATTTCCTCATTTTACTCAAGGGATGCGGCGCATCTGAAAGGGATACGGCGCATCTGTGCAGTTTTCTTGTTCGAAAGTATTAAATGCGGCGTTTCAGAGGCATACGGCGCATCAGTAAGGTCAGATGCGGCGCATCTCTTTTAGATGCGGCGCATCTGGGCATAAAACGTCAAAAATGAGCTGTAAATGACCTGTACATGAGCTGGGTGGTAGGTGAGAAGGTGATGCGGCGCATCACAAAGAGATGCGGCACATCGGAGGCTGAAATACCTACTTTTCTTGCTATTTAAAGGGTCTAAACTCATTCTAAACACACACCACAATATAGATCAGTTCTAGTCCGAGAAGGGGGCTTCCCCCAGCCATTCTAAAGGGTTCTTCACCCTTTTGAGCATCAAGATTGAAGAAGAGATCATACGTTACGATAGGTACTATCGGTTTCATTTATTTTAGTGATAAGATTATGAATTCCTAGTGTTTTGATTGTATCGTTGTAACCTTCATTATTATGATTGGCTAAAGCCTTGTGTGTTTACTTTAATGTAAGATTTATGGTTTGGGATTGTTCCACCTTTTAATGTTATTTAAGTTATTATGATGTTTGATTGATTAAATTACCATGTCCAATCAAAAGAACCATAGTTATGCTAGTTTGGTACATTTCTTCAATTACATAGATTGTTAACTACATGTGACACTAGGAACACGATCTATGCTTCAATACTTTTAGTAATCTAGACGGGTAAACATATACTTAATTGACGACTTTGCTATATGTTTAGATCGGTAATTGAATAAGTACTAGAACTACATAGTCATGAATTTACCTCAAGTGATTGTTGTTGACGTGGCGTGGATATACCATACATAACTCCCTAAATTTATACAAGATTCAAATATCACAAAAAGCACGCACAATCTATCGAGCACTTAAAACCCGGTTGCTATAGTACTTAATTCAAGTATTCTTATCAAGTTCGTCCCGTGAGAGCGGTGTAGATTATGCATTTGAAACTAATAGTTATCCTAGGGGTTTTGTTTGATTGGCGGGGGGGGGGGGGGGGGTTGCGAGAGATTTTGACTAATCAGCTAAATTTGCGATAAACAAACTAAAACTTAACAAGTAACGAGTAATCAAGAAATGCGTAATCAATATGATGAAGAGTGTTCACTTATCTAATCCTCTTTATGCTTAGATGACCCTTGTTTTCCTCAAATTGTTATCACTTAAGTTGTTTGAACTAGTAAATATTCTTAATCCAATTTTGCCTTGCAAATTCACATAAGCTTAGCAACACTAGATCAAGTAATGTATGAGTTGATTATTGAGATTATGCCCGGGTTAAAATCACTTAAAACCCTTTAACCATCAAAGTCACCTAAGATAGTTAAACACCACTATGATGAACAAAGGTCAATTGAAAACCAACCTAGCCTAGAAACATAATCACTTGAAATTCCTATTCTAGTTGTCTAGATCACCAAAGGTGTTGAAGCACAAATTGATTCACTACTAAAATTACTTAAAGAGCTACTCAATTCATGTAATCAAAGTAAAACCAATATCAAACATAGCAATGGACCTCATGGCTAACTCAATAACACTAGCTCATGTATTTTCATTCAAAACAACTTTCATTCAATAGATTAAGGGCACATCATGCATTAAAGATTCATAGATAAGCAAACACAAGAGATTTAGCTACTCATAACAAAGATTACACTAGCAATAATCATGAAAGCATCAATAAACATCATCTTGAGTGATTACAAGCTAAGATTCAAAGATAAATGATGATAAACAAAGATTACAAGTAAAGATTAAACTTAGATGAAGATTAAGTAAAGATTACAACTATTTGATTCAAAATAAGAAAGAGTAAAATTAAGATTACAACCTAAATTGATAACAAAAGAAAGATCTAGCACTAATGAATATGAAACTTGAGCTTGCTTCCTCCAAATCACCTTAGAACTCTAATGGATGATGAAATTAGGGTTTTGTGTGTGTAATTCGGAGTAAAAACTGTAGCTCTCTTGCCAAATGACCTATCTTATTCTATTTATAGTGGTGAGGAAAGTGGGCTGAATCAGCGTCAGGAGCGCCGCTTTTGACAGAGGTGCGGCGCTCTTGGCTTCAATTGGTGCGGCGCTGTTGACTTAGGTGCGGCGCTCTAGGCTTCATCTGGTGCGGCGCTGTTGGCTTAGGTGTGGCGCTCTTGGAGCTGTAGGAACGACGCTTCTGCCCCCGAAGAGCGACGCTTCTGCTCACTGTGAAGAAATTGAGACAAAACGTTGGTGATTGCGCCGCTTTTACCATAGGTGCGGCGCTCTGGGCTGTGAGGTGCGGCGCTCCTTAATCAGGAGCGGCGCTCTTGATGCTGTTTTCTGCACTTGTCATTTTCTTTGCACTTTTTGAACATTTCTTGGTCAATTTTACACCAAGTTAGGCATTTTGCCTTGAGTGGACACTTTGGCACAGGAAAACAACTTTAAAGCCCCAACGATCATCAAAACCGAATAAAATGAGGTCGATATTGCGTAGTAAATATGTCTAAATGGAGCAATATCAAACCCCCTACATTTGAACCTTGCTTGTCCTCAGACAAGCAAATCAATAGAACAAGGCTTGGAGAAAATAAACGTTTAATGATTAGAGCCAAAGTGCAATGTAGGCAACAAGTGATACCTTTTTAGAATGAGCACTTTGTTGGCTAACATGAACTCCAAAACCTTTTAAAATTGTTGAGGACCAAGCATTCTCCTACTCTTCTTCTTCTACTAGTGGCATGAGCATAAATCAACGCTTCCATAATCTTCAATCACCACCAAATCAACAACAATCCAAACCTAGGTCTACCCGAAACAATCATTCCCCGGTCAAGATCTACTACATCACCTAAGAGGCCATCAAACACCAAATCATCAAGCCTAAGGTTCATCACAATCAACACTTTGACCTCCTTGACCTTGACCAATTATGTATGATTCGCGGAATAGCCATCAATCAAGCCAAAAATCAACGCTATTCATAAAATAAGAAAATTCACCACTATACAAACAAGGTGACATAAAATATAGGCAACAAGCTCAAATCACCATAAAGCTCACAAAATGTACCTAAATTGAGAAGGGCTCATGAAAAATCATCAAAATTACCGTTCGCAAAGAATTCCTTCATGTAAAAAGCACATGCCCCGAAAAGTATGATCCTTTAGTCAACCCCGCGATGGCTATACCTCTTCCACCTCCATGCCCCCCAAAACACCTAATTTTTCGTCAATTCCAAAATATGATATCGTCAATTCCAAGTTTAGGGTTAAGGTGGGTGCGCCAAAGCGTAGGAGACTAGTTACCCCTATCTTTATGGTCGATCCGGGCATAGGATGACCAGCACTCATCAAGCTTTCTATCACAACTCTATGGTTTCTCTCATAATAGGGCGAAAGCATTGACGGAGGTTCGTGGAATTAGGGCCCCACGTGGCCAAAAAAAGAGATCCATCAATTCTAAATTTTTGGGCGGAATTTGAATTCCTTGACGAGCGGGTGAGACAAACTTAACTTGGAAGACTTTAACTCACAAGCTTGGAACAAAAATTGACTTGAAAGACTTTACTTTCAAGTTTGGTACCCGAGATTACTTGGAAGACTTTACTTCCAAGTGTTTGATTTTTCTACTTCCCACATAACAAACTTTTATGCTTATTTTAAGAAAAGGTAGGAAGTAGTTACTACCTTTCCGTTAGTTGAAATCTCAACAAGGTGCCATAGCTTTTGGCTATGGGTTGTGTTGTCTAGCAACACTAGCACGAAGCCATTGCTCTTCATCAAGAAGATAGCACACGTTGAAGCTCGGTGGCTCCTCTTCCCTCGGTATGATACATCGGTTGAACCATCTTGAAATGATGAGAAAACCAATGTCAATATGAAATAGTGTGGATTAGGAAGTGTGCCACACCAAGTAGTACGAAATTCGGGAGACTTTACTCCCTACCAAAATGGATGGACTTGAGTCATCCGGAAGTGCTAAAGCACGAAGCTTTAAACAATTGGTTTTTTTTTGAAGTAATGAAAGACTTTACTTTCACTTGGTATTACAATTGCCAACATAAGGGAAGACTTTACTTCCCCAAAAATTTGAAACACAATGGAAAAAGACTTTACTTTTTCCAAAAAGTTTGAAAATTTTCACAAGTTTTAACCATTTTAGATGTTTATGATGTTAGTTAATGTAATGGTTCAAAACTTGTTCCAAAAATTGATCAACAATGCAAGTTTTAGCCTTTATAGAGCGTATGTGATAAGTTTAACCTGAAAAAGTTCAAAATGACCCGAGATTTACTCTCCCCTACATTTAGTTTGATGCAATGCCCTCATTGTATTAAATCAAAGAATATTTAGAAAATTGAGGGGCATTTTGAATTAGAATAGAGAAGAGAAGAGAAAATAAAAACCGGAGTAGATCAATTGATCTTTGTTGGCACCATTTGAGAAACTTAGTCACCAAATTTGCTTGCATGTTGTTGCACCATTCGTTGAGCCAAAAGAAGGAGCCAAGTGCATATGGCATTCCTTACAATTTGAAATATGCTCACAAGGTACAAGAATGTGTGGGGCCATACTCGGGTGAGTATGAGCACCCACAATAAACCCACAATGATCCAAAAATATCAAGCAAGTTATACCAATAACTATCTCCATAATGATACACGAAACCGAACAATTTACTTCACCAATATCACAAGCAAACGATAGATTCAACGCTTCACACACAAACACAATATAACAATAATGATAACCACATCATGCATGCACAAATCGAATAATCAACCATCACAACAAAGTGACATCAAACACAAATATCCATAGACAAAACATCACGTTCCTAGAAAGTATTTAATTATTACAAACCACAATCAAACTTAAATTGTTTAATCCGGGAATCACATAACCTCCGGATCCAAATACCATCATTCAAACCATAAATAAAATAGTTTTCAAACTTACCACGACCATCAAGCACTTGTTCAAATTTCTTCCCAAACCAACCGCCCATAATTATTACAAACCAACAATTTAAATTAAAAGTTTTCCCAACAAACAAACACCAAATGTTTTCACCAAAGCAAGAGTTAAGAGAGCGAGAACACAACCATAAAAGTTACCACCAACTATACCCTCCTGAGTAAGAGCTTCCGTATTGGTCCGAATTTGGATAGTCATAGTAGTTTGGCGGTGTAGATTGTTGATGCGGATCTTGTGGTTGTTGTTTCCTTAAGCTTTCGAAGTAAGCGAACTCCTCGGCCCTCCTATACCCTTCATTTGGGTCATAATCATTGAACGGTTGATTCCTCGGGTGTTGTTGGTCATACGGGTCATATGTAGGAGCAAATGGTTGTGGAGCATTTGGGTCCGCACGGCCTAGTTGACTACAATGGACTTGCCATTGTGAAACCGCGCGAAGCCCCGAAAAGTTATAGCTCGCCTCGTATGATTGATTTTATTGGTTGATGTTGATTTGTTTAAATTGGTTTGCAATCCAAGCGGGATTATACTCGTTCGAGACACCGCTACTTTGACTTTGAGTTCGACTACTCTCACGCCTAACCCTTTCCTCCGCTTCTTTCTCAGCTCTACCAAAATCAAACCATTTCCTCATAATCTTGTTCATGTCCCGCTTGAGAATTCTACCCCCCTTAAAATCCGCATAACCAAATGGATTCATTTCCATGGGCGTAAACCTTGAAAGACCAACCCTCAAATACTTAGCAATCTTTGTCACAAACACGCTACCCACCGTACCCTTTTTCGCTTTCGTTCCCATCTTGTCAAAGAGATAATCGGTAATCGCATGAGGAACATGAATGTGTGTCTTATGGAAGATTTGGTGAGTAAGCCAAATGTCTAGATAAGACATCTTTTCATTGCTATTAAAACGGTAGTTGACTGTATTGGCGATGAATCGCGCTATTGTTCTAAAATTATGGGTCCTAAGGGTGTTGGCTACGGTTTTACCCAGGCTAAAGACTCCACTACTAATTTCATGCCAGGCTGCAGGGTAATTAAATTCTTTAGTGTTGAGGACCGGAATGTTGCAATGCAAAAGGTAGTCCCAAAGGGCATAGGAATTCTTAAACTCAGAGTAGATTCCTAAGGCTCTAATGAATTGGAGCATGCTCATTGTTCTTTGTTTTCCCCCCAACTGGAAGGTCATGTAGCTGATCCTATGCTTGACACCGTGAAATTCACAAATAAGGTTGAGGCGAACTCTAGGGTAGGGACAACGTAGATGGGCTCATTGTACCTTAAAATTGAGACCCAGGGATTGATTCTCATATTTCCATACTCGACCTCAAAAAGTCATTCTGTTTCATTCGTGAAACCACCCTCATCTAAAAGTGCCCAATCAATTGCCTTTCTAACATAAAAAGTCTCTTTAAGCCTAATTGCTAAACCATCCCTAAAGCATGGGTTAATTAGGATCATTTGCAACCAAGGGTCCGTAGAGAGCCTTTGAATATCCTCAGGGATCTGAGGCATTTCTTCATCCCCAATCTCCTCAACTTCCTGAACTGGCTTCTTACCCATTCCTTTAACACCTATACTCTTTTGATGCTTCCCACTACCTGAGCCGCCATGCGACTGTGTTGGAACATTGGTCTGCATGTCAAGACAACAAAGAAAAACATTATGGAGAAATACAAGTTAGCATACAATAATTCACTTTCAAGCTCTAGCCACAATTCCCAAGTTGATTTCAAAAAAATTCACAATTAGTTTCATCATATAAGATATGTGCGTGAATAACAAATATGAATAAAACAATTGCATTTAGTCATGACAATAAGTGAGATCAAACATGAGCAAAGACTTAGTGAACTACCAAACTTTTACAAAAAGTTGCACATTCAGCTCATGCGATAGATTTGTTAACAACATGTAGTATCATAAGCTAAACATGCATTACATTCATCTGCTAGGTTCCTCTTGGTCAAACATGGTCAACATGAAAAAGTTGCAAAAAGTCACCCCTAGTCAAAGCCTAATTATTGAAAAATTTAACTAAGACAAGAGTAATCATCAAATCATTTCAACTTTACATGCTATGATATCAATATACCGCAAACAAGCACAGTAACACAAACCACAACTCGAATTAGTCAAACCAAGTCAAAACCCTAGTTTATGAACCCTAATTTGCAATGTCAAATCATACAAGCATGAAAAATGGATTCAAAGCAAGATTATTATGGTAGACTATCAATTAAGCATCAACATCAACACCTAACACTCTAATTTAGCTCGAATCTAAAAACCCCCAAATTGGATGAACCCTAGAAATCCAAAGTTGAAATCTTTGTAACTAAGCATGCAAAACATGTTAATCAACAACAATGTAGTCTAGAATCATCAACAAATTGAACATTAACATCATTATTCAAGCATAATCTACTAATTAAGCATAAAGAGAAAAATTGTAAAAATCACCCAAATCATGTTAAAGAATGAATTAGAATGATAGATTCTTACTTTTCCCATGTTAAGTGATGAAGATTTGCAAGAAAATGGATGTAATCTGAAGTATTGGGTCGATTTATGGTGATTAGGGTTGTAGTTGCGCCGCTATTAGAGAGAAAAATTGAGTTGGGTGTGAAAAAAATGGTGTTTTAGGTCCAAAATTGTTTAAGTAACAGATGCAAAAGCGCCGCACCTGACACAGGTGCGCCGCTCCTGCCAGCTCAAAAGCGCCGCAATTGGGTAAAAGCGTCGCTCCTGGACAAGCAAAATCGTTGCTCCTAAGTGTGAGAGTGAAAGGATCCGAAACTAATCATCCGGACAGTGTCCATATTGATTACAAACGAATTACAACAGTTGATAACATCGCGAGGTACTAGACCTCTATATGATACATTTTACAAACGTTGCATTTATTCTTAAAAGGCAATCTAACTTTACATCAAACATTATTAAACTCGTCTAACATTTCTCGATATCCGAATGACTCATTCTGTCATTTACTTAATAAATGTCTTTAATGATCTTCAATGACTCGAATGCAACGTTCTTGTAACATGACTTAAATGGTCCCAACTAGTATTCTTTATATGAGCTAATGCACAGCGGAAGTCTTAATTCGTACCTGAGAATAACATGCTTTAAAAAGTCAACATAAAGTTGGTGAGATATATAGGTTTGATGCTAGCAGCGTTATAACAATGGACCACAAGATTTCATATTCATAAGCGTTTAAATAAAAATATTCTAAGTGGTTGAGCACTTGGTAACCATACTTAACAATTAATCACGTCGCATATTCCCTTTAATATGAAATCTTACTACACTGTACCAAGTGTAGTCACGAAACGAAGTACTGTGCAACCGTTGAATACTGGTCGTCCAGTCCGGTTGGGGTTGTCAGGCCCGATAGATCTATCAACAGGATTCGCGTTTACAATACCGCTGTAAATAATAGTTACCAAGCTACAGGGAAGTATGCCAGTGGTACAACTCAACGTAGAATATATTTTCAGTTACTTGTGTCCATAACGTAAATCATTTATAAAAACAGCGCATGTATTCTCAGCCCAAAAATATTTAGAGTTCAAAAGAGATCTATATACTCACCTAATGTATTTTGTAGCAAAAATACATATAACACCGTTGAACACTTATAAGGTTGGCCTTCGATTCACGAACCTAATTAATTATATATTTATATATTGGTTAATAACAAAATAAAGTCAATTTACAGTGTTCCACAATCCTAATGCTCGAGACCAATATGTAAAAGTTAATAAAAATTCGTTTGACTCAAAAAGATTTCCAAAAATTCTAAATATAACTATATATCACTGTTTTATATCCTCAAATATTTTTACAATACTTATTAAGGTAAATAATAATATAATTCTTTTTATAATATCTTAAAATTATACCAAATTTTGATATAAAGATACTTTTTACTTTTAAACAATATTTTTAAATAATAATTTTAATATTAATATTATTGATGATAATAATTTTATAGTTTTAGTATCAATAATATTTTTAATTACAATAAAAATAATAACTTTATAGTTTTTATAAAAATATTATTTTCTTTGAAATATTAATAACAACAATCATAATAATCGTAAAAATAATATTTTTAGTAAAATGATATTTAATAGTTTTAATAACAATAACCATTAAAATAAAAATTTTATAGTTGTTAATAAAAATATTAGTTTTCCCATAAAAATCATAATATCAATAATAATAGAAATTTATAACATCGACGTAATGTTAAAATATTCATTTTTGATAATTTGTACAAAAGTTCAATTGACTATAACTTCAAATCCATCCGTCGAATCCATTCGACATCTAAATGAAAAGTTTATAGTTTTTCGCCACCTTTCCAAAAACATATTATTCATATACCTTATCTTAACCGCAAGAGTAACTAATTCAGATTCTATCCTAAATATATTTTAACAAAAATAGATATAAAAATGTACACGATCCTAACTTCTCGAGCACTAGTCAGGGACACACTAAAAGTAAATAAAAGTTAAGTTTAGAGTGCTCACGTATCAATATTGAGATTCAATATTGCAGGATATTATTTAAACGCAACGGAGATGACAAACACTAGTTTGTCTCATGAGAAAAACCCCCGAACATTACCCATAACCTCCATAGCTATAACCCATAATCTAGCTCAATCACTCCCACTCATGAAACCATTGTTGAAAACATTTGGGCAGAACCACGTCGTAGTATTTCATGTATAATACTAATATTATTGCTCGAAATAATTCTAATACTAGAAATATTAAGATTAATATTGATAATCTTAATAATCTTAATAATTTTGATAATATAGATAATAATAAAAATAATAAATAATACTCTGTAATAAAAGAAGAAAGAAAGAGAGAAGGAAAAGAAAAGAAAAAGATATATAAATTATAAAACACATACGTCCGAATTTTATAGACAATGTGATCCACCTAACTACAACATTACACGTTTCGTGTAGATGGGTACACGATTCGTGTAAGGTATAGTCACGAAAGTTGTAGATTTTTGAGTTACGGTCGTTTGGACACCAAGATCACCCTTTTTCGAGTCCGAATGAATTAGTTATGATTTTTCTCGTGCAAGTGTGCAGGTTTAGTGATTTCCAACATTTTAACTTACAATCATGTGATTAAATGTTGTAGTCTTTTGGTGCTTATTTAAAATCTTTATTTTATCATTATTTTTATTTTTATATCATTGGAAATCCATAAAAATATTTTATAATCGAATTCTATTATATCGAAAAATGTGTTCGTTGTTTAACTAAGTATTTTTAAATACAAAACGTTTTATATTTAGTTAAAGACTATATTTAATTATTTTGAAAAATACATAAATATATATTTAATAAACACGTTTTATTTAAATATTTATTTTTGTTAAAATCACGGACCGTTATCATTTACAATTTATCAAAAGGTTTCTAGAAAAGTTTCGACTTTTTAAAATAACGTTAAAAACCTTTATTGACTCGTTAATAGTTTGACAAAGACAGGTTCAGATATTTGTAAAATCTTATTATCTTTTACTCTCATCGTTAAATATAATATTCTTATATCGAAACTTATTATATCTAATACTTTGTTATCGTTAACAATTAATAAGTATATATCGTAATCGCACATAAATGTTCGTGAATCGTCAGGCTTGGTCAAGAGGGTAACTAAACATCCAGATATAGATTTCAGACTTTCTAAACTCAACATTGAGGTTTTTGCTTTTCGTGTCGAAAACATATAGAGTTTAAGGTTTAAATTTGGTCGGAAATTTCTGGGTCGTTACAGTACCCACCCGTTAAAGAAATTTCGTCCCCGAAATTTTGGTAGAGGTTGTCATAATAACAATAGGAATGTTTTTCATGACAAATATGAAGTAATAATAGAGTTTTATCATTATTGAAAGATATGGATAAGACGATTCGATCATGTGAAGCGCACGAGTGAAGCTATCACAAAAGAATAAAATGCGTGAATATGTAATTGTTTTAACCGATGACGTGATTGGGATTGGTTTCCGGAATTTATGGGATTTAAAGAAAATCTTACGTAATAAGATTTGGTTCTTCGGCGATTTAGAAAACAGGATTTCCTTTGATTTAATGCGACAAATCTGCTGTGATTTCTTTGTCGGATATTTCACTTATAAAACTATCCCCATCCTTTCCTTATTTCCATATCCTACATCTCCTCCTATTCGCTATGATTTTACCCCAATTCTTATTGCAGGGTTTTGTCCCTCCGTTTCTTCTTCCCGTCCCCAAGTCAAGCGAGCAATGGTCCGGAATTCGTAGATATAAAATTTGGAATGAATATCGCTAGTGTTCTCAGAAATAAATGGTAATGGTACGATTTTAATTTGTCAAATTACCAGAACATTTTCGGAAAATTAGAACTATCAAGGTGATACGTTCTATTATATTTGGAGAGTGGATAGAATGTAAGAGCCGTGTAACATGGCACATGATGATGGTACTGTGAATCATCATGCTTCATTAGAAACTTAACATGACTTACTGTAATATAATGAAGTTGATCAAGTTCCATTATATTATATTAATTCATGCATCAATTCCCAACATTTCTTCAAAACATTCATATTTTAAATTCGAAGATTTCAGAATTTAGAGACTAACACAGTTTCTTTTATATTGTAACACAGATATTACGGAGGAATAAATGATTTCAGATAAGAATAGCTGTGAAAACATCTTCAGAAATATTGAAGATATTTATAATGAAAGATATGATAATATCTTGGAATTTCAAATGTCGAAGGATGATGATGAAGATTGACCCGTAAGGGTTTAGATTCGGAAGCAAGGTGTTTACTACAGAATCATCATGATTCTTTATGTACAAGTTTAGTCCTTGTAATTTGTTCAGAGTCTCCTTCACGGTTTGGTCAATCCGGTTTTCAGTACCAAATTTTCTATCGAGCGTTCCTAACACTTCCTCCTCTTATCATCAACTTTTGGTCATTAAGACCGTCTACATCATGCTGCTTCGTTAGTATTTCAAGAACTACTTCATAGTTCAAGACGTTTTTTTTTTTTTTTTTTTTTTTTTTTTTTTTTTTTTTTTTTTTTTTTTTTAGAAACTTTACATTCGGGATATGAAATTCTTAGAGATAAACGTCATAAGTATAGCTGGAGAAGTTCTGCCAGATTTTCAAAATACGACTTGCGGATTCCGCCAAAGGGATGCCGAGCTGCTGATACATCTGCTGATGATGTCGTGAAATATAAAAGGTTCTCTAGTGGTAACGGCGAAGGGGCAAGGTATAAATTTCGAGGTTATGATAAGAGTAGTCTCACTGAGAAGTTGAAGTGGAGCTGTGACAAAATTAGCTAATTGAAAAGGAATCGTATGATTGTTTTTGAATGATAAGGAATTCGACGCGAATACGCTTTAACTATAACTTTGGTTTTGAAAGTTTTTTTAGGTGCATAAATGTATGCATAATTCTTTCTTCCGTAGACGAGGTGCGGCGGGTTCAACTTCTCGATCGAGGTGTTTTCAAGAATCATGAAAAGTTGTGAATGCGAATTGTAATTGTCAAGATACGAATGAGGTTTATGATAGAATCAAGTGGCAAACTTGAAGAATTATTTAGTTTCATATATGTTATAATCAATATTTTAATTAATTTTACTTGTCCATAGTTAGCAGTCTGTTAGTTCGATTGTCCAATAGTTTAAATATATATATATATATATATATATATATATATATATATATATATATATATATATATATGTAATATTCGAATTAAATAATACATATCGTGACCCGTGTACCGGTCTCGGTGTCGATCACAACTCAAAGTATATACATATTTTGGAATCAACTCCGACCCTGTATAGCCAACTCCCACCTTCACATATAGAGTGTCTACGGTTGTTCCGAAATATATATATAGATGGGTCAATATGATATGTCGAAACCTTGTATACGTGTCCCGTTTATTTAAAGTGCGTAAAATAAATAAATATATATCATGACCCATGCACCGTGTTGTCTCAGAATTAATCCGACGTATTGCGTACATGTGTCCCGACTCAAAATGCATAAAAGTAAATAACAGAAATTAAATGACGATAAATAAAATTGCGAGAATGTAAATTGCGATAAATTAAATGTTAATCAGTTAGCTGGGAACAGTTAGCCGGAACAGTTAGCGTGGAATCCTTAATAGATTTTCAATTAGTTAAATCGTGTGTTTCTAACAATTTTAATATATCCAATGTTTTCTTCATTATGCCACTTGTTGGATTCTGATAGATCAAAATCCGAATATGAAATTTAAATGAGAATGGTTATTCTGGGATAAGCGGATACGAATATCGGTGGTTGTGAGTAGAATAATAGATGACCGCTAAATCAGATTCGAAGAATGTACAGTGTAACTTATTAATGTTAAATCTAAATATTCCTCGGGTGCTACCCACCCGTTAAAATATTTTCATCATTAACAGTTTGTACGAAAGAATTTTTAATATACTTGCATATATATTTTCATCGGATGTAATTATGGATTTAATGAGTAAAGAAAATATTATACTCATTTGATTTATTGTTGGCACTTGATTACATGATCTCTAAACATTAGAGATTACATAATTGCCATGTCGAACGAAAGTAAATGAGGTAGAACAATACGTAGAACGAAATTAATCGATGTAGAACGATATGTAGAACGAAGATCATACTCGAGGTACAAATGGTGATATTGAGGCGTGTAATGTTGATATTCGAGGTACAGATTGTGATGTTAAGAGTTATGGCGCGGTTATGGTTTAGGGATGATAAGGGTACTGTCGACGTCGATGATGGTGGTACTTGATTATGCTGATGATGCTGCAGCTGGTGTTCGTAACCCTCGCACCAGTTTCTCCAAAATCGTTACACAAGCGCGTAGTGTGTTAACTTCTTCTAGTACTACTGGATGATTGACGGTTGAAGCGAGCGGATGAATAAGATTCGAGATATGGAAAAGTATATAATCGTGACGAGATACTCTAAAAATGAGAGAGAGAATGATTGCTCGAACAGGTTCGTCGGTAAGTGCTTTCAGGTTCATTGCCAAGAGGGCAATTTGATGAATGAGAAGGATCTTTGTTGTGAAATGATTTTCAGATGTCGGATGATATTCTAACTATATAGAATATCTATATATAATTCTAAAGATTTCATAGGCTACAGAGGAATTTACGGCATATATCAGGCAAGTCTAAGATGCGCTAAGATATGAATTTCGTCTATACACTTTCGATGCACTAAATGCAATAAGACGTGTCTAGACTTATGAATGATAAGCAGGCTATTTCCTAAGGATGATAAGTAGATGATTTCCGACTAGAAATGATAAACAAAACTTTTTAACAGGCATACACGGTCAAAGTCCAGTCTCACTAATGTATCCTAACAACTACCAGTTAGACACACTAATGGGTGACCTGGTTCGCTAAGACCAACGCTCTGATACCAACTGAAAGGATCCGAAACTAATCATCCGGACAGTGTCCATATTGATTACAAACGAATTACAACAGTTGATAACATCGCGAGGTACTAGACCTCTATATGATACATTTTACAAACGTTGCATTTATTCTTAAAAGGCAATCTAACTTTACATCAAACATTATTAAACTCGTCTAACATTTCTCGATATCCGAATGACTCATTCTGTCATTTACTTAATAAATGTCTTTAATGATCTTCAATGACTCGAATGCAACGTTCTTGTAACATGACTTAAATGGTCCCAACTAGTATTCTTTATATGAGCTAATGCACAGCGGAAGTCTTAATTCGTACCTGAGAATAACATGCTTTAAAAAGTCAACATAAAGTTGGTGAGATATATAGGTTTGATGCTAGCAGCGTTATAACAATGGACCACAAGATTTCATATTCATAAGCGTTTAAATAAAAATATTCTAAGTGGTTGAGCACTTGGTAACCATACTTAACAATTAATCACGTCGCATATTCCCTTTAATATGAAATCTTACTACACTGTACCAAGTGTAGTCACGAAACGAAGTACTGTGCAACCGTTGAATACTGGTCGTCCAGTCCGGTTGGGGTTGTCAGGCCCGATAGATCTATCAACAGGATTCGCGTTTACAATACCGCTGTAAATAATAGTTACCAAGCTACAGGGAAGTATGCCAGTGGTACAACTCAACGTAGAATATATTTTCAGTTACTTGTGTCCATAACGTAAATCATTTATAAAAACAGCGCATGTATTCTCAGCCCAAAAATATTTAGAGTTCAAAAGAGATCTATATACTCACCTAATGTATTTTGTAGCAAAAATACATATAACACCGTTGAACACTTATAAGGTTGGCCTTCGATTCACGAACCTAATTAATTATATATTTATATATTGGTTAATAACAAAATAAAGTCAATTTACAGTGTTCCACAATCCTAATGCTCGAGACCAATATGTAAAAGTTAATAAAAATTCGTTTGACTCAAAAAGATTTCCAAAAATTCTAAATATAACTATATATCACTGTTTTATATCCTCAAATATTTTTACAATACTTATTAAGGTAAATAATAATATAATTCTTTTTATAATATCTTAAAATTATACCAAATTTTGATATAAAGATACTTTTTACTTTTAAACAATATTTTTAAATAATAATTTTAATATTAATATTATTGATGATAATAATTTTATAGTTTTAGTATCAATAATATTTTTAATTACAATAAAAATAATAACTTTATAGTTTTTATAAAAATATTATTTTCTTTGAAATATTAATAACAACAATCATAATAATCGTAAAAATAATATTTTTAGTAAAATGATATTTAATAGTTTTAATAACAATAACCATTAAAATAAAAATTTTATAGTTGTTAATAAAAATATTAGTTTTCCCATAAAAATCATAATATCAATAATAATAGAAATTTATAACATCGACGTAATGTTAAAATATTCATTTTTGATAATTTGTACAAAAGTTCAATTGACTATAACTTCAAATCCATCCGTCGAATCCATTCGACATCTAAATGAAAAGTTTATAGTTTTTCGCCACCTTTCCAAAAACATATTATTCATATACCTTATCTTAACCGCAAGAGTAACTAATTCAGATTCTATCCTAAATATATTTTAACAAAAATAGATATAAAAATGTACACGATCCTAACTTCTCGAGCACTAGTCAGGGACACACTAAAAGTAAATAAAAGTTAAGTTTAGAGTGCTCACGTATCAATATTGAGATTCAATATTGCAGGATATTATTTAAACGCAACGGAGATGACAAACACTAGTTTGTCTCATGAGAAAAACCCCCGAACATTACCCATAACCTCCATAGCTATAACCCATAATCTAGCTCAATCACTCCCACTCATGAAACCATTGTTGAAAACATTTGGGCAGAACCACGTCGTAGTATTTCATGTATAATACTAATATTATTGCTCGAAATAATTCTAATACTAGAAATATTAAGATTAATATTGATAATCTTAATAATCTTAATAATTTTGATAATATAGATAATAATAAAAATAATAAATAATACTCTGTAATAAAAGAAGAAAGAAAGAGAGAAGGAAAAGAAAAGAAAAAGATATATAAATTATAAAACACATACGTCCGAATTTTATAGACAATGTGATCCACCTAACTACAACATTACACGTTTCGTGTAGATGGGTACACGATTCGTGTAAGGTATAGTCACGAAAGTTGTAGATTTTTGAGTTACGGTCGTTTGGACACCAAGATCACCCTTTTTCGAGTCCGAATGAATTAGTTATGATTTTTCTCGTGCAAGTGTGCAGGTTTAGTGATTTCCAACATTTTAACTTACAATCATGTGATTAAATGTTGTAGTCTTTTGGTGCTTATTTAAAATCTTTATTTTATCATTATTTTTATTTTTATATCATTGGAAATCCATAAAAATATTTTATAATCGAATTCTATTATATCGAAAAATGTGTTCGTTGTTTAACTAAGTATTTTTAAATACAAAACGTTTTATATTTAGTTAAAGACTATATTTAATTATTTTGAAAAATACATAAATATATATTTAATAAACACGTTTTATTTAAATATTTATTTTTGTTAAAATCACGGACCGTTATCATTTACAATTTATCAAAAGGTTTCTAGAAAAGTTTCGACTTTTTAAAATAACGTTAAAAACCTTTATTGACTCGTTAATAGTTTGACAAAGACAGGTTCAGATATTTGTAAAATCTTATTATCTTTTACTCTCATCGTTAAATATAATATTCTTATATCGAAACTTATTATATCTAATACTTTGTTATCGTTAACAATTAATAAGTATATATCGTAATCGCACATAAATGTTCGTGAATCGTCAGGCTTGGTCAAGAGGGTAACTAAACATCCAGATATAGATTTCAGACTTTCTAAACTCAACATTGAGGTTTTTGCTTTTCGTGTCGAAAACATATAGAGTTTAAGGTTTAAATTTGGTCGGAAATTTCTGGGTCGTTACAGAGAGCGTCGCTCTTGGCTACTGACCAAAAATTGTTCCAAAATATGATGAAAAGCGTCGCTCCTGTGTCAAAAGTGTCGCTCTTGATAATCAAGAGCGCCGCTCCTTCCATAGAAGCGCCGCAATTGCACCTGGATGCAGTTTTTTTCTCATTTTAAGCACATTTTGACCAAGTTAACAAACTATTTTTGGATTTTTCCATTTAACAAAATGCAAAAAAGTTATCTAAATGCAAAACAACTAATTGAAAGAAATATCATACAATCCTACATGCAATGCAATTAAAGAAAGCTATAAACAAGATTGTGGAAATTGTTTAACGAGTCTATCACCCGACTCAATTTCCATGTGGATCTTAGCTAACACCGGGGTGGTAAACCTATCCTCCCCTTGAGCTAATGGAACCGTTACCTTTACCACTTTCATTCATTACCAACGTTATCCAATCATTAATCGCCTTGGTTTCCTTGATCAAATCCTCAAGCTTGCATTTTTCCTGCTTTGACAAGTTTGACACTAAACATTTTCTCAACTTCTCATCCTTTTGGGATGAGACATGATGAATTTGACCGTATAATTTCCGTATTGATTTGTCAATAACATCATTTCTATGATTAAGCTTACTTGGGACTTTTCGAGTCAAACCACCACCACTTCTAGTTGGTGAACCAACTCGTTTTGGGCTAGTAGCGCATTGCACACTAGCAACAACTTATGGTGTGGTTGAGGGTTTTGTTGGTAATTTAACACTTTTGCTTTTAATGCTTACGCATTTCCCTTTGTCTCTAAGGGTCAACTTACCGGTTCTAAAGTCAAAGAAAGAACCCGCGGTTGCCAAAAATGGCCTCCCTAATACTAGGGGTACAACCGGATCTTCTTTTATATCAACAATCATAAAATCGGTTGGAAATTCCATGCTCCCTACTTTAACAATTAGGTCTTCGTCGATCCCCACACTTGGGTTAATTGATTGATCAATTAATTTCACTCCCATTTTGGTGGATGAAAGGTCTCCTAGGCCAAGCTTTTTATAAATGAATAAAGGCATGAAATTTATGCTAACCCCCGAGTCGGCTAATGATGTAAATGGTTCCGACCCGTTTACTTTGCATGGTATTAAATCGCCCATTTTAGTTGGTAAGTTTTGTTTTCTCAAAATTCCATCACACTCCTTAAGCAAGAATGTGGTGGATGCTTGTTCAACCTCTCCCTTCTTGGCCATAAGTGCTTTCAAGAATTTCCCGTAATTGGGCATGTTTTCAAGCACTTCCGCCAAAGGAAGTTTGACATAAATATTATGGTTTTCATCTTGGGTCAATTTACAATCCACATCCTTTAGATGTGTAGGAGGTAATGGTTGAGGTTGGGAGACGGGTGTTTCCTTGTTCCCTTCAATTGATGGTGTAAGTACCTCAACTTTCATGCTTTGTGCTTTCATATCCAAGATGCTTTCTACCTTATACCTTTTCTCTGAGTCACCCAATTCAACCTTCTTTAATTCACCCTCTAGATCCTTGCATATCAACTCGGTAGCTTCCATTGTCATAACACTTTTTACTTGATATGGAATGAACTCTGCTTCATCCGAATCATCCGAGAACTTGAACACACCAAGATCCATGGTATCCATGTCTAAAGCTCCGTCCAAATCAAACTCTCCCTCATCAAGATCGATTTCAAAAACTTGAGGAGATTCGATTTCCTCCTCCTTTGCCATTGAAGAAATAGAATTCACTTGAGCATAGTTGTTGTTAGGATTTGAAGAGCTTGCTTGGTTGGCGTTTTGATTGGTAGTGTTGCTTTCTATTGGAATAACTCTAGTGGTGGTGTTGTTATTTTGGTTTTGGTTGTTACGGTTGGTGTTGTAATTAGTGCTTGGGTTAACTTGAGTGTTGGATGGTAAAGTTCCTTGAGGTCTTTCGGCAACTTGACTTGAAAGTCTCCCAACGGTGCTCTCAAGATTTTGGAATGAGGCTTGGTTGTGTTGAATTTATTGCTTCAAGAAATCATTTTTCTTTAATAATAACGCTTCGGTCGATTCCACCTTCTTGATGTAAGTTTGCATGAGCTCCTCTAAGCTTTTAGAAGGTTGGGAAGGTTGGTTATTTGGTTGAGTTTGTTGCGGTTGTTGATTGTAACCTTGGTTATTTTGGGGTTGACTATAACCTTGATTTTGATAACTTTGGTTTCCTTGGTAATTTGGGTTGGATTGGTGGTTGTAAGATTGGTTGTTATAATTTTGTTGGTTGTGGGATTGGAAGTTATTTTGGCGGTTTTGGTTATAGTTGGAATTGTATCCTTGGTTTCGGTTTTGGTTGGAGAATCCGGGAGGTGTGTTGGATTGAGTGTTGAATGACACTTGCTTTTGGTTAGGGTTGTAGTAGCTATTGTTCGATTGGAAAGAGTTGTTGCCTTGGGTAGAAGTTCCTCCTCTTTGAAAGTTTTGGTTGCTCACAAAGTTTACATGAGCTTCCGAATTCATAGGAATGTCATCCAAGTCAATGTGAGTACATTGATTAACTTGGGGACAATTTTTGGTGAGGTGTGGTCCTTCACACCTTTGACAACCGACTTGCATAGCCACTAGCGTTGGTTGTATCTTTTTCAATTCTTTCTCATATAATTGAAATTGGTTATTCAAGCTTGCTAAGGTAACTTGCCCATTTTCACTCTCCACTTGAGCTACATTCTTTCTCGCCAAATCTCTTGGTGAAGGTGCCCATTCGTATGTATTAACCGCGATGTCCTCTAGTAACTTTTTGGCCGCATTGGGTGAGTTGTACATAAACACTCCACCCGAAGATGAATCAAGATATTGCTTAGTTTGAAAATTGGTACCCCGGTAGAACGTATTGATGTACTCCTTCTTGGTTAGACCATGCGGTGGGCAAGCTCTTAATAGCTTCTTGAAATGCACCCACGCATCATACAAAGATTCATCTCCTCTTTGCTGAACCCATTAATTTCCATTCTTAAACGCTCCACCTTTGAAGGTGGGAAAAAGTGATTGATAAATGCTTCATTCAAATCTTGAAAAGGCCTAATCGAATCCGATGGCAAGTTCCTTAACCAAGCCTTAGCTTCTCCATCAAGCGTGAATGGGAATGCCCTTAGCTTAAAAGCATTTTCGGTGACATCTTTGTTCTTGTAGATATCATAAATATCGTTAAAATATTGAATGTGATCAAAAGGGTTTTCATCTATAAGCCCTCGAAAAAGTCTATCCTTGAACATTGTGAAAAAGTTACCCTCGATCTTCCAATTTTCCGCTTCGATTGGTGGTTTTGTGATAGCCGGAGGCACAATCGTTTGTGCCACCATTCTAACATTCCACATCGGAGTGTCATTTGGATCATTTGCAACTACTTCATTAACAACCGGTGGAGGATTACCATGTGGATTACCCTCTTCTTCTCCGTCCATTTCTATCAAACAAAATGGCAAAACCTCAAAATTCCTCCTTAATTCCCATTCTTCTTTACGCTTATAAACCCCGTGTATATGTTTCTCCGGATCGGAAAATGGTTGTGTGAAATCTTGATCCTTGTGGGATCTTCTTATCATACACCAATAGACCTAACCTTCAAAGACAACAAAAACACAAGTGATTATCCAATACAAAATAATAAATAAAAGACAATAAAAGTAACTTTTGTAAGGACGAATCCTTACAAAAGGATCGAATAACTAAAAGCTTGTACCAAATACACAACCTAACTTAGCTAACTGTTCCCCGGAAGTAGCGCCAAGAAAGTGTGACGAGGCGTGGATATACCATACATAACTCCCTAAATTTATACAAGATTCAAATATCACAAAAAGCACGCACAATCTATCGAGCACTTAAAACCTGGTTGCTATAGTACTTAATGCAAGTATTCTTATCAAGTTCGTCCCGTGAGAGAGGTGTAGATTATGTATTTGAAACTAATAGTTATCCTAGGGGTTTTGTTTGATTGGGGGGGGGGGGGTGTTTGCGAGAGATTTTGACTAATCAACTAAATTTGCGATAAACAAACTAAAACTTAACAAGTAACAAGTAACAAGTAATCAAGAAATGAGAAGTAATCAATATGATGAAGAGTGTTCACTTATCTAATCCTCTTTATGCTTAGATGGCCCTTGTTTTCCCCAAATTGTTATCACTTAAGTTTTTTGAACTAGTAAATATTCTTAATCCAATTTTACCTTGCAAATTCACATAAGCTTAGCAACACTAGATCAAGTAATGTATGAGTTGATTATTAAGATTATGCCCGGGTTAAAATCACTTAAAACCCTTTAACCATCAAAGTCACCTAAGATAGTCAAACACCATTATGATGAACAAAGGTCAATTGAAAACCAACCTAGCCTAGAAACACAATCACTTGAAATTCCTATTCTAGTTGTATAGATTACCAAAGGTGTTGAAGCATAAATTGATTCACTACTAAAATCACTTAAAGAGCTACTCAATTCATGTAATCAAAGTAAAACCAATATCAAACATAGCAATGGACCTCATGGCTAACTCAATAACACTAGCTCATGTATTTTCATTCAAAACAACTTTCATTCAATAGATTAAGGGCACATCATACATTAAAGATTCATAGATAAGCAAACACAAGAGATTTAGCTACTCATAGCAAAGATTACACTAGCAATAATCATGAAAGCATCAATAAACATCATCTTGAGTGATTACAAACTAAGATTCAAAGATAAATGATGATAAACAAAGATTACAAGTAAAGATTAAACTTAGATGAAGTAAAGATTACAACTATTTGATTCAAAATAAGAAAGAGTAGAGTTAAGATTACAACCCAAATTGATAACAAAAGAAAGATCTAGCACTAATGAAGATGAAACTTGAGTTGCTTCCTCCAAATCACCTTAGAACTCTAATGGATGATGAAATTAGGGTTTTGTGTGTGTAATTCGGAGTAAAAACTGCAGCTCTCTTGCCAAATGACCTATCTTATTCTATTTATAGTGGTGAGGAAAGTGGGTTGAATCAGCGTCAGGAGCGCCGCTTTTGACATAGGTGCGGCGCTCTTGGCTTCAATTGGCGCGGCGCTGTTGACTTAGGTGTGGCGCTCTAGGCTTCATCTGGTGCGGCGCTGTTGGCTTGGGTGCGGCGCTCTTGGAGCAGTAGGAACGGTGCTTCTGCCCCTGAAGAGCGACGCTTCTACTCACTGTGAAGAAATTGAGACAAAACGTTGGTGATTGCGCCACTTTTACCATAGGTGCGGCGCTCTGGGCTGTGAGGTGCGGTACTCCTTAATCATGAGCGACGCTCTTGATGTTGTTTCCTGCACTTGTCATTTTCTTTGCACTTTTTGAACATTTCTTGGTCAATTTTACACCAAGTTAGGCATTTTGCCTTGAGTGGACACTTTGGCACAGGAAAACAACTTTGAAGCCCCAACGATCATCAAAACCGAATAAAATGAGGTCGATATTTGATAGTGCTCCAAATGAACATATATTTAGTAGCAATATCCTCCCAATATGTAAATTATTTAGTTGTAATTGTCCTATTTTAAGTTGTAATCGTTTATATTAAGTAAGTGCGAAGACAAAAGGCGAAAATGACGATTTGAAGACGCAAATGACCAAAAAGCTCAAATGTACACGATACAATCCAAGTGGTTCAATTTATTAACAAGAAACGTCTAAAAATGACAAAAGTACAAGTTGCGGAACGCAAAGTACAAGATATTAAATTATACGAAAGGACGTTCGAAAATCCGGAATCGGGACCTGAGCCAACTATCAACGCCCGACTCAACGGACCAAAAATTATGAGTCTACTATGCACAAGAATATAATATAATATTTAAATAATTATATAAATTATTTATATATTATATATTATATTAAATAAAACGTCAACGAGCTAGCAAACAAAGCAATTGGGCATGGCCAGGTTGGCCATGCAATCGCATGAGATTAACAATGAGAACCCATGCGATTGCATGGGCCTCAGGATCAGACCAGATCTATAAAAGGCAACGAGTTTTGGCCAGAAAAAAACACACCATCCACAATAATCTCTCCCTCTGTAATATATAATAAATATATATATATATATATATATATATATATATATATATATATATATATATATATATATATATATATATATATATATAGTATAGGGTAATTTTATATTAGTTAGTTTGGGTTATGTAAAGGTTATTTTACGGGTTTTAAAGTCGAAGTTCTATCTGTGTAAAACTACGCGATAAATACTCAATGTAAGTTATGTTCTCCTTTTTAAATTAATGTCTTGTAACTAAGTTATTATTATGCTTAGTTAAGCCGAAGTAATTATTATGTTGGGCTAAAATATTTAAAATTGGGTAATTGGGCTTTGTACCATAATTGGAGTTTGGACAAAAGAACGACACTTGTGAAAATTAGACTATGAGCTATTAATGGGCTTTATATTTATTTAATTAAATGATAGTTTGTTAATTTAATATAAAGATTTACAATTGGACGTACCTATAAATAACCACATACACTCGATCGGACACGATGGGCGGGATATTTATAAGTACAAATAATCGTTCATTTAACCGGACACGGGAATGGATTAATAGTTAATGGAATTATTAAAACAAGGGTGAAATTATGTACAAGGACACTTGGCGTAATTGTTAACAAAGTATTAAAACCCTGGGTTACACGCAGTCGATATCCTGGTGTAATTATTAAACAAAGTATTAAGACCTTGTTAAAGTTTAAGTCCCCAATTAGTTGGAATATTTGACTTCAGGTATAAGGATAATTTGACGAGGACACTCGCATTTTATATTTATGACTGATGGACTGTTATGGACAAAAACCAGACGGACATATTAAATAATCCAGGACAAAGGACAATTAACTCATGGGAATAAACTAAAATCAACACGTCAAACATCATGATTACGGAAGTTTAAATAAGCATAATTCCTTTATTTTCATATTTAATTGCACTTCTAATTATCGCACTTTTATTTATTGTCATTATATTTAATTGCACTTTTAATTACCGTATCTTTAATTATCGCAATTTTATTTTATCGCACTTTTATTATTCGCAATTTCATTATCGTTATTTACTTTACGCTTTAAATTAAGTTGTATTTATTTTTAATATTTTACATTAGGTTTTAACTCCAACTAAAGTTTTAAAATCGACAAACCGGTCATTAAACGGTAAAACCCCCCTTTTTATAATAATAATATTACTTATATATATATTTGTATTTTTATAAATTAAAACTAATATAGCGTTAAGCTTGTTTAAGTGTATCCCTGTGGAACGAACCGGACTTACTAAAAACTACACTACTGTACGATTAGGTACACTGCCTATAAGTGTTGTAGCAAGGTTTAGGTATATCCATTCTATAAATAAATAAATAACTTGTGTAAAATTGTATCGTATTTAATAGTATTTCGTTGTAAAAATTAATACTATTTCCTAGTACACCTCGCACACATCAATATTGCGTAATAAAAATGTCTAAATGGAGCAATATCAGTTGTTATTTAGGTTTTACGTGAGTTTAACCAGGTTGGGTCTAATTAATCTAATCGATCTAAATCAATTATGTTATTCCATAGATCCATTGTTGTAAGTATCCATTTACTCTAGTTCAATTATACAAGTTATGAATTGGTTTATGTGAGTTTATCAATGTTCATGGCTTGTACTTCAACACTTAGTGATTTAGACATCTACATGTGAGTGTAGGATGGTAATTGAATGGTAACAAGATTTCACAATCGTGTAGTTTATTTAGAGTGATCTTAATAAACTAGGTTTTATGTGAATTCAACCAAGGAAGAGTCTTATTGATTAAACATAGGTAAAGAAGAACTAACGACAAGGTTTATGTGAATTTACTAAGTTTATAGTTCTCGGTTTATAGATATTGTGAGATTGATATGAACCATTTACTTGTAACTACAAAATAATGGGTTTAAGTATAAAAGAACAATCCCTATCATTTATCAAGCATTGAAGTAAACACCGCCTTCTCATCCTTGTTATTTATCTCATTTTATTTCCCGTTTGTTACTTAACAATTCTACAATTAAAACTCCCTCTTTAGAATAATTAATCGTTTAAAGTCCTTAAAACAAACTTCTCCCTGTGGATCGAACTGGTCAATTTACTTGCAAGTTATTGCATGATCGGATTTTAGTTGTCTGTATTATGTGTTAATTATTAAGCATATTGTCTACATTTTAAAGGTTACGTCTTGACACATCACCCAACAAACCCTAATTTGACTCTATTCGAAATTGGTCAATTAAATGAGCACAAAAGGTTTCCATCACTTCAATAATCACTAAATACTAGTGATTACACTCATTTGCAAGTCTCACATAACTTAAACTTGTTCACCAAACCCAAAACCCGCCTTCATCACTTATAAACCCGAATCTTGGTGTTAACCTTCCATTAACAACTAATGGGGTTTCATTATGAACTCACAATCAAAAACCCCTAAATATGAACATGAATCACAAGAACGAAATTCGGATAGGAGACTTACCACTATTATCAAATCGTAACTAAGAACGAGGAGAACGACGTTTGTTCTTGCTCCAAAGATCGAATCCCGCTTCCTCTCCTTCGATTTACTCTTTGAATGGATTGGAAGAAATGAAGTTTAGAGAGAAAGGGTGAAAGAAAAAGAGAAAAGAAAAGATTAAATGAGATGAGTGGATGAGGTTTGAGCCTATAATCTGATCCACACGCGAAATGACCAAAGTGCCCCCAACAAACCCTTAAAATTACAAAGTTTCGGACCCAGGACTGCAGCATCATCGTGTCGCGGTCCTCTTTCTTCATGCCGCGACCACCAGCGTGGTCTGGTGGTTGTTTTGTCGAGCTCCTGTTCGTGTAATCCATGATATGCTGCGTCGCGGTTCCCTCGGTCGCACCGCGACCTTGGGCGTATTTCGTCCAGTTTTAACTCATAGAACACGTACTCATGCATACACACATGTGCCCTTCATCCATGCAATGTACAACCATATAAAAACACTTAAACCATGCCTCGAACAATCCACGTACTCTATATCCATATATATACGTACACGTGCTTACACGTCTCATTCCAACGCATGAATACTTTCATAATCTCCCATCCATATACGTGTGTGTGTGTATATATATATATATATATATATATATATACATTCCCATGCACTCATCTATTCTCTTGCAATGCGTGCGTACGTACACTTCATAACTTCGATACGCACCACGTACATACATGTTTTGTCTACCTATTGTACGCTACATACATATATATAATCTATAACATCTTATAAATCGTGAAGCATAATCTGATGTGTCAAGCCTTCATAAAGTCTTAATCCAGCCTGCTGATGTGTTAATCTCTCTGATAATCACAATTACCCTAACTAATATCCACGCTGGCAAATGAAATCGACGTTTCTCTCAAAACACAATGCAGAATACCCTAAACTCTCTTCTCTAACGATGCTCTTTGATCCTTCTCCTGTAAACCACATCAATAGATTAAACCGGAAAACAAGTCGATATATGATCCTGAATCAATCAGATGCGATTGATAAACCAAAAATTCAATCCCAGGAAGAACAATTCATCATTAAATTTGCTTTTCCAAAAGAAAAAAAAATCAGGTATGCAAAATTGTTGTTTCATGTAAAGTGCTAAGGGTTTGATACTTGATTATCGCCATTTGCTTAGGGTTCATCATTGAATTCATTCAACGGTGTTTCAAATTTCATTATTTTAACAATCTTTTAAAACGGATTCATCTTTGACGCTACCAGGTACCTCAGATTCAAAATTAATTCAACTCATATTGTTACTCTGTATCCGGATTTAACTTAGCTGATATTATTTGCGATGGATGATAATATAACACCTTTGTTTCATCATGAATTTATGAACGGCAGGTCCTTCATCATTTTGGAAACAATTATACTAATTCAATCACATCCGGCATTTATTTTGTTATTCTTCAAACAATCGACAATTTTGAAACAATATTGTTAAGCAATTCATGGATTACTAATAACATGTTAAATCCACTGTCGTGCAGAGTTAAAATCAATACTTGAATATGGAGTATTAATTAATATATTTCAATTATGCAAAATCATATAAATTCAAAATTATGGAGTATTAATTTATATATATATAGGTATATGCTACATTGAATTTATTTTTTACATATAAGAATTATAGGGATGAATATCTGGCCTCAAATTTTGGGTTATGATTGATTCGTTAAAGTCGATTGAAGTTTTGTACGAAAATTCGGGGTTCAATCGATTAAATAAGCTTTGGAGCAGTTTTACTCGGTACGTTATATATGTATGTGTTAGTTTTTCTTGGATTGTTAAGTTACTTCTATGAATTTGTAGGTATGATTTAAGTTCTTTTAATCAGAAGTACATATTATATAAATCTATAGGTATTATTATATTGTGATTCTTATGAATTTGTTATTGTGATTCTTATGAATTTGTTTCTATTTACAATGTTACATTCAACTGTAAATTTTTGTAAAATCAAAGCACTTCATTCTTGATTCAGTAGTTTATAAATTAGTATACATGTTTGTGTTTTTAATAAAGCAGTAGGCTATATTTCTTACTTGGTTATAATATGGAAGACTTCGAGCTAGAATAAATGATTAGCTGTTGGATTAAAACATATAAATGCTAGGGATTGGCTTCATGAACATTTTTGGTTCTTTAACAAGCTGGTAATTGCCACAGGTAGGAATGATACATCTAATGTGTCAATATTGGTAGATCAATAAATGTAATATGATACATGAAAGGCTAGAATCAGGTAAACATACTAACGGGTCAAGATGGGTAATTTTTTAGTTTCGCTAAAAACATGTCAGTTGTTGAGTCATAAATAAGTAGTGTATGCTCTCATTATATAAATAATTATAACTATGACCTTTAGGTACATACAAGTAAGACATATAATATATAACAAAATATTATAGTAATGACTCATTTTCCCAATTTTAATAAATAGTATAGTATAGTATAAGAGATTAAAAGAGACTTGATTTAGTTTTTAGTAGATGTCTTTTAAAAAAAGTTCTTCCATGTTGTTTATAGAGTTTATAGAGTTTATGTGTGTGATCCTATATTAGGTTTGTTTATTAGATAAATGCAGTAGAAAATACATTGCTTTTGTTCTGACATTCAGAGATAATATTTGATGTTTTCAAGATATGTGAATATTTTACTTCAACTGTGCCACATTCTTCATTTACGGATATCAAAAATCCCTTTCACTTACAATCTTGGCACAGTAAAAAAAGCACCGAGTGGAAGACAGATCAAACTGTTGACAGTAAGTTTTGTCGAATTAATATCATCTTTTATTCTAAGTTGATGTATCTTTGCCTCTAATGAAAAAATTGATAGGTGTCAGGTGGAATCCGATCTAATTTTGAACTACTGTATGATCATCATGGACATCTGCGTGTTACACTGTTACATCTGTACATCTGGAACACTTTACATTGTATGATCATCATGGACATCTACGCGTTACACTGTTACAGTCATATAAAAGTAATTAGTTGATTATCAAGATTATATTATTGTACATAATTTAAGAAACGTTAATACAATTTATGTTGCTCTTGCATGTGCACATTTATAACGGATGTGAGTTGCTTTAATTTAAGTATTAATCAGTGGTAAAATGAAATGTGTGTTTGATTTTGTACTTAACTTATGCCCCTTTTGACTTGGTCTCTAATGATCCAAAACTGATGCTCTTTTTTACTTAACAAAACTAGTGCTCTTTTATACACAGTGAAATGTACCACGTTTTCTGGATCATAAAAGTTACAAAATGGGCGGGTTGATACTAAAATTTCACCTTCAACTTTGTTACTTAGGTCAGATTAGGTTGATCATTTTAGAAATTTTGTATCACTATAAGCGTATTTCGTCTTAATAAATTACTTGTGCTACTGAGATCAACAACTCGAAGTGAAAATAGAGTCGTTTATGGCAGTCTAACATACCATTTATGAATTTGGAGGGCTATGGAAACCATTTTAGTCATGTAGGTGCCTGGCTGTTCGTTATGCTAACATAAAATTTCAGAACCCTTTTGTTGATGCGATTTGCAGATTGTGGAACAAAAGGCAATGTTGTGATATTTAGGGATATGCTTTTTTACTTGGTCAGATATTTATGTATCTTTCACATGTTGTGAGAAGGCGATGTTGAAGACAAATGCAGGTTGTTATTTATTTATATTTTTTTTGTTACATCTACTTATCGAATTACACGAATTTGTATTGATTTATGATAATGTTATGTATTTATAGGTTAAAAATCTACAAGCTGTTGTTGGTGCTAGACGATACATCAAAGGGGCTTACCACAATTGTTTCACAATAAGGTTGACGCAATTATTTGCTCGCCTCAACATTAATTACATAAAGGTTATATATACTATAGCTTTCTTAATGGGGTTATGACAGTAGTCTATACAAATACGATCTAATAGACCTACTATTTTGTTGCTTGAGCCCTTTTTAATTATGTAAAACCGTACTTTTTTTTTAAATACTCACAGTGGAAGACTAATTAATTTACATATCATATGTTATTTACAGAAACATGTGATTACATAAAACACTGGTGTTACGTTATTACTACAAGCCATTTAACGATATAGTTTATTACAAAACACATCAGAGTGAAACTGTGTCAAACATCTTCGGTTGTCCTGCAAAACCCATCAAAAGCTGCTAATACACACCTGCAGAGCAAAACACTGTGGGGGAATTAGCATAATGCTAAGTGAATGGCAACATCTAGGTGGACATCACTACAAGCATCAAGCACAGCTTATAGGCACTGGTCACTAGTCACTTAAAGTCATAAACAAGAGGACCGACAACCCATCGCTGATCAAGCTAGAATATACTGATAGCCCACACTACTGAATCACTGGTATAGTCTTCCATACGTGACGCACTCGTCATTCATACTATAACACTAATCAGTAATGCTTGGACCCAATTCTATTACCCCAAATAAGGTAAACACAATCGACTTCTTACGTCGTACAAAACACCTCGACGAGATCACTGGGTGCACACATAATCACATATGGTCACAATACTGGTCACATGCTCATTACACAGACTAATCATAAGCATGGCACGAATCACTATACTTGTCACTGTATAATCACATTCATAATGATAATCCCACTCACCTGGAAGTACAAGTACTCAGTTATCTTATATCACTGAGCCTTCACCTTTCCGCTTATCACCTGAGAATATCAGTTCTCTAGTTAGTACACTTTTCAATCAAATTACTAATTAGCATTAATATCACAGCAATACAGTAAATGGGTTAGAATTGGACTTGACCCAAACATACAAACACTGTCACTCGCACGGATGAGGTCTCACTCGTGCGACTGACTATGCTCACTCGCACGGGTGAGTATCCTCACTCGCACGACTGACCTATTACTTAATAATAGTGATTATAAAACCTACTCACACGTTTATGTGTCTCACTCATGCGAATGGACACCTCACTCACACGAGTGAGTGCCTCAGACGCACGGTTGAGCAAGTACAGCAGCACAGTTGCAATCCGAGCTTTTACACCCAACTTAAAGTTTATTCAGTGTTTTAAAACCTTATCATTAGAAGCTACTCCTCAAGACGATTCCAATGATAGTTTATTCGTCAAAAACGGAGTTACGGTTTGAAAGTTACAGCGTTTTTAATTTTACCAAAAACTGACCAGTGCTCACTCGCGCGGATGAGACCTCACTCGTGCGAGTGAGTCCTCAACCGTGTGGTTAAGCCTCAAATACGTGGTCACTCATACGAGTAACCTGTCAGAAGTGTGGGAGCTGTTAGAACATTCCAGCTCGCTGTTTTTTGCCATTTTGACCCAAAAACTCGATTTTTGCAAGTTTTGATCAATCCAATGACCCAAGAACACTATATAACACATATATGATCTATTTCTAACCTCAAACAAACATCACAAACACATTCAAAGCAAGAATCAAGCATAAAAATTAACTTTTTCAAAACCCACATAAAACCCATTTGAATTCACCAAAATCTGAGATTTTTACCTTGTTTTGATGCTTGAAATCACTACAATCTGATGAATGAAATTACTAACTTCGATTTGAACTTCTTGATTTTAAGGATTTGAGAGCAAAAGGGTGTTTAGTGTTTGATATTTCTAAAATAGGAAATGAAATGAACGTACAGAGTATATATTTAATTTTAGGTTTCTTCACACTAAGGTAAGCTCTCCCGTATAACAAACGGGTATTTACCAGTTATCTGAAATCCAAAATCTTTAATAACTTATTCGTTCTAAGTTCAATTCACAAAAGGAAATATGTTCTGTGTCCCTTGTCACAAAACGCACATTGTCCCATACCCAATAATTATAAAACACATAATTATTAAAATCACATTAATAACACATATGGGTAAATAAGTCATTACTTACTAGGCCCAAAGCTAGGATGTTACAAATCTACCCCCCTTAAAGGAGATTCCGTCCTCGGAATCTGGTCAATGTCAAACAGATGAGGGTATCTAGAAGTCATCAACTCCTCGGTCTCCCATGTCAGATTGGTGCCTATAATATGCTTCCATTCCACAAGCACCATTGGAATCTGCTTCTTGCGTAATCTAGTCACTTTTCTGTCGACGATCCTCACTGGTTCTTCTACCAATTTCTTACTTGAATCTACTTTCAGATCTTGGAGCGGAAGAATTTGATTTTCATCGTCCACTTTACACTTAGGAATATAGCAGATGTTAAATGTGTCATGAATACCTGCTAACTCTGGAGGGAGATCTAGCACTACAGTTTGATCGTTCAGCACTTGACGAATTCTAAAAGGACCAATGTATCTCGGAGCTAGTTTTCCTCGTTTACCGAATCGAATTACACCCTTCTACTGAAATGTCCCGTTCTTATTGATTAAAAACGTTCCATATTAATTGATTTCGTTGCGAGGTTTTGACCTCTATATGAGACATTTTTCAAAGACTGCATTCATTTTAAAATAAACCATAACCTTTATTTCATCAATAAAGGTTTAAAAAGCTTTACGTAGATTATCAAATAATGATAATCTAAAATATCCTGTTTACACACGACCATTACATAATGGTTTACAATACAAATATGTTACAACAAAATAAGTTTCTTGAATGCAGTTTTTACACAATATCATACAAGCATGGACTCCAAATCTCGTCCTTATTTAAGTATGCGACAGCGGAAGCTCTTAATAATCACCTGAGAATAAACATGCTTAAAACGTCAACAAAAATGTTGGTGAGTTATAGGTTTAACCTATATATATATCAAATCATAATAATAGACTACAAGATTTCATATTTCAATACACATCCCATACATAGAGATAAAAATCATTCATATGGTGAATACCTGGTAACCGACATTAACAAGATGCATATATAAGAATATCCCCATCATTCCGGGACACCCTTCGGATATGATATAAATTTCGAAGTACTAAAGCATCCGGTACTTTGGATGGGGCTTGTTGGGCCCGATAGATCTATCTTTAGGATTCGCGTCAATTAGGGTGTCTGTTCCCTAATTCTTAGATTACCAGACTTAATAAAAAGGGGCATATTCGATTTCGATAATTCAACCATAGAATGTAGTTTCACGTACTTGTGTCTATTTTGTAAATCATTTATAAAACCTGCATGTATTCTCATCCCAAAATATTAGATTTTAAAAGTGGGACTATAACTCACTTTCACAGATTTTTACTTCGTCGGGAAGTAAGACTTGGCCACTGGTTGATTCACGAACCTATAACAATATATACATATATATCAAAGTATGTTCAAAATATATTTACAACACTTTTAATATATTTTGATATTTTAAGTTTATTAAGTCAGCTGTCCTCGTTAGTAACCTACAACTAGTTGTCCACAGTTAGATGTACAGAAATAAATCGATAAATATTATCTTGAATCAATCCACGACCCAATGTATACTTATCTCAGTATTGATCACAACTCAAACTGTAATGACCCGGACTTTTTTGATCGATCTATACTTATAAGATTAATATTTACATAAATTAAACCTTACCAACATGATAAGCAACCCAAATTGTTGAGACTTATGTTTTTGAAAAGAGATTTACACAACGTTTGACCGTCTAGTTTGACCGATGATATCACGAACTATATAACATATGATAATTATACGTTTGTGTATATATATGTATATATACATATTTAACATGATCTAAGGATGTTTTAATATCTCATTTTGTATTAATAACAATAAGTTATAAGTATATTTTGAAACTACTAACTTAAGTTTTCAAAACGATAACCATACGTAACGTTATTTGACATAAATACTTATAACATATAATGTTTATACATATATCGTATATGTAATGTATTTAATCACTTTTAAAGACTTAAATACATAAAACAATATAAGTATATTCACAAAAGATAGCTATATTTGAATTCTCATTCCATTTTTCACAAGATTTCTATACGTATATCTAGAGTACATGTACTCGTATCATACCTAACCTCTATACGTATTTACTATTGGTATATACACATCAAATCACCACCAACCAGCCCTTGTTCAATGCCTTATGTATAAGGTAACTACTTTTGTTATCTAGTATGACAATTTCACATGATTAAAAGATTTTTTCACAAAATTACAAACTTATACACCTTTTACACCACCATTTATACTCCATTCCATTTTCATTTTACTACACATTTTCTTTAACCAAAAACACACTCTTAAGAAACTCCATAACCATTCAGCTAGTATCCATGAAGATCTAGCCATAAAAACATCACTTAAACACCATAAGAAAAACCTTACAAAAACACTTCAAGAATCCTTTCAAGAACACAAGTTTACTTCCAATCTTTCATCCAACTCCATCACTCTTTTGGTTCTAGATTTTTACTCCTCTTTTACAGCAATCTTGTCCAAGTAACTTGAGGTAGTAACTTTGTTCATAACCTTATTCGATTCATATATATATAGCTATCTTATTTTATGGTATAAAATTTTAACAACAAGAACATAGTTTGAATGTTTTCAAACTTGTTTGCAAACTAAATAGATCCTTCTAACTTAACTTTTAAAATACTTCAAGACCTGTAATATTTCATAAATATATGCTAATTTAACAAGGTATAACTTGGTTTTTCAAAGAACACCTTAAAAACTGAATTTACGACGTTGGAGTGCAACCGGGGGCTGTTTTGGGTTGGATAATTAAAAACTATCTTGAACTTTGAATTGGAGGTTTATTTTCTGGAAAAATGATATTTGCTATGAATATGATAACACATAAAAATTTCATGATTTAACTCAAAGTATAAGTATTTTTAGAAAAATAATCATTTAAGGTTGTTTACATGATGGAAAATGATTAACTTCATAAGTTTCACCAAAGTTTGACCTATGACCTGTGCTTTCGAATACAAACTAAGGTATTTACAGTTCATATTCTTAAAGAAGGACTCGATCCAAGGAAGTGGCAAGTTGAACCAACGAAAACGGAGTTGTAACGAAGAAACTATGACCAAAACAAAATCGGATATCCAAGACTAGTTTAGCCACGAAAATAATTGGAGAAAATTAAAAAAATCACATCTTTCTAAAATAACATGATATTTTATATATATGTACTCATAATTTAATTTTATATGGTTCAGGATCACCCGTAAACAATACGAGAAGATTAATCATAAGATCCCATGATTGTACGCAACACGTCATTTGACAACACCGGTACTTTATGTACGCAACACGTCATTTGACAACACCGGTACCATGGGTCAAGATTAATCCCGACCAATACAAATACGATGGGGTTTTATTTATTTCGATGGGGGTTTTATTTATTAAACACCTAAAAATGAACCATTAAAATTGAATTACTAACATCGGACTGCTAACTACGGACTAAGAAATTATTAAAAGTATTAAAAGTATAATAAGTATATATATGTGACGATTGTTTTAAAAAGAAAAGGTATTGATATATTATATATGGATAGGTTCGTGATATCAATCGGAGACCAAGTCGAAATTACATATGTTCAAGACAAAAGTGAGTATATAGTCCCACTTTTAAACTCTAAATATTTCGGGATGAGAATACATGTATTTTATGTTTTACGATATGGACACAAGTAACTGAAAAATATATTCTACGTTGAGTTGTACCACTGGCATACTTCCCTGTAGCTTGGTAACTAATATTTACAGCGGTATTGTAAACGCGAATCCTGTTGATAGATCTATTGGGCCTGACAACCCCAACCGGACTGGACGACCAGTATTCAACGGTTGCACAGTACTTCGTTTCGTGACTACACTTGGTACGGTGTAGTAAGATTTCATAATAAAGGGAATATGCGACGTGATTAAATGTTAAGTATGGTTACCAAGTGCTCAACCACTTAGAATATTTTTATTAAAATGTTTATATATGAAATCTTGTGGTCTATATATATATTGCTGCCGGCATTAAACCTATATCTCACCAACTTTATGTTGACGTTTTAAGCATGTTTATTCTCAGGTGATAACTAAAAGCTTCCGCTGCAACATGTTGAATTTAAGCAAGATCTTGAGTATGCATATTTGTGTCAAAAATAAAACTGCATATCCGAGGAATTGTAATGTAAAATATGCTAGAAATCATATTGTTATCATCACATGTAAAGTTTGTAAGTCTAAGATTATCGCTAAACGATAATCATCTTTATATTGTCTAAAGCTTGTATTAACATAAGAGTTATGGTTTGTAATGTAAAATAAATGCAGTTGTTCTTTTAAAAATGTCGCATATAGAGGTCAATACCTCGCAATGAAATCATACGTTATCTAACTCGTTCTTATGGTTAAGGACGGGTTATGACACAAACTATATATATTTTGGAATCAACCTCAACCCTGTATAGCTAACTCCAACATTCACATATAGAGTGTCTATGGTTGTTCCGAAATATATATAGATGTGTCCACATGATAGGTCGAAACATTGTATACGTGTCTATGGTATCTCAAGATTACATAATATACAATACAAGTTGATTAAGTTATGGTTAGAATAGATTTGTTACCAATTTTCACGTAGCAAAAATGAGAAAAATTATCCAATCTTGTTTTACCCATAACTTCTTCATTTTAAATCCGTTTTGAGTGAATCAAATTGCTATGGTTTCATATTGAACTCTATTTTATGAATCTAAACAGAAAAAGTATAGGTTTATAGTCAGAAAAATAAGTTACAAGTCGTTTTTGTAAAGGTAGTCATTTCAGTCGAAAGAACGACGTCTAGATGACCATTTTAGAAAACATACTTCCACTTTGAGTTTAACCATAATTTTTGGATATAGTTTCATGTTCATAATAAAAATCATTTTCTCAGAATAACAACTTTTAAATCAAAGTTTATCATAGTTTTTAATTAACTAACCCAAAACAGCCCGCGGTGTTACTACGACGGCGTAAATCCGGTTTTACGGTGTTTTTCGTGTTTCCAGGTTTTAAATCATTAAGTTAGCATATCATACAGATATAGAACATGTGTTTAGTTGATTTTAAAAGTCAAGTTAGAAGGATTAACTTTTGTTTGCGAACAAGTTTAGAATTAACTAAACTATGTTCTAGTGATTACAAGTTTAAACCTTCGAATAAGATAGCTTTATATGTATGAATCGAATGATGTTATGAACATCATTACTACCTTAAGTTCCTTGGATAAACCTACTGGAAAAGATAAAAATGGATCTAGCTTCAATGGATCCTTGGATGGCTCGAAGTTCTTGAAGCAGAATCATGACACAAAAACAAGTTCAAGTAAGATCATCACTTGAAATAAGATTGTTATAGTTATAGAAATTGAACCAAAGTTTGAATATGATTATTATCTTGTATTAGAATGATAACCTACTATAATAAACAAAGATTTCTTGAGGTTGGATGATCCCCTTACAAGATTGGAAGTGAGCTAGCAAACTTGAAAGTATTCTTGATTTTATGAAACTAGAACTTTTGGAATTTATAAAGAACACTTAGAACTTGAAGATAGAACTTGAGAGAGATCAATTAGATGAAGAAAATTGAAGAATGAAAGTGTTTGTAGGTGTTTTTGGTCGTTGGTGTATGGATTAGATATAAAGGATATATAATTTTGTTTTCATGTAAATAAGTCATGAATGATTACTCATATTTTTGTAATTTTATGAGATATTTCATGCTAGTTGCCAAATGATGGTTCCCACATGTGTTAGGTGACTCACATGGGCTGCTAAGAGCTGATCATTGGAGTGTATATACCAATAGTACATACATCTAAAATCTGTGTATTGTACGAGTACGAATACGGGTGCATACGAGTAGAATTGTTGATGAAACTGAACGAGGATGTAATTGTAAGCATTTTTGTTAAGTAGAAGTATTTTGATAAGTGTCTTGAAGTCTTTCAAAAGTGTATGAATACATATTAAAACACTACATGTATATACATTTTAACTGAGTCGTTAAGTCATCGTTAGTCGTTACATGTAAATGTTGTTTTGAAACCTTTAGGTTAACGATCTTGTTAAATGTTGTTAACCCAATGTTTATAATATCAAAAGAGATTTTAAATTATTATATTATCATGATATTATGATGTACGAATATCTCTTAATATGATATATATACATTAAATGTCGTTACAACGATAATCGTTACATATATGTCTCGTTTCAAAATCATTAAGTTAGTAGTCTTGTTTTTACATATGTAGTTCATTGTTAATATACTTAATGATATGTTTACTTATCATAATATCATGTTAACTATATATATAACCATATATATGTCATCATATAGTTTTTACAAGTTTTAACGTTCGTGAATCACCGGTCAACTTGGGTGGTCAATTGTCTATATGAAACCTATTTCAATTAATCAAGTCTTAACAAGTTTGATTGCTTAATATGTTGGAAACATTTAATCATGTAAATATCAATCTCAATTAATATATATAAACATGGAAAATTTCGGGTCACTACAGTACCTACCCGTTAAATAAATTTCGTCCCGAAATTTTAAGCTGTTGAAGGTGTTGACGAATCTTCTGGAAATAGATGCGGGTATTTCTTCTTCATCTGATCTTCACGCTCCCAGGTGAACTCGGGTCCTCTACGAGCATTCCATCGAACCTTAACAATTGGTATCTTGTTTTGCTTAAGTCTTTTAACCTCACGATCCATTATTTTGACGGGTTCTTCGATGAATTGAAGTTTTTCGTTGATTTGGATTTCATTTAACGGAATAGTGAGATCTTCTTTAGCAAAACATTTCTTCAAATTCGAGACGTGGAAAGTGTTATGTACAGCTGTGAGTTGTTGAGGTAACTCAAGTCGGTAAGCTACTGGTCCGACACGATCAATAATCTTGAATGGTCCAATATACCTTGGATTTAATTTCCCTCGTTTATCAAATCGAACAACGCCTTTCCAAGGTGCAACTTTAAGCATGACCATCTCTCCAATTTCAAATTCTATATCTTTTCTTTTAATGTCAGCGTAGCTCTTTTGTCGACTTTGGGCGGTTTTCAACCGTTGTTGAATTTGGATGATCTTCTCGGTAGTTTCTTGTATAATCTCCGGACCCGTAATCTATCTATCCCCCACTTCACTCCAACAAATCGGAGACCTGCACTTTCTACCATAAAGTGCTTCAAACGGTGCCATCTCAATGCTTGAATGGTAGCTGTTGTTGTAGGAAAATTCTGCTAACGGTAGATGTCGATCCCAACTGTTTCCGAAATCAATAACATATGCTCGTAGCATGTCTTCAAGCGTTTGTATCGTCCTTTCACTCTGCCCATCAGTTTGTGGATGATAGGCAGTAATCATGTCTAGACGAGTTCCTAATGCTTGCTGTAATGTCTGCCAGAATCTTGAAATAAATCTGCCATCCCTATCAGAGATAATAGAGATTGGTATTCCATGTCTGGAGATGACTTCCTTCAAATACAGTCGTGCTAACTTCTCCATCTTGTCATCTTCTCTTATTGGCAGGAAGTGTGCTGATTTGGTGAGACGATTAACTATTACCCAAATAGTATCAAAACCACTTGCAGTCCTTGGCAATTTAGTGATGAAATCCATGGTAATGTTTTCCCATTTCCATTCCGGGATTTTGGGTTGTTGAAGTAGACCTGATGGTTTCTGATGCTCAGCTTTGACCTTAGAACACGTCAAACATTCTCCTACGTATTTAGTAACATCGGCTTTCATACCCGGCCACCAAAAATGTTTCTTGAGATCCTTGTACATCTTCCCCGTTCCAAGATGTATTGAGTATCTGGTTTTATGAGCTTCTCTAAGTACCATTTCTCTCATATCTCCAAATTTTGGTACCCAAATCCTTTCAGCCCTATACCGGGTTCTGTCTTCCCGAATATTAAGATGCTTCTCCGATCCTTTGGGTATTTCATCCTTTAAATTTCCCTCTTTTAAAACTCCTTGTTGCGCCTCCTTTATTTGAGTAGTAAGGTTATTATGAATCATTATATTCATAGATTTTACTCGAATGGGTTCTCTGTCCTTCCTGCTCAAGGCATCGGCTACCACATTTGCCTTCCCCAGGTGGTAACGAATCTCAAAGTCGTAATCATTCAATAATTCAATCCACCTACGCTGCCTCATATTCACTTGTTTCTGATTAAATATGTGTTGAAGACTTTTGTGGTCGGTATATATAATACTTTTGACCCCATATAAGTAGTGCCTCCAAGTCTTTAATGCAAAAACAACCGCGCCTAATTCCAAATCATGCGTCGTATAATTTTGTTCGTGAAGCTTCAATTGTCTAGACGCATAAGCAATCACCTTCGTTCGTTGCATTAATACACAACCGAGACCTTGCTTTGATGCGTCACAATAAATCACAAAATCATCATTCCCTTCAGGCAATGACAATATAGGTGCCGTAGTTAGCTTTTTCTTCAATAACTGAAACGCTTTCTCTTGTTCATCATTCCATTCAAATTTCTTCCCTTTATGCGTTAATGCAGTCAAGGGTTTTGCTATTCTGGAAAAGTCTTGGATGAACCTTCTGTAGTAACCAGCTAGTCCTAAAAACTGGCATATGTGTTTCGGAGTTTTCGGGGTTTCCCACTTATCAACAGTTTCTATCTTTGCCGGATCCACCTTAATACCTTCTTTGTTCACTATGTGACCGAGGAATTGAACTTCTTCCAACCAAAATGCACACTTTGAAAACTTAGCGTACAATTCTTCCTTCCTCAATACTTCTAACACCTTTCTCAAATGTTCACCGTGTTCTTGGTCATTCTTTGAGTAAATAAGTATGTCATCAATGAAAACAATGACAAACTTGTCAAGGTATGGTCCACACACTCAGTTCATAAGGTCCATGAACACAGCTGGTGCATTAGTTAAACCAAATGGCATGACCATAAACTCGTAATGACCGTAACGTGTTCTGAAAGCAGTCTTTAGAATATCATCTTCTTTCACCCGCATTTGATGATACCCGGAACGTAAGTCAATCTTTGAATAAACAGACGAGCCTTGTAGTTGATCAAATAAGTCGTCGATTCTCGATAGTGGGTAGCGAGTCTTGATGGTAAGTTTGTTCAACTCTCGGTAGTTGATAGACAACCTGAATGTACCATCTTTCTTCTTGACAAACAAAACAGGAGCTCCCCATGGTGATGTGCTTGGTCGAATGAAACCACGCTCTAAAAGTTCTTGTAATTGGCTTTGCAGTTCTTTCATCTCGCTGGGTGCGAGTCTGTAAGGAGCACGAGCTATTGGTGCAGCTCCTGGTACAAGATCTATTTGAAATTCAACGGATCGATGTGGGGGTAATACATCGGGAAATTCTTTTGCGACGGGAACATCATTGATGCTCTTTTCTTCAGTTTGTACTTTCTCGACGTGTGCTAGAACAGCATAGCAACCTTTTCTTATTAGTTTTTGTGCCTTCAAATTACTAATAAGATGTAGCTTCGTGTTGCTCTTTTCTCCGTACACCATTAAGGGTTTTCCTTTTTCTCGTATAATGCGAATTGCATTTTTGTAACAAACGATCTCTGCTTTCACTTCTTTCAACCAGTCCATACCGATTATCACATCAAAACTCCCTAACTCTACTGGTATCAAATCAATCTTAAATGTTTCACTAACCAGTTTAATTTCTCGATTCCGACATATATTATCTGCTGAAATTAATTTACCATTTGCTAATTCGAGTAAAAATTTACTATCCAAAGGCGTCAATGGAAAACTTAATTTAGCACAAAAATCTCTACTCATATAGCTTCTATCCGCACCCGAATCAAATAAAACGTAAGCAGATTTATTGTTGATATTGCTATAAATATACATATAATTCGTCGCAATATCAATCCAAAATGTTATGATTTTTATGTGTATTCGAGTAGTTTTCGGTTTGTAATTGGTAAAAATGTCCAAAGCGTCGAATGAAATACTATTATGGATTTTTAATGATATAAAGATCAAAATGAAGATAAAATGAAGATTTCTAATGAGCAACAAAAGACTACAACATCGCGCCTCAAGACTACAAGTCAAAATGATCGAAATCACTAAATCAGCGCGCCTACACGAGAAAAATCATAACTAAATCATACGGACTCGAAAAAAGGCGAATCAGGTGTCCAAACGTCCGTAACTCAAAAATCTACAACCTCAAAGAATTGTACTTACACGAAACGTGTACAACTACACGAATCGTGTAATCTTTCGACCAGAATCAGATTCCAAATGAAAGTGGGGCGGCTACTTTATCTTTTAATATCACTTCTTTTTCTTAGTGGTACAGCAAATGGATACTTTTGACCTACTTTACCAACTATCAATTGCTATAATATGGAGTACTATGAGACACAAGAGAAAAAAAAGGAAGATACAATACAGAAAAACCAAAGATACGGTGAAGCAAGCACCTAAAGTGGAAGACTATAAAGAACCCATTCCATACCCGCATGCACTTTTATCCGAAAAACCAAAGGAGAATCATTGTAAGCCTTTAAATACGGATAATATTTGTGTAAATGTACCTTTGGTTGATGTTATTGCAGGTATGCCAAACTATGGGAAATTCTTGAATGATTTGATGGCAAAAGAAGGAGTGTGTGAGCAGGCATCATCCGCGTTCCTTGAAGCAGAATGTGCTGCTATTGTGAAAAAGAATGAATTTCCACCTAAGTTAGGTGATCCCGGACCATTCATAGTACCTTGTAAGCTTAATGATTCTAGAACTCTTAGATCATTAGCTGACTCGGGTGCAAGTATAAATCTCATGCCTTATTCCATTTACTCGCATTTGAACTTAGGCGAACTTAAACTGACCAATTCAGGCATTAGATTCATTGATCAGTCGGTTAATAAACCTATAGGGATTGCTGAAAACTTAGTAGTAAAAACAGGTGAACTTGAGTTTCTAGCTGACTTTGTAGTTGTAGATATGAAAGAAGATAAGTTTGTACCTATTATTTTAGGTAGACCATTCTTAGCAACTGCAAGTGCTTTAACAGATTGGAAAACAGGAAAACTAGTTTTGAAGGATAGAGGCAAGAGTGTAACCTATCAAACTGAGTTTAGTATGAACCTACCACCCACACCGATAGTTTCAGTGAATATTGTCGATCATGCTAAACCCATTAGGCAACAAGCTAAGTGTGGGGAGGACGGTAAAGAAAAGCTTGATAGTAAACCACTCAATGATTGTGTTGTTGAGAAAACCATGAAGAAGTTATATGGTAGGATTAGAAATGCTATGTCGGAAAAAGATGAACATTTAAGAAAGAGATTGGTGTCAAACTTATCGAAAATTGAGAAAGATAAGTTAAAAAAATTGGTTAAAGAGTCAAGATTTTCGGACTCTTGGTTATTGTCAAAAATTAATGGTGAGAATGGTTGCGGTAATAGTTCTATTGGAGTAAAGAAGGGTGATGTTTATCACTCCGACGTTAGTTAAAATTGGGGTGGAGTCGCGTGAACGACTCGCTAATAAACTTCACAAATTGTAAATAGTCCCATTCGTGTGTCTCGTTTTTTTTTTATATTGTGTTTTAAATTCCTTTTTATTTTTTTTATTTTTCATATACTTGTTTTAAAATTTAAAAACGTTAATCTTTCTAACACAAAAATAGAGTGTTTTTATTTTATTTTATTTTAAATTTGTTTTCGAAAAATATTAAAACTTTAACTTTTAATGAATTGAATTTTATAAATTGAATTTAAAAATTTATAAACGGATTAAGATCAGGTATAACAACCGAATTTCCGTTACAAATATAAATTTATAAAAGATATTTTAAATTTAATTGATTATAAGTTATAAAAAAATATATAAAAAGAAAAAAAAAATTAGTTTGTAATAACATAATTTTTTGGTGTGTATTGAAACTTATTATATTTTTATTTTTTATATATTAGCAAGAAAATATAGTGTGGGGTAAAAAAATGTGTTGTACGATTGAATTAAAACCCCATATTTTGTGTGTTTTTAACATGGTTTTGACAGGTACAGACGAAAATGCAATTAGACGAAACGAAACATCAAATTACATTGTGATACAAACATTGGATATGATCGTAGGTAAAACAATTTGAAAATCCAAATCGGTTAACAAAGGAAGTTCCAAATACTCTACATTTTTTTGTCCTCTCAAATTTATACATTATTATCTGATTTTATGTAATGAGGGCATTACATAATCTTAAGTGTGGGGTGGGAATATATAAATTCTCGAGAACTAATAAGTTATTGGTTTTTATGAAAATTTGAAAATTTTTAAACAAATGTATCTAATCAATTTTTAAGGTAACTACGAGCAATTAAAGATCAGGTGTAAAAACCGAAATTGTTGTCTCCATACATTAAAAATACATTAGTTTATTTGTTTAAAACTTATAAAAGAAAACCATTTATAACAAGAATTTATAAATCCTTATATTGAGAACCATTTATCACATGTTTCTTTGAAGTTTATCGCAGATATCATTGCTACAGAATGTATAAACCTGAATATTCCATTATCACGAGTAATAGAGGATGAATCAAATCCATCCCGTAAGGAAGTAAAGTCTTCCGAATTGACACACTTGCTAATTTATGTTAGAAGATGTAGTCCAGAACAGCTGTAGGTTGACGAAAAATCTTGAAAAGTCATCCCCAAAATCGGCTGGAAATCCACCTAACCTCAGCATCAAACAGGGTTTTTGGTGGTCAGACTTATCCTAACCATGAGATGGATCTGTCTCGAACAATGGGGGGCACATTGCAAATTAGCTTTTAAGACTAATGAATCTAATCCCCAGATGGATGATCTCCGTAAAGATCAACTGCATCTATGTTTGACCGCGGTCAACATACATATGCCATAACAAATTGAGGTGTGCAAACTCATGGTTCACCGATGATATTTGGACACGATATAATTTTGTTCTAAAACTTATGCTATTTTATGAATTATATTTGTGTAAAACTATTTTTGGACATTTGGCTTCAAGTTCCATGATACTACAATCATGGGGGCGAATAGCTTGCTAATCGCCGACTGAGACTACGGTTTTCAGTACCCTCAACCGGAATTTGAGGTTAAAACCGAAAAACGTGTCTAGTGTAAAAACTAGCATGACATTTTATAAAAATCATAAAACGTTTTCACAAGGTCCAATTTTCCCTAAGGATCCAAATTTTTAAACCCTAATCACGAGTTTCATGTTTGTTTCTGTTGTCAGAACTTCGTTTCGTGTGGTGTGCGTGTGATCCAATAAATACTGTGTTGTGTAATATATTTCATATAGCGTGTGTTTCATTTCGTGTAGTGTGTGTTGTGTGATCTAAATGTTCAATAAGGAAAAATATGTGATGTTCTAATTCTGTTAAAAGATGTAATTGCTTGATGACAAGCAACGTTCAAGTGTGGGGTAATTTGATATTGCTATAAATATACATATACTTCGTCGCAATATCAATCCAAAATGTTATGATTTTTATGTGTATTCGAGTAGTTTTCGGTTTGTAATTGGTAAAAATGTCCAAAGCGTCGAATGAAATACTATTATGGATTTTTAATGATATAAAGATCAAAATGAAGATAAAATGAAGATTTCTAATGAGCAACAAAAGACTACAACATCGCGCCTCAAAACTACAAGTCAAAATGATCGAAATCACGAAATCAGCGCGCCTGCACGAGAAAAATCATAACTAAATCATACGGACTCGAAAAAAGGCGAATCAGGTGTCCAGACGTCCGTAACTCAAAAATCTACAACCTCAAAGAATTGTACTTACACGAAACGTGTACAACTACACGAATCGTGTAATCTTTCGACCAGAATCAGATTCCAAATGAAAGTGGGGCGGCTACTTTATCTTTTAATATCACTTCTTTTTCTTAGTGGTACAGCAAATGGATACTTTTGACCTACTTTACCAACTATCAATTGCTATAATATGGAGTACTATGAGACACAAGAGAAAAAAAAGGAAGATACAATACAGAAATAAAAATTCTCACTGTTTTCAATAATTTCAAAGTACTCCGTAACATGTCATTTAGATAATAGTATTGTTCAATATTAATTTCAAGTTTGAAGATTAGTATTAGTTTCAAATATTAAGGGAATATTGTTCGTGATTAAGGGTGTTATTGTACGCGTGAAAGGGGTGTTATTATTGTAATTTTTCTACCGTTTGAAGTTAATGCAAGTGAAGATATTTTAGTAAGTTTACTCTGTTAAAATTAGCGTTGTTATTATGTTTGCATATCTATATTTTTATGTCTACCTTAGTGTAATGGATAGCTAAATTTCCCTAGTGTTTGCTTAAATGTAGAGCCCCTAGTGAAATGGATTGTTACCATTAGTAAAAGTTAAAATGTAACTTTAGTATTTTTAATATTGAGCCTAGTTAAAAGAACCATTTTTATGTAATTAGGTATTTAACCCTTGCCACTTAATTTATTAAATTCAAATAACGAAAGCTATTTTTATTTACATAAATTAAGCTTCAACATTAAAAATGATCTAGACGAATTTATGGATAAGTTATTGACACCAATTTAGAAATAAACTTCGGTGGATTGGGTGATATCAATATATTATATGAAGGTGAAATTATAAAAAGGGAAACCGTTATAATTTGGGTATTGGCGAAGGTCAAAACTAGGCTAGGTCTCAATTTAAATGCTTAGGGAATAGTAGCTTTCTAAAAAGAATCCAATGAAAATTAGATTTTATTTAGTTAAGTTGTAACTTTATATTTATTCGAGAGAAAAATGTAAAGTTTGATACTAGAACATTTTAAATAGGGCGTAAAACTTAAAACAATCCATGGACCTAGGGGTGACACAATTAAGTAAACACTCCCATTTATCTTATTTATATTTGTTATAACAGTATTATCATTATTATTTACGATTTACTATTTTAAAATATAAGAAAAATACATAAAAACATTTATTTTTCGTAACAGTTAAGTGTCACATATTTTTACACATACACGAATCGTGTATCATCACACGAATCGTGTAAGGCTAAAACGCGGCTACAGTACAGCTAGGTTAAAATTAGGGTTTTTGTTATTTAATTATATTTATATTTAGGTTATTAGTTATTTTAATTATTATAATTAAATTATTTAGTTTTAGTTATTTAAAATACTTAAAATACATGTTTTAATCCTAAAAGTAGTATTAATTATTATAGGTTTATAAATTGTAACTAGTTTATAGTTAGTAAATTAATTAATTTTCCTTTTAATTTGTATTAGTTTTACTAAAAATGCATTTTAGTTAATTTAAATAAGTTTCTATTATAATTGCTCAAAACAAAATTCTAAACATATAGTTTTATTAAAAATTACTATTTTACTAATTACCATCTAGTAATATAATTGTCGCATCATAATTAGTATACTTTCATTTAGTTCCTTTTTAAGTTAATTATTGTAATCTTGTAATTTTATTTAGTAAATTAGTTAAGTTATTTTCTTTTACTGTTACCATAAATTGCCTAATCCAAAACCCTCTTTAATTAAGTTTGACATCAAAGACTATAAAAAAAAAAACCATTAAACACTCCATCTCCCTGTGGAACGAATCGGATTTACCAACAAACTAAACTACACGGATAGGACTAGTTGCCTATATATATGTGTGAAATCAACCTAAAATCAATAAAATACCACATATACAATAAATCAATTCGTGTAACAAAACAACTCAAATCCGTTCATAAATAAAGGTCTCGATCGCACACATCAACTTTTTGGCGCCGCTGCCGGGGAGTTGGCAGTAAATAAATAGATAATTTTTCTGGTTCGTAGTAATAGTTGGATTTGTACGTGGAACGGGTTGTTGGATCACCAATTTTATTGGTCTTTGAAGGATCCTGCCCCTCTGCTGCATCTTTTGGCTATTCGAAACGTGGGCAAAAATCAGAAGGATAATCTGTTTGTTTAAAGGTTTTTATCATTGTTTTTATGTTATTCGATCCTCTCGAGGAAATTCATTTCCAAGAAAGTTCAAAATTTTTGAATAAATCCTTTAGTTCTTTGTACAATTTCCCAAATTGTATGATCCGTTCAATCCTAAACTCGTTAAACTTAAATCCGGAATCTCAAAGAATTAATAAAGGACAAAAACAACAAAAAGAAATAGGAAGTACTAGTAATTTTAAAACACCGAAAAATACTAAAAAAAGGAGAAACAAATAGGTAACCCTAGATAAACCTTCAGTGTTGTGATTTCATAAAAGAAATTAATGTATGAACTTACGTTCCTCCAACGCTGAATTAACACCTTCACATCCTGAACCCGAAAGAAAACTCCACGAACGCTTAAGAGCTCAAGACGTAGATACTCTTGCTAAAAATTTAGAGTCACTTTCCTTAGAATCCGACTCTGAACCAATAATTCAACCAATCATAGAGCCAATTATTAAAGAAGAAGATAAAATGACTGAGACAAACCTAACAATGGAAGCATTAATGAAGGCCACAAGAAAAGGTCAAGGCCACGCAATCATCCAACCCCCGATGACTGATGGCTTTGAAATAAAAGGTCAATTTTTACACATGGTAACTAATACATGCCAATTCGGTGGAGCTCCAAACGAGGATGCTAACGAGCATCTTCGTAAGTTTGTAAGCATTTGCAAACTATTCAAAATTAAGGATGTCACCGATGATGTCGCATGTTTAAAAATCTTTCCATGGTCATTAAAAGATGAAGCTAGAGATTGGCTAGACTCATTACCTGAAGGCTATATTGAAGACTGGAATGATATGATGGACAAATTTTTGTCAGAATTCTTTCCTGCTTCAAAAGCAGCAAAATTACAAAGTGATATAAATCACTTTAAACAAAAGCCTAATGAAACTCTTTATGAAGCTTAGACTCGATTCAATAAAATGCTTCGAATATGTCCTCAACACGGGTTGAGTACATTCCAAAAAGTCTGTGTATTTTATAAAGGAGTCAATGTTGCAACTAGAAAAGATATAGATGTTGCAGCCGGAGGTTCGGTTATGAAGAAAACACCTGAAGACGCTCATACAATCATTGCTGATTTAGCGTCCCATTCTCATAACTGGCATCAAGAAATAGAATTCTCTAGATCATCAAATGTTGCTAGTATTGAAAGCAATGATGAAATTTGTTCTTTAAAAGTTCAAATAGCAAATCAAGCAAGGCAAATCGAGAAAGTAACCAAGGAAATGCATGCTATTAGAGTAGGATGTGAACTATGCCAAGGTCCCCATCTTACTAGAGATTGTGATCAAAGTACAATGGAAGAGCAAGCGAATTTCTTAGGTTACTTACGAAAAGGTGAAATGAACTTTAGCGATTTTCCAGCTATAGAAGCAAACAACCGAAAATATCCTCCTATAAACAGCTATCAAGTAGGAGGACCTTCAGGATCTAATAATAATAACTATCAGAATAATAACTATCAAGGAGGAAATCCAGGTTACCAAAATAACCGGAATTTCCCAAATCAAAATCAAAGAAATCCGCCACCAGGTTATAATAACCGAAATCAACCTCAAAGAAATTATCAAAATAATTTCCAACCCAATCAACCACAACCGCTAGCACTCATGCAACCACAACCATTAGCAATTATGCAACCTCAACCCGAGAGGAAATCTGGTTTAGAAGATCTCTTAAGAGATTTTATGGTTAAGCATGAGAAAAATGCAGAGCTCCAAACTCAGCAAATTCGAAATCAACAAGCCACGATTCAGATTTTAGAAAGAGATGTTGGAAGGATCTCACAGTTACTAGCAGAGAGACCACCAATTGCAAGTAACCCTCCATTTATACTAAAGAAGAATGATCCTCAAGCCCCAGCATATTCACAAGTGAATGCTATTTATAGTTTCTGTGAGGATGAAGCAAGTTTCAAAACACCGGAGCATAGTCCTATTTTTACTCTTGGGTGTGAAGATGATGATGAAGAGTGTGATGAGTTTATATTTTCTGATTTATCCAATATGGCAGATTACACTCCTTATCAAGAGATTGATGGTACCCGAGTTGAAAGTATGAAAAGTATAACATGTGAAAATGAAGAGATCCGAGTTGGTGACATAACTCCCGAGTATGCTGATTATTTGATGAGGCTGATATCGGGAAATCATGCAGAAGTGCAGAAAATAGAAACCACCAAGCCTTCCGAATTTAGGGTTGATGATGATTTGAAGGTGATCAAGGAAGAAGTGAAAGATACGGTGAAGCAAGCACCTAAAGTGGAAGACTATAAAGAACCCATTCCATACCCGCATGCACTTTTATCCGAAAAACCAAAGGAGAATCATTGTAAGCCTTTAAATACGGATAATATTTGTGTAAATGTACCTTTGGTTGATGTTATTGCAGGTATGCCAAACTATGGGAAATTCTTGAATGATTTGATGGCAAAAGAAGGAGTGTGTGAGCAGGCATCATCCGCGTTCCTTGAAGCAGAATGTGCTGCTATTGTGAAAAAGAATGAATTTCCACCTAAGTTAGGTGATCCCGGACCATTCATAGTACCTTGTAAGCTTAATGATTCTAGAACTCTTAGATCATTAGCTGACTCGGGTGCAAGTATAAATCTCATGCCTTATTCCATTTACTCGCATTTGAACTTAGGCGAACTTAAACTGACCAATTCAGGCATTAGATTCATTGATCAGTCGGTTAATAAACCTATAGGGATTGCTGAAAACTTAGTAGTAAAAACAGGTGAACTTGAGTTTCTAGCTGACTTTGTAGTTGTAGATATGAAAGAAGATAAGTTTGTACCTATTATTTTAGGTAGACCATTCTTAGCAACTGCAAGTGCTTTAACAGATTGGAAAACAGGAAAACTAGTTTTGAAGGATAGAGGCAAGAGTGTAACCTATCAAACTGAGTTTAGTATGAACCCACCACCCACACCGATAGTTTCAGTGAATATTGTCGATCATGCTAAACCCATTAGGCAACAAGCTAAGTGTGGGGAGGACGGTAAAGAAAAGCTTGATAGTAAACCACTCAATGATTGTGTTGTTGAGAAAACCATGAAGAAGTTATATGGTAGGATTAGAAATGCTATGTCGGAAAAAGATGAACATTTAAGAAAGAGATTGGTGTCAAACTTATCGAAAATTGAGAAAGATAAGTTAAAAAAATTGGTTAAAGAGTCAAGATTTTCGGACTCTTGGTTATTGTCAAAAATTAATGGTGAGAATGGTTGCGGTAATAGTTCTATTGGAGTAAAGAAGGGTGATGTTTATCACCCCGACGTTAGTTAAAATTGGGGTGGAGTCGCGTGAACGACTCGCTAATAAACTTCACAAATTGTAAATAGTCCCATTCGTGTGTCTCGTTTTTTTTTTATATTGTGTTTTAAATTCCTTTTTATTTTTTTTATTTTTCATATACTTGTTTTAAAATTTAAAAACGTTAATCTTTTTAACACAAAAATAGAGTGTTTTTATTTTATTTTATTTTAAATTTGTTTTCGAAAAATATTAAAACTTTAACTTTTAATGAATTGAATTTTATAAATTGAATTTAAAAATTTATAAACGGATTAAGATCAGGTATAACAACCGAATTTCCGTTACAAATATAAATTTATAAAAGATATTTTAAATTTAATTGATTATAAGTTATAAAAAAAATATATAAAAAGAAAAAAAAAAATTAGTTTGTAATAACATAATTTTTTGGTGTGTATTGAAACTTATTATATTTTTATTTTTTATATATTAGCAAGAAAATATAGTGTGGGGTAAAAAAATGTGTTGTACGATTGAATTAAAACCCCATATTTTGTGTGTTTTTAACATGGTTTTGACAGGTACAGACGAAAATGCAATTAGACGAAACGAAACATCAAATTACATTGTGATACAAACATTGGATATGATCGTAGGTAAAACAATTTGAAAATCCAAATCGGTTAACAAAGGAAGTTCCAAATACTCTACATTTTTTTGTCCTCTCAAATTTATACATTATTATCTGATTTTATGTAATGAGGGCATTACATAATCTTAAGTGTGGGGTGGGAATATATAAATTCTCGAGAACTAATAAGTTATTGGTTTTTATGAAAATTTGAAAATTTTTAAACAAATGTATCTAATCAATTTTTAAGGTAACTACGAGCAATTAAAGATCAGGTGTAAAAACCGAAATTGTTGTCTCCATACATTAAAAATACATTAGTTTATTTGTTTAAAACTTATAAAAGAAAACCATTTATAACAAGAATTTATAAATCCTTATATTGAGAACCATTTATCACATGTTTCTTTGAAGTTTATCGCAGATATCATTGCTACAGAATGTATAAACCTGAATATTCCATTATCACGAGTAATAGAGGATGAATCAAATCCATCCCGTAAGGAAGTAAAGTCTTCCGAATTGACACACTTGCTAATTTATGTTAGAAGATGTAGTCCAGAACAGCTGTAGGTTGACGAAAAATCTTGAAAAGTCATCCCCAAAATCGGCTGGAAATCCACCTAACCTCAGCATCAAACAGGGTTTTTGGTGGTCAGACTTATCCTAACCATGAGATGGATCTGTCTCGAACAATGGGGGGCACATTGCAAATTAGCTTTTAAGACTAATGAATCTAATCCCCAGATGGATGATCTCCGTAAAGATCAACTGCATCTATGTTTGACCGCGGTCAACATACATATGCCATAACAAATTGAGGTGTGCAAACTCATGGTTCACCGATGATATTTGGACACGATATAATTTTGTTCTAAAACTTATGCTATTTTATGAATTATATTTGTGTAAAACTATTTTTGGACATTTGGCTTCAAGTTCCATGATACTACAATCATGGGGGCGAATAGCTTGCTAATCGCCGACTGAGACTACGGTTTTCAGTACCATCAACCGGAATTTGAGGTTAAAACCGAAAAACGTGTCTAGTGTAAAAACTAGCATGACATTTTATAAAAATCATAAAACGTTTTCACAAGGTCCAATTTTCCCTAAGGATCCAAATTTTTAAACCCTAATCACGAGTTTCATGTTTGTTTCTGTTGTCAGAACTTCGTTTCGTGTGGTGTGCGTGTGATCCAATAAATACTGTGTTGTGTAATATATTTCATATAGCGTGTGTTTCATTTCGTGTAGTGTGTGTTGTGTGATCTAAATGTTCAATAAGGAAAAATATGTGATGTTCTAATTCTGTTAAAAGATGTAATTGCTTGATGACAAGCAACGTTCAAGTGTGGGGTAATTTGATATTGCTATAAATATACATATACTTCGTCGCAATATCAATCCAAAATGTTATGATTTTTATGTGTATTCGAGTAGTTTTCGGTTTGTAATTGGTAAAAATGTCCAAAGCGTCGAATGAAATACTATTATGGATTTTTAATGATATAAAGATCAAAATGAAGATAAAATGAAGATTTCTAATGAGCAACAAAAGACTACAACATCGCGCCTCAAAACTACAAGTCAAAATGATCGAAATCACGAAATCAGCGCGCCTGCACGAGAAAAATCATAACTAAATCATACGGACTCGAAAAAAGGCGAATCAGGTGTCCAGACGTCCGTAACTCAAAAATCTACAACCTCAAAGAATTGTACTTACACGAAACGTGTACAACTACACGAATCGTGTAATCTTTCGACCAGAATCAGATTCCAAATGAAAGTGGGGCGGCTACTTTATCTTTTAATATCACTTCTTTTTCTTAGTGGTACAGCAAATGGATACTTTTGACCTACTTTACCAACTATCAATTGCTATAATATGGAGTACTATGAGACACAAGAGAAAAAAAAGGAAGATACAATACAGAAATAAAAATTCTCACTGTTTTCAATAATTTCAAAGTACTCCGTAACATGTCATTTAGATAATAGTATTGTTCAATATTAATTTCAAGTTTGAAGATTAGTATTAGTTTCAAATATTAAGGGAATATTGTTCGTGATTAAGGGTGTTATTGTACGCGTGAAAGGGGTGTTATTATTGTAATTTTTCTACCGTTTGAAGTTAATGCAAGTGAAGATATTTTAGTAAGTTTACTCTGTTAAAATTAGCGTTGTTATTATGTTTGCATATCTATATTTTTATGTCTACCTTAGTGTAATGGATAGCTAAATTTCCCTAGTGTTTGCTTAAATGTAGAGCCCCTAGTGAAATGGATTGTTACCATTAGTAAAAGTTAAAATGTAACTTTAGTATTTTTAATATTGAGCCTAGTTAAAAGAACCATTTTTATGTAATTAGGTATTTAACCCTTGCCACTTAATTTATTAAATTCAAATAACGAAAGCTATTTTTATTTACATAAATTAAGCTTCAACATTAAAAATGATCTAGACGAATTTATGGATAAGTTATTGACACCAATTTAGAAATAAACTTCGGTGGATTGGGTGATATCAATATATTATATGAAGGTGAAATTATAAAAAGGGAAACCGTTATAATTTGGGTATTGGCGAAGGTCAAAACTAGGCTAGGTCTCAATTTAAATGCTTAGGGAATAGTAGCTTTCTAAAAAGAATCCAATGAAAATTAGATTTTATTTAGTTAAGTTGTAACTTTATATTTATTCGAGAGAAAAATGTAAAGTTTGATACTAGAACATTTTAAATAGGGCGTAAAACTTAAAACAATCCATGGACCTAGGGGTGACACAATTAAGTAAACACTCCCATTTATCTTATTTATATTTGTTATAACAGTATTATCATTATTATTTACGATTTACTATTTTAAAATATAAGAAAAATACATAAAAACATTTATTTTTCGTAACAGTTAAGTGTCACATATTTTTACACATACACGAATCGTGTATCATCACACGAATCGTGTAAGGCTAAAACGCGGCTACAGTACAGCTAGGTTAAAATTAGGGTTTTTGTTATTTAATTATATTTATATTTAGGTTATTAGTTATTTTAATTATTATAATTAAATTATTTAGTTTTAGTTATTTAAAATACTTAAAATACATGTTTTAATCCTAAAAGTAGTATTAATTATTATAGGTTTATAAATTGTAACTAGTTTATAGTTAGTAAATTAATTAATTTTCCTTTTAATTTGTATTAGTTTTACTAAAAATGCATTTTAGTTAATTTAAATAAGTTTCTATTATAATTGCTCAAAACAAAATTCTAAACCTATAGTTTTATTAAAAATTACTATTTTACTAATTACCATCTAGTAATATAATTGTCGCATCATAATTAGTATACTTTCATTTAGTTCCTTTTTAAGTTAATTATTGTAATCTTGTAATTTTATTTAGTAAATTAGTTAAGTTATTTTCTTTTACTGTTACCATAAATTGCCTAATCCAAAACCCTCTTTAATTAAGTTTGACATCAAAGACTATAAAAAAAAAACCATTAAACACTCCATCTCCCTGTGGAACGAATCGGATTTACCAACAAACTAAACTACACGGATAGGACTAGTTGCCTATATATATGTGTGAAATCAACCTAAAATCAATAAAATACCACATATACAATAAATCAATTCGTGCAACAAAACAACTCAAATCCGTTCATAAATAAAGGTCTCGATCGCACACATCAATTGTCAATAAGAAACGTACCCGTAACAAGCTCCGGGTCTTCCTGTGCCTCTGCCGCATTAATATTGAAAACTCTTCCGCGGCCTTGTCCATTCGTGTTCTCTGGTTCGGGCAATTTCTAATAATGTGGCCCGGTTTTCCACATTTATAACAAACTACATTGGCATAACTTGCTCCGACACTACTTGCTCCGCCATTACTCGTTCCGACACCATTTATTCCTTTCGTTCTATTAACCCCTGGTCCGTAAACCTCACACTTCGCCGCGCTATGACCATTTCTTTTACACTTGTTGCAAAATTTGGTGCAGAACCCCGAGTGATACTTTTCACACCTTTGGCATAGCTGCTTCTGATTGTTGTTGTTGTTGCGGTTATTATTGTTGTTAGGATGATTGTTGTAGTTGCTGTTGTTGTTGTTGTTGTTGTTGTTGTTGTTGTTGTTGGGTCGTTTGTTGTAGTTGCGATTGATGTTGCGATTGTTGGGATAATTGTTGCGATTATTGTTGTAATTGCTGTTGTTGTTGTATTGGTGATTCTTATCACCGTTTTCCTCCCACTTTCTTTTGACTTGCTTCACATTGGCCTCTTAAGCAGTCTGTTCTTTAATTCTTTCTTCAATCTGGTTCACTAGTTTGTGAGCCATTCTACATGCCTGTTGTATGGAGGCGGGCTCGTGTGAACTTATATCTTCTTGGATTCTTTCCGGTAATCCTTTCACAAACGCGCTGATCTTCTCTTCCTCATCTTCGAACACTCCCGGACACAATAGGCATAATTCTGTGCATCGTCTTTCGTACGTGGTAATATCAAATCCTTGGGTTCGTAACCCTCTAAGTTCTGTCTTGAGCTTATTGACCTCAGTTCTGGGACGGTACTTCTCGTTCATTAAGTGCTTGAATGCTGACCACAGTAGTGCGTAAGCATCATCTTGTCCCACTTGCTCTAGATAGGTATTCCACCATGTTAACGCAGAACCTGTGAAGGTATGCGTAGCGTACTTCACTTTGTCCTCTTCAGTACACTTACTTATGGCAAACACTGATTCGACCTTCTCGGTCCACCGTTTCAATCCGATCGGTCCTTCGGTTCCATCAAATTCCGAAGGTTTGCAGGCAGTGAATTCTTTGTAGGTGCATCCTACACGATTTCCTGTACTGCTAGATCCAAGGTTATTGTTGGTATGTAGCGCAGCCTGTACTGCGGCTATGTTTGAAGCTAGAAAAGTACGGAATTCCTCTTCATTCATATTCACGGTGTGTCGAGTAGTCGGTGCCATTTCCTTCAAAATAGTCAAATGGAACAAGTTAATCATACAGAATATTAAGAGTAGTTAATAGTATTTCGTAGCATAATATGAACTCATTTATAAAAGCTTTTTCTTCATATTAGCGTTTTATAAGTTTAAATTCGGGTAGTACCTACCCGTTAAGTTCATACTTAGTAGCTAATATACAATTCAACTACTACAATTCTATATGAAAAACTGATTATAATAATATTTCGCGTTCAAACTTTTACACAATATTTTACAAACTTACAATACCGCTTATTTTACATATAGCATGAAATATATCACACAATAAATTTGATACAAGATGGTTGTGAAGATAATTCTAGCTAGTACACAAGTCGTTCAGCAAAGGCAATAAAGACACGTAATTCATACGTCCAGAAACAAGTCATGCATTCTGGCTTTACTAGGATTACTTCCCATCCTTGGTCTTGTGGAACATAACCGTTATGGCCGTTGATAAGACAGCGTGTTGTAACGTCGTCAAAGGGACGAGGGTTACGTAATGTCCAACAGTCCCGTAACAATCTAAAAACCTCATTTCTTACCCCAATTACCAACTCCGTCACTTGTGGGAACGTTTTGTTTAATAGTTGTAGCCCGATGTTCTTGTTCTCACTTTGGTGAGAGGCGAACATTACTAATCCGTAAGCATAACATGCTTCTTTATGTTGCATGTTAGCCGCTTTTTCTAAATCACGAAGTCCAATATTCGGATATATTGAGTCAAAATAATTTCTTAACCCATTGCGTAAAATAGCATTTGGGTTCCCCGCAATATATGCGTCAAAGTAAACACATCGTAACTTATGGATTTCCCAATGTGATATCCCCCATCTTTCGAAGGAAAGCCTTTTATAAACCAAGGCATTCTTGGAACGTTCTTCGAATGTCTTACAAACTGATCTCGCCTTAAATAGTTGTGCCGAAGAATTCTGACCGACTCTAGACAAGATTTCATCAATCATGTCTCCGGGTAGGTCTCTTAAAATATTGGGTTGTCTATCCATTTTGTGTTTTTATACTGTAAAATAGACAAGAGTTAGATTCATAAAAAAAATACTTATTAATACAAGCAATTTTTACATATATCATAAAGCATAAGCACACTATATTACATATATTACACCACACGAATACAACTATCTTATTCTGACTCGCTTGTTTCTTCTTCTTCAGTTTTGGTTCGTTTTGCCAAGTTTCTAGGGATATATGATGTTCCCCTAATACGAGCCGTCGTTTTCCACATTGGTTTAGAAAAACCTGGTGGTTTAGAGGTTCCCGGGTCATTGTTACAACTTAAGGACTTCGGGGGTTGACGATACATATAAAGTTCATCGGGGTTGGAATTAGATTTCTCTATTTTTATGCCCTTTTTCTTATTATTTTCTTTTGCCTTTTTAAATTCAGTTGGGGTAATTTCTATAACATCATCGGAATTCTCGTCGGAATCCGATTCATCGGAGAATTGGTAATCCTCCCAATATTTTGCTTCCTTGGCGGAAACACCATTGACCATAATTAACCTTGGTCGGTTGGTTGAGGATTTTCTTTTACTTAACCGTTTTATTATTTCCCCCACTGGTTCTATTTCTTCATCCGGTTCCGATTCTTCTTCCGGTTCCGATTCTTCTTCCGGTTCCGACTCTTCTTCCGGTTCCTCTTCGGGAACTTGTGAATCAGTCCACGAATCATTCCAATTAACATTTGACTCTTCATTATTATTAGGTGAGTCAATGGGACTTGTTCTAGAGGTAGACATCTATCATATAATATCAAACGCGTTAAGAGATTAATATATCACATAATATTCACATGTTAAAAATATATAGTTTCCAACAAAATTTGTTAAGCAATCATTTTTCAAGTAAACACGGTCGAAGTCCAGACTCACTAATGCATCCTAACAAACTCGATAAGACACACTAATGCAAAATTCTGGTTCTCTAAGACCAACGCTCGGATACCAACTGAAATGTCCCGTTCTTATTGATTAAAAACGTTCCATATTAATTGATTTTGTTGCGAGGTTTTGACCTCTATATGAGACATTTTTCAAAGACTGCATTCATTTTAAAACAAACCATAACCTTTATTTCATCAATAAAGGTTTAAAAAGCTTTACGTAGATTATCAAATAATGATAATCTAAAATATCCTGTTTACACACGACCATTACATAATGGTTTACAATACAAATATGTTACAACAAAATAAGTTTCTTGAATGCAGTTTTTACACAATATCATACAAGCATGGACTCCAAATCTTGTCCTTATTTAAGTATGCGACAGCGGAAGCTCTTAATAATCACCTGAGAATAAACATGCTTAAAACGTCAACAAAAATGTTGGTGAGTTATAGGTTTAACCTATATATATTAAATCATAATAATAGACCACAAGATTTCATATTTCAATACACATCCCATACATAGAGATAAAAATCATTCATATGGTGAATACCTGGTAACCGACATTAACAAGATGCATATATAAGAATATCCCCATCATTCCGGGACACCCTTCGGATATGATATAAATTTCGAAGTACTAAAGCATCCGGTACTTTGGATGGGGCTTGTTGGGCCCGATAGATCTATCTTTAGGATTCGAGTCAATTAGGGTGTCTGTTCCCTAATTCTTAGATTACCAGACTTAATAAAAAGGGGCATATTCGATTTCGATAATTCAACCATAGAATGTAGTTTCACGTACTTGTGTCTATTTTGTAAATCATTTATAAAACATGCATGTATTCTCATCCCAAAATATTAGATTTTAAAAGTGGGACTATAACTCACTTTCACAGATTTTTACTTCGTCGGGAAGTAAGACTTGGCCACTGGTTGATTCACGAACCTATAACAATATATACATATATATCAAAGTATGTTCAAAATATATTTACAACACTTTTAATATATTTTGATGTTTTAAGTTTATTAAGTCAGCTGTCCTCGTTAGTAACCTACAACTAGTTGTCCACAGTTAGATGTACAGAAATAAATCGATAAATATTATCTTGAATTAATCCACGACCCAGTGTATACGTATCTCAGTATTGATCACAACTCAAACTATATATATTTTGGAATCAACCTCAACCCTGTATAGCTAACTCCAACATTCACATATAGAGTGTCTATGGTTGTTCCGAAATATATATAGATGTGTCGACATGATAGGTCGAAACATTGTATACGTGTCTATGGTATCTCAAGATTACATAATATACAATACAAGTTGATTAAGTTATGGTTGGAATAGATTTGTTACCAATTTTCACGTAGCAAAAATGAGAAAAATTATCCAATCTTGTTTTACCCATAACTTCTTCATTTTAAATCTGTTTTGAGTGAATCAAATTGCTATGGTTTCATATTGAACTCTATTTTATGAATCTAAACAGAAAAAGTATAGGTTTATAGTCGGAAAAATAAGTTACAAGTCGTTTTTGTAAAGGTAGTCATTTCAGTCGAAAGAACGACGTCTAGATGACCATTTTAGAAAACATACTTCCACTTTGAGTTTAACCATAATTTTTGGATATAGTTTCATGTTCATAATAAAAATCATTTTCTCAGAATAACAACTTTTAAATCAAAGTTTATCATAGTTTTTAATTAACTAACCCAAAACAGCCCGCGGTGTTACTACGACGGCGTAAATCCGGTTTTACGGTGTTTTTCGTGTTTCCAGGTTTTAAATCATTAAGTTAGCATATCATACAGATATAGAACATGTGTTTAGTTGATTTTAAAAGTCAAGTTAGAAGGATTAACTTTTGTTTGCGAACAAGTTTAGAATTAACTAAACTATGTTCTAGTGATTACAAGTTTAAACCTTCGAATAAGATAGCTTTATATGTATGAATCGAATGATGTTATGAACATCATTACTACCTTAAGTTCCTTGGATAAACCTACTGGAAAAGAGAAAAATGGATCTAGCTTCAATGGATCCTTGGATGGCTCGAAGTTCTTGAAGCAGAATCATGACACGAAAACAAGTTCAAGTAAGATCATCACTTGAAATAAGATTGTTATAGTTATAGAAATTGAACCAAAGTTTGAATATGATTATTACCTTGTATTAGAATGATAACCTACTGTAATAAACAAAGATTTCTTGAGGTTGGATGATCACCTTACAAGATTGGAAGTGAGCTAGCAAACTTGAAAGTATTCTTGATTTTATGAAACTAGAACTTTTGGAATTTATAAAGAACACTTAGAACTTGAAGATAGAACTTGAGAGAGATCAATTAGATGAAGAAAATTGAAGAATGAAAGTGTTTGTAGGTGTTTTTGGTCGTTGGTGTATGGATTAGATATAAAGGATATGTAATTTTGTTTTCATGTAAATAAGTCATGAATGATTACTCATATTTTTGTAATTTTATGAGATATTTCATGCTAGTTGCCAAATGATGGTTCCCACATGTGTTAGGTGACTCACATGAGCTGCTAAGAGCTGATCATTAGAGTGTATATACCAATAGTACATACATCTAAAAGCTGTGTATTGTACCAGTACGAATACGGGTGCATACGAGTAGAATTGTTGATGAAACTGAACGAGGATGTAATTGTAAGCATTTTTGTTAAGTAGAAGTATTTTGATAAGTGTCTTGAAGTCTTTCAAAAGTGTATGAATACATATTAAAACACTACATGTATATACATTTTAACTGAGTCGTTAAGTCATAGTTAGTCGTTACATGTAAATGTTGTTTTGAAACCTTTAGGTTAACGATCTTGTTAAATGTTGTTAACCCAATGTTTATAATATCAAAAGAGATTTTAAATTATTATATTATCATGATATTATGATGTACGAATATCTCTTAATATGATATATATACATTAAATGTCGTTACAACGATAATCGTTACATATATGTCTCGTTTCAAAATCATTAAGTTAGTAGTCTTGTTTTTACATATGTAGTTCATTGTTAATATACTTAATGATATGTTTACTTATCATAATATCATGTTAACTATATATATAACCATATATATGTCATCATATAGTTTTTACAAGTTTTAACGTTCGTGAATCACCGGTCAACTTGGGTGGTCAATTGTCTATATGAAACCTATTTCAATTAATCAAGTCTTAACAAGTTTGATTGCTTAATATGTTGGAAACATTTAATCATGTAAATATCAATCTCAATTAATATATATAAACATGGAAAAGTTCGGGTCACTACATCTACGGTGACACTTTTAAATACACTCGTTCACCCACAGTAAACGTCATCGGTCATCGACGAGGATCCGCATACATCTTTTTTCAATCTCTAGCAGCTTTCAGCTTTTCACGTGCGATAGCCACTTTTTCTGCAGTCTGCTGCACAATCTCTGGACCCGCAAACTCTTTCTCACCTGCCTCCAACCAACACGATGGAGTTCACCACTTTCTTCCATACAACATTTCATACGGCGGCATGCCAATACTTGAATGATACGAGTTGTTGTAAGCAAATTCGATCAATGGTAGATGATAATCCCACGATCCACCATACTCTAAAACACAAGCCCTTAACATATCCTCTAAAGTCTGAATAGTTCGTTCACTTTGACCGTCAGTCTGAGGATGATAAGTTGTACTTAGGTTGACACAAGTACCCAAATTTTCTTGTAGACTATACCAGAAACTAGACACAAATCGAGAATCTCTATCTGACACAATAGACAACGGTATCCCATGTCGCGATACTATTTCATTCAGGTACAACTGAGCTAATTTGGTTAACGAAGCTGTCTCACTGGTAGCCAAAAAATGCGCACTTTTGTTTAAATGGTCCACTATTACCCAAATCATGTCATTTCCTTTCTGAGTTCTGGGTAGTTTTGTCACAAAATCCATGGTGATATGTTCCCATTTCCACTCTGGAATCTCTAATTGACGCAAAGACCCATACAATTTCTGGTGTTCTGCTTTCACTTGGGCACAAATATGACACTTTTCCACGTATTGCGCGATGTCTGCTTTCATAGTTGGCCACCAATATAACACTTTCAGATCATGGTACATTTTTGTACTACCGGGATGCACTGTTAATCTCGATTTATGTGCTTCATTTAAGATTAAATCCCTCAATCCACCAAGTAACGGCACTCAAACTCGTTCATGATAAGTCTTTAATCCTCGAGAATCATTCATCAATTCTTCTTTTCTTTTCACCATTAACTCAGATTTCAAATGTTCATCTTGCAATGCCTCGAGTTGAGTTATCTTTAATCGATCCACTAAATCAGACACAATCTCAATTCGCATAAACTTTACACTGTCAGCGGATTTTTTACGACTTAACGCATCAGCCACAACGTTTGCCTTGCCAGGATGATATCTGATCTCACAGTCGTAATATTTAATTAGTTCTTGTGATAATGCTAAAAACGAACATATATTTCATAGCATTATTCCTCAAGAAAGACAAGCTTTTAGTTGCAATTGTTCTATTTACAAGTGATATTCGTTTAAATAATAAAAGGTGAAGACAAAAGACAGATTCGACGAATTGAAGACGCAAACGACCAAAAAGCTCAAAAGTACAAAATACAATCAAAGAGGTTCCAATTATTGATAAGAAACGTCTCGAAATTACAAGAGTACAAGATTCAAAACGCAAAGTACAAGATATTAAATTGTACGCAAGGACGTTCGAAAATCCGGAACCGGGACATGAGTCAACTCTCAACGCTCGACGCAACGGACTAAAAATTACAAGTTAACTATGTATATAAATATAATATAATATATAATTAATTATATTAATTATATATATATATTATATTTATAAATAAATCGTCGGCAAGAAAGACTCCAAAAGCTGGTGAGCTGTATTTACAAACTCCGCGACTCACGGAGTTTGAAGGCCAAAAGGGCCGCGAGTCGCGGAGCCCCAAGTTTTGACAGTCCCTATAAAGCCAACCGAATTCTGAGCATTTTTCATCCATCATATATCATTCTCTCTATCTATATACGTAAAATATATATATATATATATAATTTATATTTTAATTTTAATTTTAATTTTAATCTTAATAATAAGGGTATGTTAGCGAATGTTGTAAGGGTGTAAGTCGAAATTCTGTCCGTGTAACGCTACGCTATTTTTAATCATTGTAAGTTATGTTCAACCTTTTTATATTAATGTCTCGTAGCTAAGTTATTATTATGCTTATTTTAAACAAAGTAATCATGATGTTAGGCTAATTACTAAAATTGGGTAATTGGGCTTTGTACCATAATTGGGGTTTGGATAAAAGAACGACACTTGTGGAAATTAGACTATGGGCTATTAATGGGTTTTATATTAACTAAACAATACCTTGTTAATTTAATATACAAACTTATAATTCGACGTATTTATATATAACCACATACGCTTGACTGGGTACGGTGGGCGGGATATCTATAAATACCAATAATTATTCATTTTACCGGATACGGAACTGGATTAATAGTTAATAGACTTGTTGAAACAGGGGTGAATTACATTCAAGGGTAATTGGTGTAATTATTAACAAAGTAGTAAAACCTTGGTTTACACGCAGTCGATAACCTGGTGTATTCATTAAACAAAGTATTAAAACCTTGTTACAATTCGAATCCCCAATTAGTTGGAATATTTGACTTCGGGAATAAGAATAATTTGACGAAGGCTTTCGCTCTTTATATTTATGACCGATGGACTATTATGGACAAATCCGTATGGACATATTAAATAATCCAGGACAAAGGACAATTAACCCATGGGCATAAAACTAAAATCAACACGTCAAACATCATGATTACGGAAGTTTAAATAAGCATAATTCTTTTATTTCATATTTAATTTCCTTTATTTTATATTTAATTGCACTTCTAATTATCGCATTTTTATTATTATTTTATTTAATTGCATTTTTAATTATCGTACTTTTTAATTATCGCAAGTTTATTTTATCGCATTTTTATTAATCGCAATTTCATTATCGTTATTTACTTTACGCTTTAAATTAAGTCTTGTATTTATTTATTATTTTACATTTGGTTTTAACTGCGACTAAAGTTTTAAAATCGACAAATCGGTCATTAAACGGTAAAAACCCCCCTTTTATAATAATAATATTACTTATATATATATTTGTATTTTTATAAAAGTAAACTAATATAGCGTTAAGCTTTGTTTAAAGATTTCCCTGTGGAACGAACCGGACTTACTAAAAACTACACTACTGTACGATTAGGTATACTGCCTATAAGTGTTGTAGCAAGGTTTAAGTATATCCATTCTATAAATAAATAAATATCTTGTGTAAAATTGTATCGTATTTAATAGTATTTCCTGTAAAAATATAAGCTATTTCGTATACACCCCGCTGCACATCAAGTATTTTTGGCGCCGCTGCCGGGGATTTTCTTAAACGCCGGAAGCGCAACGCTAATATAAGAAGAAAAAAAAAATATTTTTATTTTACTTTTATTAAAATTCGTTTTTATAAAAGTACGTTTTAAATATTCGAAAATATAAAAAGAAAAACAAAAATTTATATATTTTTAAGAGTTTGTTAAAAGTTTTATAAGTTTCTTTATTTTTATTTTAGTTTATAAAAATATAAGTTTTATTTAAATATCTTTTATTTATATAAAAACAGAAAATTAGAAAACAAAAAAAAAACGCGTCGATTTAAAACTGTGCCAGAGTTGAATTTTGGAACCCCGCGACTCGCGGGGTTTGATGCTTTAAATACCGCAACTCGCGGAGTGACTCTGACACGCGACAAAACCCTAATTCAGCATTAATTACGGGTGATTATTAATTATTATTATTATTAACCCTAATTATTATTATTATTATAATTAGTTTTATTTTTAGTTTACTTTTTATTTATTTTATATTTTAGTTAAATTAGTTTAATTAAATTGTAAAATTAATAGTTTTATAAAATAATTAATATAAAAATAATATTTTTATAAAAATTGTACTTTTTACAACTTTTTATATATTTTTATATTTTTTCCCTTTTTAATCGTTTTAGCGTAACTTTTGTATTTTTAGCTCATATTTAGTTTTAAACTTAGTTTTTGCAATAGTTATTTTTACCTCTAGATTTTTAGGCTTTGCCGTAGAATTCTTTAAGTGCTTTTTCTTTAGACTAAGATTTAGGTGCTTTAGAATTTTGCGACGCCTTTTTAAGTTTTAGTTTCTTTTTAAGTTATTTCCATTTGGGATTTAGTTTTTCCTGTAAGCTTTAATATTTTTAGACGACTTTTACCTATGTATCAATTATCATTCCAATTAGTAATCTCAATTTGCGATTATAATTTTAAGTTAGTTGTAGTAATAAGGTTAGGTTAGTCAAGATTTTTAAGTTTTATAAGCTTCTTTTATTTTTTCGTCACCTTTTATTTTTCAACCATTTTTCTTTTTCGATCTTTTTCCGACGAACTATTTTTCTTTCTTATTTCTCGCTATTCTAGTTTTAGGACATAGATTTTTATTCTACTTCTTATCTAAATTTCTTAAAATTACGAAAATTTATTTTAAGTGGTTAAATTAATAGACATCAAAATTTTCTGGTTCATAGTAATAGTTGGATTTGTACGTGGACCGGGTTATTGGAGCCAAACAGTCCTCAATTATATTGAGACCAAACGAATCCTGCCCCTCTGCTGCATCTTTTGGCTATTCGAAACGTGGGCAAAATCAGAAAAGTCTATTGATTGGATAACTTATTATAATTTTTCTTTCCTTTTAAAAACTAATAGGATATTCAGTGAATGCACCGAGCAAACATTTAGCAAATATTACTGCCGTTGATTTTTCTTTAGAATCGTCATCCAGTCGACCAAGTACTCCAGTTCAAATTTCCGATAATCCATTTTTTGAACCCGACCTCACAATTGAGAATCCGGAGAATATTCAGGAACGATTCGTAGATCCTGAACCACTAAACTTTCCTCCGGAACCACCAATCATTCAAACAGAGATTGTTGAGGAACGAACCATTAAATCAGAATCCTCTAGTGATTCCGATTCAACAAATTCAATTATGGAGAATCTGGAACCTTTAAGTATGGAAGACCGAATGAGAGCTAAACGCACTGGCCAAGGTCACGCAATTACTCATCCAGACATTAATGCGCCAGATTATGAAATCAAAGGACAAATTCTACACATGGTGACTAATCAATGCCAATTTAGTGGTGAGCCGAAGGAAGATCCAAATGAACATCTACGTACCTTTAATAGGATCTGCACACTATTTAAAATCCGAGAAGTGGAGGATGAACAGATATATCTCATGTTATTTCCCTGGACTTTAAAGGGAGAAGCCAAAGATTGGTTGGAATCGTTACCTGAAGGGGCGATTGATACATGGGACGTTTTAGTTGACAAATTTCTTAAACAATTCTTTCCGGCATCTAAAGCCGTAAGACTTCAAGCAGAAATTGTTACGTTTACACAGAAGCCAAATGAAACTCTATATGAGGCGTGGACAAGATATGGAAAGTTATTAAGAGGATGTCCGCAACATGGTTTAGACACCTGTCAAATAGTATAAATATTCTACCAAGGATGCGACATCACTACAAGAAAAGACATAGATATAGCAGCTGGTGGTTCTATTATGAAGAAAACCGAAACTGATGCTTACAAAATTATTGATAACACTGCTTCCCACTCACATGAGTGGCACCAAGAAAAAGATATCGTTAGATCATCTAAAGCAGCTAGAGCCGATTCTAGCCATGACTTAGATTCCATTTCCGCAAAGATAGATGCTGTGGAGAGACGAATGGAAAAGATGACTAAAGATATTCACTCAATACGAATTAGTTGTGAGCAGTGTGGAGGACCACATTTGACAAAAGATTGTCTCAGTATTGAATTAACAATGGAACAAAGAGAGAATATTTCATACATAAACCAAAGGCCTGGAAATAATTATCAAAATAATTATCAACGGCCAAGACCGATTTACAATCAAAACCAGAATTATAACCGAAATATTCCATACAACAACCAACAAGGTCCTAGCAATCAACAAGTATCCAATAATACTTACAACCAGCAAAGACCTAATTTTCAAAACAAACCACCACAACAAACCGATGATAAAAAGCCGAATTTAGAAGATATGATGACGAAGCTAGTTGAAACTCAAACGCAGTTTTTCACATCGCAAAAACAAACTAATGAACAAAATGCTCAAGCATTTAGAAATCAACAAGCTTCTATTCAAAATCTGGAACAAGAAGTAAGTAACCTAGCAAGGTTAATAGGTGAAAGAAAACCGGGAAGTTTACCTAGTGATACAAACGCTAACCCCCGGAATGAAACAGCTAAAGCCATTACCACAAGAAGTGGTACAACACTTAAACCACCGGAAATACCTGTAACTTCTGATAAAGCTATTCCTACTCCACAAGAACCACAACCTGATCAAGATAAGGAAAAAGAACCGGTAGTTGAAAAGGTTAATGAAGATAACACAGCTAAGGATAAACCTTATGTTAAACCATACCAACCACCACTTCCTTACCCGAGTAAAATGAAGAAAGAGAAACTTGAAGCCGAGCAATCCAAATTCTTGGATATGTTTAAACAGATAAATGTAAATCTTCCTTTCATTGATGTGATTTCAGGAATGCCTAGATATGCTAAATTCTTGAAAGATCTAATCTCAAATAGAAAGAAAATGGAAGAACTCTCGGCTGTTACTATGAATGTTAATTGTTTAGCAGTGCTGTTGAATAAGATACCAGAAAAACTATCTGATCCAGGAAGTTTCACAATTCCATGTTTTCTGGGTAGTCTTAGTTCAATAGAAGCATTGGCAGACTTAGGTGCTAGTATAAATCTAATGCCGTATTCACTATACGCTAAACTAGACCTTGGAGAATTGAAACCAACCAGAATAAGCATACAACTAGCCGATAGATCAATAAAATATCCTAGAGGGATAATGGAGAACATGCTAGTTAAAGTTGGTACTTTAGTATTTCCAGTAGATTTTGTTGTTTTGGACATGGAAGAAGATTCTCAAGTTCCTCTCATATTAGGAAGACCATTCTTAAATACGGCTAAAGCAATGATAGATGTGTTCGGTAAGAAATTGACCCTAAGTATAGAGGACGAGAGTGTTACCTTTTCAGTTGATAGAGCAATGCAACAACCACAATCTGCAGATGATACATGTTATTATATTCAAACTATAGATGCACATGTAGAATTATTAGAAGAATTTCCAGAATTACAAGGAACAGGAGAATGTTCTTTAGGAGAAGGTAATGAACCAATTGATGAAGCTGAAATGTCAGCTACACTTATAGCTAATGGATATGAACCAACAACAGAAGAAATTCAAATGCTAAAAGAAGAAGACAGATATCGATACAAATCATCGATAGAAGAACCTCCGAAATTAGAGTTAAAGCCACTTCCAAATCATTTGGAATACGCTTATTTACATGGTGAATCTGAATTACCTGTAATAATATCGTCTTCTCTTACTGAAAATGAGAAATCACAACTCATTTCTGTGTTGAAAGCTCATAAATCAGCCATTTCATGGAAGATTCATGATATTAAAGGAATAAGTCCTTCGTATTGCACACATAAAATTCTTATGGAAGAAGGTCATAAAACGTATGTGCAACGCCAACGAAGACTAAATCCTAATATGCAAGATGTAGTTAAGAAAGAGATTATTAAACTGCTAGACGCAGGTCTAATTTATCCAATCTCTGATAGTCCATGGGTAAGCCCAGTTCAATGCGTGCCTAAGAAGGGTGGCATGACTGTCATTACAAATGAGAAAAATGAGCTTATTCCTACTATGACTGTAACAGGATGGCGTGTGTGTATTGATTATAGAAAATTAAATGACGCCACCAGAAAAGATCACTTTCCCTTACCTTTCATAGATCAAATGTTGGAAAGATTAGCCGGAAATAGTTACTATTGTTTCCTAGATGGATTTTCCGGATATTTTCAAATTCCAATAGCACCCGAAGATCAAGAGAAAACCACATTCACGTGCCCTTATGGTACTTTTGCTTACAAACGCATGCCATTTGGACTTTGTAACGCCCCTGCAACCTTTCAAAGGTGTATGATGGCGATTTTTCATGACATGATAGAAGAATGCATGGAAGTTTTCATGGATGACTTTTCAGTCTTCGATGATACATTTGAATCATGTCTAGTTAATCTTGAATGAATGCTTATTAGATGCGAACAATCAAATCTAGTACTTAATTGGGAGAAATGCCATTTCATGGTTAAAGAAGGCATCGTTCTTGGACATAAAATTTCAAAAGAAGGAATTGAAGTGGATAGAGCTAAAGTAGATGTAATTGCTAAACTTCCACATCCCACCAATGTTAGAGGAGTTAGGAGTTTTCTAGGGCATGCCGGTTTTTACCGACGTTTCATAAAAGATTTTTCTAAAATTGCCACTCCTATGAATAAACTCCTAGAAAAGGATGCTCCATTCATCTTTTCAGATGAATGTATCAAATCTTTTAATATTCTTAAAGAGAAACTCACTAATTCGCCGATCATGATAACACCAAATTGGAATCTACCATTTGAACTAATGTGCGATGCAAGTGATTTTGCAATGGGAGCCGTTTTAGGACAAAGGATTGAAAAACGATTTCAACCTATATATTATGCTAGTAAGACGTTACAAGGAGCACAAACGAACTATACAACTACTGAAAAAGAACTCCTTGCTATTGTCTTTGCTTTTGACAAATTTCGATCATATCTCGTTCTAGCAAAAACGGTGGTCTATACCGACCATTCTGCTCTTAGATACCTATTTTCAAAACAAGATGCTAAACCAAGATTAATCCGTTGGATCTTACTCTTACAAGAGTTTGATATTGAAATCCGAGATAAAAGAGGAGCAGAAAATCTCGCCGCTGATCATCTTTCTCGTCTTGAAAATCCTGAGTTAGAAGTTCTAAATGAATCGGCCATACAAGACAACTTTCCTGATGAATATCTATTGAAGATAGATTATAAAGAAATTCCATGGTTTGCAGACTATGCAAACTACTTAGTTTGTGGATTCCTTGAAAAAGGATTATCGTACCAAAGACGAAAGAAATTCATCAGTGATATAAAACACTATTTTTGGGAAGATCCACATCTGTTTAAAAGTTGTCCAGATGGAATAATACGCCGATGTGTATTTGGAGATGAAGCTAGTAAAATATTAAACCATTGTCACACAGGACCAACAGGAGGGCATTATGGGCCTCAACTAATAGCAAGAAAAGTTTATGATGCTGGATTCTATTGGCCTACAATTTACAAAGACGCACACCTTCTTTGCAAATCCTGTGAAGCTTGTCAAAGGGCCGGAAAAATAAGTTAACGTGATGAAATGCCACAAAATGTCATCCAAGTATGTGAAGTATTTGACATTTGGGGTATTGACTTTATGGGTCCATTTCCAAAATCTCATAATAATCTATATATACTCGTAGCCATTGATTATGTATCTAAATGGGCGGAAGCACAAGCTCTCCCAACTAACGATGCACGAGTTGTAGTTAACTTTTTAAAACGTCTTTTTGCAAGGTTTGGAACACCGAAAGCTTTAATAAGTGATCGGGGTACTCATTTCTGTAATAATCAACTTGAGAAAGTTCTTAAAAGATATGGAGTAACTCATAAAATCTCCACCGCATATCATCCACAAACAAGTGGACAAGTTGAAAATACCAACCGAGCTTTAAAACGTATTCTAGAGAAAACCGTAGGATCAAATCCGAAGGAATGGTCCATTAAATTGGAGGATGCACTCTGGGCTTTTAGAACAGCCTACAAAACTCCAATTGGAACCACACCTTTTAGACTTGTTTATGGAAAAGCATGTCATCTTCCAGTAGAAATTGAACGCAAAGCATTTTGGGCTTTGAAGACATGTAATCTTGATTTACATGAAGCTGGACGTCTACGGTTAAGTCAACTAAACGAATTAGAAGAATTAAGACATGAAGCATACGAAAATTCGTTAATCTATAAAGAAAGAACGAAGAAATGGCATGATAAAAGAATCAGAAATTCAAAAGAATTTAAGGAAGGAGACAGAGTTCTTCTTTTCAATTCACGATTCAAGCTATTTCCTGGAAAATTGAAATCAAGATGGTCTGGACCATTCATAGTTAAAAGAGTTTTTCCATACGGAACAGTAGAATTAATAAATTCAAATGGGATTGAATTTAAAGTTAATGGTCACAGAGTTAAACATTACATACATGGTCCGATGGAAGTTGACAACGAAGTTAATCACAATTTCGAGACCACAGCTAACTAAGTGTGGGGCGAATCAAGTCTTTAAAGGATAATATGTATTTCTGTTAGAGTTAGATTGTCTGTTTTCGTGTAGTTCTCGAAAATGGAACCCGAATGGTCTTTTCCTAGCAGACCCTAAAGAACTAGTCTTCTCCCCCCATTCTGAATTTTTATTTTTTTAGGTTTTTACAAAATGAATACAGCCTGTGAACTAAACCATGGTCTAATGCTACACGCTTTGATCACTAAACGTAATAATGACATACTACCGAGTGAAATAGTATCAGTAATCAGAGAAAGAATGGACGGAGTTAGAAAAGAATCCAGATGCGAAGATAATAAGTTACAATTTGGTAAAGGAAAATTAAAATCCACAGCAAAAAGACGAGCACGACACCTAGAAAGATGTCACAAATGCGGAAAATGGTCACATGGAGGTAAATGTTCAAATAATCAAACCTATTCAAATACCGAATTTGTTACTTTATGCAGAGACGGACCGTTCATATGTTTAGAAGAAAAGACACTGAATGCTCGAGGTTACGCCTATGTAGCCATGGAAAACTAATTAAACCGACTATCTTATGAATGGGATAGATCATATAACTAAGAATACTATCTCACAGGTAAGTCTGTACAGTTTTTATTTTATTTTTTTTTATTATTTTTAACCTTTTGATAATAAACGCTAATTTGTTCGCTATAAAGTATTAAATTGGTATTAAATAAAATTAGGTTTGGCGACCGAAATTATTGATATCATTCAAAAATTTATTACATCACTGCGAAATTTAACGTTTATTCTTAAGGTATAAATATCTTTAATCAATCAACCCAAAATATTTCAAAAATTCGTCATGAGTTAAATTAGGTCTTGCAACCGAAATTACTTTACCGAAAAGAGGGGCGCATATTTTTGATAATATTTGATTGATTAAAGTGGGATAAAAAGCCAAAAAGATTTTTAATTTTATTTTTACCATGTTTTTAAAATTAATATTTAAATCTTAAATTAATATTGTAAACTTTATAAAAACAATATTTTTAAAATTGTAAATATTTGAAAAATTAATATAAGTTTGGTGTGAATTTATAATATGAATTTTTAAATTAAGTTTGGTGTGAATTTTTAATTTTTAAAATATGAATTTTTAATTTTATGCATTTCAAATTTTAAGTTTGGTGTGAATTTTTAATATTAATTTTGAATTTTATATTTAAATTGTGTGAATTTAAAAACAAAAATTTACTTTATCTCATTAAGTTAAAAATATGATTTTTAAAATTCGTCATAAGTTGAAGACTAGGTCTTTGAACCGAAATTGCTTTACCCGAGGGAGGGACGAGAACTTTTATTATCATTATTTTTAATCTTATTGAATTAAAGTATGCCAAAAACATTAAAAAAAAACCCAAAAATCTTAGCTTTTAAAACAATCGCTACAAAAAGACAAATTTTAAAATTTTGTCGAGGGACGGACTAGGACATCGATCCGAAACGACCTCGTCCTAAATAACAAGGAAAACAAAATTTTAAAAATTAATTACTTAATTGTTTTATAAGTTAATGATTTTATAAAAATAAAAAATAAAAAAAAAACAAACTCCGCGACTCGCGGAGTTTGAAGGGTAATTCACCGCGAGTCGCGGAGGGACCAAAACCCAGAAAAAAAAATAAAACGTAAAAAAACAGATCAGTTCATTCCCCACACCACAAAACACAAAACTGCCGAAAAACCTGCTCGAAAATACACGAAAAAAATCCCCAAAATCACAATTTTTAACCGTTAATCATCAAATCTTTTACTAAAATCATGTTGAGAAGGATGCTATCAAGGAATTACTCAAGAAAAACGGTAAATTTCTACACCTAAACACCATTTAATCCGAAAATTAGTGTTCTTGAGCAATTTTTTCCCCAATTTGATTTTGATGCTTTTTAGTGTAATTAGGCTTAAATTGTTTATGTATTATGCTTGTATAACCTAGATTGATGCTGTTTAACATGATTAGAAGCCTTAAACTTCAAATTTTGAGTAATCTAGGGTTTGTGTTCTTGAGCAAATTTGGGGCTTTTTGATATAAACAGGTTATGGCCGATTTTTGTCATGAATTGTTGCTAAATTAAGTAGTGTAACATGTCTAGGTAGTTAAATGATCCAAACTTTGAGCCTAAACATGATTTTGAGAATTAAAGTGGACTTTTTCAAGTCTAAAATTCATGAACTTGATTTTTGAGAAATAATGCCATTTGAAACTTATTTAATTGCTAGTAATGATTATTTTGACATGTTATTTGAGTTGAATGCTTATGAACTTGGCGAACATTTTCGTATATGCTATTTTGAAAAAGCGTAGATTTGATGAAAATATGAAAATGAGCTTAAGTTTGATATAAATTGATCATGTCATTGTAATTATTTTGATTTATGATTTTGCTGACACTAATGCATATTTGGATGCACAAAAATTGTGTTTGATGTGTTTTGCAGACTGAAAGGGGTGAATCTTCATCCCAAGCTCGCAATGCTCCTGCTGAGAATGCGGAACAACAGGAGGTGGATAACTACTACAAGCAAGATATACCTCACCCAGTCATGACATTTTCTGATATGCACTTGGAAGAGTTGCACCCGAACCTGAGATTTGACAGACTTTGGATAGATTATCCAAAGTATCAAAGGGGTTTGCATACTCTTCATTCTAAAGTTGTTGAGGTACCTAGGGTCATAGAATGGGGACCCTTAGAAGCTGTAGAATTGGCCGGGCCAATTAGGGAATTACTTGTACAGAGGTATGGTAATTCTACTTTTAATGACTGGGTACGTTTATTCACCATGCGTAGACCTGTATATAAAGTATGGTGTGAAGAATTGTTGTGTAGTATAGAGTTGAATGATCGGGTAGCTAGTTTAACCGATCGATCTTTTATTAGATTTTTGTTAGGAGGTTCGATGCGCCACATGTCTTTACTAGACATGGCTCAGGCTTTACGTATATATACGCCTGAGGAGTTAGCATCTGCCGATTGTAGAGGGTTGATACTAAATGGTAGAAAGATAGATGAAAATTTTGATACACACGGTGTATGGAGTCAAATGACAAGCCATCGCCGATTCAAAGGGGGAAATTACTCTTATTTGGATATAGATAGAGCTGAATTAAGAGTGATTCATAGGTTTTTAGCTAATTCGATTACACAAAGAGGTAAGAACAAGGAAAAGGTAAATGAACAGGATTTGTTTTACCATATGTGTATTCGAGACCCACAAAGCGCTGTAAGTATACCATATTGTGTGGGTTATTATTTATCAGCTATGGTTAGGGGGATGAGACCACATAGCATAATAGGAGGTGGTATTTTTATTACTTTGATTGCTGAATATCTCGGTGTGGATATAAGTCGGGGGGGATTATTAGTCGAAGAACCAGAACCCCGCGATACTATAGGTTTAAATGTATACCATGGTAAGAAAGTTTTGAAGAGGCGAAATAACGCCGCAGTACAATACCATGGTAGACATCCACAGGTTGAGAGAAACCAACAGCAAGGTAATGTAGGAGGGGAAAATGAGATGCAAGAAATGCAAAGGTTTATAGCTTCACAGGAGTACGAAAATGCTAGACAAAGAGCATTTGAAGATTGACAAGTTCATCAAAACCAAATCATAGCTCATTGCCAACATATAGGTAGAAACTATATTCCTACACCAAAACCCATATTCCCTCCCTGGTCTATAGAGATGCAACCACCGTATCCTACGTATAACCCTGCCGAAGCATTCTATAGCACCTATGGTTATGCTTGGAACCCCTATTGGTATCAATATCATCCCTAGTCTACTTAGTTTTATTTATTTTGTAATTTGTAATATTGATACGTTTAATACTTATGTTAATATTGTAATATTTTTTTATAATTTTCTAACTTTTTAGATTTTAATAATTTTTGAATGTGGGGTAATATACCAAACTTCAAAAATATGTATATATGTTTGCAGTTTATCTTATGTACACAATAGGGTAAAACAACGCATTTTCAAAGACTGGCATTAAGTTCAGCAAAAGCAACTAATTTTGACGACAAGATGCAAAATATATGTGAAATAACAACAAGACGGAATGAACAATTGATGTGCACCATTTATCATTCAGCAAACAAACGCCAATATATTTGAAAATTTTGGTAAAAATTTAATCATTTTCACACAAATCACCCTAAATAATTTAAATTGTTACTGATTTCTTGCAAATGAGGGCATTGCAAGATCTTAAGTGTGAGAAGGGGTTAAATTCTTTCGGATTTTAAAATTTTTACTTTATACACTTGGTTACCATTAAAAATACTAGTAAAGCAGTAGTTGTATTAGAATCTAGTGCTCTCTGATAATAAAGAACAGCCCTAGTCTTATATACTGACTACCCAATTCTAGTAAAAATTTTCAAAATTTTCAATTAAATGAACTCAAAATCATGTTTATACATATTTATGAACGATAAAACTAGGTTTTAACACCGAAATTATTGTAACCTCGGAAAGGACATAAATTGAGAAACAAATCAAAATGTTAAAATTCATTTAAAATGGAATAGATGACGATAAAAAGGAAAATAAAAGCCAAGTGTGGGAAAATTTACCAAGTTATCTTAAACATATGTCACATATATCTGTAACAAATAACTGAAAATACTTTTGCTTTGGACTAAACTAAACTGTTTTACCCGATGAAAGAAAAGAAAAGATGGATCTCCACGATGAATCAATTCCATCATTAAAAGGAAGTAAAGTCTTCCGAAAAAGAAACGCGCTTCTTGATTTAGGTCAAGAAGTTGTCGTCCAGATCAGCTGTAGGTTGACGAAAAATCTAGAAAAGTCATCACTAAAATCAGCAGGAAATCCACGGACCTCAGCATTAAACAGGGTCGCCAAGTGGTCAGATTTATCCTAACCATGAGAAGGATTTATCTCGTACAATGGGGGGCACCATGCAAATTAGCTGGATAAGACTAATGAATCAGATCCCCAGAAAGTATAATCTCCTTAAAAGATCAAAAATCAGCTTTTAAGCCTGATATTACTCAATCCTTGAGATTGACCTTAAAGATTGAGAATTACAAACTCATGGAATTCAATGATATCTAAACTCGAGCTTGAACGAGAAAATATTTTGATCAAATTATAAACCGATTTGTTTTCTGAAAATCCATTTTCAATGCGTTCATTACCATTGAACGTAAAATCCTAGGAATTCACCTAGAATTCATTAGGTCACCTGAACTAAATCGGGTGTCAACCGTAAGAACGATGGTTGCATAGTGGTCAGAGACAGGACCTTGTGCCAGACCGAAAAATTATAAGGGTGAGCTTTACTATTGCTCCTACCAAGGATAGTAATTGCGTCCGACACGTTATAGACCATAATTAAAAGCATGTCAGGGGACATTGCCTTAACAGTTGCTTGTTCAACGCTTTCCTTTACAACCGGACGGTAGTTTACCGAAAGGTAATATACGGGACAAGTAAACTGGACGTGTTGCTTTCCAAATACAAGGTTAGCAAGTGGGTGACACAAAACCATAAGTTTTGAGCTAAAATTTTCAAATCTGAAACCCACCAAACCCACAAAAATATTTTGCAAACACCGGTAAAGGGTTATTCCGAAAAACTTATCTAGGGTAAAAACTAGATTTAATTTTCAAAAGATCAAATGTTTTCATAAAGATCCAATTTCTTTAATGGATCTAAATTTTTATAGTCATGTGGGACTGTAAACCATATCGTTACTACCATTGTTTATACCGCCGTATAGAAATCACTGATGTACAAAGTGTGAAGAATAAAGAAGTGATTCTAGTATTTCAAGACGATATTGCTTGAGGACAAGCAACGCTTAAGTGTGGGAATATTTGATAATGCTAAAAACGAACATATATTTCATAGCCTTATTCCTCAAGAAAGACAAGCTTTTAGTTGCAATTGTTCTATTTACAAGTGATATTCGTTTAAATAATAAAAGGTGAAGACAAAAGACAGATTCGACGAATTGAAGACGCAAACGACCAAAAAGCTCAAAAGTACAAAATACAATCAAAGAGGTTCCAATTATTGATAAGAAACGTCTCGAAATTACAAGAGTACAAGATTCAAAACGCAAAGTACAAGATATTAAATTGTACGCAAGGACGTTCGAAAATCCGGAACCGGGACATGAGTCAACTCTCAACGCTCGACGCAACGGACTAAAAATTACAAGTTAACTATGTATATAAATATAATATAATATATAATTAATTATATTAATTATATATATATTATATTTATAAATAAATCGTCGGCAAGAAAGACTCCAAAAGCTGGTGAGCTGTATTTACAAACTCCGCGACTCGCGGAGTTTGAAGGCCAAAAGGGCCGCGAGTCGCGGAGCCCCAAGTTTTGACAGTCCCTATAAAGCCAACCGAATTCTGAGCATTTTTCATCCATCATATATCATTCTCTCTATCTATATACGTAAAATATATATATATAATTTATATTTTAATTTTAATTTTAATTTTAATCTTAATAATAAGGGTATGTTAGCGAATGTTGTAAGGGTGTAAGTCAAAATTATGTCCGTGTAACGCTACGCTATTTTTAATCATTGTAAGTTATGTTCAACATTTTTATATTAATGTCTCGTAGCTAAGTTATTATTATGCTTATTTAAAACAAAGTAATCATGATGTTGGGCTAATTACTAAAATTGGGTAATTGGGCTTTGTACCATAATTGGGGTTTGGATAAAAGAACGACACTTGTGGAAATTAGACTATGGGCTATTAATGGGTTTTATATTAACTAAACAATACCTTGTTAATTTAATATACAAACTTATAATTCGACGTATTTATATATAACCACATACGCTTGACTGGGTACGGTGGGCGGGATATCTATAAATACCAATAATTATTCATTTTACCGGATGCAGAACTGGATTAATAGTTAATAGACTTGTTGAAACAGGGGTGAATTACATTCAAGGGTAATTGGTGTAATTGTTAACAAAGTAGTAAAACCTTGGTTTACACGCAGTCGATAACCTGGTGTATTCATTAAACAAAGTATTAAAACCTTGTTACAATTCGAATCCCCAATTAGTTGGAATATTTGACTTCGGGAATAAGAATAATTTGACGAAGGCTTTCGCTCTTTATATTTATGACCGATGGACTATTATGGACAAATCGGTATGGACATATTAAATAATCCAGGACAAAGGACAATTAACCCATGGGCATAAAACTAAAATCAACACGTCAAACATCATGATTACGGAAGTTTAAATAAGCATAATTCTTTTATTTCATATTTAATTTCCTTTATTTTATATTTAATTGCACTTCTAATTATCGCATTTTTATTGTTATTTTATTTAATTGCATTTTTAATTATCGTACTTTTTAATTATCGCAAGTTTATTTTATCGCATTTTTATTAATCGTAATTTCATTATCGTTATTTACTTTACGCTTTAAATTAAGTCTTGTATTTATTTATTATTTTACATTTGGTTTTAACTGCGACTAAAGTTTTAAAATCGACAAACCGGTCATTAAACGGTAAAAACCCCCCTTTTATAATAATAATATTACTTATATATATATTTGTATTTTTATAAAAGTAAACTAATATAGCGTTAAGCTTTGTTTAAAGATTTCCCTGTGGAACGAACCGGACTTACTAAAAACTACACTACTGTACGATTAGGTACACTGCCTATAAGTGTTGTAGCAAGGTTTAAGTATATCCATTCTATAAATAAATAAATATCTTGTGTAAAATTGTATCGTATTTAATAGTATTTCCTGTAAAAATATAAGCTATTTCGTATACACCCCGCTGCACATCATCTTGCCACCGTCTCTGGCGCATGTTCATCTCTTTTTGCGAAAAGATATACTGTAAACTTTTATGATCGGTGCAGATAACACAGTGTGTACCATAAAGATAATGTCTCCACAACTTTAACGCAAACACTACTGCAGCCATTTCTAAGTCATGTGCTGGATAATTCTTTTCACTTGGTTTTAACTGTCGAGATGCATACACAATTACACGATCTCTTTGCATTAATACACAGTCCAAACCGGATAAAGACGCGTCGCAATACACAACGAAGTCGTCACATCCCTCTGGTAAGGCTAACACTGGCGCTTGGCACAACAAACTTTTCAAAGTCTGAAACGCATTTTCCTGTTCATTACCCCACTGAAAAGACACATCCTTTCTAGTTAACTTTGTCAAAGAACTTGTAATCTTTGAAAAATCTTTAATAAACCGTCGGTAGTAACCGGCCAATCCTAGAAAGCTCTTGATTTCTGTCAGATTCTTTGGTGAATTCCAATTCATCACAGCTTCAATTTTAGACGGATCCACTTTTATACCTTCTGCACAGATAACACGACCCAAAAATTGAACTTCACGTAATCAGAACTCAAACTTGGAAAACTTTGCATACAATTGTTCACGTTTCAAAAGTTCCAACACTTGTCTTAAATGCTCATCATGCTCGGATTCGGTTTTGGAGTACACTAAGATGTCATCAATGAACACGATAACAAACTTATCCAAAAACGGTTTACACACCCTATTCATGAGATCCATAAAAATTGCTGGAGCATTGGTTAACCCAAACGGCATCACTAAGAACTAATAATGATCATAACGAGTATGAAATGCAGTCTTAGGAATGTCAGATTCAGCAACACGAACCTGGTGATATCCCGAACGTAGATCTATTTTCGAAAAAAACGAAGCTCCTTGAAGCTGATCAAATAAGTCATCTATTCTAGGAAGCGGATACTTATTCTTCACTGTTCTTTTTTTTAGTTCACGATAATCTATACACATTCGGAGTGTACCATCTTTCTTTTTTACGAATAACACTGGTGCACCCCACGGCAAAGAACTCGGACGAATGAACCCGCAGTCCAATAGTTCTTGAATTTGGGACATCATTTCGCGAATTTCTGAAGGAGCTAATCTATACGGAGCTTTAGCAATCGGCATAGCCCCTGGCACTAACTCGATCTTATATTCAACTTCCCTAATCGGCGGTAAGCCTGGCAATTCATCGGGGAACACTTCTGGATATTCAGACACCACTGGAATATCGAACACTACTTTCTTTTCCTTCTTTACATCGATCACATAGGCTAAGAAAGAATCACATCCCTTGGCCAAAGATTTCTGAGCTTTCATCATCAATAATAATGGACAACGGAACTCGCCGCGATCACCACGAGCCACTACCCGTTTCCCACCAGCCACCGAAAAAGAGATAATTTTCCTATCGCACTTAATACTGGACTTATGATCACTAAGCTAATTCATGCCTAACACTACATCAAAGCTTGGTATAGGCATCACTAAACAAGTCACAGGGAAAAGACTACCCTCTATGTCAATAGTAATTCCAGACACAAACTTTGTGACTGGAACAGTTCTACTATCACCCACTTTCACACTTAAGGGTTCATTTAATACACTAATAGGCACATTTAACTTAGCACAAAATGTAGTTGACACAAATGAACAATTTGCTCCACAGTCAAATAGTACACGAGCCAGCACAGAATTTACTAAGAACATACCGGTGATTGCATCGTCAGTAGCAGTGGCAGCGTCTACTGACATCTGAAAGGCTCTAGCTTCAGGTGGTGGAGGATTCTTGTGCTTCTTCCCCACAGAGGAAGCAGATGATCTCCCAGCTGACACAGCACGTACCCCTGACCCGGACCCCGCCCCGGAATAACTCTTTCTTGTAGCTGGACACTTTGCAGATCTGTGACCCTCTTTATGACAGTTCCAACATACATTATTCTTAAACGAATAATCTTGAGGCTCATGTCCTACTATACCACAACGTAAACAACGTTTCGTCAAGGTTGTATACTACCTACTATGTGAATATTTACACATTCTACACCATGTCTTCTGACCACTTGACACTGATCCACCCTGGCTAGATTGCCCTTTTGGCTTAAACCGACTTGATTTCTTTGATTGCTGGCTAGACTGACTTGCCGCTGGTTTCACTTGCGACACACTTTCAGTTTTCACACTTCTGGCCGCCTTAATGTCACTTTCAGTTACCTTTGCCAACATATGTGCTTGTGATAAAGTAGTAGCAAGTCTTGCAATCGTGCGATACTCAGTTCGCAAAATTTCTACAAACCGTTGCACTCTGGACTGTTCGTCAGGTATCCATTGATGCATAAACCTTAACTTGTCCATAAACTGCTCGAATGCTTCATCGACTGTCATTTCTTCAGTCATCGTCATTTGCATGAACTCTTACTTCAATCGATTGATATCAAATGCGGTGCAGTACTGCTCCTGGACCTTTGCCGAAAATTGTTCTCATGTGACCTGATTGAGTTGCTCTTCGGATAACGGAGAATTAATTGTATCCCACCAAACCATAGCTCGATTCTTTAACAGTAGGCTAGCATAAGTTACCCGCAATTCTGGTTCACATTGACAGGCTTTCAATGCCCGTTCCACTTCCCTTAACCAATTCATTGTTATAATCAGATCGCGATGACCTGAATACTCAGAGGGCTTGCAGTCCATAAACTGCTTGAAAGTACACTTCTTCTTCTCCTTCACCACTTGCTGAAACATAGGAGTTTGAAATGGATTCGTTGTCGCGTACGGATATTGAAAAGGGTATTGGTATTGTTGGGAAGATTGATTTGACATTTGAAGTTGAACTTGAGGTTGATACTGGAATGGTTGAGAAGCACTACCCGATGGGCCAGATGTATATTGAGTACCAGTAAACCCTGGAGGTATCGGTGGATCACTAGCTTCAGACACCACGGTTGAATGCCTGATTTGGGCCTCTGGTTCCTTCACTTTTTCTCGAGTTTCCTGTAACTGACCTTTTAACTGTTGAACATACTCATCTGGATCACGTTCCGGACTATGCTCCACTGATGGCGCTCTAAATATTCCGGGTTCGGGAGTCACAGGGGCATCGTTATTTCTGGTTTGGTCAGCCATACCTGTCTGCATATACATCATCTCATAAGAGCTTAGTTGATAACCTGTTAGCACCTATCACTAAGCACAATCACCTAGGCACATATTTCTACATTCACTTATTCCCCACTTGGATGTTTGACACGACACATTCATAAGTTTGGGAGTAAGTCACTTACACAGTGCACATACTGCCAAACCTATGCTCTGATACCAACTTGTAACACCGTACTTTTTTTTAAATACTCACAGCGGAAGACTAATTAATTTACATATCATATGTTATTTACAAAACATGTGATTACACAAAACACTGGTGTTACGTTATTACTACAAGCCATTTAACGATATAGTTTATTACAAAACACATCAGAGTGACACTGTGTCAAACATCTTCGGTTGTCCTGCAAAACCCACCAAAAGCTGCTAATACACACCTGCAGAGCAAAACATTGTGGGAGAATTAGCATAACGCTAAGTGAATCGCAATATCTAGGTGGACATCACTACAAGCATCAAGCACAGCTTATAGGCACTGGTCACTAGTCACTTAAAGTCATAAACAAGAGGACCGGCAACCCATCGCTGATCAAGCTAGAATATACCGATAGCCCACACTACTGAATCACTGGTATAGTCATCCAGACGTGACGCACTCGTCATTCATACTATACCACTAATCAGTAACGCTTGGACCCAATTCTATTACCCCAAGTAAGATAAACACAATCGACCTCTTACTTCGCACAAAACACCTCGACGAGATCACTGGGTGCGCACATAATCACATATAGTCACAATACTGGTCACAGACTCATTACAAAGTCTAATCATAAGCATGAAACGGATTACTATACTTGTCACTGTATAATCACATCCATAAAGATAATCCCACTCACCTGGAAGCACAAGTACTCAGTTATCTTATATCATTGAGCCTTCACCTTTCCGCTTATCACCTGAAAATATCAGTTCTCTAGTTAGTACACTTTTCAATCAAATTACTAATTAGCATTAATATCACAGCAATACAGTAAATGGGTCAGAATTGGACTTGACCCAAACATACAAACACTGTCACTCACACAGATGAGGTCTCACTCGTGCGACTGACTATGCTCACTCGCACGGGTGAGTATCCACACTCGCACGACTGACCTATCACTTAATAATAGTGATTATAAAACCTACTCACACGGTTAAGTGTCTCACTCGTGCGAATGGACACCTCACTCGCACTAGTGAGTGCCTCAGACGCACGGTTGAGCAAGTACAGCAGCACAGTTGCAATCCGAGCTTTTTACACCCAACCTAAAGTGTAAGACCCTAATCCTGTTTCTGACTTTTTAGTCGTTCGGGATGCCGTCCAGGATGGTGGGAAGCCGTCCAGATGTTAAAGGCTGGACGCCGTCCAGAAATTGGGACGCCGTCCAGTTTGTCTGTCGAGCCAGCTGGGTTATTTTAAGATTTTTAGAGGGGCAAAATGGTATTTTCACTTATGGAACGAGTTAAGGCCACAAGATCAGTTCTAGGAGCCTCATTTGCTCCACTAACACCCACACAAACACTCTCATCTTGTTCTAGTGAGAGAGTAAGAGTTTTAGAGAGAGAGGTGGATTTGGAGAAGAAGGAGTCGGATTCTCGCAAAAGCTCGGGTTCTAAAGTTGTTCATCTCGCTCCTAGCTACGTTGTGGTGGTATTGGTAAGCTCAAACTCCGAATTTCATTTGTTAAATTTGATATTCAAGTTAGGATTTTGAGTTTGTTTGTTGTGAAACCCTTTTAGGTGATGAAATGGGTTTATGGTGACTAGTTATTCTTGTCACTTGGCGGGTTTCGGGTCGGTTGATGTTTTAGCGTTGTTTAGGGTTTGATCTTGAGTTTAATCACTAGGTTTAGTGATTATGGAAGTGGTGAAACTCTTTTGGGTGAGTTTGGTTAACTAATTTTAAAATGGGTCAAAATTAGGGTTTTGGTGTCAAAATGGGTATGACACGTGTTTAACACTTGTGTTCGGGTTTAATTGGTGTGTTAGGACCATTTTCACTTGTATTGTGATAATGGAATAGGTACGTTCCATTGACGAGTTGCGGATTATTTGGAAGCATTCATCAAGGCGACAAGGTGAGTGTTAATATCCTATGTGCATATGTATGTGTAGGATGGGTGCGGGTCGGGTGAAGTGGTTCTCGGTTATAGAGCTCACTTCACATATAGGTGGATTTGATGGACTTGTGTATAGGTCCAATTGGCACGGTTGTGCATTTTGGTTGTTTACCTTTGGCGAGGTACACGTTGTGTGTACGTTATCACACGTGGTTGTGATTTGGATGTTATAACCCCAAAGGCGAAGGGTTGATATTGTTGTGATGTGGATAACCCCGATGTGGTGGATTTTATAATCCCGTGACCGTGGGTTTGATGTTGAGAAGTGAATCTCGGGTAGTGCGGATTCATGATGACTCGGGTTGTTCAGTCATCTTGTGATGAGGTAGTGAATCTCGGGTTGTGCAAATTCACTAAGGCTCGGGTAGTTCGGCCAACCTCGGTTGTTGAATTGGTGAAGAAGTGAATATCAGGTTGTGCGAATTCACTAAGGCTCGGGTTGTTCGGCCAATCTTCATTGTGGTGTTTGGTATTCGGTAATGGGTTAAGGGGTTAACCTTATTCGTTTATATATTGTTATATATATATATATATTGTTTTATTGTCGTGATGTAGCTAACCCTCCGGGTGTAGCTTCTTGGCGTTGTTCACATCGTCGTTGGTGAACTTATATTTGTTGATGTATCTATAGCTTGTTGCTTAGTGACTACGGTATGCTTAGCTTAGCTTGCCTTATACTTGGATGCTTTGGTATGCGGTATTTGATATTTATGTGGCGTGTCTATTTTATACATAAATATGTATGTAGTTTATTATCATTCACTAAGCGTTAGCTTACCCTCTCGTTGTTTACATTTTTATAGATTGCATGGATGCGGTGGCTCGGGTAAGCGCGGGGACTAGTGGACTTGCGTAGTTGCTTTAGAAGACTTGCTTTTGGAATTGATTAGGATTGGGTAGCGTGTCCCCAATCCCATGCTCGGTCTATGTTTTTGTATAAACTAATGGGTCGAAATAGTCACTTATGGTATTTTGGGTCGATGTGGGCCCGGTGTGGTAAAACTCGGTTTTCATTGTGAAAAACTCTTAGTTTAAACTTTTGTAATATATTGTGAAAGTGTTTTGGTTTAAAAGTGTCGGGAAGCGGGTTTTCGCCCGCGTAAATTCGAAAAACTGATCAGAATGTTTTAGTACATCTGGACGCCGTCCCGGATGTCTGGACGCCGTCCCAGTCTTAAGAGTTGGACGCCGTCCAAGCTTTTGGACGCCGTCCAGATCAACTGTTTCAGAAATTTTTTTTTGTGGCACGTTTTCGGATGGTTAACGGGTTGGGTCGTTACAAGTGGTATCAGAGCATGGTCTAAGGGATTTAGGTGACTTGAGATAGGTACCTAGACTTAGACTTTTGTGTGTGCTTATTTGTTGCGGGACTTGTAGGATTACAGGTCGGAATGGGAATTTGGTTAGTGCCTTAATTGATAGGTGGACTAACGTGTATATTAATACGTGAATATTATTAATATACGATTGTGTTATGTTTATGTTTATGTTGCGTTGCGAATATCATCGAGCAAGATGGTCATTGTACTAACGAGGGGATACGATGTGTGTGCGTAATAAGGACTTGCAAACCTTATTACGGGTGCAAATCGTGTTTAACAAGTGATGTACGACGAGTGTTGAGCAAGATGGGGTGGTGTTATGCGTGTTGTTTTATACGTTCGTGGACTAATCGTTTTGCATTCTTTAGAATGACGACGCGAAACGAGATCGAGACGAATGACGAGGAGTTTAACTCTAGAGTTTCGGCCGTCGTTGCGGAGCAAATGAGTGCGTTTCGAGAAGAAATGGATAGAAAGTATTCCGAATTTCGGGGTAGCAGTGAAATGGAGCGTTGTATTAAGAGCTTCATGAGGACTAAACCCCCGATGTATGACGGGAAACCGGATCCTTTGGTAAGCACAACTTGGATTTCGGATGTCGAAGGGTGTTTTCGTACTATTGATTGCCCTCCCGAGAAAAAGACGAGACTCGCTACTAGTCTGTTGCGGGGCAGGCAAGGGATTGGTTGGATGGTAAGATCGATCTTGTCGGTGGCGAAACGTTTATGGCCTTATCGTGGAACGAGTTTAAGGAGGAATTCTTCGAGGAGTTCCGGACTTCGACCGATTTGTGGGAATTGCGTAATGAGTTGCGAAATTTGCGGCAAGGATCTATGGATTTGAATACTCTCAAGACGACCTTTATGGCGAAGGCTCGTTTTTGCCCAGAGTATTTGGGGAATGATCGTTTGTTAATGGGGGATTTCTATCGGACCATGAATGATGACTTGAAAAGTAAAATTAGTCGGGGTCAAGCGAAATCGTTTGCGGAATTATTCAACTTGGCTAGAGGTTTCGAGTCGTATACGCGATCAAAGATGAGTGAACCTTCAAGTAAGAGGAGGGTTGATTCGTACGGCGCCCCGGGTAAGAAAAATAAGGGTGCAAGTGCGAGTACGGGTAATGTGGGAAAAGGCACGGTGGATTCTCGTGCACCTAGATGTTTCAATTGTGGTATTAGGGGTCACAATTTGTGGGAGTGCACAATGCCGAGAAGTGATGACGGGATGTGCTACTATTGTCATAAGGAGGGGCATCGCAAGCTGGATTGTCCCGAGTTGGCGGCGAATGCCGCAAGGAGACGTTGAGGTACGTTTCATTTTAATAAATATGTCATTTGAATATTTATTTATGTGGCGTTTAAGTTCGGATTTGTTATTGCATTGTGTTGTGCATGTTATTGTTAACAGTGACGTTCCTAATGGAAGTACCCTATGGTAATGATTGTTTTTTTTGGACGAAGGGCGTAAGACTTGGTGTAACCAAGCATTCCTTAGTATTTGGGAAATGTTTCTACCAAGCCATGGAAATGGGTTTTGGTGTTCGATTGTTAAGAGCGTGTTCGCTTGTATGTGGAAGTTGATGAACTATGAGGTTCGTCGGGTGGTTGGAACCCTTAAAATCGAGTGTTTTGAATCTCGATGTATGTTGGTAATGGAGTTTATATGACGCGACATTAGGTGCCTCTTTTATACCTACTAGCGTGGTGTTCAACTCTGATTGTGTTGCGGTTACATTGTACTTAGGGTACCGAAGTGAAACCCTTAGGTACATGAGTGACTAGGTGGAAATTGACAAACTAGAGCAATTGGATGATTGCGAGGGTGTGGTTTGTGTAATTGTAGTACACTTTTCGTTCGAAGTGTTTGAGGATTGATTTAAATCCTTCGTGTGCTCTCGGTTGGAGCAAGATGTGGTGATGGGTTGTGAGAGCCCAAATTGTTGGTAAAGTCTACCTTTGGTAGCATGGTACGATTGTAAGAGATGCGGTTATGTGATGTAGTTCCAAGTGGGGGAGTTGCACTTCCGCCCGAGGAAGTTGTAGTGTGAGATTTCGGATGATGCTTTTGGTAGATCCGGAAATTTGGTCGGTTTGTGGTAGAGTACAATTTCGGATAAATTGTACTTATGGTTTGGATTTGAATTATCACCAAGGTGGTAATGTGGTAAATCTCGTTGAGAGATAATGGACGTGTTTGGTGAGCAAGGTGAAATCCTTCGGTTAAGGGAGGTGTGTGTCGGATTCTCTTCTAGAGAATTATTGTTTTGTGCCTATGATTGATATAGGTGGTTCTTGCTCGAGTGTGTGAATGGTTAATAGTATCCGTTAGGATTTACTATGGCGTAGCAGAGCGCGATGTTACGCTACTCGTTGTTCGAGGCCAAAAGGGCGTTGATTGATGAAGCATGACCTTCGAGGTCCGCTGACTTCATCATGGTAGTACGTGATTGGTGGAGCATGACTTTCGGGGTCCGCTGACTTCATCATGAGCGAGGTGTTATATCGGTGAAGCATGACTTTCGGAGTCCGCTGACTTCATCCGGTATTGAGATTGGTGAAGCATGACCTTTAGGGTCCGCTGACTTCATCATGGTTGTTGATTGGTGAAGCATGATCTTCGGGTCCGCTGACTTCGTCAAGGGAGTAGTGTTATGTCGGTATGGTGTAACATTATCGGGAAATGCGAGTACCGGTGGGAAATGCGAGTACCATTCCTGAGTTGTGTTGCGGGACGTGAATATCGGGTTGTTCGTATTCACAATATTTCGGGTAGTACGATTGTCCCTGTTGGTTGGACTCATAGTTTGAGGTAGTGAATGTCGGGTAGTTCGGATTCACTAAGGCTCGGGTTGTACGGCCATCCTCGATTATACTATGTGGCGGTGGTAGTGAATATCGGGTTGCGCGTATTCACGATGACTCGGGTTGTGCGGTCATTTCGTTGTGAGATATATGGATTGGGTAGGTGAATTTCGGGTTGTGCGAATTCACTAAGGTTCGGGTTATTTCGACCATCCTCCATATGTGTTCAGGCTCGGGTTGTTTCGGCCATGTTGAGTTGTGATCTATCGGTTGTTTTATACGCCGATGGTGGGGTCGTAAGGACCGTTTGGTTTGATCTATTGGTTGTTTTATGCACCAATGGTGGGGACGTAAGGACCATGTTGTGTGAACTATCGGTTGATTTATACACCGATGGTGGGGTCGTGAGAACCATGTTGTAGGATTAGTGATGCGATAGCCGTGCTTCGCTCACATGTTGTTACAGGTGTGACGAATTGTCGATTTTGGTACACCTTAGGATTAGCATTGCCATAGTCGTTTTGGGCGCTATCGGTTTTAACCGTTTGTTATGATGTTACGGTAGTTGCGTATGGGTCGTATTGCGCACTACAAGGGATGTTTAGTGATTGGTGTTATCCGTAAGGATTCGTTTGGTTCGGTCTCCATCGTTTCGTGTTGTTGACCTTAGGTTGACTTGGTTACTTTTAGCATTGTACTCGGTAAGGATACGCTAGGGGATTGATATCTCGGTCCGAGATTGGTTGAGTTTTCCTGATGATAGGGAGTGAGCATGGTTTTAGTGCTCGGATAGTGGGTTTGATAAATCGCGGGAGACGATTTTAGTTGTTAAAGGTGATTCCTTGAGAAGAGTTGCCTAGGAAAGTCGGATTGGGACTTATGTTGAGGACCGTGGAGTGTGGTCCATTTGGTTAAGTGACGAGGATCACAAGGACGTGATCGATTCTAAGTGGGGGAGAGTTGTAAGACCCTAATCCTGTTTCTGACTTTTTAGTCATTCGGGACGCCGTCCAGGATGGTGGGACGCCGTCCAGATGTTAAAGGCTGGACGCCGTCCAGAAATTGGAACGCCGTCCAGTTTGTCTGTCGGGCCAGCTGGGTTATTTTAAGATTTTTAGAGGGGCAAAATGGTATTTTCACTTATGGAAAGAGTTAAGGCCACAAGATCAGTTCTAGGAGCCTCATTTGCTCCACTAACACCCACACAAACACTCTCATCTTGTTCTAGTGAGAGAGTAAGAGTTTTAGAGAGAGAGGTGGATTTGGAGAAGAAGGAGTCGGATTCTCGCAAAAGCTCGGGTTCTAAAGTTGTTCATCTCGCTCCTAGCTACGTTGTGGTGGTATTGGTAAGCTCAAACTCCGAATTTCATTTGTTAAATTTGATATTCAAGTTAGGATTTTGAGTTAGTTTGTTGTGAAACCCTTTTAGGTGATGAAATGGGTTTATGGTGACTAGTTATTCTTGTCACTTGGCGGGTTTTGGGTCGGTTGACGTTTTAGCGTTGTTTAGGGTTTGATCTTGAGTTTAATCACTAGGTTTAGTGATTATGGAAGTGGTGAAACTCTTTTGGGTGAGTTTGGTTAACTAATTTTGAAATGGGTCAAAATTAGGGTTTTGGTGTCAAAATGGGTATGACACGTGTTTAACACTTGTGTTCGGGTTTAATTGGTGTGTTAGGACCATTTTCACGTGTATTGTGATAATGGAATAGGTACGTTCCATTGACGAGTTGCGGATTATTTGGAAGCATTCATCAAGGCGACAAGGTGAGTGTTAATATCCTATGTGCATATGTATGTGTAGGATGGGTGTGGGTCGGGTGAAGTGGTTCTCGGTTATAGAGCTCACTTCACATATAGGTGGATTTGATGGACTTGTGTATAGGTCCAATTGGCACGGTTGTGCATTTTGGTTGTTTACCTTTGGCGAGGTACACGTTGTGTGTACGTTATCACACGTGGTTGTGATTTGGATGTTATAACCCCAAAGGCGAAGGGTTGATATTGTTGTGATGTGGATAACCCCGATGTGGTGGATTTTATAATCCCGTGACCGTGGGTTTGATGTTGAGAAGTGAATCTCGGGTAGTGCGGATTCATGATGACTCGGGTTGTTCGGTCATCTTGTGATGAGGTAGTGAATCTCGGGTTGTGCGAATTCACTAAGGCTCGGGTAGTTCGGCCAACCTCGGTTGTTGAATTGGTGAAGAAGTGAATATCGGGTTGTGCGAATTCACTAAGGCTCGGGTTGTTCGGCCAATCTTCATTGTGGTGTTTGGTATTCGGTAATGGGTTAAGGGGTTAACCTTATTCGTTTATATATATATATATATATATATATATATATATATACATATATATATATATATATATATATATATATATATATATATATATATATATATATATATATATATATATATATATATATATATATATTGTTTTATTGTCGTGATGTAGCTAACCCTCCGGGTGTAGCTTCTTGGCGTTGTTCACATCGTCGTTGGTGAACTTATATTTGTTGATGTATCTATAGCTTGTTGCTTAGTGACTACGGTATGCTTAGCTTAGCTTGCCTTATACTTGGATGCTTTGGTATGCGGTATTTGATATTTGTGTGGCGTGTCTATTTTATACATATATATGTATGTAGTTTATTATCATTCACTAAGCGTTAGCTTACCCTCTCGTTGTTTACATTTTTATAGATTGCATGGATGCGGTGGCTCGGGTAAGCGCGGGGACTAGTGGACTTGCGTAGTTGCTTTAGAAGACTTGCTTTTAGAATTGATTAGGATTGGGTAGCGTGTCCCCAATCCCATGCTCGGTCTATGTTTTTGTATAAACTAATGGGTCGAAATAGTCACTTATGGTATTTTGGGTCGATGTGGGCCCGGTGTCGTAAAACTCGGTTTTCATTGTGAAAAACTCTTAGTTTAAACTTTTGTAATATATTGTGAAAGTGTTTTGGTTTAAAAGTGTCGGGAAGCGGGTTTTCGCCCGCGTGAGTTCCAAAAACTGATCAGAATGTTTTAGTACATCTGGACGCCGTCCCGGATGTCTGGACGCCGTCCCAGTCTTAAGAGCTGGACGTCGTCCAAGCTTTTGGACGCCGTCCAGATCAACTGTTTCAGAAAAAAAAAATTTGTGACACGTTTTCGGATGGTTAACGGGTTGGGTCGTTACATAAAGTTTGATTCAGTGTTTTAAAACCTTATCATTAGAAGCTACTCCTCAAGACGATTCCAACGATAGTTTATTCGTCAAGAACGGAGTTACGGTTTGAAAGTTACAGCCTTTTTAATTTTACCAAAAACTGACCAGTGCTCACTCGCGCGGACGAGACCTCACTCGTGTGAGTGAGTCCTCAACCGCGTGGTCGAGCCTCAAACGCGTGGTCACTCGTACGAGTGACCTGTCAGAAGTGTGGGAGCTGTTAGAACATTCCAGCTCGCTATTTTTTGCCATTTTGACCCAAAAACTCGATTTTTGCAAGTTTTGATCAATCCAATGACCCAAGAACACTATATAACACATATTTGATCTATTTCTAACCTCAAACAAACATCACAAACACATTCAAATAAAGAATCAAGCATAAAAGTTAACTTTTTCAAAACCCACATAAAACTCATTTGAATTCACCAAAATCTGAGATTTTTACCTTGTTTTGATTCTTGAAATCACTACAATCTGATGAACGAAATTACTAACTTCGATTTGAACTTCTTGATTTTAAGGATTTGAGAGCAAAAGGGTGTTTAGGGTTTGATATTTCTAAAATAGGAAATGAAATGAACATACAGAGTATATATTTAATTTTAGGTTTCTTCACACTAAGGTAAGCTCTCCAGTCTAACACACGTGTATTTACCTGTTATCTGAAACCCAAAATCTTTAATAACTTATTCGTTCTAAGTCCAATTCACAAAAGAAAATATGTTCTGTGACCCTTGTCACAAAACGCACATTATTCCATACTCAATAATTATAAAACACATAATTATTAAAATCACATTAATAACACCGAAGGGTAAATAAGTCATTATCTACTAGGCCCAAAGCTAGGATGTTACAAATTTTACTTTTGAGTCTGTTGTTGTCAAAGTCCGGAGTTGCTGCCATATTACATTCATATTGTTTGGTTTTGATGTTGATATTACTTTCTTTAATTGACGTTCATAGTTTTACAAATGAGTTGTATGTCCAGGATGACTTGATTTTCCATAGACCCATATTTACATGACCTTATGTTGAACCGTGCATTTTCCACAACTATGGAGTAAATCCTCATGTTTTGATATATATATCAAACACTTGTATATTTGTTTTTATATAGATGTTTCGGTGGAAAGGTGCTTCAAGAATGAACCATAGATTGATGTCGAATTCTCTCCTTAGAATTGTTCATGATGATAATGAGAACCAGAACTACAACTACATGATGGCTCAACTTGCCATTATTGACGCACTTAAGATGAGGTAAAACTAAAACTGCCAACATAGGCCCATACTCATCACAACTTATTGTATTCTATTTCAACACTTCAATTACTAGCTAGATACAAAAAGGTAACATCCTGGTCTATAGAGATTAGGCAGCTTAATAATTGACCCACACATGAATCTGTAGTCTACTTTATTTTCATGGGTGGTTTTTTTTGGCCCATGTCTTCAAATCTTTTGTCATTTTAGCAACATACAACTATATTGTGTTTATCCCTTCGTACACGAATCGGTTAACGATCTTTGACGGTATTTCGGTAAATCAATAACTTACATCAGGAAATGCAATTGAGTTCAAAATTCTCAAATTGTAAGGTTGAAAATGTTAGTTTCATCCATCTATCTTAAACGGGTTTACTTTAAATATGTAGTTAATTAACCAACAATAGTTATATTTCTTGGACTCACATTGAAATGACGCACGATAGGGGTGAGCATGGGGCGGTTGGGGGCGGTTACTGACAACACCCACCCTCATCACCATTGGTGTATTGATAGGAACGAAGCATTTGTTTTCACTCATCTAATATAACATCAGGATTTCATAATTTCTTCAATGGTCATCAAATGTAGTGATTTCTTATATTTGGTTTTTGTTTTTTACTGTTCAGTGATCATCAATGTGGTTACGAGTTCAATTTTGTATAACCTCTTTTTTGGATTCGTAGCACTACTCCCAAATATTTATTTATGTTTATCCAATTATTATAGGTTATGCTAAAGACTATAGGCTTTGGATTGTAAGCATAAGGTTTGTGTTTGTAATTTTTTTTTTTTTTTTTTTTTTTTTTTTTTTTTTTTTGCACATTTCATCTTCATGATCATATTTCGGTAAAATATGATACTTTTGTTTCTATACAATAGATTTGGTTTCAGTACAAATACTATCAATAATTAATAATAAGATGTTTCGTCATTTTAAGTGTATCATACAAGTAATCGGTACCAATATTAACGTTTTCGAATATTATTTTCATAGAGCTGACGTGCAACGCACGGACTCTTAAATCTAGTAGCATGTATATACATTTACATGTATTATTTACACGTCGCATGAACTCAATACGACGAATCCATAATATACATTTACGTATGTATATGTATACATATATAAGTCGTACGAATAAACGGGTCGTACGTAGTGTGAATGTTTTTTGATATAAAATAAATTACTCCTTATCTTATTTTGATTGCAACCATTCGTACTTAAAACACGTACTTTTAGAATTACAAACAAAATGTAAAATGTGAATAAACACTAATTTCTTTTGAATGTATGTTTTGTTATAATAATTTTTATTTATTTTATTATAATATTATCTTTTTAATATTAGGTAACAAAATTTATTGTATAAAAATATTTATGTTATTATATTTGGTTTCTGCACATTATCATTAATCAACGGTTGTTATAGCGAAGTATAAAATTTTTGTGTTAAAACTTTATTATGATTATTAATTATGTTTATGAGTATGTTCAAAAGTTTTTTTTTATGAATCTTATATAAAAAGTTTATTGACATGAATTTGCATGTAAAAGGTTATAAACTTGTATGAATAGTCCTCTTTAATATTATATATATATATATATATATAAACGAAAAAATTATTCTTGACTGTGTTTGAAAGTTATTTATGGATGTTTGTATGTATATATTATATCTATATATCTATATTATATTATTAAATTAATTACAAATTAATTACTTTTTAGTCTACATTATATATTTTTATATTACTCCGTAAAATCAAATCTATCTTATAAAAATAATACGGAGAATCATCATCTCATCTCATCTCATTAAAGATTAAAATAAAGTAACAAATCATTCATTTCTTTGAAAAATTAATATGACTCCAATTTCCTCTACAAAAATAAAAAGTCACCCACGAAGAATTAATTAAAGAAGCAGAGAAATATGTAGAAACAACATTAGAATTTTGGGATTACTGAACCCTGATCATCATAACCATGCATAATCAAGAAGATCTTAGCGATCAATTTGAAAGTGATTTGAATTTTTTTTTTTTTTGGAAAGTCAAATTCACACACTTACTAACACGATATTTATGAACATGCAAATATAACTATTATAATATACATTATACATGACGACTCTCCCGAGTACCATTATTTTGCTGAAATGACTAACAACTTTTCTAAAATTAAACTCGCGGGTTACACTTTTATTTAAAAATAATTGTATATAATAATTCTAAAATAATATAACTTGTGCTCTACGAATGTTACGTTTCATGACAAATTCTCATTGTAATCTAAATATGACGTAGTATATATAATTTATATATTAAAAAGATAGTAATGGTGAGAAAACAAAATTGTAGACATTAAGTTACTAACACCACCCAAAAGGACTTTTAAAATTTATCAACACCACATGCTCTTAAACTCAAAAGAACTTTCAAAATTCGTCAAAACCACGGTCTCTTAAACTCAAAAGGACCACGGGCTCTTAAACTCAAAAGAATTTTAAAACTTTTCAACACCACACGATTTTAAACTCAAAAGAATTTTTAAAATTTGTCAACATCACGGGCTCTTAAATAATTCTTATACTTTTTTTTTAGTATCGCTATTTAAATACAAATATGAACTGCAAATTACATTTTTTTGCACGGTTTTTTACACACCCGTGCAACGTACGGGCTCAAAAACCTAGTATATATATATATATATATATATATATATATATATATATATATAATCAAGAGGGAAAACACTTTTTTGAGAGAGGATGAAAGTAATTTTTTTAAATTGTTTTGAATTTTTTTTATAAATAATAAGATCACGTAAAAATATGAACATTAAAAAAATACTTTATGATAAATGTTATTATTTTGACTAGAAAACACTCGAAAAAATAACATTCATCGATAAATGTTATTTCTGATAACATTCATCATGAGTAATGTTATTCTTTGAGCGTTTTTTGAGGGGTTGAAGATTAGGATTTAGTCTTTAGATTTAGGTTTTAGATTGAGTTTTTACACGAACGCTTTAGAGTTTAGGGTTTAGAATTTGGGGTTGAGTGTTTTGGGTTTAGGGATTAAACCCTAAACTATAAATTGGGCTAAATTTTGAAAAAACCTTCACAGAAGATGAAAAAACGCTCGAAGAATAACATTACTCATGATGAATGTTATCAGGAATAACATTTATCGATGAATGTTATTTATTCGAGCGTTTTCTGGTCAAAATAATAACATTTATCATAGACTGTCTTTTTAAAATATTCATATTTTCACCTAATTATGTTTGTGAATTTTTATATTTTTTTTTTGAAGAAACGAAAAAATAAAAATTTACTTCCCCATATCCCCTAAAAAATGATTCTCTCTTGATGATGAACACACACATATTATGAACACACACATATGATGAACACACACATATTATGAACACACACATATATATGGTATCAAGGAATATGTGAAGAAATTATAACTCAAGGGGGGAGGTGGTGTTTGGGAATAAGAGCAAAGTGTACATGGTGTTATAGAAAGAGTGAAATGAAACCACGATAGATTTTTTGAAAGGTCAATTTAGTAATATTTGATCATCTGTATACTCGTATTGGATTTTTCACATGGGTAAATTTCATTACAGCATTTTTTAATTTCTGAAGGTCAATTTGTAGAAGACAACCTTGACCCTGCAATTACCAAGGAGGGATTGATTCAGTACTTCATTGAAAAAATTATCGGATTCAAGAATACTTTTTAAAGGTTAAATATTGTGTTTAAACCAGTGCGTGGGACCATATTCTTTGGGAGAAGACAACCAACAAAATGGTATGTGTCTATAAATTTCTTTAAAAAGATGGTTCTGTTGATGTTATGCTCTTATGTGTTTTAGTTTAAGATTAAATATTTGGTTCATATTATATTGATATTTGATATTGATGTTGAATTGAACAAGAAAACATGTGAAAGTGTTCCTACGATGATAATGAATGGTAGAAATTAATTTTTATTATAGCAGTTTAGGAATAAATTTTTATGATATTTTGATGTCCATGGTTTTATGTTAGGTTATTGGAAGAGTTTGATGACATTACATGTAGTGAGATTGGTTGGTCAAATGCAATACTTGAATGGATGTGCAGTTGATCAGATATGAGATATTCAGATTAATTTTAGACATCTCAATTGATTAGTGAACTTGAATATCATATGCAAGTTCAACATTTTGGAATATCTCAATGGATTAAATGCACTACTTGGGTCAAGGTCATTGTAATGTTCAAGAATTGGTTTTATCAGTGTTCGTGCAACGGACGAGCTCCAAAGATGTTGATATTGAAACACAAACATCAAAATATCTGTAGACAGGTTGATGATCCATAACCTGTTGATGTTGATAGAGATCGAGATGGGTCTGATTTGATATCTTCGTCCAAAGTACATATAAATTTATCAACATACACTTTATCATATTATATACCATTTCAAACTCATCTTATATTGTTACGCTAACTTAGTAATGTATTCCCTTAGTATCATAGGTCCTGTGTTTAAACATCGTATGTTTAACAACACTATTTTTTCGTTCATGTACTTTGCTTGAGGTTTCAAGTTCTACAGGGTTGTTTAGTAAGTTTTTCTAAATCTTACTTGATTCTTGCAACGTCAGATACTTCATTTTATGTTCTTTGTTATCAAGTGTTCATGGAAAGTTGGTATGGTATGCGAATGTTTAGAGCCTCGCTTCCGTTGGTTTATTTTCCTTCTTTAGCCATCAGGTCGACTATCACTGCGGCTCAGGTCGAATGCTTAGGGGCGTCACTTTAGTCCGTTCTTTTAGGATCGGGTTGATACTAAGTGTGGCTCAGCGGTTCCTCACTCTAGCAAACTATGACATGAAATGTGTAAATCTCAACTCAACTAAAATTAAATCCTTAGTTCTTTATTCAGCAATTGTTAAAGAAACTTATGACACCATACAAGAACACGGCTATTGGTTTGTATTTGCTATGCAATTTCTAATAAACTTCGCGTGGTGGTAACTTAGAGATGATATAAGTGACTATGAACTATCGAAAGTTACATCGTATTTGTATTCATTATTAGCGTTTACAATATTAATCAGTTTAATACATTTACTTTCATTACAAATGTTATCAACACTTAAGACTTTCTTAATTATAATTGTATTCTACAGTTGCACAGTCTCAAAACAAACGTTTTCGAATTCAATTTTTCAAAGCTGTTGTGCAATGCACGGGCTTTTAAATCTACATGAGGTACCCCAATTACAGTGGATCAGTGATTTATAAACTAAAATAAACTTACTTCTAATAATTTGACAACACACGGGCTCTGGATTTCCACGTTCTCGACAACAAAATCGTATAAATCCTGACAAAGAATGTCCATTCACCTACTGTTCTAAAGAACATGCTTTTTATCTGCAACATGTTCGAAACAATTCATAAGTTTGAGTTTTGTATTGGATAAATGTATTAAAACAACAACTATGTTTCAAATTGCATAATAGTACTAATGAAGAAATTAGACGCATTTCTTGATTGGCACACAGTGTTTGATGACAACTATAACGTTTTCAATTCTTATGACTTATATACTTTTGATATTGTCATTATCATTATGTAACTTGATATAACTTTTGATATTTTAGATTTACTTAACTGAGTAGTACCCGTGCAACGCACGGACTCTTAAATATATATATATATATATATATATATATATATATATATATATATATATATATATATATATATATATATATATATATATATATATATATATATATATATATATATATATATTTAATATTTATTTTACAATAATTCTCTTATTACATTTAAGTACAAGAATTTAGTTATTTTAAATAGAAAGAGTTAGAATGGTTCAAAACTCTTTAGAAACATAAAAATAAATAATCTTCAATATTCGGGATACATACCTTAAAGACCAAAACTTCTTCAATAGATACGGTAATAGATTTTAAGAAACACTTAAGAATTTAATTATCTGATTATTATGATATCAAGCAGCATAATTAAATTCAAACACTATTCATTTACAATATGTCTTGCTACATCTGATTATTTAATTATGATGATCTAAAATGCATAATTAATTTTTCAAAAAAAAAAAATCCAAACACCTCGAAATTATTCGTGAAATAAAGTAATGAGCTACTGGTTTGGGCTAAGATTAGCCCTGTAGCCCAACATATCACCGACAATAGAAACATAAAAACACTTCGACTTTTATTTTTTTATTTAGTTTATTAGTTCATACTCACTTTTCTAACTTTCAAAATAAAGTTTGTTATTTCATCGCGGCGATATGCTACTGAAGAGTTGTCACTGCAATTGATCCGAAGAAGTCCATAAAATGTTGATTGCTATATCTTAGAGCACGAGGTGTCCATCAGCTTCCATTTCGGCTTCTATTTTGGAAGTTGAAACCGACTGACCAGTGACATAGATGGAGGTGTCCACAAAGTCTATTTCAACTTCTATTATCATATTTTATAGGAGAAAACAAAAACAAAACAAAAAATAATACCAACGGCTACTTTTTACATCGTCGGGGAAGGGAGTCGGCAACCGACGCCGGTCGCGAAGTCGACCTGGTGTCTATAACAGTCCCAGCGTCGGTTTGGAAGTTGAGCGACGTGATGGACACCGAGAGCTCTTAAATCTTAAATTACAGTCATAGTCAAAATATAATACTAGCTTAGTAATAATGATTAACTAGATAAAATACAGATCGCACGTTGCAGCGGTTGCACTTGAATAGACGTTGGTTCTTTGAGTTTGTGAGTTATCGACATTTTGTGTTTAAGTGGACGTTTTGAAAAACAAACCATAGGTGTATGTCACAGTTCTAGAAGAAACAAAAGAGGCAACAAAGAGTTTATATAAGATTCCCTAATGTTTACATGAGAAACTAAGAGGCAACAAAGACTTTATATAGGCTCATGTGCATAACACTTGCATTTCACATGTAGACACTATTAAATCTATAGTTGTATACAAACCATTTTGCTGAATAGCCTCTCCACAATCATTATCAGAATATATCCCCGCAACTAAAATACATAGCATACATATCAATAAGTATAGTAGAAACAAAATGTAAAACAAATTATTGATAGACAAGTAGATGTAAAACTTATTATAATATTAGCAACCACAACCAAACCATTATCATGAACTGCAGTAGGTGCAACCATACCATTATCATGGGCTGCTTCTCCATAATTATTATGAGAACTGATTGTACGTTGACAGCCAAAGTTGAATATCTTGTATGTTGAGTTGAGTTCTAGTATACTGTCAAAGTTTTCATTGTCAGTCTAACTCATATTTGTTATGGCACTTCCCTATATCGAATAACAAAATGTTAAAAGACGATGGTTTTACAATCATCGCATATGTTTTTGATAATTTTAAACTGCTATATTTGTCAGCATACAACAATATCCAGTAGGATTCTTTGAACCATTTGCCATAAACTTTGACCTCAATGATCTTGATCCTGTCGCCGGGTTTCAGGTCAGCAAATGGTATTGTTTGGGCCATCCTACATGAATACATATTAGTTATATCATTAATGATGATAATAATTTGTGGATGTATGCTTAGATTGATTTGAAATGCCCATTTTGTTAGGTTTCTTGTTTAGCGTTACGATGATTATTTCATTTCCCTGTTATTGAATGACAGTTTTTTATGGCCCCTTTTTTGTTGTATGTCTATATGTATTCGTATCATTGTATCCTATTGAATGTATGTGCTTATGCTTATGCGTTTGCAAATCGAAAACATTTTCTGCAAAATTCCTTGCGCTCGTCTCAAGACAAAAATGAGAAAGCGATACTACTATTCTATGCTCGTTTGCTCATTTATTATTTGCATATTCAATCATGTAGTTGTCATATGAATCTGCAGATATTGAGAAAGAAAATTATCTAAAAATTTACAGCTTATTTTATCGGACTTCAACCCGATTGGCAGGTATTCATCGGGTTTTCATGATTTTTTTCGAGTTTTCTCATTTTGTAAATGATAATTTGGGCCAGTTAAATATTCTACTCTCCGTCAACTCTATAGATTTTCCGTTCAACATGATTATTTGCATTAACTCTATAAGTGGGTACTTTACGAAACCAAAATCTTTTTAGGTTTTAGATTCTAGACTCCGTGGTTAACAAACAATGTTCTCATTTTTTTTATTAGTATGTATGCAACATCTCAATAAATAAACCATATTAAGTTCATCAAAATGACTAATCAATTAGCATCAGTAATCAGTTATAACCTCTTGATCACGTCCACTATTAACTGATAACAATCTGGAAGGAACCGTGTCTGGGTCATAACAGTTCATATAACATGATGAGTCATTGTAACACCCCGTTTTCCCCGTGTATGATATATAGGTGTATCGTGTATGTACGACTAGTGTATGAAGGGTTTGAGACATGTTCGTGTGTTAAAGTTCATGTATGCGAGAAATGATCAGACCACGTTTTGGGTCGCGGCGCGACAGAAGGAGCCGCGGCGCGGCGTTTAACTAGTTTCAAGATCAGATGGCTTGTAAAACGAACCCCAGACCTAGTGTATTGTCGCGGCGCGAGAAAAGGAGGCTGGGGCGCGGCGACGCTGCTGAGCTGGTTCCGGACATCGCAATTTAAAAGGAAATATGAGGACATTTTGGTCATTTCGCGTGTGTGCCAGATTGGGATCTTAAATCTCATCCACTCATTTCATTTCTTTCATTTCTTTTTCCTTTTCTTCTTCATTTTCTCTCAAAACTTCAAAACCCCATTTGATTCAAAGTGAGATTTGGAAAGGAAGAAGCGGGATTCGATCGAAAGCGTAAGAGGCAACTTTGTTCTCCTCGTTCTTAGCTACAAGGTGATACTAGCGGTAAGCTCTAACTCCGAATTTCGTTTTCGTGTTCATCATTCAAATTTAGGGCTTTTTATTGTATATTCATAAATGAAACCCCATTAGTTGTTAATGGAAGATTAACACCAAGATTAGGGTTTATTGTTGATGTTGGCGGGTTTTGGGTTTGGTGAGTAAGTGTAAGCTTGTAAGACTTGTAAATGGGTGCAATCACTAGTATTTAGTGATTATTGAGGTGTTGGAAGCCTTTAGGGTTCATGTGCTTGACTAATTTTGAAATAGGTCAAAATTAGGGTTTAAGTGTCATTTTGGGCAAGATAGGTGTTTAACACCTATGATTGGGTTTAATCGGTGTATTAGGACCATTGTCACTATTGTTAGTGATTATTGGTTAGTTTGGGCGCGGTTTGAGTTTGGAAGTGCAATTGGGTAGAAATTGCACTAGTTGTCGATTTGGGTTGGTTTGTAAATCCATCCTAATTGTGTTATTTGTTATGTGATAATGGAATAGGTGCGTTCCATTAGCGTTTGCGAATTTTGATTTGGCATCCATCAAGACTTCAAGGTGAGTGTTAATTGTGACGACCCGGGAATTTCTGACCAAATTTAAACTTAAACTTTATATGATTTCGACACGATAAGCAAAGTCTGTAATGTTGAGTCTCGAAAATCTTGGAAACTATGTTCATATATTCAAATTACCCTTTGACTATTTCTGATGATTCACGAACAACTATTTGTAAATAGATATGTATATATTTAAATAAATATATATATGCTTTGAAATATAATTTATGATGTAATTGTTAGAAATTAATTATGTAAAAATAATAATTATTATTTAAAACATATCTATATACAAATAAAGTATATTAAAAATAAATATTAAATAATTGTAATACTCATTGATGTTCCGATTGATATTAAGCAAGTTAAATTAAAACTGATATTATTTTAAAATAAACGGTGATCCGAAAATGAGTTCTATAAATTTTAGGCTTATTAAAGATATATTTAGGAACTATTTGTTGAATTTTAAAACTTTTTATATTTTACTTGGGATTGGAAGTGAATAATTAATGTAATTTTTATTTAATAGTTAGTGATTGAATTTTATACCATAATGACCAAAATAAATAAATATAGTTAATTTAAAAATATGGAATTTTTCTGAACACTTTTATCCGCCACTGATTTCGCACGATACACAGTCCGTGGAAACTGTCGGCACAATAATCTAATTCAGAGGCTGCTCACTGTTTTCTTTTTCATCCACACTCGTTCATGATTATTGAAATGAGATAACATAGTATTATTATATTTATTATTATATAATATTACTTGAATGAGCTGTACCCATGTTTGAAACTTGTGTGATTATTAAACACATAATACAATATGTATAGTTCTTCATATGCATAATTCAGGGAGAGAGACAAAACAAAACCCACCATTCAATCCCATTTCTGCAACTTTTCTTTCCTACTTCCGTTCGAGTGAAACCAAGACTACTACACGTTCCTGTTTTAAACCACTTTTCATCACCACGATAACCACCGTAGATCACCATAATCCATCATCTATCTTCTACCTATATATATATATATATATATATATATATATATATATATATATATATATATATATATATATATATATATATATATATATATATATATATATATATATATATATATTGTTACATATAGATAGAAACTCAATCACACACCCACTTACATAATCACAACAACCTGCACCAACGTTGGACCACCACAAGCCATTTTCGAACACCTTCGTCTAAACCATCGTCATATAATCGTTGTCTTTGATGCTAACTTTCGATTTAAAAAACCACAACAAACCACTTTAATGATCACCAAACCATCACCACCTTTCTTACTTCTTCTTTCTCTAATCCAATCATCAAACCACAAAACCAAGGATTAATACATATACAAACAAGCTACTGTTTTACTTTCTACATCAATCATCACCCCTCTAATGTGTGACTACTAATTAATCAAACTCGAACCAGTTGTGATTACTAATTAACCAAAAGTTTAATCGGCGATTTCTACTACTGCCATTTTCATTTTCTATTTCACGGTCGAACACCAACCATCAATTAAACCATCCTCAAAACTGTGCTGCTCGTTAATTATTTCCATTTTTCTGTTCAAGTTCAGCCGTGAACCACCACAACACAACCACCTCTCTCTTTTCTCTCTCTCTCTCTCTCTCTCTTACCTTTCTATTATATGTTTTGTCACCTTTGTTTACGATTGTTGCTGCTGCTGTCTCCTGTTATAATGAAACAATGAAGATGATGGTTTCTGTGATGACGTTTATGTAACACCCTGATTTTTTTTTTTAAAGTCACAGCGGAAGTCCTGTTTATAAAATATGACACGTAATACAAACGACACTGTATTACATTACATAAATATCATGTCAAATATTAAAAGTCCGTTACATATATAAAAACCATGTGTTACGTTAAGCAAAGACACTATTAACAAAAGACACGACATCAGAGTCTCGACTTGTCAAACATATCATCCTGCATCCCATCTTCACCCTGGTATCTAACGTGCAATCGTACTGAACCTGCAAGGGGTGGAAATGTGGGGGATTAGCACAACTGCTAAGTGAATGGAATCTATCTAACGGATCAAGTCTAAGCATCAATCCAGCAACCATATAAAAGTATGCTAACGTCCTAACAGCATACAAACAAATATAACGACAATATGAGGATCGGCGGCTTGTACGAGCACACGACTCCTAGCTGATCGGGCTCGAGTCTACCGATAGTCCTCGCTACTCGATTCACAGTATAGTCATTCGGACGCAGGGGGTGCGTCACTCAAACTATACTCCACAATCAGTAGCCTTTGGACCCAACCTCCCCAGGCTCGGTTGACCTCATACGGACTCTAACCTCCCTAGGCTTGGTTATGAGTCCCCAGCCTCCCCAGGCCCGGCTGGCGTCAAACACAGTGCACATAATATCACACAATATCATCAACATGTAATAATTCTGTTAACCATTATCTAAACATGGCAATCGGATATAACACTAATCTAATAAATAGAGTAAACAACAGTAGCACATCTTGCTACTCAAACTCTATCCGGAGATAGACCCACTCACCAATCGCCAGCAAAACTCGGTAGTCTAATGTCACCGAGTCTTCTCCTCGTCAGTATCACCTTAGAACAAATACTGAACAAGTTAGTAAATCACATCACATTTACTAACAATATTTCACTATATATGCATATATACAATACTACCACTTTATACAATATGCATATATATATATATATATATATATATATATATATATATATATCTATATATATATATATATATATATATATATATATATATATATATATATATATATATATAAACATGTATATACGAATCATGCCTCATCGTAACAATACACACACACACACACACACACACACACACACACATATATATATATATATATATATATATATATATATATATATATATATATATATCACAATACAACATGCACTTATATATATTTGTATAAATATATACACACTTACGGATATATATATATATATATACATATATATATACACTAAACATGTCCAACCGAGCGGGTCATGAGCAACACGAGCGATCAAACAACACACATGAACCACAAAACAAAGATACGGGCAAACTAGTTGCGCACCACGGCTGCGAACAGCAGCAAAACGGGCTGCAACAACAGCTACAAAATGTTGTAGCAAAACAGTAGCAGCAGAAGCTGCTGTCCATCCGGGTTTCGACCCCAAAATCTATGATTTTTGATTATTTTGGTCGACTTGCAAGTTCACAAAGGTCATAGAAACAGGTCGCTAGTAAACAAGTATTCAACATATATATGCATACATAAATATTCATACACACATATATATACACATATACGAGATGTCTAACTTCGTATGGACGGGTCATGAACAAAACGGGAAAATAACACACAAACCACAAAATCATAAGTACGGGCAACGAGTTTCGGGTCACGAGAAACCGCCGCGTGCCGCACGGGGCAAACCGCCACAAAACAGGCTGCAAAAACAGCAGCAAAATCAGCTGCATAGCAGCAGAAAATAGGCTGCAGTAGCAGCAGAAAACAGCGGCAGGCGGCGACAGCAGGCGGCAGCAAGCTGCGCGCCACGCCACCAAGCCAGCGCGCCGCGCCGGAAGAACAGAAATAGCACAGCAAGAGCTGCACAGTAGCAGCAGCAAAAAGTGGGTTTTAAACCCCAAAAGATGTAATTCGAGCCGTTTTGACTAATTAACAAATTCACAAACAATATAAACGGGTCGGGTTAAACACCTATATGCACACCGAATGTATATCCGCTTATATACATTTTTAAATAATTTAAACATCTAAATCAAAGACTAAATGGCATAACATACCCACTTAAATTTGCACGAACGGCTCGGGGTCCAAATGGGTCAACGAACCAACAAAAAGGACAACCACCGCAAACCGGCAACCACCACCAACCGCGACAGCTGCAGCCGCACACCGGCAGCAGCGGCTGCCGAAAACAGAAGCAGCAGAGCTGCGGTAGCAGCAGAGAACACAGCAGCAGCAGCTCACGCTGCTGCCTTGCTTTGTTTCATATTCGTACTTCAATTCTCGGGCTATTTTTTTGACGAAATAAGGTTCCTAGAAGTGCACTAACATGTATACAATATCTAGCAAACAAACCACAAGTTAAGCATCACATAACTTCCAAGATTCAAGCTCAATTTGCACATTTATTATTATTATTATTTTATTATTTTAATCAAGAACACTAAATTTTCAAGAACAAGGCAAGAATTCAGTGCTTCTAACATGTATAATTCATCAAGCAAACATCTAACAAGTTACCATGGAAGAAAATTAAGATTCATCAATAAAATCACAATTTCATCATTTTTTTCCTCAAGAACCCTAAAACATGAACTTAAACCCCAAATTAAAGAAGACAAACCTTTAATAAATGATAGATATGCAAGAACCACGGATTTAAGCTTGAATAAACATCTTCATCTTCTTCAATTTGTGTTAGGGTTTGTTGGGTGCATGTGTGTGTGGATCGATGTACACGAGAGAGAAGAAGAAGAACAAGTAAAACCACAATTAAAACTTAACACTTTACCTCTTCATTTTCATCTTCTCTAATTTTGTTAGTTTTAGTGTTATGTGTGTGTGTGTTACTCGATCCAGACAAGAAGAAGGAAATAGAACCCATCAAATGGAATTAGAAATACCACGGCTGTATATTATTTCTCTAAGTGGGTTTTTAAACTCATACTCGGTAAAACACGGGTATTTACTAGTTTACTGAAATATTACGCACCACTTAAGTAACCCAAACGAGGTCCAAAATTTTCAAACAAATAAGTTCTGTGACCCTTGTCACATAACGAACACACTGCACTAACAATTAAATATAAATAATTCATAAATAATTATTGGCATTTTTATTTCACTTAAAAACGCCTAAAACACATAAAGACGCATAAAGGGCAAAAAGGTAAATTTTACCTAGGCCCCGATTCGAGGGTGTTACAAATCCACCTCTTTAAAGAGATTCCGTCCTCGGAATCTGGTCAGTCAAGGTCAACAAATGTCATGGGTACTACAAACCACCACAACGGGTCACAACTAGACCTAAGTCAAAACAGGTCTTACGGTCATACACCTTTCAAAGCTCTGTTCATTTCTCGTGGGTCAAAAGATAACTCACTGGCCCAAAGTCAACCGCACCGTCTGCTAAGACTACCGCCCAATTGGTCCAGACCCGCTATTTGCTGATCTGCAATTTTTACTTTCACTACATGATATCCGAATCATTCCCTACACTCTGGTCTAGATTACAGTCTTCACCACCTACAAAAGTAATTCAATGTTGAAAACTTGTCTCTATCTAATAACTGAACAAGTCTAATTCTATCCGAATTCTAAATTTGATCTATCATCAATCATACGAATTACCACAAAATTCAATCTCAAGTCTAGGTTCTACACACTAACCTCTCGAGTCACCACTAATGACCCACTACATTATCTCTATCACTCATGATTTGGGGTTATCCCCGGGTCACGCTCATCGAATTTCCCAAATCAACTCAGTCTAACTCAGTCTAAAACACTGATTAATGGCTATCATTTACTTTGGAACACCCAAACTTAGTTAATTTCATCACGATAATATCACTAAGTCAACTCGGATTTCACTAAATTACCCAAACTCTGTAATCTAATACCTGTTTCAATCCTGTTATTCGTTGAAATTCGCTTATCCAAGTCAATATTCACCCAATTATTCAACGACTAATTTACATTTCATCATAGGACTGTTTACAAACACCGATTTAAGTCAAATCTAATCACTACGTCACAAATTCCAAGTATAGAATAACCGCCATCCTATACCGGAAGTAATTATCTACGGGTTAATTTCCTCAAATAACCTTAATTCATCTGTCCGGTATCGCTAAAGTTACTCCTCAAAGGTCACCACTAGGTTAAGATTCCATCAGAATCCTCAATCCAAACCTATTAAACTAATAATTACACAAAGTCTAGTTACATTACATCCGTCAGCACCAAGTCAGAAAAGTCAGCTTTTGGTCAAAATCCTCCGAAATTCAAAACAGAATATCAATCTCTACATCTCCTCCGACTCCCAAAACTACTCTATGATTTACCATGATGTATTCCGTTGGCCAGGCGTAATACATCATCCCAATTCATATCTTCAATTCGGGTATTTCGGAGCAAGATCCTAATCGAATCCGTCAATCAATCGCACTCTATTTACTCTGATCACCGACAGTTATAATCCACTAACAAATATAGTCTAACCTCATGGTTTCTAGATTTGTTATCCGATTACAACTATCCTGGCACATTTTCACTGTTCAAATGTACCCAACTAATCCTTCTTTCGCAACACACTAATAAATTCCAACACTTCTCTTTAAGTCCTCTACAGTCAAAATACCCCTTGAACATCGTATTATCAATTTACATCGATTCGTCCTTAAGTGATACTAATCACAACTTCACTCAGAATCGGACACTCACTCTAGTCTTAGGGTCAACTCACACCAAAACTCAATCCTCGGTCAAGTCAAAGTCCATCTCTACCTACCCAAGAGACTAATACAAGAGAACCGCCTACCCTTATGTTCTAAGGACCACACACAAGGTCACGTTTGGCCAAAGAAGAAAGACAGTTCCTTAGGACAATTCTACGAGTCCTACACAAAAAGTCCAGACATACAAGGATACTACTGGTCCAGTCACATCTATTGGTTCAGTCCCTGTCTATCAAGCATGCAGATTATGCCTCAAATGGCTACTCAATAGAGTTCGAGTCTCTGGTCAAGATATAAGGGGACTACAATTCTAAAACAGTCCCTTCGGGTCACTACGCGTGTCTCATCGGTCAACAAACACCGGTGAAGAAAAAGACTTCCTACAAGTCTTGATTCCCACTAACAGATCTGGCATAGCAGCATAAACTAAGCCTGGACTAACATGCCAATCGCATTTAGTATATCTATCCAATACCTAAAGCATGACACTACAACAACAATACTAACATGTCAATATGTTGCACGCATTACAAGTAACGACTCAACTAATATGGAAAAACTACACAATAATTATGCCACTATATACTACTAAACAGGAAACTAGACTAAGGCCATCCAACCAGTTTCCACTATATCAATCAACAATGTCTAGCATAAATATCCACAATGACGACTTACTACATGCAATCAATAATTACCAATTGTAATAATAAAATTTACAAAAATGTAATAAACACGTATCGTCAGTCGAGTCGTCATATGTATCACCAGCCTCTGACACATCTGGTATGCTCTAACTGTATCCACTATGGGTTTCCTTCTCTTGTCCATCCACAAGAGCAGAAGATTACCCGGATGATAAAATCTGTGCCCTGGACCCCGCCCCAGAACTCTATCTCTGATTTTGTCGAACACCAAGATGCTCCCAATCTCGTACAATGACGGATCCAACGAGAACTGCCTCTGAAGGGTGGCAACTAAACTTTCTAATCCATTTTACCACACCTCACACATCCTACCGTCAGAAGGAAATCATAACCTAAAGTGAGGCGACCTATACCTGTCACACCATACTCTTTACAAAGAACATGTATCGTTTCATCTTGATCCTTCGACTTGCTTAAATCCACTAAACTTCCTAAATTACTGATTGATTTAACCCGGAATACCTAAGAGGTCAAATACTCAAAGTCTCTCCAATGGAATCTTTTCCTTTATTATTATTAGTATTATTATTATTATTATTATTATTATTATTATTATTATTATTATTATTATTATTATTATTATTATTTTTTATTACTGGTGACAAATGCTTCTGTATCAGATAATGGTACTGCTATCTAGTTATTGCCGAGGATGCATCATCAGTGACTGAGAAATATTACCCACCACGATTACATCTAAACAGAAACTGAACACCCACCTGACACTGACTAGACCGTCTGATCTCAAGGTACAGAATCTGAGTCCACCCGCACTTACTACTCTAACCTATATTACCTGCCCTGAACCTTCGATAACTGTCCTTACAACCCTGACATCTATCCCGGAGATTCTTTACCTGATACACATCTGTACTCTGCAGCTCTGACTATTCCAGGAGCGTTGGGGGCCACAACATTACCGTCACTATCAACCATACATGTACTGCACAACATCTCACACCAAAGTTTAGCATAACACGGGTTAGTAACTAACAACTAACAATGTTATACATATCTCATTCACTTAACCCATCCCCCAAGATATGTTTGACTCAACACACGATTTGGGAACATGTCACTTCCGTGATCATGCTGCCAAATCCAAGCTCTGATACCACAATTGTAACACCCTGATTTTTTATTTTTTTAAAGTCACAGCGGAAGTCCTGTTTATAAAATATGACACGTAATACAAACGACATCTGTATTACATTACATTAATATCATGTCAAATATTAAAAGTCCGTTACATATATAAAAACCATGTGTTACGTTAAGCAAAGACACTATTAACAAAAGACACGACATCAGAGTCTCGACTTGTCAAACATATCATCCCGCATCCCATCTTCACCCTGGTATCTAACGTGCAATCGTACTGAACCTGCAAGGGGTGGAAATGTGGGGGATTAGCACAACTGTTAAGTGAATGGAATCTATCTAACGGATCAAGTCTAAGCATCAATCCAGCAACCATATAAAAGTATGCTAACGTCTTAACAGCATACAAACAAATATAACGACAATATGAGGATCAGCGGCTTGTACGAGCACACGACTCCTAGCTGATCGGGCTCGAGTCTACCGATAGTCCTCGCTACTCGATTCACAGTATAGTCATTCGGACGCAGGGGGTGCGTCACTCAAACTATACTCCACAATCAGTAGCCTTTGGACCCAACCTCCCCAGGCTCGGTTGACCTCATACGGACTCTAACCTCCCTAGGCTTGGTTATGAGTCCCCAGCCTCCCCAGGCCCGGCTGGCGTCAAACACAGTGCACATAATATCACACAATATCATCAACATGTAATAATTCTGTTAACCATTATCTAAACATGGCAATCGGATATAACACTAATCTAATAAATAGAGTAAACAACAGTAGCACGTCTTGCTACTCAAACTCTATTCGGAGATAGACCCACTCACCAATCGCCAGCAAAACTCAGTAGTCTAATGTCACCGAGTCTTCTCCTCGTCAGTATCACCTGAGAACAAATACTGAACAAGTTAGTAAATCACATCACATTTACTAACTATATTTCACTATATATGCATATATACAATACTACCACTTTATACAATATGCATAAATATATATATATAAATATATATATATATATATATATATATATATATATATATATATATATATATATATATATATATATATATATATAAACATGTATATATGAATCATGCCTCATCGTAACAATATATATATATACACACACACACACACACACACATATATATATATATATATATATATATATATATATATATATATATATATATATATATATATCACAATACAACATGCACTTATATATATTTGTATAAATATATACACACTTACGGATATATATATATATATATATATATATATATATATATATATATATATATATATATATATATACATATATATATACACTAAACATGTCCAACCGAGCGGGTCATGAGCAACACGAGCGATCAAACAACACACATGAACCACAAAACAAAGATACGGGCAAACTAGTTGCGCACCACGGCTGCGAACAGCAGCAAAACGGGCTGCAACAGCAGCTACAAAATGTTGTAGCAAAACAGTAGCAGCAGAAGCTGCTGTCCATCCGGGTTTCGACCCCAAAATCTATGATTTTTGATTATTTTGGTCGACTTGCAAGTTCACAAAGGTCATAGAAACAGGTCGCTAGTAAACAAGTATTCAACATATATATGCATACATAAATATTCATACACACATATATATACACATATACGAGATGTCTAACTTCGTATGGACGGGTCATGAACAAAACGGGAAAATAACACACAAACCACAAAATCATAAGTACGGGCAACGAGTTTCGGGTCACGAGAAACCGCCGCGTGCCACACGGGGCAAACCGCCACAAAACAGGCTGCAAAAACAGCAGCAAAATCAGCTGCATAGCAGCAGAAAACAGGCTGCAGTAGCAGCAGAAAACAGCGGCAGGCGGCGACAGCAGGCGGCAGCAAGCTGCGCGCCACGCCACCAAGCCAGCGCGCCGCGCTGGAAGAACAAAAACAGCACAGCAAGAGCTGCACAGTAGCAGCAGCAAAAAGTGGGTTTTAAACCCCAAAAGATGTAATTCGAGCCGTTTTGACTAATTAACAAATTCACAAACAATATAAACGGGTCGGGTTAAACACATATATGCACACCGAATGTATATCCGCTTATATACATTTTTAAATAATTTAAACATCTAAATCAAAGACTAAATGGCATAACATACCCACTTAAATTTGCACGAACGGCTCGGGGTCCAAATGGGTCAACGAACCAACAAAAAGGACAACCACCGCAAACCGACAACCACCACCAACCGCGACAGCTGCAGCCGCACACCGGCAGCAGCGGCTGCCGAAAACAGAATTAGTAGAGCTGCGGTAGCAGCAGAGAACACAGCAGCAGCAGCTCACGCTGCTGCCTTGCTTTGTTTCATCTTCGCACTTCGATTCTCGGGCTGTTTTTTTGACGAAATAAGGTTCCTAGAAGTGCACTAACATGTATACAATATCTAGCAAACAAACCACAAGTTAAGCATCACATAACTTCCAAGATTCAAGCTCAATTTGCACATTTATTATTATTATTATTTTATTATTTTAATCAAGAACACTAAATTTTCAAGAACAAGGCAAGAATTCAGTGCTTCTAACATGTATAATTCATCAAGCAAACATCTAACAAGTTACCATGGAAGAAAATTAAGATTCATCAATAAAATCACAATTTCATCATTTTTTTCCTCAAGAACCCTAAAACATGAACTTAAACCCCAAATTAAAGAAGACAAACCTTTAATAAATGATAGATATGCAAGAACCACGGATTTAAGCTTGAATAAACATCTTCATCTTCTTCAATTTGTGTTAGGGTTTGTTGGGTGCATGTGTGTGTGGATAGATGTACACGAGAGAGAAGAAGAACAAGTAAAACCACAATTAAAACTTAACACTTTACCTCTTCATTTTCATCTTCTCTAATTTTGTTAGTTTTAGTGTTATGTGTGTGTGTTACTCGATCCAGACAAGAAGAAGGAAATAGAACCCATCAAATGGAATTAGAAATACCACGGCTGTATATTATTTCTCTAAGTGGGTTTTTAAACTCATACCCGGTAAAACACGGGTATTTACTAGTTTACTGAAATATTACGCACCACTTAAGTAACCCAAACGAGGTCCAAAATTTATAAACAAATAAGTTCTGTGACCCTTGTCACATAACGAACACACTGCACTAACAATTAAATATAAATAATTCATAAATAATTATTGGAATTTTTATTTCACTTAAAAACGCCTAAAACACATAAAGACGCATAAAGGGTAAAAAGGTAAATTTTACCTAGGCCCCGATTCGAGGGTGTTACAGTTTAATAACGAGGTGAAGATTATTACGAATTAATGATGAACGTGTGATAAAGATGATGGTTAACGAATGATGATGATGGATACAGTGATAATTACGATGAAGCATGATGTCGAATACAGCAACAATCACAATGATACAGTCGACATTGATGATGATTAATGTTAATGATGAAGATTAAGAAGATGATTACGGTTATGATTTGGTCACAACGATGATGTTGATCGAAGATGATGATATCGATGATGATGAGGATGAAAAGCTGATGATGACGACGACTAGAATGATGAAGGAGATGGGGGACGGATACATGATTAGCTAGTGACGGCTTATAATTTCTGTATCGAATCCTAAGTTTAAGAAAAATAACGTGGACTTGTTCTTGGGCTGGTATGTTTATGATCATGGGTCGAATTAATGTTAGTTTAGGTGTTGGGCCGATTTATATAATTGGGCTCGTGAATTGTTGGGCTGTGTTTGTTGAATTGTTGGGCCGAATCGAAACCAGTCGGGTTAAGTATATTTAGAATACAACTAAATCAGAAAAATAGAGTTGGATGAGTGGTAAGGAGTGTCGTGGGATGAACAAGAGGTCGCGGGTTCGAGCCCCATCAGTGGCTTTTTTTTAGCTTTTCTTCAAAGGTTGTAAACCTTTATTTTTATTATTATCATTTTCATTATTATTATTATTGTTATTGTTATTATAAATTGTTATTATTATGTTAAAAATTAGGATATGATTATTATTATTATCATTTTAGTTAATATTAAGTAATATCACTAAATATTATTATTATTATTATTATTATTATTATTATTATTATTATTATTATTATTATTATTATTATTATTATTATTATTTGTTATTATTATAATTATTATGATTACTAAAATAAGTATAAGATAATATATGATTGTGATTGTATTAGGTATGATTAAAGTTATGATATATTAAGATAATACTATGGATATAGCCACGATATGTATAATAAATACTAATACGATATACGTAGAAGTATAGATATGTAATGATGTAAAAATTGTATTTAAAAAGATGCATATACGAATAAGTAAACTCTATGAACATGGTTTTAATGGAAACTAAGTATATAACTTGTTATATATAAATATTAGTAATAAATACAATATATATTGATTATAATTTTTTGTATATATAAATAAGTACATATTTTAAATGGCATATTAACAAGTATATAAATATTTATTAATAATATAATATATTACGTTTTCATATAACTATATAATTTGTATTTACTTAAAATATTAACATATTAAAAACTTTGAATATTTAAACATATTGATATAAATTATGTATTAAAAATATTTTAACAGGTACTTACCACATTTATATTAATAAATGTATTATGATAATGAGAAAATTGCGCGGATAGTCCCTGTGTTTTGTACCAGCCAGCATGGATATACAAAGTTGCTGTTTTGAGTGTGGATAGTCCTTGTGACTTAAAAGTGGAGCAAGGATAGCCCAGTTCACTAACACTGTTAACTTTTTTCATTAAACTGAATCATGTGCCAAGCATGTGAGGGTATTTTTGGAATTTGCCCTACTCTTCTTCCTCTTTCATCTTTTCTTTGACTTTCTTTTTACTTCTGCATAATAAAAATAAAAACATTTACAGATTTATAAAAGCTACAAAATTAAACTCTTTATTACTTTAAACCCACCATGTAAATAGCTTTCAAAATGAAAACCCAAGATATTAAGAATAACTGAAACACAAACAAAGATCTGGGGTTTTAAACACGAACAACTTTGATACACATACAACTTTTTTAGTTCTAATTTTTTCTAAAATACTACTTAATTTTACAAACACTCATCACGAGAGGAATAATCACTGTTCCGGAAACGACAACCGCCGTCTAACCCATTGTTGGTTATGGTTCCGACAACGAAAACCGAATCACTCATAGGTGAGTTTAATCAAATATATTTCTTCGAATCTATGGATCTGCTTCTGCTATTGTGAATATGGTGACAAAATCAAAATTTGCAATTATCTCATCTTCTACTACCAGGTTTGTTGGCAACATCATATTCAGATCTGCTGCTGCAATGGTGACGAATGTTGAAGAAGAAGAAGAGCTTAAGCCGATGATGAATTTTTCAGATTTACAGTATCAGTGATGAATTAATGGATCTGCGCCGATAATTGTGAATCATGGTGGTGGTGGTTAGCGGTGTTGTGTTGGTGGTAGCAATAACCGACCCTCGTTCAGTTGCATAATATCTTCAAAAATTGGATTTACAAATCTTGATTTGTGTTTGTTTTTACATGTATTCATGTATGAACCACATCTTTACATGTATTCATGTATGAACCACATGTATTCTTTGTTGAAGCATTAGCAAAATGATATCCAGCAAAGAAAATGAGTTAGGTGAATATATATAATTATATATTATATATAATATATAATTAAATTATATTTATATTTATATCTATTTATATAATAAATATAAATATAAATAATTGAGTTGATGAAACTCCTGTAAATGACAAAAATACCCTCACATGTTTGGCACATGATTCAGGTTTAACGAAAAAGTTAACAGCGTTAGTGAACTGGGCTATCTTTGCTCCGCTTTTAAGTCACAAGGACTATCCACACTCAAAACAGCAACTTTGTCTATCCATACTGGCTGGTACAAACCACAGGGACTATCCGCGCAATTTTCTCTATGATAATTCAAATATAAATATTAGTTATTAAAATTATTAATGTAATGATATAATAAATATTATATAACCAAACTTTTAATATGTAAATACTATAATATTAAAATATAAATATATAAATTATTACTATAACATTTATATCACTAGTAATATATAAATATGCTCGATTACAATTATGTGTATTAATATATATACACAAATGATATAGGTTCGTGAATTCGAGGCCAACCCTACATTGTTCAAATAACGTCATATGTATTTTTACTACAAAATACATTATGGTGAGTTTCATTTGCTCCATTTTTAAATGTTTTTGTAATATATATTTTGGGACTGAGAATACATGCGCTTTTATAATTGTTTTACGAAATAGACACAAGTAATTGAAACTACATTATATGGGTGAATGATCGAAGCCGAATATGCCCTTTTTTGCTTGGTAACCTAAGAATTAGTAAACCGATCTACTAATTGACGCGAATCCTAAAGATAGATCTATTGGGCCTAACGAACCCCATCCATGGTTACGGATACTTTAGTACTTCGATGTTTTTTTATCATGTCCGATGGATGTCCCGGAATGATAGGGGATATTCTTATATGCATCTTGTTAATTTCGGTTACCAGGTGTTCACCATATGAATGATTTTTGTCTCTATGCATGGGACGTATATTTATGAGAAATGGAAATGAAATTCTTGTGGTCTATTAAAATGATGAAAATGATCGATTATGATAAACTAATAAACTCATCAATCTTTTGGTTGACACTTGAAAGCATGTTTATTCTCAGGTATTAAAGAAATCTTCCGCTGTGCATTAGCTTATTTTAAGGATATTATTGGGACCTAAATATTAATGTATTAAAGAAAAAAAATTACGGCCGGTTTAAATACGGGTTGGGTCGTTAGAGTCATGGGTCAGACCACACCAAACCCAAACTTGACCCACTTTATCCTGATGGGTCGCGGATCACAACATACCCAAACATACCTCGCGGGCCCACTTTAAGCTGTGCGGTTAAGCTCAAAACAGTCCAGCGGGTTGGGTGTAAAACGGACCCACTTATGTTCCTTTAAATCCAACATCAAAAACCTCAAATTGAAGCACGATATCTCATTATTCACCACAAGATAACTTTGGACATATAGTGTTGTGAAGCACCTTTTCACAAGCTACGTAAACATATAATATACCACTCATATATTTGTAACAAAATATACATATTCAGGTCCATAGTTTAAAAAAAATTGCACATGAAATCAAATATCCAACATTCATCATAAACATAAACATATATATTATTATGTGCATATAAACTAATTACATTTTCTCATGTTCTACCAATTAAGGCCAAGCTTGCAGTTAGTGGATTTCTTCTGTTAGGGAATATGTTGAACTTTACAGTTATATTTTAATGCTCTAAAGTTTGAAGCTGCTCCACAAAAGAAGTACGGTAAGAACAATAATGACTGTGATCGGAGTCCATTTCACTGCAATGACCTGTGACACATAAAGTGATCAGTTTTTAATCTGTAATGACAACAAATAATCATATTCTCGACATCAAAAAGAGTAGCTAAATAGGCCAAATATTTGTTAGCTGCAAATAGTATTATTCCATATTCCATAAATTATTAAATATTAATTAAATATAAATATAAAAATAAAATATATATGCAGTATATACGTACCTCTAGAGTCTTGGATCCCCACACGGGGGAATTACTTTTATGTGCTTTCATCATTCTGTCCATGATATCTAAGGATGGATGGTAAAATGTCACAAAACAGAGAATTAATTATCCCATTTTCATAATTAATTGTTGGTCAGATGCATATATATATATATTTTAGATTAATACTAAACTGATGGAAAGGAACACTTAATTTATTTTGGTATGAGTAGTTGAAGTGAATTTACTTACCTGATCTCCTTCTTCTTTCCACAACTGTTGCCATTTGTTCAGTAATGATATCGAGTTCTTGTTTGTGGTTAGCATTTAGCTTAGACAAATTCGCTTGAGTCCTTGTATCGATATATTGTCTACTGATTTTCCGAATAACGTTATCTGCGAGTCGCAAAATAATAATACTCCGTAATACTTACTCATGATATGATATATATGATAACATAATATATCAAATTGTTTACTTTATGTTGGTCCTTTCAGATTTCAGATTATGAGACCTATCTATCTACTCTAGTCTAGACCATATATCAAAAGACTATATATATAGTTACCAAATTTGAGAAAGGTGTATGGTTGGGTTATTTGGTTAACAAGTTGTTGATCAAACTTTTCAAACTCCTTTTGCAGATCTTCAAGGTAGTGAAATGCAAGTTTTCTTGGATAGGAAACATCACATAAAGTAATGAAGCAAATTCCATTCTTCACCGTGTAGCTTCAATTCATTGGAACAGAAATTAAACATGCATCAATGTTTGCTAACTAATTAACAATAATTAAATGCCATATATGAAATTCGTCCCAATATGAATGTCTAGATGGCATTTCAATTTTTATTTTTGAACTTTGGGAGTTAGAGGCCATTCAATAATAAGTATTAGTCTTTTTCAAATACTCGTTTTCTTCGAAATGTGAACAGTTATTTGTTGGACGAAATTAAAGGAGTGAAGTTGGACTTATAATAGCGGAAAGTGTAACATATATATACTTGAAGCAGCAACGTGGATGGAGGAAGATGGTGGTGGCGGAAGGTGGCAATGAAGCCATGAAGATTTCATGAATCAAAAACTCTGCGTGTTTCTTCAAGTTGTAATCTTGATCTCGATCGTCAATCGGTCCTTGTGAAATGGGCAATCCATCATTCATCCTTGCAACTAATGTTAGCTTCACCATGATGATTTGTACTTTACTCAACAAATTAATTGAAATAAATAAATGAATTTTGTATAGTAAAAATAAAAATTAATTGAAAATTGCGTAGGTGACATTGAGAAGTTGTTGATTTTTTGAGTATATATGGAGTTACAAGGAGAAGGAAAATGGGAAACTGAGTGGAAATGAGTTGGAAAAAGGAAAAGGTAATTGGTTCATTTGTCTTTTTGTTGTACCAAAAAGAAACTCGATCCATACACGTTTTCAAAGTACCTTAGTCTCCAAGATTAAAGCTAAATTCAAGGAAAATAAATAATTATTTATTAGTCACTAGGAGTCAATGTCCATGCGTTGCACGTCTTGTCTCAAATTTCACAATTTTTAAATTCGTGTTCCGAATGGTTAGAGTCATGGGGAGAGTTAGTTGAAAACATATTAAATTTGAAGTGAAAGTTGATGTTGGCCCCATTATGCAAGTGGTCAAGTAGAATTTTGTGCATATATTTTATTTGCCACCATGGAAATCTGCACATTCGGGTCATATGTACTAACCATAAAACTATATATAAACAAAAAGTTTACTAAATGTGGTTAAATGAGTTAACAAATGATGCCAAAATACATTATAAGACTTACATATTGTAGTACGATTCATAATATTAAAACATATATTACCTTTACAATTCACCGTTAAATTTTTAAATGTCTCTCTTTATGACTTCATATGTGATAATAAGTAAATACATAATAATTGGAGTACATAAAAAACTTCTAAATATAAACATGAACCATTACGTATTACTACACAACACAATATAAAACTCGTGAATAGAATCAAATTGAAGGTTCATAGCATTGAATAACAATTCATATAAAATAACTATTATAATAAAGATATGTAACACCACCAATAGTAGTAAACCTTATAAACTTTTCAATAATTGTTATCTTTTTATTTTCCTTAATTAAACTTTAGTTATAAACATTCATTCATAATAAGTAAAATTTATATCTCATTAATTATATGATCAGTTTCAATCTTTTTAGAGTCAACCACGTTTCTTCTTGCCTTGTCCGCAGTTTACAATATTTTGAAATTTGTATTTATTCGATACCTATAAAAATAAACAAACATATATTATGTTTAATAATATATATATATATATATATATATATATATATATATATATATATATATATATATATATATATATATATATATATATTTCGGATATATATCATATTTTCTTCTTTCAATTAAAAAAAATCGAGAATACAACATTAGTAATATAGTGTGCTATTGTGTATGATTGATATGGAAAAATAGAATAGAGAGAACATATTTATAGGCTAAAAAATAACTTACGTTACTTAGAAGATGAAAGGTTTATATATTTATTGATCATTAATTACTTAAAATTTATTTATGATGTTTTTATTTAATATATTTTTTTTACTTTTTTACCATAATAATTTTTAACCTTTTTTACCCGTCTATTAAATTAAATGGGTAAATTTTATACAATATAATAATCATAATAGTAACATTAAAAAGAGATCTTCGGACGAATTGATCCAACATAGAGTCAACCACGTTTCTTCTTGTCTTGTCCGCAGTTTACAATATTTTGAAATTGATGTTTCTTCGATACCTACAAAAACAAACAAACATATATTATGTTTAATAATATATATATATATATATATATATATATATATATATATATATATATATATATATATATATATATCGAGAATACATCATTATTAACATGGTGTGCTCTTTTGTATGATTGATATGGAAAAATGGAATAGAGTGAACATATTTATAGACTAAAAAAAATAACTTACGTTACTTAGAAGATGAAAGGTTTATATATTTATTGATAATCAATTACTTAAAATTTATTTATAACGTGTTTATTTAATATATATATATATATATATATATATATATAAAATTTTTTATCATAATAATTTTTAACCTTTTTTACCCGTCTATTAAATTACATGAGTAAATTTTATTAAATTAATCATATTTAATACACCATACTTATGATTCTAGAACTCAATTACTATATATATATATATATATATATATATATATATATATATATATATATATATATATATATAATACTACGTACTTTATAGTACAAAATACAATTTGGATCTTAATGAAAAGAAAAACGTCATATCAATTATAGGATACCAGACTTGGACTGTGTCTCTCGAATAATTTCAGTACATATGACGCAAGACGATTTTGTAGTGACCCGAACTTTTCCATGTTTATATATATTAAATGAAATTGATATTTACATGATTAAATATTTTCAACATGTTAAGCAATCAAACTTGTTAAGACTTGATTATTTGAAATGAGCTTTATATAGACAATTGACCACCCAAGTTGACCGGCGATTCACGAACGTTAAAACTTGTAAAAACTATATGATGATATATATATATATATATATATATATATATATATATATATATATATATATATATATATATATATATAGCTAACATGATATTATGAAAAGTAAGTATCTTCACTAGGTATATTAACAATGAGTTATATACATAAAATGAGACTATTGAATTATGAAACTCGAAACGATATATATAACGATTATCGTTATAGCAACGTCTTACTAAATACATATGTATCATATTAAGATATTGTTACACTATATTTAACATGATAAAATGATAATTATATATATCATTAAGTGTGTTAACAATGAACTACATATGTAAAAACAAGATTACTAACTTAAGAATTTCGAAACGAGACATATATGTAACGATTATCGTTGTAACGACATTTTAATGTATATATATCGTATTAAGATATATTCATTGTTGGTGATTTGTGTCACCAATATGATTTAAGTGTAATGGGATTAATTTGTTAACCAAAATAACCTTGATAAATATCGAACAAGTATGGGAAAGTGTGGAGTGCATACTTGTTTGAACTTATCTTGATTATGACGGGGGTTCGGGGGCAGCGCCCCCGATAGCGGGGTCCAAGGGGTGGCAACCCCTGGCGGGGTCCAAGGGGCAGAGCCCCTGGCTGGTTTCAAAACAACACTTACATGTAACAACTAACGATGACTTAACGACTCAGTTAAAATGTATATACATGTAGTGTTTTAATATGTATTCATACACTTTTGAAAGAATTCAATACACATATCAAAGTACTTCTACTTAACAAAAATACTTACAATTACGTTCTCATTTATTTTCATCAACAATTCTACTCGTATGCACCCGTATTCATACTCGTATAATACACAGCTTCTAGGTGTACTTACTATTGATACATACACTCAATAATCTGATCTTAGCAACCCTAAATGACTCATCATCCATTATAGAAACATGTAGGGATTAACCTTTGTCATTTACCATGAATGATTAAGCTAAATAACAAAACTTGAAAAGCCTTTGTTGACTAACTAAAAAAAAAATGTGGGATTAGCATGGATATATACATCCATTTTATGCTAGATTACTACATCATATTACTCTCTAAACACAAACACTTCCACCTCTTCTAACTCTCATCATTTTCAGCAAGTTTTGATCTCATAATCAAAGCTTAGATCACCATAAAAAGAATCATTCAAGAACACTTCAAGAAACCTTTGTTATTTACAGTAGGTTATCTTTCTAAATCAAGGTAATACTCATATTCAAACTTTGATTCAATTTCTATAACTATAAACTATCTTAATTCGAGTAAAAATCTTACTTGAACTTGTTTTCGTGTCATGATTCTACTTCAAGAACTTTCAAGCCATCCAAGATCCTTTGAAGCTAGATCATTTCTTATCACTTCCAGTAGGTTTACCTACTAAATTTGAGGTAGTAATGATGTTCATAACATCATTCGATTCATATATATATATATATATATATATATATATATATATATATATATATATATATATATATATATATATATATATATATATATATATATATATATATATATATATATATATAACTATCTTATTCGAAGATCTAAACTTGTAATCACTAGAACATAGTTTAGTTAATTCTAAACTTGTTCGCAAACAAAGTTAATCCTTCTAACTTGACTTTTAAAATCAACTAAACACATGTTCTATATCTATATGATATACTAACTTAATGATTTAAAACTTGGAAACACGAAGAACACCGTAAAACCGGACATACGCCGTCGTAGTGAAATCGAGGCTTCGATCATTCACCCATATAATGTAGTTTCAATTACTTGTGTCTATTTCGTAAAACATTTATAAAAAATGCGCATGTATTCTTAGCCCAAAAATATAAAGGGTAAAAAGGCAAATGAAACTCACCATACTGTATTTCGTAGTAAAAATACAAATATGGTGAGTTTCATTTACCTTTTTACCCTTTATATTTTTTGGGCTGAGAATACATGCGCAATTTTTATAAATGTTTTACGAAATAGACACAAGTAATTGAAACTACATTATATGGGTGAATGATCGAAGCCGAATATGTCCCTTTTGCTTGGTAACCTAAGAATTAGTAAACCAATCTACTAATTGACGCGAATCCTAAAGATAGATCTATTGGGCCTAACAAACCCCATCCAAAGTACCGGATGCTTTAGTACTTCTAATTCGTTTTTATCATGTCCGAAGAATTTCTCGGAATGATACGGGATATTCTTATATGCATCTTGTTAATGTCGGTTACCAGGTGTTCACCATATGAATGATTTTTGTCTCTATGCATGGAACGTATATTTATGAGAACTGGAAATGAAATTCTTGTGGTCTATTAAAATGATAGAAATGAATGATTATGATAAACTAATGAACTCACCAACCTTTTGGTTAACACTTTAAAGCATGTTTATTCTCAGGTATAAAAGAAATCTTCCGCTGTGCTTTTGCTTGTTTTAAAGAGATTACTTGGAGTCTTTCATGGCATATTTCGAAGAACGTTGCATTCGAGTCATTGAGTTCATCAAAGATTACTATTAAGTCAATTTATAGATAGTGGATATTATAAAATGGTATGCATGCCTATCAATTTTCGATGTAAAGAAAGTTTGACTTTTAAAAACGAATGCAATGTTTGTAAAATGTATCATATAGAGGTCAAATACCTCGCGATGTAATCAACTATTGTGAATCATTTATAATGTATATGAACGGGTCCTTTCGGTTGGTATCAGAGCGGTGGTCTTAGTGAACCAGGTCTGCATTAGTGTGTCTAACTGATAAGTCGTTAGGATGCATTAGTGAGTCTGGACTTCGACCGTGTCTGCATATCAAAAGTTTTGCTTATCATTTCTAGTCGGAAATCATCTGCTTATCATCCTTAGGAAATTACCTGCTTATCATTATTAGTCTAGACACATCTTGCTACATTAATTGCATGAGTAGTGTATAGACAAAATTCATATCTTAGCGTATCTGCTAAATCATATCTTATCGTATCAGTTACTTTAAATTTTGCCTGACATATCCCGCAAATTCCTCCGTAATCTACGAAATCTTTTGATCTATATATATAGATATCCTATGTAAATAGAATATCACCCGATAGCCGGAAAATCATTTTATATCAAAAAATCCTTTATCCAATCCTACGAAATGGAATTTGTCATCAGTTCAAGTCACTCGGATTCCGAAATGGAATCTCACTCAAGCTCCGAAAGCAGTGTGACCGGAATGGATCAACCAATCAGTCATCACCTATTCTGGATTAATTGGGGATGGGTTCGTAGCCTCCTCAATCATTGGAGACAAGAAGGCGATCCTTTCCATCCACCACATTGCCCTCTTGACGAAGAACCTGAAGCACTTATCGGCGAACCTGCTCGAAACACCATTTTCTCTCTCATTTCCAGAGTATCTCGTCACGATTATATATTACATCAAATTTTAGATTTTATTTATCCGCTCGTCCGAACCGACAATCACCCCAGTGTAATAGAAGAAGTCAACGAGCTTCGCGCTCGGGTAGTGGCTTTGGAGAATATGGTGCAGATATTACAAACACCAGCAGTAGCACCAGCAGCATAACCAGTACCACCATCATCAACGCCAATAGTACCATTACCACCTCCAACCACAACCGCGTCGTAAACCTCAACTTCACAATCTGTCCCACGAGCATCAACATCATACGCACCATAGATACCAAGGAGTACCAACAACAATAACTGACGAAGTATTAATTCATAACTTCATTGGAGAAACATTATGCGGCGATTATGTAATCTCTAAAGTCTTAGAGATTATCTAATCTAGCCCTAACCATAAATCAATTAAGCAAACCAAAATGATAGAAGGAAGAGTAGAAACCCTGACAAAAATGGTGTGTGATTAACAAGCTAAACTTGTTTTACCAACAGCATCAACAGTACCGTCAGCGTCACCAGCATCGTCAGTACAGTCAACATCAGAATCAACAACACCTATAACATCACAAACTCCGTCAGTTCAAGAATCACTGTGGACATCATTACGAATCAATAACGCGTATATTGTATCAACGAGTTATGAAGAAATAACTCATTCCCTCTGAAGAAATTATATGTATATTTTATATATATATATATATATATATATATATATATATATATATATATATATATATATATATATATATATATATATATATATATATTTTGAAATAAAAAAATAAGTCTTTCCGTGCTAAGCTATTGTGTGTGAATCTTAACTACTCGGTTAATTCATATTACAAATATGCAATAATGTACGTCCTTCGCCCGCAACTTAACCATCGTTAACTACAATCTCTGTCTCAATTCAACAAATTCCAATTCATAATAAATCAAATATATATATTTGATTTTACACTTTCATCATCGATGTACCTGAAACTTTTCAGATAACATCATTCGTACTTTGGGAAGTTCACAAGAATATAACGAAAACCAACATCACATCTCAACAAATAACGAAGTATTGATTCATAATTCTAATATTATTGAAGAAATACTTATGTAATCTCTAAAGCCTTCAAGGGATTATTCAATTCTAGTTCCAACCATAAATCGAATGAGTTTAATTTAGTATTAACTCATTAAAATCTATGTTACATCTGAGGATAATATATACATATATATTTTCATAAAGACTGTAATAAAATTTTTATGTACAAAAATATTAGTTGTGAAATTTTTTAACGGGTAGGTAATACTCGAGATATATATATATATATATATATATATATATATATATATATATATATATATATATATATATATATATATATATATATATATATTCACAATTAATATGTTACATTCTTCGAATCAGATTAAGTAAATTATCAACTATGCTTCATACTTTCACAATAATATACATTCCTTTATAGAAATCAAAACAACCATACTCATTCAAACCCAATTACATATTGTGATTTTGAAACCTCAGAATTCAATTCGAGATATAACCGGTACCATCACTTTTAGATTCCTACATCTTTCAAAGATATACTTTGACTTCAAAACTGTGTTAGAACATCGAATGTATATTAACGATTACAATCTGTGTTCAAACCCTTCGAAAATTTCTGAAGACACTTCAAATAATGAGCAATCGAGATGATGATTCAACCACATTGTACCCACAGTTATGTACTTAAAAAGCTCTCGAAACCAAAGTCATAATTTAACACATATTTGTGTCAGATCCTTTGGCATTTATTAGTAAAAATAAGTTTACAATTCCTTTTCAAAGTAGCAAATTCTATCACAACTCCAGCAAGGCAACTTCGATTTTTCATTCGGAGTAGCCTTATCATAATCTTGATATATATGTTGCCCTTTCGCCATTGTTACCGGAGAACCTTTCATATCTCGCCACATTAGCAGTAAACTTATCAGCAACCGTAATGATCTGAGATTTTCCAAAAAGTCATTATATTTATCAAAACCCCATCATTTACTCATCTGCCTCTTGTAACGAGAATTTCCATACAAATCATTGGGAATTAGCAATCAGTATTTTGAAATCTCGCAGCATGTTGACACCAACAGTTATACATATAACGTCTATCTCCAAGGCTTACATACTTCGAATGTGAAGTTTCTGAAAAACACCCTAAACTGCGGAATAATTCTCGAAATGTTGATGAAGCAGCAAAAACTATAAAACGACCTTAACAGTAAAAAGTTTGATGATAATGAATAGTGTGCTGGCAAAGCGCAGAAAAAGAGAAGTTTTGGAACTGGAAAATGGATTGAGCAAAGTATGAAAGAGGCTGTAGACAAATCACAAGGACGAAACCTACATTCAAAGAATCTAAATGATTCAGTATCTGCTGAAGTCATTAACAAATATCTTGCTCCTGATCATAAACCCCTGCGGACAATATTGTTCATCATCCTCTGATATTAGAAATCCTAAAATATCATCATTTCTTTCATTATAAATATCCTCCATATTTCTGAAGATATTTTCATAATTATTCTTATCTGAAATCATTTACCTCTTCGCGCTATCTGTATTACATCATAAAAGAAACTATTTTAGTTTCTAAATTCTGAAACATTCGAGTTTAAAATAGGAATATTTTTGAAGTAGTGTTGGGAGCTGAAACATGAATTAGTATAATATAATGACACTTGATCAACGTGATTATATTACAGTAATTCATGCTGAGTTTCTAAATGGGACGTGATGATTCACAGATCATAACGTCATCATGTGTCATGTTACACGACTTTTGTATTCTATTTAACCTCTAAAATATCAAGAAAATATTTTCTTGATTATTCGGTTTTTTCCAGGATATTCTGGTAATTTGACAAAACAAGATTGTGCCATTACCATTTTATTCTTAGAACATTAACAATGTTCATTCCGAAATTTATATCTGCAAATTATGGACCATTATAAGTGGTACTTACTCGCAAGAAGAAGAAAGGAAAGGACAAAGTTCTGAAACAAAAATTGGGGTATAAATCGCAGCAAATAAAAGAAAGCATTAACTGGAGATGACAATGATTATGGGAGATAGAAGCAGGGACATCGAAATATAAGAAAAGATATAAAACCCAACAACCACCCAGAAATTTTAAACCGTATATATCAATACATATAGCAATATAAAGACACAGGAGAACTAAAAACACTATAAAACCAAGTGTATAGTAGAAGTAAATAGATTCTTCCGGTGGTAGATGAAAAAGAAGAATGACCGATATGAAGGTTAGGAATATATCAAGAAGCAGAATTGGATGGAGCATATTGATGAATGCTTTAAAGTATGAGTTAGAAATAATGGAAGGTGTGAGTTAAAAAGAAATGAAGGAGGTGGATTTATAGTAAAATATTCGACAAAAAAATCAAAACAGATGATCACATTTAAAGCAGATCATAATTCCCTTGATTATCGAAGAATCAAATCCTATTACGAAGATTTTCTTCAAATCTCTTGAACTTGGAAATCAATCATATCTACGTCAAAAGATATGACGAATCTATACCTACTCATTTCACTCTTTTGGTAATAGCTTCACTCGTACTCTTCACAAAATCAAATGATTTTATCCATATTACTCAATGATGATAAAAACCTAATCTTCAGCTTATATGCGTCATGAAAACATACTTACTGTCAGCCATGACCATCCCAATCAAATTTCGGGACGAAATTTATTTAACGGGTAGGTACTGTGACAACCCGGAAATTTCTGACCAAATTTAAACTTTAATCTTTATATATTCCCGACACGATAAGCAAAGTTTGTAAGTTGAATCTTAAGAATTTTAAACTGTGTTCATACATTCATTTAACCTTGACCAAATTCCAAAGATTCACGAACCATTATAGGAACGGATATGATTATATATGTATATATTATAACTTGAAAACGTTAACAAGTATTAGACGTATAATACTTTACATGAACGTTGTTGTTTTAAAATATATTTAAAATAATTATCGACGGAATTAAAAGGTAATATCAAATGATTGAATTATCAGATACATTGAATTATGATTACGAGTCCCTATTAGGAGGTCCACTTTGATTTAGGAAACTTTTCCTTTTTAACCATATTCGAAAAAAGGGTAAAGTGATTTTACAAATAAGAACAAAGTGTCAATTAACGAGAACTAGACAAAGGTTAGTGGAAGATTGAATTTCATAATACTCAATTGATCTATTTTCAAATGAACGAAAACGCTTTTCGATATAATAGAACATTGATTATTTAAAATGAATTTGATTAAATAAACGTAAGCTGGAATATCGATTGTTAAATATATAGAAAACTTGCAACTTGTATTTAAAATGTGTTCATCAAATATATATGTTTTTTTTCAAAAGTAGTTAAGTACACGATAGTAACACTCACTTAGTGATACGATTGATATTTAAAAATGTTAGTGCATAAATGAATGGTATCTAATTAAGTTTTCAAAGGAAAACGTTACAAGTTATAATATTTTTCTAAACGATTTTAAAACGAACTTTGAAATATATTTAGTTTTGAAAGACTAAATATTATATCATTAGGTAAATATTTCAAACATACATATTATGTATAAATTTACAATTCTAAATATATATATATATATATATATATATATATATATATATATATATATATATATATATATATTTTAACTTAGTCATAAAACGTCCTGATTTAAAATAATATATTTTGATAAACAACGAGTCACTGAAATATAGAAGCAAATGACCACAACGCTCAATTTTATAAGTTACATTTTTTATAAATTAATTTATTGATGAGTAAGTCAAATTATTAGTAAGGGTACATGTCGCGTAACGTAAAAGACTAGTTTTCTAAACGTACGAAAGTGCGCTCGAAAAACCGAAAGTGGCACATGAGTCGAGTGACAATGTACGAGTCATTTGAGTAAAAATTACATTTTTACCTTAAACGAGAATATAATATAATATTTAATTAATTCTAAAGATTAAATATATTATATATTAAATAATATATATACATAATTATATTAAGTAAAAGGTGTCGGCAGAGATTTGTTAAACAATTTATGAGCTAGTAACATGACTCATGCGATCGCATGAGTCTTCCTCACAACTCTCATGCGATCGCATGGGGTGGTAGGTGGCAGAAGTTGTATAAATTTCGCTCGATGTCTGTTTGTGTAATTCATTTTTTTTTATTTCATCACACACTCTGCACAAATAAATATATATATTAATATTATTATTATTAATATTAATATTTAGTAATGGTATTAGTAAGTGTATTTTTAATGAGCGTGAGTAATATTATACATAAAATACTACGACGAGGTTATGAGCGAGTTTATGAGCGTTATTTCAAAACGGGTTTTATGAGCGGGATAGAGCTAAGGAAATTATGGGTTATAGCTATGGAGGTTATGGGTAGTGTTCAAGGGTATGCTCGTAAGATCAATTTAGTGTTTATCATCTTCGTTGCGTCTACGTACCTTTCCTGCAATATTGAACCTCAATATTGATACGTGAGTACTCGTAAATAAATTTTTACATACTAATAGTGTATCCCTGACTAATGCTCGAGTATATAGGATTATGCATGCTTGTACTTTTGATATTACCCTTAGATAGGTTATGTTGAATCTTGAATAATTTACCTATGCGATTGAGATAAGGTATAAGATATGCATGTCGTTGGAAAGCTAATGAAAAATTAAGAACTTTTCATTTAGATATTGAATGGTTTCGATGAACGGATTAGAAGTTATAGTCAATTGAATTTTTGTATTATTATTAATAATGATTATTATTATAGTCGTTATTATCGTCGTTCTAGTTTTTATCTAATTATTATTATTATTATTATTATTATTATTATTATTAATATTATTATTATTATTATTATTATTATTATTATTATTATTATTATTATTATTATTATTATTATTATTATTATTAACAATAAAAAGTATTAACATTAAAAATTGTTATTTTTATTATTATTACTATCGTTATTATCGTTAAAGTTATAATTAGTATTATCATTAATATTATCATAATATTTATTATCATTAGTATTATTATAATTAGAAACTAATATTAGTAACACCTATATTATTATGATTACTATCAGTAACATGAACGCGATATAAAAGACGATTAAAAGCTATTAAACGAATCGATTAGGAAATAATGAGTATGAGTATCATGATGAAATTAAAATATTGTAAGATATTGATTTAGATAAAATTATCGTTCTTATTATTTTTATCATTACTATTATTATTAAAAGTATCGTTAGTATTAAAACTATCATTTTAATAAAAAAATATCATTTTAATAAAAATGTCATTGTTATTATAAAATATCATTATTATTATCATTTTAAATAGAATTATTATTTTAAATTTAATATTAAAAAGTATAAATATTAAAGTTATCATAATTAGAATTATCATTTAATCATAATATCATTTTTTTTGTAAATATAAATATTGATATCTTTATTAGGAGAATAATAATAATTATTATTACAAAATAATACAACTTTTACTTATTAATATTATTATTATTATTATCAATGTTATTTTATTAAATAAATATGTAATACAAATAATATAATTACCTTAATAAAATCTATCATAATATTTTTATGATATTAAATGAATTTTATAAATTTTATTACTTAAGATATATAAAAGTATATTTTTATATAAAATTTTATTTATTAATAAATGAATTATATTATTTACTCTAATAAATCTTTTAAAAATATTTAAAAAAATATAAAAACGACGATATTTAAACTATATAATAATCATGTATAAATTTTGGAAATCATTATTGAGTCAAATTAACTTTTGTTGACTTTTGCATATTAGTCTCGAGCATTAGGATTGTGATACACTATGACCTGACTCAAATTGTTAGACAGATATTGACCAACATATAAATATATATTTAGGTTTGTGAATCCGATGCCAACTTTGCACTTGTTCAATGACGTTATATGTATTTTTACTACGAAATACAGTATGGTGAGTTTCATTTGACTTTTTACCCTTTATATTTTTGGGCTGAGAATACATGCACAATTTTTATAAATGTTTTACGAAATAGACACAAGTAATTGAAACTACATTATATCTGTGAATGATCGAAGCCGAATATGCCCCTTTTGCTTGGTAACCTAAGAATAAGTAAACCGATCTACTAATTAACGCGAATCCTAAAGATAGATCTATTGGGCCTAACGAACCCCATCCAAAGTACCGGATGCTTTAGTACTTCTAATTCGTTTTTATCATGTCTGAAGGATTTTTAGGAATGATAGGAGATATTCTTATATGCATCTTGTTAATCTCGGTTACCAGGTGTTCACCATATGAATGATTTTTGTCTCTATGCATGGGACGTATATTTATGAGAACTGGAAATGAAATTCTTGTGGTCTATTAAAATGATGGATATGAATGATTATGATAAAATAATGAACTCACTAACCTTTTGGTTGACACTTTAAATCATGTTTATTCTCAGGTATAAAAGAAATCTTCCGCTGTGCTTTTGCTTGTTTTAAAGAGATTACTTGGAGTCTTTCATGACATATTTTGAAGAACGTTGCATTCGAGTCATTGAGTTCATCAAAGATTACTATTAAGTCAATTTATAATTGGATAGTGGATATTATGAAATGGTATGCATGCCTGTTAATTTTCGATGTAAAGAAAGTTTGTCTTTTAAAAACGAATGCAATGTTTGTAAAATGTATCATATAGAGGTCAAATACCTCGCGATGTAATCAACTATTGTGAATCGTTTATAATGTATATGAACGGGTCCTTTCAGTTAAACTCAAAGTGGAAGTATGTTTTTCAAAATGGTCATCAAGACGTCGTTCTTTCGACTGAAATGACTATCTCTTACAAAATTGACTTGTAACCTGTATTTCCGACTATAAACTTATACTTTTTCTGTTTAGTTTCATAAATTTTAGTTCATTATGAAACCATGGCAACGTGAATAACTCAAAACGGATTTAAAACGAAGAAGTTACGGGTAAAACAAAATTGGATATTTTTGCTTGTTGTAGCTACGTGAAATCTGTAACAAATCTATTCTAACCATAACTTAACTAACTTATATTGTATTATACATGTACTATAACATATTATGTAACCTTGATAGACCATAGACACGTATACAATGTTTTGACATATCATATCGACGTCATCTATATATATTATTTGGAACAACCATAGACACTATATATGCTGTAATGCTAGAGTTCGCTATACAGGGTTGAAGTTGATTCCAAAAATATATATACTTTGAGTTGTGATCTAGCCTGAGACTTGTATACACTGGGTCGTGGATTGATTCGAGATAAAATATATTGATTTATTTCTGTACTATTAACTGTGGACAATTAGTTGTAGATTACTAACAATGGACTGCTAACTTAACAAACTTAAATCATTAAAACGTAATAAAAATGTTGTGAATATATTTCGATCATATTTTGATATATATGTATATATTTATAGGTTCGTGAATTGACCAGTGGCCAAGTATTATTTTCCGACGAAAGTATAATCTGTGAAAGTGAGTTATAGTCCCATTTTTGCTATAAAATATTTTTAGGATGAGAATACATGCAGTTTTATAAATGTTTTACAAAATAGGCACAAGTATTTGAAACTACATTCTATGGTTGGATTATTAAACCTAATATCACCCTTTTTAGTCTGGTAATCTAAGAATTAGGGAACAGAAACCCTAATTGACGCGAATCCTAAAGATAGATCTATTGGGCCTAACAAACCCCATCCGGGTTACGGATGCTTTAGTACTTCGATTTTATCATGTCCGATGAGAGTCCCGGAATTATGGGGATATTCTAGATGCATTTTTGTTAATGTCGGTTACCAGGTGTTCTCCATATGAATGATTTTTAATTCGCGGGTTACGCGTATTATTTTGTACATGGGTTACGTGTGCGGTTATAATTGAAATCTTGTGGCCTATTATTATCATGATTTAAGATAAAGATTAAACCTATAACTCACCAATATTTTTGTTGACGTTTAAAGCATGTTTATTCTCAGGTGATTATTAAGAGCTTCCGCTATTGCATGCTAAATAAAGACAGGATTGGAGTCTGCATGCTTGTATAATATTGTTTAAAAACTGCATTCGAAGACTTATATTGTTGTGTAATATTATTGTAAACCATTATATAATGGTCGTGTAAAAACGTTATATTTTAGATTATCATTATTTGATAATCTTCATAATATTTTAAACCTTTATCGACAAAATAAAGGTTATGGTTTGTTTTAAAAATCGAATGCAGCCTTTGAAAAACGTCTCATATAGAGGTCAAAACATCGCAACGAAATCAATTAATATGAAACATTTATAATCATTATGAACGGGACATTTCAGATTTCACATATTATACCTCTACACTACTCGATGTAATCATTATTTCTACTCAAACCTTACTTCCATGAGCCTAAAAGTATGGGTGAGTTCGGTTTAAGTGTTCACCTATTAGGGCTGAAGTCAATCACAAAGTCTACGCTTGTATGTTTTAACTCTAAACCGAACATTCAAAAAGGACTATTTTTAATGGTATTTTAGATATGATAATCTAATTAGGTTTTTTTTGTGGAGAATGACAATGACAAATATGATGGGGAAAAAGAAAAATAGTAGTGGAATGATGAGAGGATGTGTTAAAGTGAGGTTGAAGTTAGTTGAAAAATAGTAACAGTGTACATCACACCTCATACATTGGTTCTCAAAGCTCCGAGTGAGCCCTAAATAGGCCCAATAATAACATTTGACCGATAAGCCCGTGATGGGGAGTGTGATGGTCTCCATCACGCCCCAAGATTGAGAAGCCATCATGCCCCACTCGAGGCATGATAAGGCGTTATGAGTGAGAAAAAAAGTTGTGTCACGCTTAGAGTTGTCAATGGATATCTAATCAATTGGATACCTACTCGATCCAATCCATTAAAATGAATATTGATGATCTAAATAGATGTTAATCGGATATGGATATGAATATGAAATATGTGAAACAATATTGGATTGGATAGATATGACAATCTATCATTTATATATATATATATATATATATATTCATTTATCACCCGAAATACATATACATACATACATAAAAATATATACTTATTTACTAAAATATATGCATAAACAATTATATATCCTTATATATATACACTTTAAACTATTAAAATGTTATTAAATTAATATATTTTACATATATAATGTTATTTGAGTTTTTGTTTCTTTTTACTATCGATATCTAGTAAATACGGAGTAAAAAAAATGCATACATTAATTTTAATCACTTATTACTTATAATAACAATCAAAAGTAACTTAAAAGATGTACGACTAATAAATTATCTATACATGCAGTGGCGGAACTAGGATTTTTTTCACCGAGGACAAAAAAAAAATTAAAACCGTAGTAAATTTTTTTGGACAAAATATGAAGGTTTTGGGTCAAAAAATTGAGTTTTTTAGGCAAATTATGAAAGTTTTTTTTGGCAAATATTGAAGGTTTTTGAGCAAAATTTGAAGGTTTTGGGGCAAAAGTTGAAGAATTTTGGGCAAAATTTGAAGGTTTTGGGAAAAAAAAAAAATCCACTGGGGGGAAAGTCGAAAAACTCAAAATTTTTACAATGGAAAAAAAATCCACCGGAGGCGGATGCCCCCTTGCTCCATGTAGTTTCGCCTCTGTATACATGTAATAGTATTTAATAAATATATATTTACCTACAATTATAATATATTTTAGCTAAATTGACAATAACGGTTATATTTTTTATGTATAGTTTTTATTAGATTACGTTATATTTATATTTGTTATATAAATACGTTAATGATTTCATTTCGCGATAGTAATATTTTATAAAAAGTATCATCCACTGGATATTCGCTAAACCGCTTAATCAAATGAATATGAATATGGATTGACGAATTATATTAAAATGGGTATGAATTTTAATAAAGAGTAACTACAAATCTATCTATATAATCATCTATATAATCATATAAAGCTCTAAAATAATGATGTTATCATTAAACTAATTACTCCTTAATTTTCATAATGATGATGCCATAATTATATATTAATTTAATTAAAAAATAATAGGAAATTTTTTATAAAAGGAAATACTAATCTCTCCTAAATTGTAATTTTAATTTTCTAAAATTTGTTTAAAGGCATTTATTATTACTAATAATTATTATTATTAATACTCAACTTTTAACGAATTTTATTATTATTATTTACTTTTAATATAATAATTATAATTATAATTATTAATATTCAAATATGGATTTTTTTACGAAATTAATCACGTTACATATATATGCGAAAATACATGTCTCTATATATTTGTAAAAACAACGACAAGTTTCTTAATCAAACGGGTCATTAAAATAAATGACTTCATCATTTATATTCACTTAATACCCAAAATATGTAATTAAATTATTTCGTTCAAAAAATCGTTAATTTCACGGATCATTTTACTAGTATTAATATATAAATATAAATATTACTGTAAAATAGAAGATAAGATACTCAATTCTTGGATAGTTGGATGGTAGAACAATAATGGGCCGAGCCCAATCCACAAGGCTCGCGTCTGAGAAATGCAACTTAGGGTTATATAAAAGAAACAAAGACCATTACATCTTCTTCCCAAAACCCTAATCAGCAGCGGCAGCAGCAAAACAACAGGTGTGTGTCTCTCACTCTATATCTGTATTTTAAGTATCATAGATTTCAGATGTATACGTAAATTTGTACATGTGTATAGGCTTTGTACAAATTTGTATCTTGTAATCGATCTTGTGTTGATTTGTGTGAACATTTTGGTGATTTACAAAAAGAGATGGCGAAATCGAAGAATCACACAGCGCATAATCAGTCACACAAGGCTCACAGGAACGGTATTAAGAAACCCAGGAAGCACAGACACACTTCAACCAAAGGAGTAAGCTTCGTTTCCCCTTTTTATTTTATCAAACTATTATTATTATTAGGGTTACGATTGTTTGTTTTCAGCGTTAAATTTTATTTTGTATGATTGCTATTGAATTTGCTTGTTATTCATATGTATATGATATGATGATACCTTGCCAAAATTTAGGTTAGTATATAGTGATAAACGGACCTCTATAGAGCTGTTACATTTACTAATGTAATGATACGCCCAAAATAAGTGTATCAGACCTACTATTGATGATTTGATATCAATGTTTGAAATTAATTACATCTATGATACCTCCTAATGTTAATATATGTTAAACTATAATTATAATGATTGTCATATTAACTTGATAAGCATATATTCAATATGTAATTGCACCACAAAAAGTTATTTTACCTAATTGTAATTCTGCAACGTTACCAAATGTGGGATCTTTTAACTACAAAACCTTGAGTGCAAACCGCCGGCCAGTAGCCAAACAGCCTGTTACTTTTGAGGGTATATGTAATGGGTGTTGGGTGTTCTTTAATTTAAACTCATTCTTATTTGTATTTGGAATCTGTTTGTAATGTAGATGGACCCCAAGTTTCTAAGGAACCAGAGGTATGCAAGGAAGCACAACAAGCAGGGAGGTGAATCTGCTGTTGAAGAATAGATGGACGCTATAGTGTTCGGTTATCCCTTTTTTTTTTTATTTTTTTTGAGTTTTTGAACTTAGTTGGAACTCTTGTGTTCGAATCATGTGACTTATGAATCTAGTTTAGATTCTATATGATGTTATGGTATTCGTTATCTGTTTTTGACTATGCTATCAATGAAATCTTTTCATCTTTTTATTTCATCCTTCAGCTATTCAAGAACCTCTTTCATGAAAAAATTGAAAATAGTATCTTAGTTCTTCAAAAATTTATTTTTTTGTTAAAGTATTGGTGTAATCAAGGTTGCAAAAGACGTGAGACGGGGTCGAGACGGTCGGGTCTTAAAAAGGTCGAGACGTTCGAGACATGGTCGAGACGGGAGTCGTGACGGACGTTGATCAAAGTTGACTTCTAAATATATAAGTATATAAATGTATATATGTGTACATATTTTAAAGCCAAAAGTTTAATTGACTAATTTGTATCCATAATCGCTATCACCGTTAATATAATACAGAAAATTCAAACTAAGATATGACAAATATGACCGATTTTACTGACTTTCTAGGTTTTTCGAATTTTGGGAGACTTTGACTTTATTTTTTCAACTTTGACCCGAATTTTGACCGTTGACTGTCATATTAGACAGTTTTCTTCGAAAAGGAACGGTTGCAACGGCTCGAGACGGGCTGTTTTGCAACAGTGGGTGTAATTGATTGAGCAGTTGATCAATACACCCTCTTGTTGTTTTAGATGTGGCCCTTGCATTTGTCAATTGAGTTATGTGTGCTGTCAATTGAATTCTAGTGCCTCCGATACTATCAGAAGCTTTTTATGTTGTAATGACATTAAATTGACATGTCAAATACATATAATCTTAAGTTGACACATTATGGGGCCAGTTAAGATCAAAGAATTGTTATTTGTAGAGTTCTTTTGATGTCATTTCTGTTGATATTCAACTGCATAGTGGGGTTGGTCTTAGAGCCCTGAGTGATTATTTCTTTCAGGCTGTGGTTGACACATTGAAGGATCATTACAGACCAAATGGGTGTAGCAGTGCTCATATAGCTAATCTTATCCAGGAATATAATGTCATGTATTCATAGATATATAGAAAAACACTTGAAGAGCCTAAACATTAGTCATAAGAATTACAGGGCTTTCCTTTGTGGCATATATCTTCACTGGAGTTGCATATGATCTACAAAGCACAAGTATTGTGTTTATTGTCTCCTTAACCCTGTAAGTTCATTTAACAAGTAGCTGGCATAGTGGTAGTGATCCAACTTCTCATATGGAAGGTCAGGGTTCGACTTTCTCTTGCTGCAAAATTTCCTTTGTTACCTGAAAATTTCCCTTCTTGTTACCTGCCAATTGCTTCGACTTCGGAGGTTGAGTACGGCTTGCGTTAAACTTTACCTGACGGGGTTTTACTACATGCGATGCCTGTATGGATTCATCGTGGGTTTTTCCTAATGAGGACCGGAATAGTTTGATCAAGGAAATGAGCTGGTTTTCAATGGTTCCTAGGTTTCTTGATAGCGTTTGTATGAGCCTCGTGTGATTGATTATGCGTTGTGTCTTCGATTTCGCTATCCCTCTCTATTTTCACCAAAACTCACATTAATTAAAACCAGATTAATTACAATATATAACACAGTACCACACGTACGACCTTACTTGCATAGGCTCGTACCTCTATACTACGTACTTTATATTAGAAAACGATATTTAATGAAACTGAGAAGGCGCTATGTAACGCTGTTACTTGCCTTATATTTCCAAATAATCGTGCTTGCTATTAAATGTGAAAGCTACTAGTTCTGAACTATGGTAGACCCCGACGTGGGGTAATCTTAAACCACCGTTTATCGGGTTCATACACACTCATTTACTCGTGCCACTCAATGTGTACTCCAATTATTTTCAAGGCCTCAGCCCTTACCTTAACATTGAATGTTATTATTATTCCAAAGTACTTTTCTATTTAAGGTCCATTTCACTTGCCAAAATTTACTTTGTTTTTTTTTTTTTTGTTTTTTTTTTTTTTTTTGTTTTGTTTTTTTTTTTTGTTTTAACTTTAAAATTATGTTTACAACGTTAAAAGAAAGGTCAATTTAGCTATTACTCTGTAAATCTTATCCAATACAGTAATAAATGTAACAGATATTTTTTTTAGGTTTATAGAAGAAACTTCTCTAACGACAACCACATTGAGTTCTCACTAGCGAGTGAAACCCCCGGGTGACGAGTACCCGAGCGACGAGAGCCGTAACCGGGTAAATTGCGCACATTGGCGTCCCCTCTAGTCAAGAGCCCAATTAATTCGATCTTGGGCGTTACCAAGATTCGAACATGGGTTTCTTGCTTAATTTAGAACTCGGTGACCACTTGAACTATGGTCATGTGGTTAATGTAACTGATTGTAATTAAAGAATAAACATTGGCGCCCCCTCTAGTCAAGAGCCCAATTAATATGATTATTCGAACATGGGTCTCCTGCTTTATTGAGAACTCGGTAACCACTTGAACTATGTCCATGTGGCCAATGTAACAAATTGTAATTAAAGAATAACTTATACTGCTATTATACGTGCCACTCATTTTTCTCCACCAATATTTGTTTTACAGTTAAAGAATAATTTTTTTCTATAATGGTGAAATACAAAATATTCGTTTTAGACACGATTATAACTTGGGACCTCTTGCAAAGAACTTAGTGTCCTAAGCACTAGAGTATCTTGTGATTTTATTTTTTCTAATACGGAAAAAAATTTTAAGTCGTGGTAGTGAGTAGTGATGATTTATCACTAGCTCATATTCGGACTTTGTCGATTCGGCATTTAAGGATTTCAAAGTATGTTCTTGTGGAAGGTAAATTGATCAACCTCATTCCGGTTTCAAAACCCAGAAAAGATAAGGCTCGAAAAGTACACGGCGCCGAGTTAACTTTTTTTTTTTCTTTCAAATATATGGTTTTGAGCTACCGGATGTTGTACGTGTTTGTTAATTCACTCTTTGTGATTTTGTTGTTCGTTTGTTTTATTTGATTGTTCCTATGTTTAGGTTCGTCTTTATTTTTGGGATTATCACCAAAATATCCATTTTTTTAAGCTTGTTGACTGTTAGCCCTAAAAAAAAAAGTTTGACAATTTGCCCTCGCAAGGCGCAAGAGTCCTTGCGTCCTTGCGACCTTGCGTCCTTGCGTTAAGGCCAAACGCAACAAACAGCCTTGCGTCCTTGAGTTTTGCGCCTTGCGTCCTTGCGTCCTTGCGTCTTATTCCGATAAGATTTCTATGATTTCGTGGATAAAATTTTGTTAGATTTTTGTACTATTACGGATAACCTTTTATTTCTATATAATCATTATACATGGAACTACAGATTACCAGCTTCATTTCACTTCATTTCCACATAAATCATATAATTTCAAGCATCATTAAGGTAACTTTCCACCATTTTTTCTCTTGTTGTTTTAAATAATGAGTTGTAGTGATAATGAAACCTTTGTTATTCATATATGTTGTGGTGGTTCTTTTCAATTTATTAATAACTTGCCTATGTATTTGCCTCTAGATTGTTTTAGAACACGATTAAAACTCCCAGTTGCTCCCCAAAAACCAATTACTCAAAGAATATTGTTAAAAAAATGTTCTTAGAAAAATTAATTTGCCACCTAATGCACCTGTTTCAATGAGATATGTTGTCGATAATCTTATTTTTGATATTACTGATGATTATGAAGACTTTCGTGATTTTCTACAACATGCAATATCAAATGCTCCTATTTATATTTACATTGTCAACAAAGTTACAATTCAACTTCCAGAAAACTTACAATCATTGCAAATCCTACCAACACACAATGTCTATCAAAACCTACCAACACACGATGTCCAACAAAACCTACCAACAAGCGAGGCCCAAACAAACCTTCAGACACCCAATTTGGAAGAAGCACGACCTGAAATACCACCTCCAAACACAGAAGAGTTTGATTTCTTCAACTATGGAGTTGAGAACCTATGTAAAATAAAAAAAAACAGATCACCCTTTTGAATCAGTTGTCGCGTCTAGTGATTCGGAGGAAGAAAATGACAGAGTATGTCATACCCCGTCCAAATTTTTCTGAACGAATACAATAACATCTGGTACCATTGCGATGAACGGACCTCTATATGCCATGAACGACTCCATGTAATATGAGCAAATGCACAGCGGAAGATTTCTTTCATACCTGAGAATAAACATGCTTTCAAGTGTCAACCAAAAGGTTGGTGAGTTCATAGGTTTATCGTAAACAATAAAATTCATCATTTTGATAGACCACAAGATTTAAATCCTGCATGGTACAAATGGGCCCGAATCCTATACCCACCTGTAATGTACATGCGATATCTTTCAAATACAGTACACCTTTCTCGTGTACGAAATCATTTTTCATAAATCTTAGTAACCGTACACATATCTCGTGCACAAAAATAACATACACATAACCTGTGTATAAAATCATTCTCTCGATACATAACATTCACTTCAATTAGTGGCAATTATCATGTCCACATAATTCAATGGTGGCAATTATCATGTCCACATAATAATTCAATGGTGGCAATTATCATGTCCACATAATTCAATGGTGGCAATTATCATGTTCACATAATTCAATAATAATCCGCAGAACTTCTGTCTGCATAATAATTCATTCGAGGAATGTTTTGCTTGTGTCTATCTCGTCAAACATTTATAAAAGCATTTCATGTATTCGCAGTTCAAAATTTATTTCAAAAGCATTTCATAAAGCAGTTGTAAAAATAGCGCATGTACTCTCAGTCCCAAAAATGTAAAGAGTAAAAGGGAATCAAATGAACTCACCATACTGTATTTTGTAGTAAAAATACATAGAACGACATTGAACAAGTGTAGGGTTGACCTCGGATTCACGAACCTATATCATTTATATATATTAACACATATATTTGTAATCGAACAAATTTATTATATCTTAAATTATATATTATATATATTTAATTTGTATGTATCTTTAAAAATGACTAATGTTTATATAATTATATTAATATTTATATATGTTTAACATTATATTAAAAATACATCATTTGTTATATATGAATATATATATATATATATATATATATATATATATATATATATATATATATATATATATATATATATATATATATATATATATATATATATATATATATATATATATATATGAGTTGTATTCCCTTGAAACCAAAAATTTGCTTGAAATTCAATGGACCAATCAGAGCGCGACATGTGGCGTGACAATCACATGTGATTGGAAAAAAAATTTAAAAAATAAATTTTTTAATTTTTTTTAAAAAAAAAATTTTTCGAAAATTTTTTTGTTATGAAATTTTTTTTTAAATTTTTTTTTTAATTTAGCATGTCAATCACATGTGATTGTAAAACCCAATCACATATGATTATGGAACTCAATCACATGTGATTCTGCATATCAAATCCAATCACATGTGATTAAAAAAAATTACAATTTTTAAAAAAAAAAATTCAACCGGAAACATACTTTAATTCGGTGATTTGATCAAGTTTGTTAGCGTTTTGTGATCATATCTTCAAAATTTTAGATTTTAATTCGGTGATTTGATCAAGTTTTGATCCAAAACTTGGTGTTTGAAGGTTTTAGCACAAATTTAGTGAAATTCGTTATTATTCGTCATTTTACTGAATTTTATTTTTCAATCACATGTGATTGGATTTGACATGCAATAATCACATGTGATTGGGTTTTACAATCACATGTGATTGGCATGCCCAATCACATGTGATTTACTGCATGTCAAATTTAATCACATGTGATTGTAAAAAAAATTGAAAAAAAAATTTCGAATTTTTTTTTTTTGAAATTTGTTTTTTTCGAAAAAAAAATTTGATTTTTTTTTCCAATCACATGTGATTATCGCGCCACGTGTCGCAATCTGATTGGTCCCTTGAATCCCAACTTAAAAATTGGTCTCATTTGAATATTCCTCATATATATATATATATATATATATATATATATATATATATACATATATATATATATATATATAATATGTAATGTTATTATAAGTAGAATTATATATATATATATATATATATATATATAATATTTATTTGTTGTAATAATAATAATGATAATATTGGTAATAAAATAATGATAATAATAATAATGATAATAATTTGTAAAAATAATACTACCTTAAAAAGCTTTTTCCTAAAAAGAATGCCCTAGACAGGGCTCGAACCCGTGACCTCCCGTTAACCCGCTAACACGCCTTTGCCAAACGATCCGTACCATTTTTCTCTAATTTAAATGCCCTGATTAATTTATGTAACTTATACCTATTAGTTAATATTGGGCCGAAATTTACCTCAGGCCACCTTAGTTCCCAAGCCCAACAACATATTCATGGCCCAACACTTAGCCCGACTAAATATTTGAAAAAGAAAAATACTAGCAGCAGCAAGGATTCGAACTCCCGACCATTTATTAACTCAACAACATTCCAAACCATTCCGCTACTTCTGCTTTTCTGATTTGATATCCGTTCTATATCTATGTATCGATTATATCTACTGTTTTCATTTATCCTAAACATCATCATTATCAACTAACCATCCTCAACACTATTTCTTCATTAATTCATCTATCTTTCATAACCATATCAATTCATTACCTTATCATCTATCTATAATCATACATTATCATAATTATCACTCTTATAATCATATTCACCCTCCATTTTTGGCACTCCAGCAAAACAGGAAACGAGGCCCAATTATGGCAGCCCAAATCAAATATTGACTATTAACTTGGTTCTTTATATTTCGGCCCAACTGCACTCTTCGGCCCAATCTCAACAGAAAACTCGGCAGCCCAACCAGGAACCTCGTAGCTTGTTTGGTTAACCTCCTATAGTCGATATATAAAAAAAAATATCATGCTGTAACTATCATGCACTCCCATCATGTGTTGTTTAATCATGTTCCAACCCCACTTATTCAAAACTAATCCTTGGCCTCATCCACTCAACACCATTCGGTGCTAAAAAAAATTTAAAAGGGAACGAATCATTTGCAGCCCAATTAACTTAGTTGTTGTGTTGTTTTTTGGAATTTGCCACGACATGAGTTTTAGGAAGAAAAATATTCAATGGTTCCCCACTATCTTAAAGTGATATTTCATGTTGGCCACTAGGTAAAAGGACAAACAAATAATAAAGTATCCTCCTCATTCTTTATATTTGTTTAGAATAATCGAAGCAATCAAGAGTAAAATAATAAATGGTCTTGTATGTGATTTCGCAAGTTTATGAAGAAGGAGAAAAAAATTGAAGAGGTGGTAACTGGTTGCGGGTAATAGAGGTGGCTCATTGGTGGGTTGATGTTTGATTGTAGGAAAAAGAATACAGTGAGGTTGTAGTGATGTTGTTTTTTTCACGACATCAAAGCAGAAACACATATAATGATAGTAGCAGTTAGTTCCCGGGTGTTTGGTTTGGTTTCATATTCAAGGAGAAGAGAAAGAGAGTGGTGTGATGGTGTTGAAGGCTTCAACGTTTAGTTTTGAAGGTGACGGAAAGAAAATAATAAATAGGTTCACGATGGTTGTTTTTAGGGTGACAGAAACAGAACGTATTCAAGCTGATGCAGCAGCTTGTTTTCATGGTATAGTTCTGGTGATCTAATGGTTTGATAGAAAGGAACTAGGAAAGAAGTGCAGTTGGTGTTTTAATGGTGATCAAGGTGATGGTTTGTCAACATTGGTGGTTTTCTTAATCATGGATAGAAAAGAGATAAGTGATGGACTTGTTGATATGTTCAAACAGCAAGCACACAACAAATAACCAACGGAAATTAGTGGTGGAAGTTTAGAGGTGATGGTACAAGGGTGTCTTGTAGGGGGTGACCAAGAAGGATTTAAAAAGTGATGATCTTGTTTAATCAAGCTTTAAGGTGGTGATTGTAGGTGGTGGATTGTGGTTTTGGTTTAAATTCGAAAATTTTACACAGATAATAGTATGTTGCAATGATCTATGGTTGTGATTCGAAACGGTAACTAGGATTTTTAAGAAAGAGATAGACAAATATAGAAAGAGAGAAGGAAAGAATTAGGTGATGGTTATGGTGTTGAATTACGACGAGAAGCAGTAGTAGGTATACATAACGTGCTAGTGTATCTTTTATATCACAATAGAAATCAATTTCAGTTGTTTTGTAGTAGATAGTGATCGACAGATTCCTCAATCAGGAACAGAAAGGGAGAAAAAAAATAGATAAAGTAGATTGAGACTTCTAACAGAATTCGTACAATCTAAATCTGTGATATCTTATCAATTTGTTTTCATCTGAACACAATCGTTTGCTACTGAAATAGATTTACATTCCAAATCTATATTTATGTTTTTATATAATTGATTTTATTAATTAATAATTATAATTACATTAATAATAATAATCAAAATACTAATAATAATAATAATAATAATTAATAGTAATAATTATAATAATAAGAGTAATAACAATAATAGTAAGTCACAACTAATAATAATTATAATATTAACAAGAATAACAATTAGTATTAATAATATTATTATCAAATAAAAGGTATCAATTTCCATATCTGTATATTATGTATTGAAATTAATAATATTAATAATACTGATATTAATATCAATATTACTATTGATAATAATATTGAAAGTAATAATAATCATATTCGAACTTATAACTTGATTTAATATATTATAATTTATTATTATTTACCAATTATATAATATATTGAATTTTTAATATTTATTACATATATATATATATATATATATATATATATATATATATATATATATATATATATATTACAAATTATAAATTTCAATTACTATGTATATATATACACACACATATCTATTTACAATTAATTGTTCGTGAATCGTCGGGAATAGTCGAAAGTCAATTGAATATATGAAACAGTTTAAAATTTTTAAGACTTCAACATTACAGACTTTGCTTATCGTGTCGAGATCATATAAAGATTAAGTTTAAATTTGGTCAGAAATTTCTGGGTCACTACAGTACCTACCTGATAATGCTAAAAACGAACATATATTTCATAGCATTATTCCTCAAGAAAGACAAGATTTTAGTTGCAATTGTTCTATTTACAAGTGATATTCGTTTAAATAATAAAAGGAAAAGACAAAAGACATATTCGACGAATTGAAGACGCAAAGGTCCAAAAAGCTCAAAAGTACAAAATACAATCAAAGAGGTTCCAATTATTGATAAGAAACGTCTCGAAATCACAAGAGTACAAGATTCAAAACGCAAAGTACAAGATATTAAATTGTACGCAAGGACGTTCGAAAATCCGGAACCGGGACCAGAGTCAACTCTCAACGCTCGACGCAACGGACTAAAAATTACAAGTCAACTATGCATATGAATATAATATAATATATAATTAATTCTTAAAATTAATATATATATTATATTATATTTATAAAACGTCGGCACAAGGAAACGAGCAACATGTGAGCTCTCCCAGCTGGCCATGCGATCGCATGGCCAGGAAGAAGAAAGTCCATGCGATCGCATGGCATGAAAAGTCAGGCCACATCTCCTATAAATTCGCAGTTTGGTGAACGCAAAAGAAGATATATCCATCAATCTCTCTATCTATATACGTAATATTTATATTTATAATTTATATTTTAATTTTAATTTTAATTATAATTCTAATAATAAGGGTATGTTAGCGAATGTTGTAAGGGTGTAAGTCGAAATTCTGTCCGTGTAACGCTACGCTATTTTTAATCATTGTAAGTTATGTTCAACCTTTTTAATTTAATGTCTCGTAGCTAAGTTATTATTATGCTTATTTAATCCGAAGTAATCATGATGTTGGGCTAATTACTAAAATTGGGTAATTGGGCTTTGTACCATAATTGGGGTTTGGACAAAAGAACGACACTTGTGGAAATAAGACTATGGGCTATTAATGGGCTTTATATTTGTTTAACTAAATGATAGTTTGTTAATGTTAATATAAAGATTTACAATTGGGCGTCCCTATAAATTACCATATACACTCGATCGGACACGATGGGAGGGGTATTTATATGTACGAATAATCATTCATTTAACCGGACACGGGAATGGATTAATAGCCACTAGAATAATTAAAACAGGGGTGAAATTATGTACAAGGACACTTGGTATAATTGATAACAAAATATTAAAACCTTGGGTTACACTCAGTCGACATCCTGGTGTAATTATTAAACAAAGTATTAAAATCTTGTTACAGTTTAAGTCCCCAATTAGTTGGAATATTTAACTTCGGGTATAAGGATAATTTGACGAGGACACTCGCACTTTATATTTATGACTGATGGACTGTTATGGACAAAAACCAGACGGACATATTAAATAATCCAGGATAAAGGACAATTAACCCATGGGCATAAAACTAAAATCAACACGTCAAACATCATGGTTACGGAAGTTTAAATAAGCATAATTATTTTATTTCATATTTTATTTCCTTTATTTTATATTTAATTGCACTTCTAATTATCGCATTTTATTTATTGTTATTGTATTTAATTGCACTTTAATTTTCGTACTTTTTAATTATCGCAAGTTTATTTTATCGCACTTTTATTTATCGCAATTTCATTATCGTTATTTACTTTACGCTTTAATTTAAGTCTTGTATTTATTTATTATTTTACATTTGGTTTTAACTGCAACTAAAGTTTTAAAATCGACAAACCGGTCATTAAACAGTAAAAACCCCCTTTATAATAATAATATTACTTATATATATATTTGTATTTTTATAAAAGTAAACTAATATAGCGTTAAACTTTGTTTAAAGATTTTTCCTGTGGAACGAACCGGACTTACTAAAAACTACACTACTGTACGATTAGGTACACTGCCTATAAGTGTTGTAGCAAGGTTTAAGTATATCCATTCTATAAATAAATAAATATCTTGTGTAAAATTGTATCGTATTTAATAGTATTTCCTGCTAAAATTAATAGTATTTTATACCCCTTAGCTTTAAACATCAAGTATTTTTGGCGCCGCTGCCGGGGACCAAATCTAGCTTAAAAGCCGGAAGCGCAACGCTATATAAAAAAAAAGATTTTTATTTTTAAGTTTACTTTTATAAAAAAAATACGCTTTTGTAAAAATACGTTTTAAATATTCTAAAATATAAAAAGAAAAATAAAAATATAAATATTTTTAAGAGTTTGTTAAATATTTAAGTTCTATAAAAGTTTCTTTATCTTTATTTTATAAAAATATAAGTTTTATTTAATTTATATAAATATATTATATAAATATATAAAATAGAAAAAATAAAACACAAATCAGAAAAAAAAAAAAAACACTCGAGTTCGGTACTGTAGCAGCCCAGTCACTGGCCCGAAACCCTAGCCCATGCGATCGCATGGCTGGGTAACTTAGGACTCATGCGATCGCATGAGCCCAACTGACACGCCAGGTTTGACTCTGCAACTGCATTAATTACGGAGTATATTTTAATTATTATTATTAAAACCCTAATTAGAGTTTATTAGTTAATTAATTTTAATTAGTTTTTAGTTTTTATTATTATTTTGTATATTTAGTTTATTTAGTTTTATTATATATAAAATTAATAGTTTTATAAAATAAATAATATAAAAATAATATTTTTATAAAAATTGTACTTTTTACAACTTTTTGTATATTTTTATATTTTGTCCCTTTTTAATCGTTTCAGCGTAATATTTGTATTTTTAGCTCATATTTAGTTTTAAACATAGTTTTTGCCATAGTTATTTTTACTTCTAGATTTTTAGGCTTTGCCGTAAAATCCCTTAAGTGCTTTTTCTTTAGACTAAGATCTAGGTACTTTAGAGTTTTGCGACGCCTTTTTAAGTTATTTCCATTTAGGATTTAGTTTTTCCTGTAAGCTTTAATATTTCTAGACGCCTTTTACCTATGTATCAATTATCATTCCAATTAGTAATTTCAATTTGCGATTATAATTTTAAGTTAGTTGTAGTGATAAGGTTGGGTTAGTCAAGTGTTTTTAAGTTTTATAAGTTTCTTTTATTTTTCCGTCACCTTTTATTTTTCAACCATTTTTCTTTTTCGACGCACTCTTTTTCTTTCTTATTTCTCGCTATCCTAGTTTTTAGGACATAGTTTTTTAATCTACTTCTTATCTAAATTTCTTAAAATTACGAAAATTTATTTTAAGTGGTTAAATTAATAGACATCAAAATTTTCTGGTTCGTAGTAATAGTTGGATTTGTACGTGGACCGGGTTATTGGAGCCAAACAGTCCTCAATTATATTGAGACCAAACGAATCCTGCCACTCTGCTGCATCTTTTGGCTATTCGAAACGTGGGCAAAATCAGAAAAGTCTATTGATTGGATAACTTATTATAATTTTTCTTTCCTTTTAAAAACTAATAGGATATTCAGTGAATGCACCGAGCAAGACGTTCATCACCTTTTGTACGTTCACCACCTGTAACTAGATCAAGGCATCTAACTAATATTGTCGCCGTTGATAATCCATTTTTTGAACCCGACCTCACAATTGAGAATCCGGAGAATATTCAGGGACGATTCATAGATCCTGAACCATTAAATTTTCCTCCGGAACCACCAATCATTCAAACAGAGATTGTTGAGGAACGAACCATTAAATCAGAATCCTCTAGTGATTCCGATTCAACAAATTCAATTATGGAAGTAACAGAACCTTTAAGTATGGAAGACCGAATGAGAGCTAAACGCACTGACCAAGGTCACGCAATTACTCATCCAGACATTAATGCGCCAGATTACGAAATCAAAGGACAAATTCTACACATGGTGACTAATCAATGCCAATTTAGTGGTGCGCCGAAGGAAGATCCAAATGAACATCTACGTACCTTTAATAGGATCTGCACACTATTTAAAATCCGAGAAGTGGAGGATGAACAGATATATCTCATGTTATTTCCCTGGACTTTAAAGGGAGAAGCCAAAGATTGGTTGGAATCGTTACCTGAAGGGGCGATCGATACATGGGATGTTTTAGTTGAAAAATTTCTTAAACAATTCTTTCCTGCATCTAAAGCCGTAAGACTTCAAGGAGAAATTGTTACATTCACACAGAAGCCAAATGAAACTCTATATGAGGCGTGGACAAGATTTGGAAAGTTATTAAGAGGATGTCCGCAACATGGTTTAGATACCTGTCAAATAGTACAAATATTCTACCAAGGATGCGACATCACTACAAGGAAAGACATAGATATAGCAGCTGGTGGTTCTATTATGAAGAAAACCGAAACTGATGCTTACAAAATTATTGATAACACTGCTTCCCACTCACATGAGTGGCACCAAGAAAAAGATATCGTTAGATCATCTAAAGCAGCTAGAGCCGATTCTAGCCATGACTTAGATTCCATTTCCGCAAAGATAGATGCTGTCGAGAGACGAATGGAAAAGATGACTAAGGATATTCACTCAATACGAATTAGTTGTGAGCAGTGTGGAGGACCACATTTGACAAAAGATTGTCTCAGTATTGAATTAACAATGGAACAAAGAGAGAATATTTCATACATAAACCAAAGGCCTGGAAATAATTATCAGAATAATTATCAACCGCCAAGACCTATTTACAATCAAAACCAGAATTAATACCGAAATATTCCATACAACAACCAACAAGGTCCTAGCAATCAACAAGTATCCAATAATACTTACAATCAGCAAAGACCTAATTTTCAAAACAAACCACCACAAACCGATGATAAAAAGCCGAATTTAGAAGATATGATGACAAAGCTAGTTGAAACTCAAACGCAGTTTTTCACATCTCAGAAACAAACTAATGAACAAAATGCTCAAGCATTTAGAAATCAACAAGCTTCTATTCAAAACTTGAAACAAGAAGTAAGTAACCTAGCAAGGTTAATAGGTGAAAGAAAACCGGGAAGTCTACCTAGTGATACAAATGCTAACCCCCAGAATGAAACAGCTAAAGCCATTACCACAAGAAGTGGTACAACACTTAAACCACCTGAAATACCTGTAACTTCTGATGAAGCTATTCCTACTCCACAAGAACCACAACCTGATCAAGATAAGGAAAAAGAACCGGTAGTTGAAAAGGTTAATGAAGATAACACAGTTAAGGCTAAACCTTATGTTAAACCATACCAACCACCGCTTCCTTACCCGAGTAAAATGAAGAAAGAGAAACTTGAAGCCGAGCAATCCAAATTCTTGGATATGTTTAAACAGATAAATGTAAATCTTCCTTTCATTGATGTGATTTCAGGAATGCCTAGATATGCTAAATTCTTGAAAGATCTGATCACGAATAGAAAGAAAATGGAAGAACTCTCGGCTGTTACTATGAATGCTAATTGTTCAGCAGTACTGTTGAATAAGATACCAGAAAAACTATCTGATCCAGGAAGTTTCACAATTCCATGTTTTCTGGGTAGTCTTAGTTCAATAGAAGCATTAGCAGATTTAGGTGCTAGTATAAATTTAATGCCGTATTCACTATACGCTAAACTAGACCTTGGAGAATTGAAACCAACAAGAATAAGCATACAACTAGCCGACCGATCAATAAAATATCCTAGAGGGATAATGGAGAACATGCTAGTTAAAGTTGGTACTTTAGTATTTCCAGTAGATTTTGTTGTTTTGGACATGGAAGAAGATTCTCAAGTTCCTCTCATATTAGGAAGACCATTCTTAAACACGGCTAAAGCAATGATAGACGTGTTCGGTAAGAAATTGACCCTAAGTATAGAGGACGAGAGTGTTACCTTTTCAGTTGATAGAGCAATGCAACAACCGCAATCTGCAGATGATACATGTTATTATATTCAAACTATAGATTCACATGCAGAATTATTAGAAGAATTTCCAGAATTACAAGGAACAGGAGAATGTTCTTTAGGAGAAGGAACAGAACAAATTGATGAAGCTGAAATGTTAGCTACACTAATAGCTAATGGATATGAACCAACAACAGAAGAAATCCAAATGCTAAAAGAAGAAGACAGATATCGATACAAATCATCGATAGAAGAACCTCCGAAATTAGAGTTAAAGCCACTTCCAAACCATTTGGAATACGTTTATTTACATGGTGAATCTAAATTACCTGTAATAATATCGTCTTCTCTTACTGAAAATGAGAAATCACAACTCATTTCTGTGTTGAAAGCTCATAAACCAGCCATTGCATGGAAGATTCATGATATTAAAGGAATAAGTCCTTCGTATTGCACACATAAAATCCTTATGGAAGAAGGTCATAAAATGTATGTGCAACGCCAACGAAGACTAAATCCTAATATGCAAGATGTAATTAAAAAAGAAATTATTAAACTGCTAGACGCAGGTCTAGTTTATCCAATTTCTGATAGTCCATGGGTAAGCCCAGTTCAATGCGTGCCTAAGAAGCGTGGCATGACTGTCATTACAAATGAGAAAAATGAGCTTATTCCTACTAGGACTGTAACAGGATGGCGTGTGTGTATTGATTATAGAAAATTAAATGACGCCACCAGAAAATATCATTTTCCCTTACCTTTCATTGATCAAATGTTGAAAAGATTAGCCGGAAATAGTTACTATTGTTTTCTAGATGGATTTTCCGGATATTTTCAAATTCCAATAGCACCCGAAGATCAAGAGAAAACCACATTCACATGCCCTTATGGTACTTTTGCTTACAAACGCATGCCATTTGGACTTTGTAACGCCCCTGCAACCTTTCAAAGGTGTATGATGGCGATTTTTCATGACATGATAGAAGAATGCATGGAAGTTTTCATGGATGACTTTTCAGTCTTCGGTGATACATTTGAATCATGTCTAGTTAATCTGGAACGAATGCTTATTAGATGCGAACAATCAAATCTAGTTCTTAATTGGGAGAAATGCCATTTCATGGTTAAAGAAGGCATCGTTCTTGGACATAAAATTTCAAAAGAAGGAATTGAAGTGGATAGAGCTAAAGTAGATGTAATTGCTAAACTTCCACATCCCACCAATGTTAGAGGAGTTAGGAGTTATCTAGGGCATGCCGGTTTTTACCGACGTTTCATAAAAGATTTTTCTAAAATTGCCACTCCTATGAATAAACTCCTAGAAAAAGATGCTCCATTCATCTTTTCAGATGAATGTATCAAATCTTTTAATATTCTTAAAGAGAAACTCACTAATGCGCCGATCATGATAACACCAAATTGGAATCTACCATTTGAACTAATGTGCGATGCAAGTGATTTTGCAATGGGAGCCGTTTTAGGACAAAGGATTGAAAAACGATTTCAACCTATATATTATGCTAGTAAGACGTTACAAGGAGCACAAACGAACTATACAACTACTGAAAAAGAACTCCTTGCTATTGTCTTTGCTTTTGACAAATTTCGATCATATCTCGTTCTAGCAAAAACGGTGGTCTATACCGACCATTCTGCTCTTAGATACCTATTTTCAAAACAAGATGCTAAACCAAGATTAATCCGTTGGATCTTACTCTTACAAGAGTTTGATATTGAAATTCGAGATAAAAGAGGAGCAGAAAATCTCGCCGCTGATCATCTTTCTCGTCTTGAAAATCCCGAAATAGAAGTTCTAAATGAATCGGCCATACAAGATAACTTTCCTGATGAATATCTATTGAAGATAGATTATAAAGAAATTCCATGGTTTGCAGACTATGCAAACTATTTAGTATGTGGATTCCTTGAAAAAGGATTATCGTACCAAAAACGAAAGAAATTCTTCAGTGATATAAAACACTATTTTTGGGAAGATCCACATCTGTTTAAAAGTTGTCCCGATGGAATAATACGCCGATGTGTATTCGGAGATGAAGCCAGTAAAATATTAAACCATTGTCACACAGGACCAACAGGAGGGCATTATGGGCCTCAACTAACAGTAAGAAAAGTTTATGATGCTGGATTCTATTGGCCTACAATTTACAAAGATGCACACCTTCTTTGCAAATCCTGTGATGCTTGTCAAAGGGCCGGAAAAATAAGTCAACGTGATGAAATGCCACAAAATGTCATCCAAGTATGTGAAGTATTTGACATTTGGGGTATTGACTTTATGGGTCCATTTCCAAAATCTCATAATAATCTATATATACTCGTAGCCATTGATTATGTATCTAAATGGGCGGAAGCACAAGCTCTCCCAACTAACGATGCACGAGTTGTAGTCAATTTTTTAAAACGTCTTTTTGCAAGGTTTGGAACACCGAAAGCTTTAATAAGTGATCGGGGTACTCATTTCTGTAATAATCAACTTGAAAAAGTTCTTAAAAGATATGGAGTAACTCATAAAATCTCCACCGCATATCATCCATAAACAAGTGGACAAGTTGAAAATACCAACCGAGCTTTAAAACGTATTCTAGAGAAAACCGTAGGATCAAATCCGAAGGAATGGTCCATTAAATTGGAGGATGCACTCTGGGCTTTTAGAATAGCCTACAAAACTCCAATTGAAACCACACCTTTTAGACTTGTTTATGGAAAAGCATGTCATCTTCCAGTAGAAATTGAACACAAAGCATTTTGGGCTTTGAAGACATGTAATCTTGATTTACATGAAGCTGGACGTCTACGGTTAAGTCAACTAAACGAATTAGAAGAATTAAGACATGAAGCATACGAAAATTCATTAATCTATAAGGAAAGAACGAAGAAATGGCATGATAAAAGAATCAGAAGTTTAAAAGAATTTAAGGAAGGAGACAGAGTTCTTCTTTTCAATTCACGATTCAAGCTATTTCCTGGAAAATTGAAATCAAGATGGTCTGGACCATTCATAGTCAAAAGATTTTTCCCATACGGAACGATAGAATTAATAAATTCAAATGGGATTGAATTTAAAGTTAATGGTCACAGAGTTAAACACTACATAGATAGTCCAATGGAATTTGATAATGAAGTTAATCACAATTTCGACACCACAGCTAACTAAGTGTGGGGAGAATCAAGTCTTTAAAGGATAATATGTATTTCTGTTAGAGTTAGATTGTCTGTTTTCATGTAGTTCTCGAAAATGGAACCCAAATGGTCTTTCCCTAGCAGACCCTAAAGAACTAGTCTTCTCCCCCCATTCTGAATTTTTTTTTTTTTTTAGGAAATGAAGACTGCCTGTGAACTAAACCATGGTCTAATGCTACACGCTTTGATCACTAAACGTAATAATGCCACACTACCGAGTGAAATAGTATTAGTAATCAAAGAAATATTGGACGGAGTAAGAAAAGAATCCAGATGTGAAGATAATAAGTTACAATTTGGTAAAGGAAAATCAAAATCCGCAGCGAAAAGAAGAGCACGACACCTAGAAAGATGTCACAAATGCGGAAAATGGTCACATGGAGGTAAATGTTCAAATAATCAAACCTATTCAAATACCGAATTTGTTACTTTATGCAGAGACGGACCGTTCATATGTTTAGAAGAAAAAACACTGAATGCTCGAGGAAAACCAATTAAACCGACTATCTTATGAATGGGATAGATCATATAACTAAGAATACTTTCTCACAGGTAAGTCTGTACATTTTTTATTTATTTTTATTTTTAACCTTTTGATAATAAACGCTAATTTGTTCGCTATAAAGTATTAAATTGGTATTAAATAAAATTAGGTTTGGCGACCGAAATTATTGATATCATACAAAAATTTATTACATCACTGCGAAATTTAACGTTTATTCTTAAGGTATAAATATCTTTAATCAATCAACCCAAAATATTTCAAAAATTCGTCATGAGTTAAATTAGGTCATGGAATCGAAATTACTTTACCGAAAAGAGGGGCGCATATTTTTGATAATATTTGATTGATTAAAGTGGGATAAAAAGCCAAAAAAATTTTTAATTTTATTTTTACCATATTTTTTTAAAATTAATATATAAATCTTAAATTAATATTGTAAACTTTGTAAAAACAATATATTTAAAATTGTAAATATTTGAAAAATATAATATAAGTTTGGTGTGATTTTATAATATGAATTTTTAAATTAAGTTTGGTGTGAATTTTTAATTTTTAAAATAAGAATTTTTAATTTTATGCATTTCAAATTTTAAGTTTGGTGTGAATTTTTAATATTAATTTTGAATTTTATGTATTTTTATTTTAAGTTTGGTGTGAATTTAAAAACAAAAATTTACTTTATCTCATTAAGTTAAAAATATGATTTTTAAAATTCGTCGTAAGTTGAAGACTAGGTCATTGAACCGAAATTGCTTTACCCGAGGGAGGGACGAGAACTTTTATTATCATTATTTTTAATCTTATTGAATTAAGGTATGCCAAAAAAATTAAAAAAACCCAAAAATCTAAGCTTTTAAAACAATCGCTTGAAAAAGACAAATTTTAAAATTTTGTCAAAGGACGAACTAGGACATCGATCCGAAACGACCTCGTCCTAAAACAAAGGGAAACAAAATTTTAAAATTAATCACTTAATTGTTTTATAAGTTAAAGTTAAAAAAAAAAAAAAAAAGCCAAAAACACTGTAGCCGGGTATCCATGCGATCGCATGGGAATCACCCTATCCATCCATGCGATCGCATGGAGTCCAATTACAGGCCTGGTACATACAGACCAGCGGGTCTGTTTCTTCTCCACAAAACACACACATTCACGAAACTCACCCAAAAATTCACCAATTTTCGCCATTTTTCCACCGTAATTCGTCATTTTTCTTGCTCTAATCATGCCTAGATTCTCATTCTTCAGCAAATTGGTAAAAATTACACCCCTAAACTCTATAAATTCCTAGTTTTTGTGATAATTACCATTTTTTTTACCTAATGCAATTTTGTTAATTTCTAGTGTAATTAGTGTTAAATTGTTAGTATTTTATGCATGTATAACCTAGATTGATGCTATTTAACATGATTTGAAGCCAAAAACTTCAAAATTTTTAGAAATCTAGAGTTTGTGTTCTTGAGCAATTTGGGGCTTTTTGATATAAACAGGTTATGGTCGATTTTTGTCATGAATTATTGCTAAATTGAGTAGTGTAACATGTTTAGATAGTTAAATGATCCAAACATTGATCCTAAACATGATTTTTGGAGATTAAAGTGGACTTTTTAAGTCCAAAATTCATGAACTTGATTAATTTGATATATTTGCCATTTGAGACTTGTTTAATTATTAGTAATGAATATTTTGACATGTTATTTAAGTTAAATGCTTATGAATTTTGTATACATTTTCATATGTGCTTATTTGAAAAGTGTAGAATTGTGAAAAATTGTGAAAATGTGTATAAGTTTAATTTTGATTTAACATGTTATAGTGATTGTTTTAAGTTGTTATTTTGCTAACACTAATGCATATTTGGATGCACAAATTTTGTGTTTAATGTGTTTTGCAGAAAGCCGATACTGGAGGTTCAGGAGCATCATCATCTAGACGACCAGCACCAGCACCAGAACCAGAACCAGAAATGCAACACGAACAAGAACCACAACAGGAACAACAACAGCCTGATCAGCACATACCTTATTATGATCCGGTACAGTTTGTTGATGAATTCATAGTATTCCCAATGAGGCCGCCAGTAGAATTCCCAACGATTCCTGAGCACACTCTGCATCCTAATCTGAGATTTGATAAGAGATGGAGAGATTACGAGACATATCAAAGAAACAAATTCAAATTGGTAACAAAAAATGTAGAGGTGCCAAGGGTAATCGATTGGGCCCCTTTGGAAACGGTCCATCTAGCTGACCGTGTTAGACAACTTTTAGTTCAAAGGTATGGCAGTTCTTCTTTTACAGATTGGGAACGTCTTTTCACCATTCGTAGACCTGTATATAAGGAATGGAGTGTTGAGTTGATGAGTACTGTATCACTTGATACAAATATAGTTAGAATAGATGATAGAATATTTCTTAGGTTTATCCTTGGCGGTAGGATGTACAGAATGTCCATGTTGGACATGGCCAGGGCCTTACAGATATATACTCCTGGTGAGTTGCTATTACCCGATTGTACAAATTTGATTCATTATGGTGAAAGGGTAGATAGTAACTTTGACGCTGACGCCATTTGGAGGCGTATGTCACATTTTGATGTTTTTACACGAGCAGGAGGACACTCCTATACACATATTGACAGAGCCGAGCTTCGTATTATTCATAGATTTTTGGCTAACTCGATTACACAGAGAGGTCATAATAAAGAAAAAATTGCCTTACATGATTTATTCTACCTAAAGTGTATTCGGGATCCTAGAAGCTTTGTCAATATCCCTTACTGTGTTGCCTTTTATTTATCTAAAATGGTAGAGGGAATGCAGGACGGGAGTATAATAGGAGGAAGTATTTTTGTGACTCTCATTGGAGAGTATTTAGGTGTTGATAGGAACCAAGGGGGTCCATTACAGCTTTGTAGAGAACAGGTTGAGCCCTTAGGATTGAAAGTTTATGTGGGTGCTAAGGTATTGAAAAGTAGACGTAACCAGGCAGTACCCTATGAGGGATCTCATTCTCAGGTAGAGAGAGGCTCAGACGAGGAAATGGAGGAGGCGGAAGACATTAGGGATGTCTTTCGAGATGCTATTCTTGACGTCCACGTTCGTATAGATGAGGAAGCAATGACGAACGCGGCCAGACATAGTATGTATGAGCAGTGGAACTCCGAGCGAGTATACGAGGATTATAGGCGACGCCAACACGATAGCTGGTTAGTTCATCAGCACCAAATCATGAGCCAGCTATCATATCAGGTACCAAATAACTATGTACCTACTCGACCTGCTCATTTTCCGCCACATAGCCCCGATATCCGACCACCCTTTAACCGGTATGACTATAACCAAGCCTATCAAAACACCTATAACCAACAATGGAACCCACCTGATGAGATGAACTGGAACCCATATCCAGACTGATTTAGTTCCATTTGGTTATTTTTATGATTTTTATGTTTTTATCTTTTGACTTTTTCATGTTTAAACTTATGTTATTGGATATATTTGTGTAATTTTTATTATTTTTATTATTATTGTGTACTAATATTTCATATTTAGAATTTGAAAGTGGGATATTAAGTCCCATTTCAAATTGCCATGCATGATTATATTTGTATGTATGTATATTGTCGATTGAACAAAACAGGGTAAAACAGCGCATTTTCAAAGACTGGCATTAAGTTCAGCAAAAGCTACTAATTTTGACGACAAGATGACAAATAAATGTGATGTAACAACAGACGAAATGAACAAATGATATGCACCATTTATCATTCAGCAACCAAACGCCAATATGTTTGGAAACTTTGGTAAAATTTAATCATTTTTTACGCTAATCACCCTCAATAATTTAAATTGTTACTGATTTCTTGCAAATGAGGGCATTGCAAGATCTTAAGTGTGGGAAGGGGTTAAATTCTTTCGGATTTTTAAAATTTTTATCTTAAACACTTGGTTACCATTAAAAATACTAGTAACGTAGTAGTTGTATTAGAATCTAGTGCTCTCTGATGATAAAGAACAGCCCTAGTTTTATATACTGACTACCCAATTCTAGTAAAATTTTTCAAAATTTTCAATTAAATGAACTCAAAATCATGTTTATACATATTTATGAACGATAAAACTAAGTGTTAACACCGAAATTATTGTTACCTCGGAAAGGACATAAATTGATAAACAAACCAAAATGTTAAAATTCATTTAAAATGGAATAGAGGACAATAAAAAAAGAAAATAAAAGCCAAGTGTGGGAAAAATTACCAAGTTACCTTAAAACATATGTCACATATTTCTGTAACAAATAACTGAAAATACTTTTGCTTTGGACTAAACTAAACTATTTTACCCGATGAAAGAAAAGAAGAGATGGATCTACACGATGAATCAATTCCATCATTAAAAGGAAGTAAAGTCTTCCGAAAAAGAAACGCGCTTCTTGATTTAGGTCAAGAAGTTGTCGTCCAGACCAACTGTAGGTTGACGAAAAACCTAGAAAAGTCATCACTAAAATCAGCAGGAAATCCACGGACCTCAGCATTAAACAGGGTCGCCAAGTGGTCAGATTTATCCTAACCATGAGAAGGATTTATCTCGTACAATGGGGGGCACCGTGCAAATTAGCTGGATAAGACTAATGAATCAGATCCCCAGAAAGGATAATTTCCTTAAAAGATCAAAAATCAGCTTTTAAGCCTGATATTACTCAATCCTAGAGATTGACCTTAAAGATTGAGAATTCAAACTCATGGAATTCAATGATATCTAAACTCGAGCCTGAACGAGAAAAAATATTTTGATCAAAATTACAAACCGATTTGTTTTCTAAAAACCCATTTTCAATGCGTTCATTACCATTGAATGTAAAATCCTAGGAATTCACCTGGAATTCATTAGGTCACCTGAACCAAATCGGGTGTCAACCGTAAGAACGGTGGTTGCATAGTGGTCAAAGACAGGACCTTGTGCTAAACCTACAAATTATAAGGGTAAGCTTTACTATTGCTCCTACCAAGGATAGTAATTGCGTCTGACACGTTATAGACCATAATTAAAAGCATGTCAAGGGACATTGCCTTAACAGTTGCTTGTTCAACGCTTTCCTTTACAACCGGACGGTAGTTTACCGAAAGGTAATATACAGGACAAGTAAACTGGACGTGTTGCTTTCCAAATACAAGGTTAGCAAGTGGGTGACACAAAACCATAAGTTTTGAGCTAAAATTTTCAAATCTGAAACCCACCAAACCCACAAAAATATTTTGCAAACACCGGTGAAGGGTTATTCCGGAAAACTTATCTAGGGTAAAAACTAGATTTAATTTTCAAAAGATCAAATGTTTTCATAAAGATCCAATTTCCTTAATGGATCTAAATTTTTATAGTCATGTGGGACTGTAAACCATATCGTTACTACCATTGTTTATACCGCCGTATAGAAATCACTGATGTACAAAGTGTGAAGAATAAAGAAGTGATTCTTATATTTCAAGACTATATTGCTTGAGGACAAGCAACGCTCAAGTGTGGGAATATTTGATAATGCTAAAAACGAACATATATTTCATAGCATTATTCCTCAAGAAAGACAAGCTTTTAGTTGCAATTGTTCTATTTACAAGTGATATTCGTTTAAATAATAAAAGGAACAGACAAAAGACATATTCGACGAATTGAAGACGCAAAGGTCCAAAAAGCTCAAAAGTACAAAATACAATCAAAGAGGTTTCAATTATTGATAAGAAACGTCTCGAAATCACAAGAGTACAAGATTTAAAACGCAAAGTACAAGATATTAAATTGTACGCAAGGACGTTCGAAAATCCGGAACCGGGACCAGAGTCAACTCTCAACGCTCGACGCAACGGACTAAAAATTACAAGTCAACTATGCATATGAATATAATATAATATATAATTAATTCTTAAAATTAATATATATATTATATTATATTTATAAAACGTCGGCACAAGGAAACAAGCAACATGTGAGATCTCCCAGCTGGCCATGCGATCGCATGGCCAGGAAGAAGAAAGTCCATGCGATCGCATGGCATGAAAAGTCAGGCCACATCTCCTATAAATTCGCAGTTTGGTGAACGCAAAAGAAGATATATCCATCAATCTCTCTATCTATATACGTAATATTTATATTTATAATTTATATTTTAATTTTAATTTTAATTATAATTCTAATAATAAGGGTATGTTAGCGAATGTTGTAAGGGTGTAAGTCGAAATTCTGTCCGTGTAACGCTACGCTATTTTTAATCATTGTAAGTTATGTTCAACCTTTTTAATTTAATGTTTCGTAGCTAAGTTATTATTATGCTTATTTAATCCGAAGTAATCATGATGTTGGGCTAATTACTAAAATTGGGTAATTGGGCTTTGTACCATAATTGGGGTTTGGACAAAAGAACGACACTTGTGGAAATTAGACTATGGGCTATTAATGGGCTTTATATTTGTTTAACTAAATGATAGTTTGTTAATGTTAATATAAAGATTTACAATTGGGCGTCCCTATAAATTACCATATACACTCGATCGGACACGATGGGCGGGGTATTTATATGTACGAATAATCGTTCATTTAACCGAACACGGGAATGGATTAATAGCCACTAGAATAATTAAAACAGGGGTGAAATTATGTACAAGGACACTTGGTATAATTGATAACAAAATATTAAAACCTTGGGTTACACTCAGTCGACATCCTGGTGTAATTATTAAACAAAGTATTAAAATCTTGTTACAGTTTAAGTCCCCAATTAGTTGGAATATTTAACTTCGGGTATAAGGATAATTTGACGAGGACACTCGCACTTTATATTTATGACTGATGGACTGTTATGGACAAAAACCAGACGGACATATTAAATAATCCAAGACAAAGGACAATTAACCCATGGGCATAAAACTAAAATCAACACGTCAAACATCATGGTTACGGAAGTTTAAATAAGCATAATTATTTTATTTCATATTTTATTTCCTTTATTTTATATTTAATTGCACTTCTAATTATCGCATTTTATTTATTGTTATTGTATTTAATTGCACTTTAATTTTCGTACTTTTTAATTATCGCAAGTTTATTTTATCGCACTTTTATTTATCGCAATTTCATTATCGTTATTTACTTTACGCTTTAATTTAAGTCTTGTATTTATTTATTATTTTACATTTGGTTTTAACTGCGACTAAAGTTTTAAAATCGACAAACCGGTCATTAAACGGTAAAACCCCCCTTTATAATAATAATATTACTTATATATATATTTTTATTTTTATAAAAGTAAACTAATATAGCGTTAAGCTTTGTTTAAAGATTTTCCCTGTGGAACGAACCGGACTTACTAAAAACTACACTACTGTACGATTATGTACACTACCTATAAGTGTTGTAGCAAGGTTTAAGTATATTCATTCTATAAATAAATAAATATCTTGTGTAAAATTGTATCGTATTTAATAGTATTTTCTGCTAAAATTAATAGTATTTTATACCCCTTAGCTTTAAACATCACTACCCGTTAAAGAAATTTCGTCCCGAAATTTGAGTGAGATCGTCATGGCTAACAATAAAAATGTTTTCATGATGAATATGAGTTAGAGTTTTATCATTATTGGTTAATATAGATAAAACGATTCGATCGTGTGAAGCGTACGAGTGAAGCTATCACAAAATATTGAGACAGAGATTTAACTTTTGACGTAGTCACGGCGGATTTCCGAAATTCAAAGGATTTAAAGAAAATCTTAGGAATCTGAATAAGATCTGATCCTTCGGGATTTAAAGAAATTAGGATCTCTTTAATTAAATGAGGTGATCTGTCACGATTGTTTTGTCTGATATTCCACTATAAATGAACTTCTTTTGTTCCATTATTTTCATTACTATTATACTTTTCTTTCCTCGATTTTAAGTACAGCAAGTAATGATCCAGAATTCGTAGATATGAGCTTTGGAATGAACATGACTAATGTTCTAAGAAGGATATTGTAATGGCACGATCTTGATTTGTTAAATTACCAGTATTACTGAGGATAGAATTATCAAGAATATATATTTTCTTGATATGTTTAGAGGTTAATTAGAATGATAGAGTTATGTAACATGGCACATGATGAGGGTATGATCCGTGAACCATCATCACGTTTCATTAAAAATTCAGCATGACTTACTGTAATATAATCACGTTGGCCAAGCGTCATTATATTATACTAACTCATGCTTCAATTCCCAACACTTCTCCAGAAATCATTCATAATTCAAACTCAAATTTTATAGAAGTTTAGAATCTAATATAGTTTCTTTTATGATGTAACACAGATAGCACGGAGAGATAAATAATTTCGAACAAGAATATTTATGAAAATATCCTCAGAAGTATAGAAGATATTTATGATGATATTTTCAGAATTTCTATGATTTAAGGTTGATGAAGAATGATTTTTTACAAGATTTAACATGGGTACTGAGCAAGATATTCTCTAAAGATTTCATTGGATCCAGAATTACCTGGATTCTTTGAATATAGGGTTTGGTCCTTGTATTTGTCCTTGGTTTCCTTCATGGTTTGCTCAGTCTGTTTCTCAGTACCAAATTTTTAATCGAGCGTTCCCAACACTCCATTCTTTATCATCAAACCCTTGGCCTTTTAGGCCATCTACAAATTTACTGTTTCGTCTGCATTTAATGCAGCCATATCCGAATTGTCAATTATCAATCCGAGGTGGTTTCAGGAGAATTGTGTTTTTAGATGATTAAACGCTGATGGTAATATGGTGGAATATAAAAGGTTCACTGGTAACAATAAAAGAGTACGCATATATGTCAAGGTTATAATAAGGTTGTTTTGAACGAAAAATCGAAGTTAATTTGCTGAAGCTGTGACAAAATTGGCTAATTTGGAGAGGGATTGTAAAATTATTTTCGGTGATAATAACGCCAATGGAGCTAGCACAGATACATGTTTAACGTTTACTCAGTTTCCGAGAATTTTTCAGGTGCATAACTATATACATAAATCTTTCCTTTCGTAGCTGAAGTGTGGTTGGTTCATCTTCTCGATTGAGGTGTTTTCAAGAATCATGAAAGGTATGAACGCGGATTGTAATCGTCAAGATACAAATGAGGTTTAAGATGAAATCAAGTGGAAAACTTGAAGAAATGTTTAGTTTCATATGTTATAATCAATATTTTAATTCATTTTAATTGTCCAATGTCATTAGTCCACAGTCGATATTCCACAGTTAACAGTCCAATAATTCATATATAGTTTATAATATTCGAATTAATTAATACGTATCGTGACCCGTATACATGTCTCAGACTCGATCACAACTCAAAGTATATATATTATTATAAATCAACCTCAACCCTGTATAGAGAACTCGATCATTAGTGCATATAGAGTGTCTATGGTTATTCCAAATAATATATATATATATATATATATATATATATATATATATATATATATATATATATATATATATATATATATATGCGTCGATATGATATGTCAAAACCTTGTATACGTGTCCCAATATTTAAAATGCGTAAATAACAGTATTTAAATGACGATATATAAAGTGCGTAAAATAAATAACAGAATGTAAATGACAATAAATAAAATTGCGAGAATTAAATTGCGATAAAATAAATTGCGATAATTAAATGTACAATAAGGAATTAACAGTTAGCTAGGAACAGTTAGCTAGGATTTTGTTAGCGTGAATTCTTAATAAAATTTCTCATAGTTAATTTGTTTGTTTCTAACAAATTTTTTTGTGTCCAATGTTTTCTTCATTATACCACTTGTCGGATTCTGATAGGTCAAAATCCAAATATGAAATTGAATGAAAATGGTTATTCTGTGGTAAACGGATACGTATATCGATGGATGTAAGTAGGATTGTAAATGACTGTTGAATCAGATTCGAAGAATGTACAGTGTAACTTACTAATGTGAAAACTAAATATTCCTCAGGTATTACCTACCTGTTAAAATATTTTCACCATTAACAGTTTGTACGAAAGAATTTTTAATTATAATCTTTATGAAAACATATATACATATATATTTCCTTCAGATGAAATCGTGGATTTAATGAGTTAATATGATATTAAACTCATCTGGTTTACGGCTATAATTAGAGTACATAATCTCTAAAACATTAGAGATTACCTAATCGCCATGAAGAACGAAGATAATTGATATAGAACGATACGTAGAATGATGATTATACTCAAGGTACAGAATGAGATGTTGAGGCATGGATTGTTGATGGTACTGGTGCTATTGCCGATGGTATTGTTGGTGCCGGTGATGTTGCTGAAGCTGGTAAATTTTGCACCATATTCTTCTAATTGATTACTCGAGCGCGAAATTCGTTGACTTATTCTATTATTTTGGGATGATTGTCGGTCGGAACGAGCGGATGAATAAGGTTTAGAATTTTAGATAGAATATAATCGTGTGGAGATATTCGGGAAATGAGGGTGAAAATGGTGTTTCGGACTGATTCGTCGGTAAGTGCTTCAGGTTCATTGCCAAGAGGTAAATTCGGTTGGTGAAAAGGATCGCCTTCTTCGCGTCTCCATTGTTTAAATCGACTATGAACCCATCAGATGAATTGGGGATAACTGATTGATTGATTCATTTTGGTGACACCGCTTTTGAAGTTTAGGTGAATATCCATGTCGGAATAGCTGTCGGAATAACTATCGGAATAGCTATCGAAATCCGAGGGACTCGAACTGGTGGAGGGATTCATCTCGTACGATCAGATGAAGGATTTTCGATAAGAAATAGATAATAGGATGTAGATTAGTACTCTGAAATACATAATTTACATATGCATATATAATACTAAAATCCCATAAGTTACGGAGGAATCTACGAAAGCTGTCAGGCAAAGGTAACAATAACAGATACGCTAATATATAAATTAGCAGATACGATAAGATATGAACTTTGTCTATACACTATTCATGCAGTCGATGCAGTAAAATGTGTCTAGACTAAGAATAATGAGCAAGTGATTCCCTAAGAATGATAAGCAGGTAATTTCCTAAGGATGATAAGCGGGTAATTTTCGACACGAAACGATAAGCAAAACTTTTGACATGCAGACACGGTCGAAGTCCAGACTCACTAATGCATCTAAACAACTATCAGTTAGACACACTAATGCAAGACCTGGTTCGCTAAGACCACCGCTCTGATACCACATGTCATACCCCGTCCAAATTTTTCTGAACGAATACAATAACATCTGGTACCATTGCGATGAACGGACCTCTATATGCCATGAACGACTCCATGTAATATGAGCAAATGCACAGCGGAAGATTTCTTTCATACCTGAGAATAAACATGCTTTCAAGTGTCAACCAAAAGGTTGGTGAGTTCATAGGTTTATCGTAAACAATAAAATTCATCATTTTGATAGACCACAAGATTTAAATCCTGCATGGTACAAATGGGCCCGAATCCTATACCCACCTGTAATGTACATGCGATATCTTTCAAATACAGTACACCTTTCTCGTGTATGAAATCATTTTTCATAAATCTTAGTAACCGTACACATATCTCGTGCACAAAAATAACATACACATAACCTGTGTATAAAATCATTCTCTCGATACATAACATTCACTTCAATTAGTGGCAATTATCATGTCCACATAATTCAATGGTGGCAATTATCATGTCCACATAATTTAATGGTGGCAATTATCATGTCCACATAATTCAATGGTGGCAATTATCATGTCCACATAATTCAATAATAATTAGCAGAACTTCTGTCTGCATAATAATTCATTCGAGGAATGTTTTGCTTGTGTCTATATCGTCAAACATTTATAAAAGCATTTCATGTATTCGCAGTTCAAAATATATTTCAAAAGCATTTCATAAAGCAGTTGTAAAAATAACGCATGTATTCTCAGTCCCAAAAATGTAAAGAGTAAAAGGGAATCAAATGAACTCACCATACTGTATTTTGTAGTAAAAATACATAGAACGACATTGAACAAGTGTAGGGTTGACCTCGGATTCACGAACCTATATCATTTATATATATTAACACATATATTTGTAATCGAACAAATTTATTATATCTTAAATTATATATTATATATATTTAATTTGTATGTATCTTTAAAAATGACTAATGTTTATATAATTATATTAATATTTATATATGTTTAACATTATATTAAAAATACATCATTTTTTATATATGAATAGTTATAAAAAAAATAATATATATATATATATATATATATATATATATATATATATGTTTATAATATGTAATGTTATTATAAGTAGAATTATATATATATAATATTTATTTGTTGTAATAATAATGATAATATTAGTAATAAAATAATGATAATAATAATAATGATAATAATTTGTAAAAATAATACTACCTTAAAAAGCTTTTTCCTAAAAAGAATGCCCCAGACAGGGCTCGAACCCGCGACCTCCCGTTAACCCGCTAACACGCCTTTGCCAAACGATCCGTACCATTTTTCTTTAATTTAAATGCCCCGATTAATTTATGTAACTTATACCTATTAGTTAATATTGGGCCGAAATTTACCTCAGGCCACCTTAGTTCCCACGCCCAACAACATATTCATGGCCCAACACTTAGCCCGACTAAATATTTGAAAAAGAAAAATACTAGCAGCAGCAAGGATTCGAACTCCCGACCATTTATTAACTCAACAACATTCCAAACCATTCCGCTACTTCTGCTTTTTTGATTTGATATCCGTTCTATATCTATGTATCGATTATATCTACTGTTTTCATATCGATTATATCTACTGTTTTCATTTATCCTAAACATCATCATTATCAACTAACCATCCTCAACACTATTTCTTCATTAATTCATCTATCTTTCATAACCATATCAATTCATTACCTTATCATCTATCTATAATCATACATTATCAAAATTATCACTCTTATAATCATATTCACCCTCCATTTTTGGCTCTCCAGCAAAACAGGAAATGAGGCCCAATTATGGCAGCCCAAATCAAATATTGACTATTAACTTGGTTCTTTATATTTCGGCCCAACTGCACTCTTCGGCCCAATCTCAACAGAAAACTCGGTAGCCCAACCAGGAACCTCGTAGCCTGTTTGGTTAACCTCCAATAGTCGATATATAAAAAAAATATCATGCTGTAACTATCATGCACTCCCATCATGTGTTGTTTAATAATGTTCCAACCCCACTTATGCAAAACTAATCCTTGGCCTCATCCACTCAACACCATTCGGTGCAAAAAAAAATTTTTTAAAGGGAACGAATCATTTGCAGCCCAATTAACTTAGTTGTTATGTTGTGTTTTGGAATTTGCCACGACATGAGTTTTAGGAAGAAAAATATTCAATGGTTCCCCACTATCTTAAAGTGATATTTCATGTTGGCCACTAGGTAAAAGGACAAACAAATAATAAAGTACCCTCCTCATTCTTTATATTTGGTTAGAATAATCGAAGCAATCAAAAGTAAAATAATAAATGGTCTTGTAAGTGATTTCGCAAGTTTACGAAGAAGGAGAAAAAAAATTGAAGAGGTGGTAACTGGTTGCGGGTAATAGAGGTGGCTCATTGGTGGGTTGATGTTTGATTGTAGGAAAAAGAATACAGTGAGGTTGTAGTGATGTTGTTTTTTTCACGACATCAAAGCAGAAACACATATAATGATAGTAGCAGTTATTTCCCGGGTGTTTGGTTTGGTTTCATATTCAAGGAGAAGAGAAAGAGAGTGGTGTGATGGTGTTGAAGGCTTCAATATTTGGTTTTGAAGGTGACGGAAAGAAAATAATAAATAGGTTCACGATGGTTGTTTTTAGGGTGACAGAAATAGAACGTATTCAAGCTGATGCATCAGCTTGTTTTCATGGTGTAGTTCCGGTGATCTAATGGTTTGATAGAAAGGAACTAGGACAGAAGTGCAGTTGGTGTTTTAATGGTGATCAAGGTGATGGTTTGTCAACATTGGTGGTTTTCTTAATCATGGATAGAAAAGAGATAAGTGATGGACTTGGTGATATGTTCAAACAGCAAGCATACAACAAATAACCAACGGAAATTAATGGTGGAAGTTTAGAGGTGATGGTACAAGGGTGTCGTGTAGGGGGTGACCAAGAAGGATTTAAAAAGTGATGATCTTGTTTAATCAAGCTTTAAGGTGGTGATTGTAGGTGGTGGATTGTGGTTTTGGTTTAAATTCAAAAAGTTTACACAGATAATAGTATGTTGCAATGATCTGTGGTTGTGATTCGAAACGGTAACCAGGATTTTTAAGAAAGAGATAGACAAATATAGAAAAAGAGAAGGAAAGAATTAGGTGATGGTTATGGTGTTGAATTACGACGAGAAGCAGTAGTAGGTATACATAACGTGCTAGTGTATATTTTATATCACAATAGAAATCAATTTCAGTTGTTTTGTAGTAGATAGTAATCGACAGATTCCTCAATCAGGAACAGAAAGGGAGAAAAAAATAGATAAAGTAGATTGAGACTTCTAACAGAATTCGTACAATCTAAATATGTGATATCTTATCAATTTGTTTTCTTCTGAACACAATCGTTTGCTATTGAAATAGATTTACATTCCAAATCTATATTTATGTTTTTATATAATTGATTTTATTAATTAATAATTATAATTACATTAATAATAATAATCAAAATACTAATAATAATAATAATTAATAGTAATAATTATAATAATAAGAGTAATAACAATAATAGTAAGTCACAACTAATAATAATTATAATATTAACAAGAATAACAATTAGTATTAATAATATTATTATCAAATAAAAGGTATCAATTTCCATATCTGTATATTATGTATTGAAATTAATAATATTAATAATACTGATATTAATATCAATATTACTATTGATAATAATATTGAAAGTAATAATAATCATATTCGAACTTGTAACTTGATTTAATATATTACAATTTATTATTATTTACCAATTATATAATATATTGAATTTTTAATATTTATTACATATATATATATATATATATTACAAATTATAAATTTCAATTACTATGTATATATATACACACACATATCTATTTACAATTAATTATTCGTGAATCGTCGGGAATAGTCGAAAGTCAATTGAATATATGAAACAGTTTAAAATTTTTAAGACTTCAACATTGGAGACTTTGCTTATCGTGTCGAGATCATATAAAGATTAAGTTTAAATTTAGTCGGAAATTTCCGGGTGACTACAGAGTAGATCAAGATGAAGATGAAGAAGAGGAAGAAAAAAAAGGATGTATTCTGGAATATGCCACTTTTATTGAGTGAGCATGACCAAGAGACTGAATGTACGAGCGAAATAACAACCAGTTATAGAGTATCCGATTTGATTAAAGTTCGACAAACTTTTTTAAACAAGGATGATTTTGTAAACCATCTATACACAAAATGTCTTGAAGAAAACTTCCAAATTAAGCCTGTAAAGTCAGACAAATCTCGATTCACCGCTAAATGCATGTTGCCAAATTGTGAGTGGAAATGTAGTGCATACAAAATACGCCACACTGATAACTTCATCGTAAAGAAATTGCATGACGTACACACATGCTCACGTTCCCAAATTATGGGAAATAATAAACATGCAACCAAAAAGGTGCTAGGAAGTACTTTGATGGAATCGTTCAAAGCTGCAAATCGAGACTATAAACCAAAAGATATACGTGATGATGTTGGCAACCCTTTTTGGGTGAGCATTTCTTACAATCAAGCATGGAGATCCAAGTGTCATGCAATAGAGATGCTCTGTGGCAGTATGGATGACTCGTTCCGAATGCTTCCCATTTATCTTCATAACATTAAGATTCATAACCCAGGAAGCATGACCAATGTGGTGACTGACAATGAAAATAGATTCGTGATGTGTTACATGTCTTTTGGTGCAGTTGTAAGTATCATTATCCTAAAATTGTTTTATCTTAAACTAATAGCAATCTCATTTGATTTGTTTGCGTGCAGATTTGATCATTTGTCCAAAACGTTCTCCCTATTATCATCGTTGATGATGCACATTTGAAAGCTGGATACTTGGGTACAAATTTAGTTGCTGTTGCAATGGATGCCAATAACGGAATTTTGCCATTGGCTTATGGAATTGGTGAAGGCGAGACAAACGAGGTTTGGTCATGGTTTTTTGGCAATCTAAAAGATCATTTAGAGAGTTGTGGTATGAGTAATCGTATGTCAGAGATTACCTTTATTTCTGATCGTGCTCCTTCAATATGTGATGACCCGGGAATTTCCGACCAAATTTAAACTTAATCTTTATATAGTTTTGACACGATAAGCAAAGACTGAAATGTTGAGTCTCGAAAATTTTTGAACTGTTTCATATATTCAATTATCCTTTGACCAATCCCAACGATTCACGAATAATTATTTGTAAATAAATATGTAAATATATATATATATATATATATATATATATATATATATAGTTATATAAATAATAAGTAGATATATTAAATATAGTATATTAAATGATTATATGGAAAGTGAATATTACTGTTGCTTAATCACGTTTTAAAATTTTAAAAATATATTACATTAAACTTGTCTATTGTTGTTTTCCCACTTTTGAATTATACCACACAAGTTATTGATCTGTGAATAAAATTGAATGAGAATATTACTATGTTTAGAAAGTGTCGGTAGGATGATCAATTTGAGGCTGCTAACTATTTGTTTATTATTATTTTAGTTGACACGCTTCTTTGATTTACTAATCTATCTATTCCATCTATTCCAATTCCTATCTAAGACATATGCTTATACATATGCATATACACAAAAAGAAAATGGAAAACCATTAACCTCCAATACCACAACCGAACACTATCCTCTCTCCCTAACTATCTCCCTCTCTCTCTTTCTTTTCTTCAACTCACGACCCAGAGGCTGGTAAGTTTAATTGTTTCTGTGTTTGTAAAACAACATACACGAGCACCCTTATGGTCGATCAACCTACATCACTACACCTCCGTGGAATCACATCACCACCACCTTTGATCGACTACAAGCAACTGCTGCGTAAGTTTACTTGCTTCTATTCAAATAACAATCCACCACCTTATGAATTTACTTGAGTCAAGAACCAACCCATGTAATCTAATAGTCTTCGGTTCACCATAAACCATCACCACACCACCGCATTATTTTATGTTTTCAAATGGAATCAACCATCATACGAACCATTCACGATCTAACCACCATAAAATACTAACAAGTACATTACTACAGCAACTGCAACTTTTTATGCTTTTATTTATACTATTCACCTTCTTCTTATTCTAGTCGATATTGATATTACGTTTTCTGTTGCTGGTCATAAAATACACACCCATATAGATTGCTAATACAACTCTACTTACCATTTTTGCTTGAACAATCTATAAACCAAACTCCATGTCTACTGCAGCTACACTTATGTGTTTCAGTTGAAGGCAGTAGCATAAACTGCTATAGTTGTGTTGTTGTTTCATAAAATCGAGCAAACCCAATCGCCACCACTGTTATTTTATGTTGCTAAGCCGTGATTTCTGATTCAATCTTCTAAACAAAACCGTTTACCATCTCAACCGCTACTACTACTTCCTTTCCTTCTTATTATTCTTCGTAAAACTCACCTGTTTTACTCCTAAACCACAGCCGTTTTTACTCTAATTATTTACATGATTAGTCCAGCGAAATAGTGAAGTTGATAATGTTAATGTTTATCTCTTGTAACCAGCTGTCATCTTAGAAAAGGAAACGAATTATTGTTAGCTTTTATGTAGGGTCAAGCTACAATTTTTTTTTCCTGGGGGACTGCTGCATCTTTCGTTTGAGTATCCAAACAAAACACAAAATCTTATTTGGACTTGCAATTGGACTAATGGTACTTGGGCCGTAATATTTATTTTTGTTGGGCCTTGAAACAACTAATAGAATGATGATGATCCTGTGAGGAAATGAGTTGAGGAAGATACGAAACCGCAGATTGAGGCCACGGTTGTTAGGATTATGAAAGTGAGAAGAGTAATAAAAAAAAAATGAAGAACGAAGAAGATGATACGTGACTCCATGATGAAAATGATAGGCGAATATTGATTATGATAATATAGATGATCATATGATGAAGATAAGATTATGATTATAATTCATGATTTTATGTGATAATTATAATAATAAATAATATTTGATGATATTATTATAGTAACGATGATGAATTGATATAGTTAGGATGAAATATAGATGATGATTTTGATGATGATGAATAGTTCTGGGTCTTGAGGAAGAAGAAGAATAGTACATGTTAAAAGGAACTAAGATCCTTATTATAATAGAAAAATAAAGACAGAGGAATGGTATGGAAGTATGTTTGGGAATTAGGAGGTCCTGTGTTCGAATCCAGGCTACCACAATATATTTTTTAATTATCAGAAGAAGCTGGGCTGTGTTAAAAAGCTTTGACCTATTGGGCCGAATGCTTGTGTTGATGGGCCGTTTCTAATTAAATGATTAGGAATTGCTGTTGGCCCTAAACATATAGTATACGGGTTATATCCTTATGAGATGGGTGTATATCAGAAAAGCTGAAGTGGTGGAATGGTTGAGAAGGTTGTTGGGATTTCGAGAGGTCATGGGTTCGAGCCTGGGCCAGGACATTTCATTTTTAGAAAAGCTTTGGAAGGTAGTCTTTAATATCATTATTGTTATAGTTATTATTATTATTATTATTAGTATTATTATTATTATTATTATTATCTATATCATTTTTATTATTATTATTACTAAAATTATAATTTTCTTTTATTTAAGATTATCATTGTTATTAAAACTATCCTACTTATTAAAACCATTATTATTATTACTATCATTATAATTATTACTACAACAAATATTATATATCTAAAATATATTTATATTACATAGTTTTATATTTTTATACAAAATATAATTTTATTAAGTAATACATAATATATAAATATCCTATACAATATAGATAGTAATATGATTATATATATGTAAAAATTAATCTTAATACATTATAAACTTAGTTAATTAATATTATACGTGTTAATATATATACTTGATATAGGTTCGTGAATCCAGGGCCAACCTTGCATTGTTCAGTTTCGTCGTATGAATATTTTTACTACAAAATATCGTACGGTGAGTTTCATTTGCTCCCTTTTACTCATTACATTTTTGGGCTGAGAATACATGCAATGTTTTAATAACCGTTTTACAATATTTATATGCGTGAGTTTCATTACTCCCTTTTTAAATGTTTTTGCAATATATATTTTTGGGACTGAGAATGCATGCGCTTTTATAAATGTTTTACGAAATAGACACAAGTAATCGAAACTACATTATATGGTTGAATGATCGAAATCGAATATGCCCCTTTTTATTAAGTCTGGTAATCTAAGAATTAGGGAACAGACACCCTAATTGACGCGAACTCTAAAGATAGATCTATCGGGCACAACAAGCCCCATCCAAAGTACCGGATGCTTTAGTACTTCGAAATTTATATCATGTCCGAAGGAGGATCCCGGAATGATGGGGGATATTCTTATATGCAAATTGTGAATGTCGGTTACCAGGTGTTCAATCCATATGAATGATATTTTTGTCTCTATGTATGGGACGTTTATTTATGAGGAATGAAAATCTTGTAGTCTATTAAAATGATGGAAATGATTATTTATGTTAAACTAATGAACTCACCAACCTTTTAGTTGACACTTGAAAGCATGTTTATTCTCATGTATGAAAGAAATCTTCCGCTGTGCATTTGCTCATTTTAAGGACATTACTTGGAGTCGATCATCGCTCTGGGATCAAATGTTGATGACTTCGTCCAGATGGATTAGGACGGGGCATTTCAGTTGGTATCAGAGCGGTGGTCTTAGCGAACCAGGTCTTGCATTAATGTGTCTAGCTGATAGTTGTTTAGATGCATAGGTGAGTCTGGACTTCGACTGTGTCTGTATGTCAAAAGTTTTGCTTATCATTTAGTGTCGAAAAATTATTTGCTTATCATTCTTAAAGTCTAGACACGTCTTACTGCCTCTATTGCATAGACAGTGTACAGATAAATTCTTATCTTAGCGTATCTGTTATTGTTACCTTTACCTGACAGCTTCCGTAGATTCCTCCGTAACTTATGGGATTTTAGTATTATATATGCATATGTAAATTATGTATTGCAGGGTACTAATCTACATCCTATATTCTAATTCTTATCGAAAATCCTTCATCTGATTGTGCGAGATGAATTCCTCAACAAGTTCGAATCTTCTCGGATTCCGACAGCTATTCCGACATGGATATTCACCTAAGCTCCGGAAGCAGTGTCACCAGAATGAATCAACCAATCATCCATCTCCAATTCATCTGATGAGTTCGTAGTCGACTTAACCAATGGAGACGCGAAGAAGGTGACCCTTTCCATCAACCAAATTCACCTCTTGGTGAAGAACCTGAAGCACTTACCGGCGAACCTGTCCGAAACACCATTTTCACACTCATCTCCAGAGTATCTCGCCACGATTATATTCTATCTAAAATTCTTAACCCATATTCTTTTGCTCGTTCCAACCGACAATCACCCCTGAATAATAAAAGAAGTCAACAAACTTCGCGCTCGAAAAATAAATTTGGAGAATATGGTGCAAAATGTACCAGCTTCAGCAACATCACCGACACCAACAGTACCATCAGTAACAGCACCAGTACCCAAGCTTCAACATCACTGCCTCAACATCTCATTCTGTACCGTGAGTATAATCACCGTTCTACATGACGTTCTACATCTTCGCTCTTCATGATGATTAAGTAATCTCTAATGTTTTAGAGATTATGTATACTAGTTCTAACGGTAAAACAAACGAGTTTAATATTATATTAACTCATTTAATCCATGATTACATCTGAAGAAAACATATATAAGTATATTTTCATAAAGATTGTAATTAAAAATTCTTTCGTACAAACTGTTAATGGTGAAAATATTTTAACGGGTAGGTAATACCCGATGAATATTTAGATTTCACATTAATAAGTTACAATGTATATTCTTCGAATCTGATTCAAAAGTCATTTACTATTCTATTTACAACCACCGATATACGTATCCATTCACCAAAGAATAACTATTTTAATTCAAATTCAATTTCATATTTGGATTTGGATTTATCATAATCCAACAAGTGGCATAATGAAGAAAACATTGGACAAAATAAAATTTGTTAGAAACAAACAAATTAACTATGAGAAATTTTGTTAAGAATTCACGCTAACTGTTTCCAGCTAACTGTTCCTAGCTAACTGATTACATTTTATTTATCGCAGTTTATTTATCGCAATTTAATTATCTCAATTTTATTTATCGTCATTTAATTTCTGTTATTTACTTTACGCACTTTATTTATCGTCATTTAATTTCTGTTATTTATTTTACACACTTTAAATATCGGGACACATATACAAGGTTTTGACATATCATATCGACCCATCTATATATATTATTTGGAATAACCATAGACACTCTATATGCAGTAATGCGGGAGTTAGCTATACAGGGTTGAGGTTGATTCTATAATAATATATATAGTTTGAGTTTTGATCGATTCTGAGACATGTACACGGGTCACGATACATATTAATTAATTCGAATATTATATATTAAATTATATATGAATTATTGGACTGTTAACTGTGAATTATCAACTGTGGACTAATGACTTTGGACAATTAAAATGAATTAAAATGTTGATTATAATATATGAAACTAAATAATTCTTCAAGTTGCCACTTGATTTCATCTTAAACGCCATTTGTATCTGGACAATTCTAATCTGCGTTCAAACCTTTCATGATTCTTGAAAACACCTCAATTGAAAGGATGAACCAACCGCACTTCATCTATGGAAGAAAAGATTGATGCATATAGTTATGCACCTGAAAACTCCCGGACCCTAAGTAAAAGTTTAATACGTGTCTGTGTTAGCTCTTTTGGCATTGTTATTACCGAAAATAACATTGCAACTCTTTTTCAAATTAGCCAACTTTATCACAGCTTCAATAAATCAACTTCAACTTCCATTCAAATTAGCCTTATTATAACCTCAATATATAAGTTTGCATGTCATCATCGGTACCAGAGAACCGTTTATATTTCACCACATTAGCAGTAAAATTACCAGCAACTTCAATGAATTTGGACTTTCCGAAAAATCATTATATTCATTGAAACCCCATCTTGTATTCACCTATACCCTGTAACAATAATTGCCATACCAATTACCAGGAATCAGCAACCAGTATTTCGAATCTCGTAGCATTTTTACATCAATAGTTATATGTATACATATAACAATTATCTCCTAGAATTACGATCTTCAATTCAGAAATTTTGAAAAGGTACCCAATTTACCAATCGATACTCTGAATGTTGAAAAAGCTGAATGAAGCAGCAGAAACTGTAGGCAACCGTAAAAGACCTTAGTCGTCGGAAGTTTGATGATAAAGAATAACATGTTGGAAAAGCTCAAAAATGTTGGAACTGGAAAATGGATAGAGTTAACCATGAAGGAGACCAAGGACAAATACAAGGACCATACCCTATATTCAAAGAATCCAGATAATTCTGGATCCGTTGAAATCTTTAGAGAATATCTTGCTCCAAAGTCATGTTAAAATCTTGTGGAAAATCTTTCTCCATCAACCATCGAACTTATAAATTCCAAAATATCATCATCAATATCTTCGATATTTCTGAGGATATTTTCATAAATATTCTCGTCCGAAATTATATACCTCTTCATGCTTCCTGTGTATCATTATATTGGAAACATTCAATAGAAAATTTAGTACCAAAAAGCAGATTATGCGAAACTATGAAGAAAGCCGTGGACAAATCACAAAGAATAAGTTTGACTTCAAAGAATCCAAATGATTCAATGTCTGCTAAAGTCTTTAGTGAATATCTTGCTCCTTACTCTAAACCCTTGCAGACAATAGTTTCTATCATCCTCTGATCTTAGATACTCCGAGATATTATCGTATCTTTCATTATAAATATCCTCCATATTTTTGGAGATATTTGTATAACTATTCTTATCTGAAATCATTAATCTTTTCGCGCTATCAGTGTTACATCATATAGAAACTGTTAGTTTCTATATTCTGTAAACTTTCAAGCTTAAAATATGAATGTTATTAAAGTAATGTTGAAAACTGATGCATGAGTTAGTATAATATAATGACACTTGATCAACGTGATTATATTACAGTAAGTCATGCTAAGTTTCTAATGAAACATGATGATTTACAGACTATAACATCATCATGTGCCATGTTACACGACTCTTACATTCTATCTAATCTATAAACATATCGGGAACATGTCTTCCTGATAGTTCTATCTTTTCCCTTGAATTCTGGTAATTTGACAAACCAAATCGTGCTACTACTTTCTTTCTTGTTTAGAACATCAGTGCATTCGAAACTCCATACTTACAAATTCTGGACCGTTACTCGCTTTACTAGAGGTCGAGAGGAGAATAAAAAGGCAAAGAGCTCCAAAATATAAGAGAAGATATAAAGCTCAATCACAACACGGAGGTTTCAAACCGGGGATATTAATACGAATAGCAATATAAAGACACAGTAGAATTAAGAATAGTATCCCCTCAAGGTAAAATTAGAAGTAAACAGATTCGTCAGGTGGAAGTTGGAAAAAGGAGAATGATTGTTAAGATAGTAAGGGTGAGGACGAGGATTTGAACTGGATTAAGCATTTGTTCAATCTTTTGAATTTGGGAATTGAGTATAGGAATGGTAAAAGTAATGGAACGGGAGAAGTTAATTTATAGTAAAATGTCTGATAGAGGAAGCAAGAAAGATCTCCGCATTTAATTAGAGAGATCCTAATTTCCTTATTCGCCGAAGAATCAAACCTTATAAATTTCGAAGATTTTCTTTTAAATCCCTGGAATTTCGGAATTTCACCAAGACAACGTCAAAAGTAAAGAAACACCTTATTTTCTAAATTCAATCATGACTACGTCAAAAGTTAAATCTCTATCTCAATCTTTTGTGATAGCTTCATTCGTACTCTTCAAATAATCAAATTGTTTTATCCATATTACTCAATGATGATAAAACTCTTTTGATCAGCTCATATTGTCAGGAAAACATATTTATTGTTAGCCATTACGACCTCACTCAAATTTCGGGACGAAATTTCTTTAACGGGTAGGTACTGTGATGACCCGGGAATTTCCGACCAAATTTAAACTTGATCTTTATATAGTTTTGACACGATAAGCAAAGACTGAAATGTTGAGTCTCGAAAATTTTTGAACTGTTTCATATATTCAATTATCCTTTGACCAATCCCAACGATTCACGAACAATTATTTGTAAATAAATATGTATATATATATATATATATATATATATATATATATATATATATATAGTTATATAAATAATAAGTAGATATATTAAATATAGTATATTAAATGATTATATGGAAAGTGAATATTACTGTTGCTTAATCACGTTTTAAAATTTTAAAAATATATTACATTAAACTTGTCTATTGTTGTTTTCCCACTTTTGAATTATACCACACAAGTTATTGATCCGTGAATAAAATTGAATGAGAATATTACTGTGTTTAGAAAGTGTCGGTAGGATGATCAATTTGAGGCTGCTAACTATTTGTTTATTATTATTTTAGTTGACACGCTTCTTTGATTTACTAATCTATCTATTCCATCTATTCCAATTCCTATCTAAGACATATGCTTATACATATGCATATACACAAAAAGAAAATGGAAAACCATTAACCTCCAATACCACAACCGAACACTATCCTCTCTCCCTAACTATCTCCCTCTCTCTCTCTCTTTCTTTTCTTCAACTCACGACCCAGAGGCTGCTAAGTTTAATTGTTTATGTGTTTGTAAAACAACATACACGAGCACCCTTATGGTCGATCAACCTACATCACCACACCTCCGTGGAATCACATCACCACCACCTTTGATCGACTACAAGCAACTGCTGCGTAAGTTTACTTGCTTCTATTCAAATAACAATCCACCACCTTATGAATTTACTTGAGTCAAGAACCAACCCATGTAATCTAATAGTCTTCGGTTCACCATAAACCATCACCACACCACCGCATTCTTTTATGTTTTCAAATGGAATCAACCATCATACGAACCATTCACCATCTAACCACCATAAAATACTAACAAGTAAATTGTTACAGCAACTGCAACTTCTTATGCTTTTATTTATACTATTCACCTTCTTCTTATTCTAGTCGATATTGATATTACGTTTTCTGTTGCTGGTCATAAAATACACACCCATATAGATTGCTAATACAACTCTACTTACCATTTTTGCTTGAACAATCTATAAACCAAACTCCATGTCTACTGCAGCTACACTTATGTGTTTCAGTTGAAGGCAGTAGCATAAACTGCTATAGTTGTGTTGTTGTTTCATAAAATCGAGCAAACCCAATCGCCACCACTGTTATTTTATGTTGCTAAGCCGTGATTTCTGATTCAATCTTATAAACAAAACCGTTCACCATCTCAACCGCTACTACTACTTCCTTTCCTTCTTATTATTCTTTGTAAAACTCACCTGTTTTACTCCTAAACCACAGCCGTTTTTACTCTAATTATTTACATGATTAGTCCAGTGAAATAGTGAAGTTGATAATGTTAATGTTTATCTCTTGTAACCAGCTGTCATCTTAGAAAAGGAAATGAATTATTGTTAGCTTTTATGTAGGGTCAAGCTACAATTTTTTTTTCCTGGGGGACTGCTGCATCTTTCGTTTGAGTATCCAAATAAAACACAAAATCTTATTTGGACTTGCAATTGGACTAATGGTACTTGGGCCGTAATATTTATTTTTGTTGGGCCTTGAAACAACTAATAGAATGATGATGATCCTGTGAGGAAACGAGTTGAGGAAGATAGGAAACCACAGATTGAGGCCACGGTTGTTAGGATTATGAAAGTGAGAAGAGTAATAAAAAAAATGAAGAACGAAGAAGATGATACGTGACTCCATGATGAAAATGATAGGCGAATATTGATTATGATAATATAGATGATCATATGATGAAGATAAGATTATGATTATAATTCATGATTTTATGTGATAATTATAATAATAAATAATATTTGATGATATTATTATAGTAACGATGATGAATTGATATAGTTAGGATGAAATATAGATGATGATTTTGATGATGATGAATAGTTCTGGGTCTTGAGGAAGAAGAAGAATAGTACATGTTAAAAGGAACTAAGATCCTTATTATAATAGAAAAATAAAGACAGAGGAATGGTATGGAAGTATGTTTGGGAATTAGGAGGTCCTGTGTTCGAATCCAGGCCACCACAATATATTTTTTAATTATCAGAAGAAGCTGGGCTGTGTTAAAAAGCTTGGACCTGTTGGGCCGAATGCTTGTGTTGATGGGCCGTTTCTAATTAAATGATTAGGAATTGCTGTTGGGCCTAAACAGATAGTATACGGGTTATATCCTTATGAGATGGGTGTATATCAGAAAAGCTGAAGTGGTGGAATGGCTGAGAAGGTTGTTGGGATTTCGAGAGGTCATGGGTTCGAGCCTGGGCTAGGACATTTTATTTTTAGAAAAGCTTTGGAAGGTAGTCTTTAATATCATTATTGTTATAGTTATTATTATTATTATTAGTATTATTATTATTATTATTATCTATATCATTTTTATTATTATTATTACTAAAATTATAATTTTCTTTTATTTAAGATTATCATTGTTATTAAAACTATCCTACTTATTAAAACCATTATTATTATTACTATCATTATCATTATTACTACAACAAATATTATATATCTAAAATATATTTATATTACATAGTTTTGTATTTTTATACAAAATATAATTTTATTAAGTAATACATAATATATAAATATCCTATACAATATAGATGGTAATATGATTATATATATGTAAAAAATAATCTTAATACATTATAAACTTAGTTAATTAATATTATACGTGTTAATATATATACTTGATATAGGTTCGTGAATCCAGGGCTAACCTTGCATTGTTCAGTTTCGTCGTATGAATATTTTTACTACAAAATATCGTACGGTGAGTTTCATTTGCTCCCTTTTACTCATTACATTTTTGGGCTGAGAATACATGCAATGTTTTAATAACTGTTTTACAATATTTATATGCGTGAGTTTCATTACTCCCTTTTTAAATGTTTTTGCAATATATATTTTTAGGACTGAGAATGCATGCGCTTTTATAAATGTTTTACGAAATAGACACAAGTAATCGAAACTACATTATATGGTTGAATGATCGAAATCGAATATGCCCCTTTTTATTAAGTCTGGTAATCTAAGAATTAGGGAACAGACACCCTAATTGACGCGAACTCTAAAGATAGATCTATCGGGCCTAACAAGCCCCATCCAAAGTACCGGATGCTTTAGTACTTCGAAATTTATATCATATCCGAAGGAGGATCCCGGAATGATGGGGATATTCTTATATGCAAATTGTGAATGTCGGTTACCAGGTGTTCAATCCATATGAATGATATTTTTGTCTCTATACATGGGACGTTTATTTATGAGGAATGAAAATCTTGTAGTCTATTAAAATGATGGAAATGATTATTTATGTTAAACTAATGAACTCACCAACCTTTTGGTTGACACTTGAAAACATGTTTATTCTAAGGTATGAAAAAAATCTTCCGCTGTGCATTTGCTCATTTTAAGGACATTACTTGGAGTCGATCATCGCTCTGGGATTAAATATTGATGACTTCGTCCAGATGGATTAGGACGGGGCATTTCACAATAGCACATCGTATTTTAAATGTGTTTCCTGAAGCCTTTCACTCTTTTTGCGCACGTCATCTATTCATGAACATAAAAACGATGTCCAACAAATTCAAATATTTTGAATGACACTATTGGAAAATGGTTAAGGCTTACCGTTTGTCAGATTTTCAAGATCATGTTAGTGTATTTCAACGAAGATTAAAAGCGTCTCACAAGTATCTAAATGACGTTGGTTTCAACAAATGGTCCAGAAGTCAAGCTGATCATGTTAGGTATGCATACCTTACTAGCAATAGTGTAGAGTCTATTAACGCTCTATCCAAACATGCTCGCAAACTACCAGTTTGCATGTTATTGGAAATTTTTCGCGCTTCAATACAGGATTGGTTTTTCAAACATCACAACAAAGCAGTTAGTCTTACTTCAACGGTTACTCCATATGTTGAACGGAAATTAGGCAAGATGTAATGACCCGGAATTTTCCGACCAAATTATACTTATGAGATTAATATTTACATAAATTAAACCATACCAACATGATAAGCAATCCAAATTGTTGAGACTTGTGTTTTTGAAAAGAGTTTTACACAACGTTTGACCGTCCAATATGACCGATGATATCACGAACTATATAACATACGATAATTATACGTTTGTGTATATATATGTATTTATATATATTTAACATGATTTAAGGATGGTTTAACATCTCATTGTGTACTAATGATAATGAGTTATAAGTATATTTTGAAACTACTAACTTAAGTTTTCAAAACGATGACTATACGTAACATTCTTTGATATATATACTTATAATCTATAATGCTTATACATGTATCGTATATATAATGTATTTAATCACTTTTTAAGGACTTAAATACATAAAACAATATAAGTATATTCACAAAAGATAGCTATATTTGAATTCTCGTTCCATTTCCTCAAGATTTCTATACGTATATCTAGGGTATATGTACCCGTATCATACCCAGCTTCTATACGTATTTACTATTAGTATATACACATCAAATCAACATCCTAATCAACATTATTACTGCCCTAGATATGAGGTAACTAGAATTTGTCAAGTAGTATGAATTATTAGTAAGAAAACAAAATTAGGAATCCTTTTTTTTTATATAAACTAAAAACGTTTTTATAAATGAACACCATTTCTTCACTCCATTTTCTCATACCTACACCCTCATTTATCTCTCAAAATACTCCTAACTTCATACTTGATCATCTTCAAGCATTTTCCCCATCATTTAGCTTCAATTACAAGCCTTAAACACCATAAGAAAACTCTTTCAAGAACATATCAAAATAACCACCCATTTGAAGAAGTTTACTTCCAACCTTTTGATCTAACTCCACCACTCTTTGATTCCAAGATTATTTCTTATCTTTTGCAGTAACTTTGTCCAAGTAACTTGAGGTAGTAACCTTGTTCATAATCTTATTCAATTCATATTCATATAGCTATCTTATTTTGTGGTATAAAATTTTAACAACAAGAACATGGTTTGAATGATTTCAAACTTGTTCGCAAACTAAATAGATCCTTATAACTTGACTTTTAAAACACTTCAAGACCTGTAATATATCATAATGATATGCTAACCTAACAAAATATAACTTGGTTTTACAAAGAACATCTTAAAAACTGAATCTACGTCGTCAGAGTGCAACCGGGGGCTGTTTTGGGTTGGATAATTGAAAACCATCTTGAACTTTGAATTGGAAGTTCATGTTCTGGAAAAATGATATTTCTTATGAATATGTTAACACATAAAAATTTCATGGTTTAACTCAAAGTGTAAGTATTTTTAGAAAAATGATCATTAAATGTTGTTTTTATGATGGAAAATAATCACTTTCATAAGTTTCACCAAAGTTTGACCTATAACCTATGATTTCGAATACAAACTAAGATATTTTCAGTTCATATTCTTAAAATTTGACTCGATCCAAGGAAGTGGCAAATTGAACCAACAAAAACGGAGTTGTAATGAAGAAACTACGACTAAAACAAGATTGGGTATCCGAAGCTAGTTTAGCTACGAAAATATTTGGAGAAAAAGTAAATTAATCATATCTTTTCTAATTAATATGATATTTTATATATAATTACTTATGAGTTGATTTTATATATTTCAGGACCACCCGTAAACAACACGAGAAGATTAATCATAAGACCTCATGATTGTACGCAACACGTCATTTGACAACACGGTACTTTATGTACGCAACACGTCATTTGACAACATGGTACCATGGGTCGAGATTAATTCTGATCAATACGAATATGATGGGGTCTTTATTTATTTTATTTAAGCAACTAATTGTGGACCACTAACATCAGACTGCTAACTACGGACTAAGAAAATATTAAAAGTATTAAAAGTATATATATATGTAACGATTACTTAAAAAGAAAATATGTTGATATATTATATATATGGTTAGGTTCGTGATATCTATCGGAGACCAAGTCGAATTAAATACCTTCAAGGAAAAAGTGAGTTTCATTTGCTCCATTTTTAATTGCTTTTGCAATATATATTTTTGGGCTGAGAATACATGCGCTGCTTTTATAAATGTTTACAAAATAGACATAAGTACTTAAAAATATATTCTACGTTGAGTTGTACCACTGGCATATTTCCCTGTAGCTTGGTAACTACTATTTACATGGGTATTGTAAACGCGAATCCTGTTGATAGATCTATCAGGCCTGACAACCCCAACCGGACTGGACGACCAGTATTCAACGATTGCACAGTACTTCGTTTTGGTGACTACACTTGGTACGGTGTAGTGAGATTTCATAATAAAGAGAATATGCGACGTTGATTAAATGTTAAGTATGGTTACCAAGTGCTCAACCACTTAGAATGCTTTACATACACTTGCGAGTGTATTATGTTTATGATTATGAAATCTTGTGGTCTATTAACATATTGAAATAATTGTTATGATAAACCTATGAACTCACCAACGTTTTGGTTGACACTTTAAAGCATGTTTATTCTCAGGTACGAATTAAGTCTTCCGCTATGCATTTGCTCAATATAAGGACATTACTTGGAGCCGATCATCGCAATGGGACCAAATGTTGATGACTTCGTCCAGGTGGATTAGGACGGGTCCTTTCAGTTGGTATCAGAGCGGTGGTCGTAGCGAACCAGGTCTTGCATTAGTGTGTCTAACTAGTAGTTGTTAAGATGCATTAATGAGTCTGGACTTCGACCGTGTCTACATGTCAAAAGTTTTGCTTATCATTTCTAGTCGGAAATCATCTGCTTATCATCCTTAGGAAATTACCTGCTTATCATTCATAAGTCTAGACACGTTTTACTGCATTTACTGCATTGATAGTGTATAGACGAATTCTTATCTTAGCATATCTGTTATTGCGAACTTTGACTGATATCTTTTCAAAGATTCTCCGTAATTTACGGAATTTTGGTATTATATATACATATGTAAATTATGTATTGAAGAGTACCAAATCTAACTCCTATAATCTATTCCATACCAAAAATTCATTTTCCCCATTATACAAGATGGATTCCGCATCTAGTTCGAATTCTTCAGATTCCGACAGTTATGCCGATATGGATTTCCATTCAGGCTCCGAAAGCAGCGTCACCGGAATGGATCAACCAATTTCCCATAATCTATTCTGGATGAATTGGGGATGAGTTCGTAATATACTAAATCACTGGAGACAAGAAGAAGGTGATCCATTCCATCCACCAAATTGCCCTCTTGGTGATGAACCTGAAGCACTTACCGGCGAACCTATTCGAAACACCATTTTCTCTCTCATTTCTAGAGTATCTCGTCACGATTATATACTATCCCATATTACAAATCTTGTTCATTTGCTCGCTCCAACCGCCAATCATCCCGGTGTACTAGCAGAAGTTAACGAACTTCGCGCTCGCGTGACGGCTTTGGAGAACATGGTGTGAAGGTTGCAAACACCGGCAGCAGCACCAGCAGCATAATCAGCACCACCATCAATAACATCAACAATACCATCATCACCACTAACAAACAACATCCTTATCACACGTCTCGACATCATAATCTGTCCCACAAACATCAACATCATACGCACCATTGATACTAAGGAGTACCAACAATAATGAACGATGAAGTATTGATCCATAACTTCATTGATATTCTGCGAAGAATATGTGGTTTCAAAAAGTTTTAGAGATTTCTTATTCTAGCTCAAACCGAAAAGAAAATGAGATTAATATCATATTAACTCATTAAATTCATGATTTCATCTGAAGAAAATATATATGTATATATGTTTTCATAAAGATTGTAATTAAAAGTTCTTTTGTACAAAATATTAATGGTGAATTTTTTTTCTTAACGGGTAGGTAATACCCGAGGAATAATTAGATTTCATCTTAATAAGTTACATTGTACATTCGTCGAAGCTGATTCAATAGTCATTTACTATCATACTTACAACCACCGATATACGTATCCGTTCACCGCAGAATAACCATTTTCATTCAAATTCATATTTGGATTTTGACTTCCCAGAATCCAACAAGTGGCATATGAAGAAAACATATGACAAAATAAAATCTGTTAGAAACAAACAAATTAACTATGAAAAATTTTGTTAAGAATCCACGCTAACTGTTCCAGTTAACTGCTCCTAGCTAACTGATTACATTTTATTTATCGCAATTTAATTATCACACTTTTATTTATCGTCATTTAATTTCTGTAATTATTTTACGCACTTTAAATATCGGGACACGTATACAATGTTTTGACATATCATATCGACGCATCTATATATATTATTTGGAATCACCATAGACACTCTATATGCAGTAATAATCGAGTTCTCTATACAGGGTTGAGGTTGATTCTACAATAATATATATAGTTTGAGTTGTGATCGAGTCTGAGACGTATACGGGTCACGACACGTATTAATTAATTCGTATATTATATATTAAACTATATATGAATTATTGGACTGTTACTGTGGACTATCGACTGTGGACTAATGACATTGGACAATTAAAATGAATTAAAATATTGATTATAACATAGGAAACTAAACATTTCTTCAAGATTGCCACTTGATTTCATCTTAAACCTCATTGTATCTCGACGATTACAATCAACGTTCAAATCTATCATGATTCTTAAAAACAACTCAATCGAGAGGATAAACCAACCGCACTTCATCTACGAAAGAAAAGATTGATGCATATAGTCATGCACCTGAAAAACTCTCGGAAACTGAGTAAACATTTGACACGTATCTGTTCTAGTTCCTTTGACATTGTTATTACCGAAGATCGTTTTGCAATCCCTTTCCAAAGTAGCTAATTTTGTCACAGCTCCAGCAAGTCAACTCCGACTTTTCATCTGAAACAACTTTATTATAACCGCGATATATATGCGTACTCTTTATTGTTACTGGGGAACCTTTTATATTTCACAATATTACCATCAGCGATTAATCATTCTAAAAACACAATTCTCCTTAAACTACCTCGGTTTGATAACCGATGACCCAGATCAGTTAACTTTGAAAATGCTGACGAAGCAGCATGTTGTAGATGATCTTAATGGCTAAAAGTTTGATGATAAAGAAAGGAGTGTTAGGAACGCTCGATAGAAAATTTAGTACCGAAAAGCGGATTATGCGAAACTATGAAGAAAGCCGTGGACAAATCACAAAGAATAAGTTTGCCTTCAAAGAATTCAAATGATTCTGTGCCTGCTGAAATCGTTAGCAAACATCTTATTTCTCATTCTAAACCTTCACAGACAAATCTTCTTCATCATCCATTGATATTAGAAATTCTAAGATATTCTCGTATGTTCTATTATAAATATCCTCCATATTTCTGGCGATATTTTCACAACTATTCTTATCTGAGATCATTTATCTCTCCGTAATATCTGCAACATAAAAGAAACTGTGTTAGTTTCTAAATTCTGAAACCTTCGAGTTTAAAATATGAATGTTTTGAAGTAGTGTTGGGAACTGAAGCATGGATTAGTATAATATAATGACACTTGATCAACGTCATTATATTACAGTAAGTCATGCTGAGTTTCTAATGAAGCATGATGATTCACAGTACCGTCATCATGTGCCATTTACACGACTCTTACATTCTATCTAATCTCTAAACATATCAAGAGAATATTTTTCTGGATAACTCGGTCTTCTCCAGGGTATTCTGGTAATTTAACAAATCAAAATCGTTTTATTACCATTTTCTTCTTAGAGCATTAGCTATGTTCATTCTGAATTTCATATCTACGAATTCCGGACCATTACTCGCTTGACTCGAAGTCGGGAAGAGAAAACGAAGGCATGAAGCTCCGAAAAATAATGAAGAATATAAACTCCGATAATAACCCCGAAATTACAAATCGTGTATATTGATGCAGATAGCAATATAGAGACACGGGAGAATTAGAAACACTATAAACACAAGAGTATAGTAGAAGTAAATAGATTCTTCTGGTGATAGATGAAAAAGAAGAATGACAGATATAAAAGTTAGGAGTATATCAAGAATCAGGACTGGATGGAGCATATTGATGAATGCTTTAAAGTAAGAATCAAGGGAGAAAGAATAGAAGGTGTGAGTTGTGGAAAATAAGGAAACGAAGGGGTGAATTTATAGTGAAATATCCGACAGAGCAATCGAAACATATTATTACATATAATCAAAGAAGATCCTGATTTCCTTAATCACCAAAGAACCAAATCTTATTACGTAAGATTCTCTTTAAATCCCTTAAATCCCGGAAATCAATCATAACTACGTCATCGGTTAAGACGAATATATTTTACTCATCTCACTCTTTTACGATAGTCTCATTTATATTCTTCGCATAATCGAATCGTTTTATCTACATTACTCAATGATGATAAAACTCCATTATCACCTTATATTTGTCATGAAAACCTTCTTATTGTTATCCATAACAACCTCTATCAAATTTCGGGGACAAAATTTCTTTAACGGGTAGGTACTGTAATGACCCGGAATTTTCTGACCAAATTATACTTATGAGATTAATATTTACATAAATTAAACCATACCAACATGATAAGCAATCCAAATTGTTGAGACTTGTGTTTTTGAAAAGAGTTTTACACAACGTTTGACCGTCCAATATGACTGATGATATCACGAACTATATAACATACGATAATTATACGTTTGTGTATATATATGTATTTATATATATTTAACATGATTTAAGGATGGTTTAACATCTCATTGTGTACTAATGACAATGAGTTATAAGTATATTTTGAAACTACTAACTTAAGTTTTCAAAACGATGACTATACGTAACATTCTTTGATATATATACTTATAATCTATAATGCTTATACATGTATCGTATATATAATGTATTTAATCACTTTTTAAGGACTTAAATACATAAAACAATATAAGTATATTCACAAAAGATAGCTATATTTGAATTCTCGTTCCATTTCCTCAAGATTTCTATACGTATATCTAGGGTATATGTACCCGTATCATACCCAGCTTCTATACGTATTTACTATTGGTATATACACATCAAATCAACATCCTAATCAACATTATTACTGCCCTAGATATGAGGTAACTAGAATTTGTCAAGTAGTATGAATTATTAGTAAGAAAACAAAATTAGGAATCCTTTTTTTTTATATAAACTAAAAACGTTTTTATAAATGAACACCATTTCTTCACTCCATTTTCTCATACCTACACCCTCATTTATCTCTCAAAATACTCCTAACTTCATACTTGATCATCTCCAAGCATTTTCCCCATCATTTAGCTTCAATTACAAGCCTTAAACACCATAAGAAAACTCTTTCAAGAACATATCAAAATAACCACCCATTTGAAGAAGTTTACTTCCAACCTTTTGATCTAACTCCACCACTCTTTGATTCCAAGATTATTTCTTATCTTTTGCAGTAACTTTGTCCAAGTAACTTGAGGTAGTAACCTTGTTCATAATCTTATTCAATTCATATTCATATAGCTATATTATTTTGTGGTATAAAATTTTAACAACAAGAACATGGTTTGAATGATTTCAAACTTGTTCGCAAACTAAATAGATCCTTATAACTTGACTTTTAAAACACTTCAAGACCTGTAATATATCATAATGATATGCTAACCTAACAAAATATAACTTGGTTTTACAAAGAACATCTTAAAAACTGAATCTACGTCGTCAGAGTGCAACCGGGGGCTGTTTTGGGTTGGATAATTAAAAACCATCTTGAACTTTGAATTGGAAGTTCATGTTCTGGAAAAATGATATTTCTTATGAATATGTTAACACATAAAAATTTCATGGTTTAACTCAAAGTGTAAGTATTTTTAGAAAAATGATCATTAAATGTTGTTTTTATGATGGAAAATAATCACTTTCATAAGTTTCACCAAAGTTTGACCTAAAACCTATGATTTCGAATACAAACTAAGGTATTTTCAGTTCATATTCTTAAAATTTGACTCGATCCAAGGAAGTGGCAAGTTGAACCAACAAAAACGGAGTTGTAATGAAGAAACTACGACTAAAACAAGATTGGGTATCCGAAGCTAGTTTAGCTACGAAAATATTTGGAGAAAAAGTAAATTAATCATATCTTTTCTAATTAATATGATATTTTATATATAATTACTTATGAGTTGATTTTATATATTTTAGGACCACCCATAAACAACACGAGAAGATTAATCATAAGACCTCATGATTGTACGCAACACGTCATTTGACAACACGGTACTTTATGTACGCAACATGTCATTTGACAACATGGTACCATGGGTCGAGATTAATTCTGATCAATACGAATATGATAGGGTCTTTATTTATTTTATTTAAGCAACTAATTGTGGACCACTAACATCAGACTGCTAACTACGGACTAAGAAAATATTAAAAGTATTAAAAGTATATATATATGTAACGATTACTTAAAAAGAAAATATGTTGATATATTATATATATGGTTAGGTTTGTGATATCTATCGGAGACCAAGTCAAATTAAATACCTTCAAGGCAAAAGTGAGTTTCATTTGCTCCCTTTTTAATTGCTTTTGCAATATATATTTTTGGGCTGAGAATACATGCGCTGCTTTTATAAATGTTTACAAAATAGACACAAGTACTTAAAAATATATTCTACGTTGAGTTGTACCACTGGCATATTTCCCTGTAGCTTGGTAACTACTATTTAGATGGGTATTGTAAACGCGAATCCTGTTGATAGATCTATCGGGCCTGACAACCCCAACCGGACTGGACGACCAGTATTCAACGGTTGCACAGTACTTCGTTTTGGTGACTACACTTGGTACGGTGTAGTGAGATTTCATAATAAAGGGAATATGCGACGTTGATTAAATGTTAAGTATGGTTACCAAGTGCTCAACCACTTAGAATGCTTTACATACACTTGCGAGTGTATTATGTTTATGATTATGAAATCTTGTGATCTATTAACATATTGAAATGATTGTTATGATAAACCTATGAACTCACCAACCTTTTGGTTGACACTTTAAAGCATGTTTATTCTCAGGTACGAATTAAGTCTTCCGCTGTGCATTTGCTCAATATAAGGACATTACTTGGAGCCGATCATCGCAATGGGACCAAATGTTGATGACTTCGTCAAGGTGGATTAGGATGGGTCCTTTCACAAGAGGACGAACAAATCAAGAAGATGACAAGCATTTCCATCGATAAACAATCTAATAGAGGTGCGTAATGGAAGGAAACATCCTCGTTAATCTAGAAGATAGAATGTGATGACCCAGAAATTTCGACTAAATTTAAACTTAATCTTTGTATGATTAACATTTCCGACACGATAAGCAAAGTCTGTAAAACTGAATCTCAAAATTTTTGAATTACTTTTATATATTTAAATACCCTTCGGTTGTTTTCGACGATTCGCGAACAATTATATGTAAATAGATACATATATACTATAACATGAAAAGGTAACAATGTATTAATTATTTGATACCGTACATTAAACTTATTGGTTTAAATATCTATTCGAATGTATATGATAAGTTGAAATATTTATTATTAAAATTTATTTATAAATAACTTCCAATGTGTATTTAAAAACTGATTTATGTATATTAAAAAGATATATACATATATATAATAAACGATAGTAACATTCGTTTATTGATTCAATTGATATTTAGTTAAGTTAACTAAAGCGTTTAAGATGAACCAGTTAAACACTAATTTGTTACAGTGTTTTCAAATTGCCACATTACTCAAAATGCTACAGTGTTTTCGAAAATCACTATTTGCTACAGTGAAATTGACTTTGCTACAGTGAATTACAAGTCTACTATGCACAAGAATAAAATATAATATATAAATAATTATATTAATTATTTATATATTTATATTTATTTTATATTATGTCGACAAGCTAGGAGCCAAAACAATGTGAGCTGTCCCTGGTCCTCATGCGAGTCGCATGGCCAGAAGGTCATTTCCATGCGAGTCGCATGACTCCAGATTTCAGGCCAGGTTCTATAAATTGCAACATTTTCTGCCGAGTAAAGAAAGAAAAAAAAAACACACACATACATATTACTCCGTATTTATTTTATTTATTAATTATATTATTATTATTATTATTATTATTATTATTATTATTATTATTATTATTAATAAGATTATTATTAATCTTATTATTTTTTATTATTATTAGTGTTATTATTTTTGCGATACAAAAATAATAATGTACATCAAATATTACGACGGAGTGCTGTCCAAGTAATTTTCAAAATGAGTTTTCGAGCAAGCTAGAGCTAAGGAAATTATGGGTTATTGCCAAGGAGGTTATGGGTAATGTTCGGGGGTATTTTTTTTCTGAATCAAACCTCGTGTTTATCATCTCCGATGCGTCTACGTGCTTTCCTGCAATATTGTATATCAATATTAAACAGTGAGTTCATTTGATTCCCTTTTACTCTTTATATTTTTGGGACTGAGAATACATGCGCTATTTTTACAACTGCTTTATTAAATGCTTTTGAAATATATTTTTAACTGCGAATACATGCAAATGCTTTATTAACCGATATACAATATTTATATGCGTGAGTTTCATTGATCCCTTTTTAATTGCTTTTGCAATATATTTTTGGGCTGAGAATACATGCACTTTATTTTAAACGCAATGGATACAAGTACATACTAAATTCTACACTGAGTTTGAACCGAAAATCCCTTAACTTTGGTAACTAGTAACTGCCAGTTATAAGAACTGGTGGGCGCGAGTAGTAGTATATGGATCCATAGGGCTTGACATCCCCGTTCGAGCTAGAGCGCTAGCCTTTTAACGGACGTATGCTATTTGAGAAGCGTACACGTTGGTTTGCGTGTATTATTAAGATGATTATACAGAGGGTACAAATTATATAAACGTTAAAGTTTAGTTACCAGGGTGCTCAATTTTGTAGAACCGATTGATAAACGTTTCGGATGAAACAACTGAAATCTTGTGGTCCACCTTTTATTTAAAACATAATGATAAACGTTTTGAATGAAACAACTGAACTTTTGTAATCCACATTGATATACGGATTATGTGTAATATTAAAACTATGAACTCACCAACCTTTGTGTTGACACTTGAAGCATGTTTATTCTCAGGTTTCTAGAAGTCTTCCGCTGTTTGCTCATACGTGATACAAGTTATGTGCTTGGAGTCATACATGCTATATACAAGAAACTTGCATTCATCAAACCATTACCATGTATCTTATTTTGACTGTATTGTCAACAGATGTATTATTGTAAACCATTTAAATGGTGATTGTCTATACGTAGGAATCATCAGATGTAAAAAAACCTGGAATTTATATATTCATTTATGAAATACCTTTTCAAACGAATGCAATGTTACAAAACGTATCACATAGAGGTCAAATACCTCGCAATGAAATCAATGAATGACGTGTTCGTCCATATGGATTTGGAGCGATCGTCACAGTTGGTATCAGAGCGTTGGTCTTAGCGAACCAGAATTTGCATTAGTGTGTCTAACCGGTTATTGTTAGGATACATTAGTGAGTCTGAACTTCGACCATGTCTGCATGATAAAAGTTGTTGCTTATAATTTTTTTGTTAGAAATTACCTGCTTATCATTCCTTATGTGGAAAATTACCTGCTTATCATTTGTAGTCTAGACACACCTTATTGCATGGATTGCATGACTAGTGTATAGACAAAATGAATATCTTAGCGTATCTGTTACTGTTACCTTTACTTGACAGTTTCCGAAAGTTTCTCCATAATTTACGGATCCTTTGTACTATATAAAGGTATTCTATGTAATTAAAATATCATCCGATATCCGAAAATCATTTCACATCGAAAATTATTTATCTAACCGTGTAAGATGAATTCTGCAAGTAATTCGAGTTCTTCGGATTCCGATATGAATTTCCACCTGAGTTCCGAAAGCAGTGTAACCGGAATGAATCAACCAATCAGTCATCACCAATTCTGGATGAATTGGGGATGGGTTCGTAATCAACTTAATCAATGGAGACAAGAGGAAGGCGATCCTTTCCACCAACCGAATTCACCTCTTGGTGAGGAACCTGAGGCACTTACCGGCGAACCTGTATGAAACACTATCTTCACCCTCATTTCCAGGATATCTCGCAACGATTATATGATAACCAAAATTTTAAACTTTATTCATCCTCTCGTACCAACCGCCAATCATCCCGGAATAATAGAAGAAGTTAACGAGCTTCGCGCTCGAGTTGTGGCTTTGGAGAATATGATGCACAATTTGCAGGCATCACAGGCAGCACCGGTAGCACCACCAGTACCAGCAGCACAACCAACAACAGTACCAGTACCACCAACAACAACATCCACACCGGAAACCTCAACCTCACAATCTGTTCCACGAGTATCAACCTCATATGCACCGTAGGCACCAAAGAATACTAATAACCATAAACGATGAAGTATTGATTCATAACTTCATTGGAGAAATATCATGCGACGATTATGTAATCTTTAATATAGAAGAGATTATTCGTTTCTAGTTCCAACCGAAAATCAAATGAGTTTAATAACTCATTAAATCTATATTACATCTGAAGGAAATATACATACATATATTTTCATAAAGATTGTAATTGAAAATCCTTTTGTACAAACTGTTAATGATAAGAATATTTTAATGGGTAGGTAATACCCTAGAAATATATAAATTCCACATTAATATGTTACACTATACATTCTTCAATTCTGATTCAGCAATCATTAACTATACTGCTCAAACCTATAGATATACGTATCTGTTCATCGCAGAATAACCATTTTCATTCAATTTAATATTCTAATTTCGATAGATCAGAATCCAAGTCAAGATTAAACGAAAAACATCACTCTTAGATTCCTACATCTTTCAAAACCATGCTTCGAAACCCATGCTTTGAATTCAGAACAGTACTAGAACATCATATGATTATATTTTGCGTTCAAACCCATCGAAATTCTTGGAAACACTTCAACTAATGAACAAACGAGAAGACAAACCAACTACACGATATCTACGAGAAGAAAGATTTGTACTTATAATCATATATCTGGAAAGCTCTCGAAACCTAAGTAAAACTTTAACACGTATCTGTGATAAATCCTTCGGCATTATTATTACTGAAAGTAACCTTGCAATTCCTTTTTAAAAAGTATCCAGTATTATCACCCATTCAACTAGTCAACGACGACCTTTCAGACTTATAACTTTGGCATATACGTTTTTGTTACTGGGGAACCTTTTATGTTCCACCATATTAGCAGTAAATGTACCAGCGACTCCGTCACTCTGCTATTTGAAACTCTCCGGAAATCACTATATATACATTGAAACCCTATCATGTACTCATCCACATCTTGTAACAATAGTTGCCATTCCAACTATCGGGAATTTGCAATCAGTATTTTGAAATCTTGCAGCACGTCTACGCCAACAGTTATATGTGTACATATAACGTCTACCTCCTCGAATTACATACTTCGAATGTGAAGTTTTTGAAAAACACCCCAAACTATGAAACTAGTTCTCTGAAATTGGAACAATGCTGATGAAGCAGCAAAAACTGTAAACGACCTTAACAGTCAAAAGTTTGATGATAAAGAATAATATGGTGGTAAAGTTGAGAAAAAGAGAAGGTTTGAAACTGGAAAACGGATTGAGCAAAGTATGAAGGAGGGTTGTGGATAAATCACAAAGACTAAACCTGCCTTCAAAGAATACAAATGATTCAGTATCTGCTGAAGTCATTAACGAATACCTTGCTCCTGATACTAAACCCCTACGGACAATATTCTTCATCATCCTTCGATATTAGAAATTCTAAGATATTATCATATCTTTCATTATAAATATCTTCGATATTTCTGAAGATATCTTCATAACTATTATCATCCGAAATTATTTATCTCTTCACGCTATCTGTGTTACATCATAAAAGAAACTATTTTAGTTTCTAATTTCTGAAAATTTTGAAAAATGGATGTTTTTGAAGTAGTGTTGGGAACTGAAGCATGAGTTAGTATAATATAATGACACTTGATCAACGTGATTATATTACAGTAAGTCATGCTGAGTTTCTAATGGAACGTGATAAAGGTTCACAGATCCCACCCTCATAATGAACCATGTTACATAACTCTTTTATTCTATTTAACCTCTAAACATATCAAGAAAATATTTTCTTGATGATTCGGTCTTTTCCGGATATTCTGGTAATTTGACAAATCAAGATCGTGCCATTACGATTACCTTCTTAGAACATTAACTATGTTCATTCTGAAATGTATAGCTACGAATTCTGGACCAGTATCCGCTTGACTTAAGGTCGGGAAGAGAAAACGAAAGCATGAAGCTCCGAAATATAATGGAAAATAAAAGCCAGATAAAAACACATAAATTTACAAACCGTGTATATCAATGCGTATAGCAATATAAAGACACGGGAGAATGATAAATACAACTATCCCTAGAGCATAATAGAAATAAATAGATTCTTCTGGTGGGAGCTGGAAAAGAAGGATGAGTGTGGCAAACGTCAATATTAGGTCAAGAACCAGAACTGGATTAAACATTTTCACAATCTTTTGAATGTATTAATTGGGAAAGAAAGTAGAAGTGGTGAAAATAAATGAAACGGAAGAGGTCAATTTATAGCGAAATATCAGACATAGCAATCGAGGTAGATTACGCATTTAATCAAAGGAAATCATAATTTCCTTAATTCCCGAAGAATCAAATCTTATTTAGATAATGAAGATTTTCTATTCCTTAAATTCCGGAAATCAATCGTTACTACATCAAGAGATAAGACGCATCTCTATTCTCCATTTCACTCAATTACGATAACTTCTCTTATAAGCTCTGAGTAATTGGATTGTTTTATCCATATTACTCAACGGTAATAAAATTCTATTTATCAACTCATATTCGTCATGAAAACATTTTTATTGTTAGCCATGACGACCTCACTCAAATTTCGGGACGAAATTTCTTTAACAGGTAGGTACTGTGATGACCCAGAAATTTCGACTAAATTTAAACTTAATCTTTGTATGATTAACATTTCCGACACGATAAGCAAAGTCTGTAAAACTGAATCTCAAAATTTTTGAATTACTTTTATATATTTAAATACCCTTCGGTTGTTTTCGACGATTCGCGAACAATTATATGTAAATAGATACATATATACTATAACATGAAAAGGTAACAATGTATTAATTGTTTGATACCGTACATTAAACTTATTGGTTTAAATATCTATTCGAATGTATATGATAAGTTGAAATATTTATTATTAAAATTTATTTATAAATAACTTCCAATGTGTATTTAAAAACTGATTTATGTATATTAAAAAGATATATACATATATATAATAAACGATAGTAACATTCGTTTATTGATTCAATTGATATTTAGTTAAGTTAACTAAAGCGTTTAAGATGAACCAGTTAAACACTAATTTGTTACAGTGTTTTCAAATTGCCACATTACTCAAAATGCTACAGTGTTTTCGAAAATCACTATTTGCTACAGTGAAATTGTGAATTGCTACAGTGAATTGCTACAGTAACTTTGCTACAGTAAAACACTATTATAAAAATGTGTTTTAACAAATAGCGAGACGATGATTTATAGAAGTAAATGACCAAAACACTCGAAAGTTTAAGATACACTTTGAGTGATATAATTAAGGGATAATTTAAGGCTATATTTTGACAAAGGTACGTGTCACGAAATGTAAAATGCAAGTTTTCTAAGCGTACGAAAATGCGTTCGAGAAACCGGAACCGGGACATAAGTCGAGTGATGACGTACGACTTATTGGAACAAAAATTACAAGTCTACTATGCACAAGAATAAAATATAATATATAAATAATTATATTAATTATTTATATATTTATATTTATTTTATATTATGTCGACAAGCTAGGAGCCAAAACAATGTGAGCTGTCCCTGGTCCTCATGCGAGTCGCATGGCCAGAAGGCCATTTCCATGCGAGTCGCATGACTCCAGATTTCAGGCCAGGTTCTATAAATTGCAACATTTTCTGCCGAGTAAAGAAAGAAAGAAAAAAACACACACATACATATTACTCCGTATTTATTTTATTTATTAATTATATTATTATTATTATTATTATTAATAAGATTATTATTAATCTTATTATTTTTTTTACTATTAGTGTTATTATTTTTGCGATACAAAAATAATAATGTACATCAAATATTACGACGGAGTGCTGTCCAAGTAATTTTCAAAATGAGTTTTCGAGCAAGCTAGAGCTAAGGAAATTATGGGTTATTGCCAAGGAGGTTATGGGTAATGTTCGGGGGTATTTTTTTTCTGAATCAAACCTCGTGTTTATCATCTCCGATGCGTCTACGTGCTTTCCTGCAATATTGTATATCAATATTAAACAGTGAGTTCATTTGATTCCCTTTTACTCTTTATATTTTTGGGACTGAGAATACATGCGCTATTTTTACAACTGCTTTATTAAATGCTTTTGAAATATATTTTTAACTGCGAATACATGCAAATGCTTTATTAACCGATATACAATATTTATATGCGTGAGTTTCATTGATCCCTTTTTAATTGCTTTTGCAATATATTTTTGGGCTGAGAATACATGCACTTTATTTTAAACGCAATGGATACAAGTACATACTAAATTCTACACTGAGTTTGAACTGAAAATCCCTTAACTTTGGTAACTAGTAACTGCCAGTTATAAGAACTGGTGGGCGCGAGTAGTAGTATATGGATCCATAGGGCTTGACATCCCCGTTCGAGCTAGAGCGCTAGCCTTTTAACGGACGTATGCTATTTGAGAAGCGTACACGTTGGTTTGCGTGTATTATTAAGATGATTATACAGAGGGTACAAATTATATAAACGTTAAAGTTTAGTTACCAGGGTGCTCAATTTTGTAGAACCGATTGATAAACGTTTCGGATGAAACAACTGAAATCTTGTGGTCCACCTTTTATTTAAAACATAATGATAAACGTTTTGAATGAAACAACTGAACTTTTGTAATCCACATTGATATACGGATTATGTGTAATATTAAAACTATGAACTCACCAACCTTTGTGTTGACACTTGAAGCATGTTTATTCTCAGGTTTCTAGAAGTCTTCCGCTGTTTGCTCATACGTGATACAAGTTATGTGCTTGGAGTCATACATGCTATATACAAGAAACTTGCATTCATCAAACCATTACCATGTATCTTATTTTGACTGTATTGTCAACAGATGTATTATTGTAAACCATTTAAATGGTGATTGTCTATACGTAGGAATCATCAGATGTAAAAAAACCTGGAATTTATATATTCATTTATGAAATACCTTTTCAAACGAATGCAATGTTACAAAACGTATCACATAGAGGTCAAATACCTCGCAATGAAATCAATGAATGACGTGTTCGTCCATATGGATTTGGAGCGATCGTCACATAGAACTTGTCCATATGGGCAATGGAAATTATCAGGCATACCTTGCGGACATGTTATTGCAGCAGCATGACTCTTTGGAGTGGAAGATGTTACATGTTATGTATCACATTGGTTCTTGTCTCAAACTTATATAAATACGTATTCCGAACACATCCTTCCTTTGCCCCATCGATCCGAATGGTCGGATCCAGGGCCCAAGATCTTGAAATCGTAAACCCCCCAAATCAAAAGAAAAGTGCACCTGGACGCCCAAAAGGTGAAATGTCCCGTTCTTATTGATTAAAAACGTTCCATATTAATTGATTTCGTTGCGAGGTTTTGACCTCTATATGAGACATTTTTCAAAGACTGCATTCATTTTTAAAACAAACCATAACCTTTATTTCATAAATAAAGGTTTAAAAAGCTTTACGTAGATTATCAAATAATGATAATCTAAAATATCCTGTTTACACACGACCATTACATAATGGTTTACAATACAAATATGTTACATCGAAATCAGTTTCTTGAATGCAGTTTTTACACAATATCATACAAACATGGACTCCAAATCTTGTCCTTATTTTAGTATGCAACAGCGGAAGCTCTTAATATTCATCTGAGAATAAACATGCTTTAAACGTTAACAAAAATGTTGGTGAGTTATAGGTTTAACCTATATATATCAAATCGTAACAATAGACCACAAGATTTCATATTTCAATACACATCCCATACATAGAGATAAAAATCATTCATATGGTGAACACCTGGTAACCGACATTAACAAGAATGCATATATAAGAATATCCCCATCATTCCGGGACACCCTTCAGATATGATATAAATTTCGAAGTACTAAAGCATCTGGTACTTTGGATGGGGTTTGTTAGGCTCAATAGATCTATCTTTAGAGTTCGCGTCAATTAGGGTGTCTGTTCCCTAATTCTTAGATTACCAGACTTAATAAAAAGGGGCATATTTGATTTCGATAATTCAACCATAGAATGTAGTTTCACGTACTTGTGTCTATTTTGTAAATCATTTATAAAACCTGCATGTATTCTCATCCCAAAAATATTAGATTTTAAAAGTGGGACTATAACTCACTTTCACAGATTTTTACTTCGTCGGGAAGTAAGACTTGACCACTGGTTGATTCACGAACCTATAACAATATATACATATATATCAAAGTATGTTCAAAATATATTTACAACACTTTTAATATATTTTGATGTTTTAAGTTTATTAAGTCAGCTGTCCTCGTTAGTAACCTACAACTAGTTGTCCACAGTTAGATGTACAGAAATAAATCGATAAATATTATCTTGAATCAATCCACGACCCAGTGTATACGTATCTCAGTATTGATCACAACTCAAACTATATATATTTTGGAATCAACCTCAACCCTGTATAGCTAACTCCAACATTCACATATAGAGTGTCTATGGTTGTTCCGAAATATATATAGATGTGTCGACATGATAGGTCGAAACATTGTATACGTGTCTATGGTATCTCAAGATTACATAATATACAATACAAGTTGATTAAGTTATGGTTGGAATAGATTTGTTACCAATTTTCACGTAGCTAAAATGAGAAAAATTATCCAATCTTGTTTTACCCATAACTTCTTCATTTTAAATCCGTTTTGAGTGAATCAAATTGCTATGGTTTCATATTGAACTCTATTTTATGAATCTAAACAGAAAAGTATAGGTTTATAGTCGGAAAAATAAGTTACAAGTCGTTTTTGTAAAGGTAGTCATTTCAGTCGAAAGAACGACGTCTAGATGACCATTTTAGAAAACATACTTCCACTTTGAGTTTAATCATAATTTTTGGATATAGTTTCATGTTCATAATAAAAATCATTTTCTCAGAATAACAACTTTAAAATCAAAGTTTATCATAGTTTTTAATTAACTAACCCAAAACAGCCCGCGGTGTTACTACGACGGCGTAAATCCGGTTTTACGGTGTTTTTCGTGTTTCCAGGTTTTAAATCATTAAGTTAGCATATCATATAGATATAGAACATGTGTTTAGTTGATTTTAAAAGTCAAGTTAGAAGGATTAACTTTTGTTTGCGAACAAGTTTAGAATTAACTAAACTATGTTCTAGTGATTACAAGTTTAAACCTTCGAATAAGATAGCTTTATATGTATGAATCGAATGATGTTATGAACATCATTACTACCTTAAGTTCCTTGGATAAACCTACTGGAAAAGAGAAAAATGGATCTAGCTTCAATGGATCCTTGGATGGCTCGAAGTTCTTGAAGCAGAATCATGACACGAAAACAAGTTCAAGTAAGATCATCACTTGAAATAAGATTGTTATAGTTATAGAAATTGAACCAAAGTTTGAATATGATTATTACCTTGTATTAGAATGATAACCTACTGTAAGAAACAAAGATTTCTTGAGATTGGATGATCACCTTACAAGATTGGAAGTGAGCTAGCAAACTTGAAAGTATTCTTGATTTTATGAAACTAGAACTTTTGGAATTTATGAAGAACACTTAGAACTTGAAGATAGAACTTGAGAGAGATCAATTAGATGAAGAAAATTGAAGAATGAAAGTGTTTGTAGGTGTTTTTGGTCGTTGGTGTATGGATTAGATATAAAGGATATGTAATTTTGTTTTCATGTAAATAAGTCATGAATGATTACTCATATTTTTGTAATTTTATGAGATATTTCATGCTAGTTGCCAAATGATGGTTCTCACATGTGTTAGGTGACTCACATGGGCTGCTAAGAGCTGATCATTGGAGTGTATATACCAATAGTACATACATCTAAAATCTGTGTATTGTACGAGTACGAATACGGGTGCATACGAGTAGAATTGTTGATGAAACTGAACGAGGATGTAATTGTAAGCATTTTTGTTAAGTAGAAGTATTTTGATAAGTGTATTGAAGTCTTTCAAAAGTGTATAAATACATATTAAAACACTACATGTATATACATTTTAACTGAGTCGTTAAGTCATCGTTAGTCGTTACATGTAAGTGTTGTTTTGAAACCTTTAGGTTAACGATCTTGTTAAATGTTGTTAAACCAATGTTTATAATATCAAATGAGATTTTAAATTATTATATTATTATGATATTATCATGTATGAATATATCTTAATATGATATATATACATTAAATGTCTTTACAACGATAATCGTTACATATATGTCTCGTTTAAAAATCATTAAGTTAGTAGTCTTGTTTTTACATATGTAGTTCATTGTTAATATACTTAATGATATGTTTACTTATCCTAGTATCATGTTAACTATATATATATCCATATATATGTCATCGTATAGTTTTTACAAGTTTTAACGTTCGTGAATCACCGGTCAACTTGGGTGGTCAATTGTCTATTTGAAACATATTTCAATTAATCAAGTCTTAACAAGTTTGATTGCTTAACATGTTGGAAACATTTAATCATGTAAATATCAATCTCAATTAATATATATAAACATGGAAAAGTTCGGGTCACTACAGTACCTACCCGTTAAATAAATTTCGTCCCGAAATTTTAAGCTGTTGAAGGTGTTGACGAATCTTCTGGAAATAGATGCGGGTATTTCTTCTTCATCTGATCTTCACGCTCCCAGGTGAACTCGGGTCCTCTACGAGCATTCCATCGAACCTTAACAATTGGTATCTTGTTTTGCTTAAGTCTTTTAACCTCACGATCCATTATTTCGACGGGTTCTTCGATGAATTGAAGTTTTTCGTTGATTTGGATTTCATCTAACGGAATAGTGAGATCTTCTTTGGCAAAACATTTCTTCAAATTCGAGACGTGGAAAGTGTTATGTACAGCCGCGAGTTGTTGAGGTAACTCAAGTCTGTAAGCTACTGGTCCGACACGATCAATAATCTTGAATGGTCCAATATACCTTGGATTTAATTTCCCTCGTTTACTAAATCGAACAACGCCTTTCCAAGGTGCAACTTTAAGCATGACCATCTCTCCAATTTCAAATTCTATATCTTTTCTTTTAATGTCAGCGTAGCTCTTTTGTCGACTTTGGGCGGTTTTCAACCGTTGTTGAATTTGGATGATCTTCTCGGTAGTTTCTTGTATAATCTCCGGACCCGTAATCTGTCTATCCCCCACTTCACTCCAACAAATCGGAGACCTGCACTTTCTACCATAAAGTGCTTCAAACGGCGCCATCTCAATGCTTGAATGGTAGCTGTTGTTGTAGGAAAATTCTGCTAACGGTAGATGTCGATCCCAACTGTTTCCGAAATCAATAACACATGCTCGTAGCATGTCTTCAAGCGTTTGTATCGTCCTTTCGCTCTGCCCATCAGTTTGTGGATGATAGGCAGTACTCATGTCTAGACGAGTTCCTAATGCTTGCTGTAATGTCTGCCAGAATCTTGAAATAAATCTGCCATCCCTATCAGAGATAATAGAGATTGGTATTCCATGTCTGGAGACGACTTCCTTCAAATACAGTCGTGCTAACTTCTCCATCTTGTCATCTTCTCTTATTGGTAGGAAGTGTGCTGATTTGGTGAGACGATCAACTATTACCCAAATAGTATCAAAACCACTTGCAGTCCTTGGCAATTTAGTGATGAAATCCATGGTAATGTTTTCCCATTTCCATTCCGGGATTTCGGGTTGTTGAAGTAGACCTGATGGTTTCTGATGCTCAGCTTTGACCTTAGAACACGTCAAACATTCTCCTACGTATTTAGCAACATCGGCTTTCATACCCGGCCACCAAAAATGTTTCTTGAGATCCTTGTACATCTTCCCCGTTCCAGGATGTATTGAGTATCTGGTTTTATGAGCTTCTCTAAGTACCATTTCTCTCATATCTCCAAATTTTGGTACCCAAATCCTTTCAGCCCTATACCGGGTTCCGTCTTCCCGAATATTAAGATGCTTCTCCGATCCTTTGGGTATTTCATCCTTTAAATTTCCCTCTTTTAAAACTCCTTGTTGCGCCTCCTTTATTTGAGTAGTAAGGTTATTATGAATCATTATATTCATAGATTTTACTCGAATGGGTTCTCTGTCCTTCCTGCTCAAGGCATCGGCTACCACATTTGCCTTCCCCGGGTGGTAACGAATCTCAAAGTCGTAATCATTCAATAATTCAATCCACCTACGCTGCCTCATATTCAGTTGTTTCTGATTAAATATGTGTTGAAGACTTTTGTGGTCGGTATATATAATACTTTTGACCCCATATAAGTAGTGCCTCCAAGTCTTTAATGCAAAAACAACCGCGCCTAATTCCAAATCATGCGTCGTATAATTTTGTTCGTGAATCTTCAATTGTCTAGACGCATAAGCAATCACCTTCGTTCGTTGCATTAATACACAACCGAGACCTTGCTTTGATGCATCACAATAAATCACAAAATCATCATTCCCTTCAGGCAATGACAATATAGGTGCCGTAGTTAGCTTTTTCTTCAATAACTGAAACGCTTTCTCTTGTTCATCATTCCATTCAAATTTCTTCCCTTTATGCGTTAATGCAGTCAAGGGTTTTGCTATTCTGGAAAAGTCTTGGATGAACCTTCTGTAGTAACCAGCTAGTCCTAAAAACTGGCGTATGTGTTTCGGAGTTTTCGGGGTTTCCCACTTTTCAACAGTTTCTATCTTTGCCGGATCCACCTTAATACCTTCTTTGTTCACTATGTGACCGAGGAATTGAACTTTTTCCAACCAAAATGCACACTTTGAAAACTTAGCGTACAATTCTTCCTTCCTCAATACTTCTAACACCTTTCTCAAATGTTCACCGTGTTCTTGGTCATTCTTTGAGTAAATAAGTATGTCATCAATGAAAACAATGACAAACTTGTCAAGGTATGGTCCACACACTCGGTTCATAAGGTCCATGAACACAGCTGGTGCATTAGTTAAACCAAACGGCATGACCATAAACTCGTAATGACCGTAACGTGTTCTGAAAGCAGTCTTTGGAATATCATCTTCTTTCACCCGCATTTGATGATACCCGGAACGTAAGTCAATCTTTGAATAAACAGACGAGCCTTGTAGTTGATCAAATAAGTCATCGATTCTCGGTAGTGGGTAGCAGTTCTTGATGGTAAGTTTGTTCAACTCTCGGTAGTCGATACACAACCTGAATGTACCATCTTTCTTCTTGACAAACAAAACAGGAGCTCCCCACGGTGATGTGCTTGGTCGAATGAAACCATGCTCTAAAAGTTCTTGTAATTGGCTTTGTAGTTCTTTCATCTCGCTGGGTGCGAGTCTGTAAGGAGCACGAGCTATTGGTGCAGCTCCTGGTACAAGATCTATTTGAAATTCAACGGATCGATGTGGGGGTAATCCCGGTAATTCTTTCGGAAATACATCAGGAAATTCTTTTGCGACGGGAACATCATTGATGCTCTTTTCTTCAGTTTGTACTTTCTCGATGTGTGCTAGAACAGCATAGCAACCTTTTCTTATTAGTTTTTGTGCTTTCAAATTACTAATAAGATGTAGCTTCGTGTTGCCCTTTTCTCCGTACACCATTAAGGGTTTTCCTTTTTCTCGTATAATGCGAATTGCATTTTTGTAACAAACGATCTCCGCTTTCACTTCTTTCAACCAGTCCATACCGATTATCACATCAAAACTCCCTAACTCTACTGGTATCAAATCAATCTTAAATGTTTCGCTAACCAGTTTAATTTCTCGATTCCGACATATATTATCTGCTGAAATTAATTTACCATTTGCTAATTCGAGTAAAAATTTACTATCCAAAGGCGTCAATGGACAACTTAATTTAGCACAAAAATCTCTACTCATATAGCTTCTATCCGCACCCGAATCAAATAAAACGTAAGCAGATTTATTGTCAATAAGAAACGTACCCGTAACAAGCTCCGGGTCTTCCTGTGCCTCTGCCGCATTAATATTGAAAACTCTTCCACGGCCTTGTCCATTCGTGTTCTCCTGGTTCGGGCAATTTCTAATAATGTGGCCCGGTTTTCCACATTTATAACAAACTACATTGGCATAACTTGCTCCGACACTACTTGCTCCGCCATTACTCGTTCCGACACCATTTGTTCCTTTCGTTCTATTAACCCCTGGTCCGTAGACCTCACACTTCGCCGCGCTATGACCATTTCTTTTACACTTGTTGCAAAATTTGGTGCAGAACCCCGAGTGATTCTTTTCACACCTTTGGCATAGCTGCTTCTGATTGTTGTTGTTGTTGCGGTTATTATTGTTGTTGGGATGATTGTTGTAGTTGCTGTTGTTGTTGTTGTTGTTGTTGGGCCGTTTGTTGTAGTTGCGATTGATGTTGCGATTGTTGGGATAATTGTTGCGATTATTGTTGTAATTGCTGTTGCTGTTGTATTGGTGATTCTTATCACCGTTTTCCTCCCACTTTCTTTTGACTTGCTTCACATTGGCCTCTTCAGCAGTCTGTTCTTTAATTCTTTCTTCAATTTGGTTCACGAGTTTGTGAGCCATTCTACATGCCTGTTGTATGGAGGCGGGCTCGTGTGAACATATATCTTCTTGGATTCTTTCTGGTAATCCTTTCACAAACGCGTCGATCTTCTCTTCCTCATCTTCGAATGCTCCCGGACACAATAGGCACAATTCTGTGAATCGTCTTTCGTACATGGTAATATCAAATCCTTGGGTTCGTAACCCTCTAAGTTCTGTCTTGAGCTTATTGACCTCGGTTCTGGGACGGTACTTCTCGTTCATCAAGTGCTTGAATGCTGACCACGGTAGTGCGTACGCATCGTCTTGTCCCACTTGCTCTAGATAGGTATTCCACCATGTTAACACAGAACCTGTGAAGGTATGCGTAGCATACTTTACTTTGTCCTCTTCAGTACACTTACTTATGGCAAACACCGATTCGACCTTCTCGGTCCACCGTTTCAATCCGATCGGTCCTTCGATTCCATCAAATTCCAAAGGTTTGCAGGCAGTGAATTCTTTGTAGGTGCATCCTACACGATTTCCTGTACTGCTAGATCCAAGGTTATTGTTGGTATGTAGCGCAGCCTGTACTGCGGCTATGTTTGAAGCTAGAAAAGTACGGAATTCCTCTTCATTCATATTCACGGTGTGTCGAGTAGTCGGTGCCATTTCCTTCAAAATAGTTAAATGGAACAAGTTAATCATACAGAATATTAAGAGTAGTTAATAGTATTTCGTAGCATAATATGAACTCATTTATAAAAGCTTTTTCTTCATATTAGCATTTTATAAGTTTAAATTCGGGTAGTACCTACCCGTTAAGTTCATACTTAGTAGCTAATATACAATTCAACTACTACAATTCTATATGAAAAACTGATTATAATAATATTTCGCGTTCAAACTTTTATACAATATTTTACAAACTTACAATACCGCTTATTTTACATAAAGCATGAAATATAGCACACAATAACTTTGATACAAGATAGTTGTGAAGATAATTCTAGCTAGTACACAAGTCGTTCAGCAAAGGCAATAAAGACACGTAATTCATACGTCCAGAAACAAGTCATGCATTCTGGTTTTACTAGGACTACTTCCCATCCTTGGTCTTGTGCAACATAACTGTTATGGCCGTTGATAAGACAGCGTGTTGTAGCGTCGTCAAAGGGACGAGGGTTACGTAATGTCCAATAGTCCCGTAATAATCTAAAAATCTCATTTCTTACCCCAATTACCGACTCCGTCACTTGTGGAAACGTTTTGTTTAATAGTTGTAGCCCGATGTTCTTGTTCTCACTTTGGTGAGAAGCGAACATTACTAATCCGTAAGCATAACATGCTTCTTTATGTTGCATGTTAGCCGCTTTTTCTAAATCACGAAGTCCAATATTCGGATATATTGAGTCAAAATAATTTCTTAACCCGTTGCGTAAAATAGCATTTGGGTTCCCCGCAATATATGCGTCAAAGTAAACACATCGTAACTTATGGGTTTCCCAATGTGATATCCCCCATCTTTCAAACGAAAGTCTCTTATAAACCAAGACATTCTTGGAACATTCTTCGAATGTCTTACAAACTGATCTCGCCTTAAATAGTTGTGCCGAGGAATTCTGGCCGACTCTAGACAAGATTTCATCAATCATGTCTCCGGGTAGGTCTCTTAAAATATTGGGTTGTCTATCCATTTTGTGTTTTTAAACTGTAAAATAGACAAGAGTTAGATTCATAAAAAAATACTTATTAATACAAGCAATTTTTACATATATCATAAAGCATACGAACACTATATTACATATATTACACCACACGAATACAACTATCTTATTCCGACTCGCTCGTTTCTTCTTCTTCTTCGGTTTTGGTTCGTTTTGCCAAGTTTCTAGGGATATATGATGTTCCCCTAATACGAGCCGTCGTGATCCACATTGGTTTAGAAAAACCTGGTGGTTTAGAGGTTCCCGGGTCATTGTTACAACTTAAGGACTTCGGGGGTTGACGATACATATAAAGTTCATCGGGGTTGGAATTAGATTTCTCTATTTTTATGCCCTTTCCCTTATTATTTTCTTTTGCCTTTTTAAATTCAGTTGGGGTAATTTCTATAACATCATCGGAATTCTCGTCGGAATCCGATTCATCGGAGAATTGGTAATCCTCCCAATATTTTGCTTCCTCGGCGGAAACACCATTGACCATAATTAACCTTGGTCGGTTGGTTGAGGATTTTCTTTTACTTAACCGTTTTATTATTTCCCCCACCGGTTCTATTTCTGCATTCATTTTTAGAACAAACCATAACCTTTATTTAATAGATAAAGGTTTTAAAAAGCTTTACGTAGATTATCAAATAATGATAATCTAAAATATCCTGTTTACACACGACCATTACATAATGGTTTACAATACAAATATGTTACAACAAAATAAGTTTCTTGAATGCAGTTTTTACACAATATCATACAAGCATGGACTCCAAATCTCGTCCTTATTTAAGTATGCGACAGCGGAAGCTCTTAATAATCACCTGAGAATAAACATGCTTAAAACGTCAACAAAAATGTTGGTGAGTTATAGGTTTAACCTATATATATCAAATCATAATAATAGACCACAAGATTTCATATTTCAATACACATCCCATACATAGAGATAAAAATCATTCATATGGTGAACACCTGGTAACCGACATTAACAAGATGCATATATAAGAATATCCCCATCATTCCGGGACACCCTTCGGATATGATATAAATTTCGAAGTACTAAAGCATCCAGTACTTTGGATGAGGTTTGTTAGGCCCAATAGATCTATCTTTAGGATTCGCGTCAATTAGGGTGTCTGTTCCCTAATTCATAGATTACCAGACTTAATAAAAAGGGGCATATTCGATTTCGATAATTCAACCATAGAATGTAGTTTCACGTACTTGTGTCTATTTTGTAAATCATTTATAAAACCTGCATGTATTCTCATCCCAAAAATATTAGATTTTAAAAGTGGGACTATAACTCACTTTCACAGATTTTTACTTCGTCGGGAAGTAAGACTTGACCACTGGTTGATTCACGAACCTATAACAATATATACATATATATCAAAGTATGTTCAAAATATATTTACAACACTTTTAATATATTTTGATGTTTTAAGTTTATTAAGTCAGCTGTCCTCGTTAGTAACCTACAACTAGTTGTCCACAGTTAGATGTACAGAAATAAATCGATAAATATTATCTTGAATCAATCCACGACCCAGTGTATACGTATCTCAGTATTGATCACAACTCAAACTATATATATTTTGGAATCAACCTCAACCCTGTATAGCTAACTCCAACATTCACATATAGAGTGTCTATGGTTGTTCCGAAATATATATAGATGTGTCGACATGATAGGTCGAAACATTGTATACGTGTCTATGGTATCTCAAGATTACATAATATACAATACAAGTTGATTAAGTTATGGTTGGAATAGATTTGTTACCAATTTTCACGTAGCTAAAATGAGAAAAATTATCCAATCTTGTTTTACCCATAACTTCTTCATTTTAAATCCGTTTTGAGTGAATCAAATTGCTATGGTTTCATATTGAACTCTATTTTATGAATCTAAACAGAAAAGTATAGGTTTATAGTCGGAAAAATAAGTTACAAGTCGTTTTTGTAAAGGTAGTCATTTCAGTCGAAAGAACGACGTCTAGATGACCATTTTAGAAAACATACTTCCACTTTGAGTTTAACCATAATTTTTGGATATAGTTTCATGTTCATAATAAAAATCATTTTCCCAGAATAACAACTTTTAAATCAAAGTTTATCATAGTTTTTAATTAACTAACCCAAAACAGCCCGCGGTGTTACTACGACGGCGTAAATCCGGTTTTACGGTGTTTTTCGTGTTTCCAGGTTTTAAATCATTAAGTTAGCATATCATATAGATATAGAACATGTGTTTAGTTGATTTTAAAAGTCAAGTTAGAAGGATTAACTTTTATTTGCGAACAAGTTTAGAATTAACTAAACTATGTTCTAGTGATTACAAGTTTAAACCTTCGAATAAGATAGCTTTATATGTATGAATCGAATGATGTTATGAACATCATTACTACCTTAAGTTCCTTGGATAAACCTACTGGAAAAGAGAAAAGTGGATCTAGCTTCAATGGATCCTTGGATGGCTCGAAGTTCTTGAAGCAGAATCATGACACGAAAACAAGTTCAAGTAAGATCATCACTTGAAATAAGATTGTTATAGTTATAGAAATTGAACCAAAGTTTGAATATGATTATTACCTTGTATTAGAATGATAACCTACTGTAAGAAACAAAGATTTCTTGAGGTTGGATGATCACCTTACAAGATTGGAAGTGAGCTAGCAAACTTGAAAGTATTCTTGATTTTATGAAACTAGAACTTTTGGAATTTATGAAGAACACTTAGAACTTGAAGATAGAACTTGAGAGAGATCAATTAGATGAAGAAAATTGAAGAATGAAAGTGTTTGTAGGTGTTTTTGGTCGTTGGTGTATGGATTAGATATAAAGGATATGTAATTTTGTTTTCATGTAAATAAGTCATGAATGATTACTCATATTTTTGTAATTTTATGAGATATTTCATGCTAGTTGCCAAATGATGGTTCCAACATGTGTTAGGTGACTCACATGGGCTGCTAAGAGCTGATCATTGGAGTGTATATACCAATAGTACATACATCTAAAAGCTGTGTATTGTACGAGTACGAATACGGGTGCATACGAGTAGAATTGTTGATGAAACTGAACGAGGATGTAATTGTAAGCATTTTTGTTAAGTAGAAGTATTTTGATAAGTGTATTGAAGTCTTTCAAAAGTGTATGAATACATATTAAAACACTACATGTATATACATTTTAACTGAGTCGTTAAGTCATCGTTAGTCGTTACATGTAAATGTTGTTTTGAAACCTTTAGGTTAACGATCTTGTTGAATGTTGTTAACCCATTGTTTATTATAACAAATGAGATATTAAATTGTTATATTATCATGATATTATGATATATAATATATCTCAGTATGATATATATACAGTTAAATGTCGTTACAACGATAATCGTTACATATATGTCTCGTTTCGAAATCATTAAGTTAGTAGTCTTATTTTTACATATGTATTTCATTGTTAATACACTTAATAATATATTTACTTATCATTTAACATAATTAACCAAGTGTATCAATATCTTAATATGATTCATATGTACCTAGTAAGACGTTGTTATAACGATAATCGTTATATATATCGTTTTCGAGTTTCTTAAATTAATAGTCTCATTTTTATGTATATAACTCATTGTTAAAATACCTAATGAGATACATACTTATAATAAAAACATGTTAACTATATATATAACCATATATATGTCATCGTATAGTTTTTACAAGTTTTAACGTTCGTGAATCACCGGTCAACTTGGGTGGTCAATTGTCTATATGAAACATATTTCAATTAATCAAGTCTTAACAAGTTTGATTGCTTAACATGTTGGAAACATTGAATCATGTAAATATCAATCTCAATTAATATATATAAACATGGAAAAGTTCGGGTCACTACAACGAGTTTGTGAGCCATTCTACATGCCTGTTGTATGGAGGCGGGCTCGTGTGAACTTATATCTTCTTGGATTCTTTCCGGTAATCCTTTCACAAACGCGTCGATCTTCTCTTCCTCATCTTCGAATGCTCCCGGACACAATAGGCACAATTCTGTGAATCGTCTTTCGTACGTGGTAATATCAAATCCTTGGGTTCGTAACCCTCTAAGTTCTGTCTTGAGCTTATTGACCTCGGTTCTGGGACGGTACTTCTCGTTCATCAAGTGCTTGAATGCTGACCACGGTAGTGCGTACGCATCGTCTTGTCCCACTTGCTCTAGATAGGTATTCCACCATGTTAACGCAGAACATGTGAAGGTATGCGTAGCGTACTTTACTTTGTCCTCTTCAGTACACTTACTTATGGCAAACACCGATTCGACCTTCTCGGTCCACCGTTTCAATCCGATCGGTCCTTCGGTTCCATCAAATTCCAAAGGTTTGCAGGCAGTGAATTCTTTGTAGGTGCATCCTACACGATTTCCTGTACTGCTAGATCCAAGGTTATTGTTGGTATGTAGCGCAGCCTGTACTGCGGCTATGTTTGAAGCTAGAAAAGTACGGAATTCCTCTTCATTCATATTCACGGTGTGTCGAGTAGTCGGTGCCATTTCCTTCAAAATAGTTAAATGGAACAAGTTAATCATACAGAATATTAAGAGTAGTTAATAGTATTTCGTAGCATAATATGAACTCATTTATAAAAGCTTTTTCTTCATATTAGCATTTTATAAGTTTAAATTCGGGTAGTACCTACCCGTTAAGTTCATACTTAGTAGCTAATATACAATTCAACTACTACAATTCTATATGAAAAACTGATTATAATAATATTTCGCGTTCAAACTTTTATACAATATTTTACAAACTTACAATACCACTTATTTTACATAAAGCATGAAATATAGCACACAATAACTTTGATACAAGATAGTTGTGAAGATAATTCTAGCTAGTACACAAGTCGTTCAGCAAAGGCAATAAAGACACGTAATTCATACGTCAAGAAACAAGTCATGCATTCTGGTTTTACTAGGACTACTTCCCATCCTTGGTCTTGTGCAACATAACCGTTATGGCCGTTGATAAGACAGCGTGTTGTAACGTCGTCAAAGGGACGAGGGTTACGTAATGTCCAACAGTCCCGTAATAATCTAAAAACCTCATTTCTTACCCCAATTACCGACTCCTTCACTTGTGGAAATGTTTTGTTTAATAGTTGTAGCCCGATGTTCTTGTTCTCACTTTGGTGAGAAGCGAACATTACTAATCTGTAAGCATAACATGCTTCTTTATGTTGCATGTTAGCCACTTTTTCTAAATCACGAAGTCCAATATTCGGATATATTGAGTCAAAATAATTTCTTAACCCGTTGCGTAAAATAGCATTTGGGTTCCCCGCAATATATGCGTCAAAGTAAACACATCGTAACTTATGGGTTTCCCAATGTGATATCCCCCATCTTTCAAACGAAAGTCTCTTATAAACAAAGACATTCTTGGAACGTTCTTCGAATGTCTTACAAACTGATCTCGCCTTAAATAGTTGTGCCGAGGAATTCTGGCCGACTCTAGACAAGATTTCATCAATCATGTCTCCGGGTAGGTCTCTTAAAATATTGGGTTGTCTATCCATTTTGTGTTTTTAAACTGTAAAATAGACAAGAGTTAGATTCATAAAAAAAATACTTATTAATACAAGCAATTTTTACATATATCATAAAGCATAAGAACACTATATTACATATATTACACCACACGAATACAACTATCTTATTCCGACTCGCTCGTTTCTTCTTCTTCGGTTTTGGTTCGTTTTGCCAAGTTTCTAGGGATATATGATGTTCCCCTAATACGAGCCGTCGTTGTCCACATTGGTTTAGAAAAACCTGGTGGTTTAGAGGTTCCCGGGTCATTGTTACAACTTAAGGACTTCGGGGGTTGACGATACATATAAAGTTCACCGGGGTTGGAATTAGATTTCTCTATTTTTATGCCCTTTCCCTTATTATTTTCTTTTGCCTTTTTAAATTCAGTTGGGGTAATTTCTATAACATCATCGGAATTCTCGTCGGAATCCGATTCATCGGAGAATTGGTAATCCTCCCAATATTTTGCTTCCTTGGCGGAAACACCATTGACCATAATTAACCTTGGTCGGTTGGTTGAGGATTTTCTTTTACTTAACTGTTTTATTATTTCCCCCACCGGTTCTATTTCTTCATCCGGTTCCGATTCTTCTTCCGGTTCCGATTCTTCTTCCGGTTCCGACTCTTCTTCCGGTTCCTCTTCGGGAACTTGTGAATCAGTCCACGAATCATTCCAATTTACATTTGACTCTTCATTATTATTAGGTGAGTCAATGGGACTTGTTCTAGAGGTAGACATCTATCACATAATATCAAACACGATAAGAGATTAATATATCACATAATATTCATATGTTAAAAATATATAGTTTCCAACAAAAATGTTAAGCAATCATTTTTAAAGAAAACACGGTCGAAGTCCAGACTCACTAATGCATCCTAACAAACTCGATAAGACACACTAATGCAAATTTTCTGGTTCTCTAAGACCAACGCTCGGATACCAACTGAAATGTCCCGTTCTTATTGATTAAAAACGTTCCATATTAATTGATTTCGTTGCGAGGTTTTGACCTCTATATGAGACATTTTTCAAAGACTGCATTCATTTTTAAAACAAACCATAACCTTTATTTCATAAATAAAGGTTTAAAAAGCTTTACGTAGATTATCAAATAATGATAATCTAAAATATCCTGTTTACACACGACCATTACATAATGGTTTACAATACAAATATGTTACATCGAAATCAGTTTCTTGAATGCAGTTTTTACACAATATCATACAAACATGGACTCCAAATCTTGTCCTTATTTTAGTATGCAACAGCGGAAGCTCTTAATATTCACCTGAGAATAAACATGCTTTAAACGTCAACAAAAATGTTGGTGAGTTATAGGTTTAACCTATATATATCAAATCGTAACAATAGACCACAAGATTTCATATTTCAATACACATCCCATACATAGAGATAAAAATCATTCATATGGTGAACACCTGGTAACCGACATTAACAAGAATGCATATATAAGAATATCCCCATCATTCCGGGACACCCTTCGGATATGATATAAATTTCGAAGTACTAAAGCATCCGGTACTTTGGATGGGGTTTGTTAGGCCCAATAGATCTATCTTTAGAGTTCGCGTCAATTAGGGTGTCTGTTCCCTAATTCTTAGATTACCAGACTTAATAAAAAGGGGCATATTCGATTTCGATAATTCAACCATAGAATGTAGTTTCACGTACTTGTGTCTATTTTGTAAATCATTTATAAAACCTGCATGTATTCTCATCCCAAAAATATTAGATTTTAAAAGTGGGACTATAACTCACTTTCACAGATTTTTACTTCGTCGGGAAGTAAGACTTGGCCACTGGTTGATTCACGAACCTATAACAATATATACATATATATCAAAGTATGTTCAAAATATATTTACAACACTTTTAATATATTTTGATGTTTTAAGTTTATTAAGTCAGATGTCCTCGTTAGTAACCTACAACTAGTTGTCCACAGTTAGATGTACAGAAATAAATCGATAAATATTATCTTGAATCAATCCACGACCCAGTGTATACGTATCTCAGTATTGATCACAACTCAAACTATATATATTTTGGAATCAACCTCAACCCTGTATAGCTAACTCCAACATTCACATATAGAGTGTCTATGGTTGTTCCGAAATATATATAGATGTGTCGACATGATAGGTTGAAACATTGTATACGTGTCTATGGTATCTCAAGATTACATAATATACAATACAAGTTGATTAAGTTATGGTTGGAATAGATTTGTTACCAATTTTCACGTAGCTAAAATGAGAAAAATTATCCAATCTTGTTTTACCCATAACTTCTTCATTTTAAATCCGTTTTGAATAAATCAAATTGCTATGGTTTCATATTGAACTCTATTTTATGAATCTAAACAGAAAAGTATAGGTTTATAGTCGGAAAAATAAGTTACAAGTCGTTTTTGTAAAGGTAGTCATTTCAGTCGAAAGAACGACGTCTAGATGACCATTTTAGAAAACATACTTCCACTTTGAGTTTAATCATAATTTTTGGATATAGTTTCATGTTCATAATAAAAATCATTTTCTCAGAATAACAACTTTAAAATCAAAGTTTATCATAGTTTTTAATTAACTAACCCAAAACAGCCCGCGGTGTTACTACGACGGCGTAAATCCGGTTTTACGGTGTTTTTCGTGTTTCCAGGTTTTAAATCATTAAGTTAGCATATCATATAGATATAGAACATGTGTTTAGTTGATTTTAAAAGTCAAGTTAGAAGGATTAACTTTTGTTTGCGAACAAGTTTAGAATTAACTAAACTATGTTCTAGTGATTACAAGTTTAAACCTTCGAATAAGATAGCTTTATATGTATGAATCGAATGATGTTATGAACATCATTACTACCTTAAGTTCCTTGGATAAACCTACTGGAAAAGAGAAAAATGGATCTAGCTTCAATGGATCCTTGGATGGCTCGAAGTTCTTGAAGCAGAATCATGACACGAAAACAAGTTCAAGTAAGATCATCACTTGAAATAAGATTGTTATAGTTATAGAAATTGAACCAAAGTTTGAATATGATTATTACCTTGTATTAGAATGATAACCTACTGTAAGAAACAAAGATTTCTTGAGATTGGATGATCACCTTACAAGATTGGAAGTGAGCTAGCAAACTTGAAAGTATTCTTGATTTTATGAAACTAGAACTTTTGGAATTTATGAAGAACACTTAGAACTTGAAGATAGAACTTGAGAGAGATCAATTAGATGAAGAAAATTGAAGAATGAAAGTGTTTGTAGGTATTTTTGGTCGTTGGTGTATGGATTAGATATAAAGGATATGTAATTTTGTTTTCATGTAAATAAGTCATGAATGATTACTCATATTTTTGTAATTTTATGAGATATTTCATGCTAGTTGCCAAATGATGGTTCCCACATGTGTTAGGTGACTCACATGGGCTGCTAAGAGCTGATCATTGGAGTGTATATACCAATAGTACATACATCTAAAAGCTGTGTATTGTACGAGTACGAATACGGGTGCATACGAGTAGAATTGTTGATGAAACTGAACGAGGATGTAATTGTAAGCATTTTTGTTAAGTAGAAGTATTTTGATAAGTGTATTGAAGTCTTTCAAAAGTGTATAAATACATATTAAAACTCTACATGTATATACATTTTAACTGAGTCGTTAAGTCATCGTTAGTCGTTACATGTAAGTGTTGTTTTGAAACCTTTAGGTTAACGATCTTGTTAAATGTTGTTAACCCAATGTTTATAATATCAAATGAGATTTTAAATTATTATATTATCATGATATTATCATGTATGAATATATCTTAATATGATATATATACATTAAATGTCTTTACAACGATAATCGTTACATATATGTCTCGTTTAAAAATCATTAAGTTAGTAGTCTTGTTTTTACATATGTAGTTCATTGTTAATATACTTAATGATATGTTTACTTATCCTAGTATCATGTTAACTATATATATATCCATATATATGTCATCATATAGTTTTTACAAGTTTTAACGTTCGTGAATCACCGGTCAACTTGGGTGGTCAATTGTCTATATGAAACATATTTCAATTAATCAAGTCTTAACAAGTTTGATTGCTTAACATGTTGGAAACATTTAATCATGTAAATATCAATCTCAATTAATATATATAAACATGGAAAAGTTCGGGTCACTACAAAAGGTACCGATCGTATTCCATCTCAAGGTGAAGAAACTGAAAAGAAAGTAAGAACATGTACTCGTTGCAAGCAAGCAGGTCATAACTGAACAACATGCAGCGCTTCTTATGATCTAACCGGTGAATCTACTTCTCAGAGGGTTAAAAAAACAGCCTCAAAATCAAAGTCAAAGTCAAAGTCGAAAGAGAAAGTCAAACCTTCGCAAGTTTATTAGTCTCAAATTTATCAAATGTACGATTTAGACCAGAATTAGTTAGTTCATGTTTTAGTTTATCCAAGCTTATCAGTCTCAGTTTGTAGTTTATGTTTTGTGTTTTGTGCAAAATTAATGTTTACTAGTTTAAATTTGTGTTTATGGTTATGGTTATGGTTTACTAGTCTCAGTTTGTAGTTTGTATTTGTGGGCCATTAATATTGTCCAACCAAGGCGCAAGGACGCAAAACCACACCTTGCGTCGGAAAACTTAAACAAACGCAAGACGCAAAGATAGACCTAAAAACAAACGCAAGGACGCAAGAAAAACCTTGCGTCTTCCATTTAACCAGACGCAAGGACGCAAACAACACCTTGCGTCAGACAACTTAAACAAAAGCAAGATACAAAGATAGACCTAAAAACAAACGCAAGGACGCAAGCAAAACCTTGCGTCTGCCATTTAACCAGACGCAAGGACGCAAACAACACCTTACGTCTGACATTTAACAAGACGCAAAGATGCAAACAAGACCTTGCGTCTGATAATTAACCAGAAGCAAGGACGCAAAAAAGCCTTGCGTCTGTACCAGAGTATTTACATTCAAAAATTACATGTTCTACCTAAAAACTGTATAATAATTACATCTTACAGTACAAGTTAACTACTTAACAACCTTTGGGTCCTTTGGTGGTGGTGGTTCCTGTGTGTCAAAGCGTACACGGAAGAATGTTCTTGCCATTCGAATTCTATACTCCATAGCAGCCTTTTTAGGGTCTCCAATATTGTCAATCTGATCCCAACCAAAAACTATCCTCTCCATATAAAGGCAGACCCAAACACCACAATCACCATGGCCACCACTCTGCATTGGCACATACGGTGCATCCTCGATCATCAACTCTACATCTTCTTTGTTCTCATAATACTCAACAATTTGTGAGTCCCGCTTCTTGTTAAAGTAATCTATAGCCTTCAAATATATCGGTAAGTTGTCTGACAAGTTTTTGAAGACAACATCGAGTTGACTTTTATCCAAACAACCCTTTAAACTATCATAGACAAATACTCTCTGTTCATCTAAGTTCAAAGAGAGTAGTATAAAATGTTCAGGATCTGAAAAATGTACTGGAATCAAAATCTGCAACAAAAGAAACATAAAAGATCAATAAGCAAGGACGCAAGGTTGACCTTGCGAGTGGTGCAAGGACGCAAGGTTAACCTTGCTAGTGGCGCAAGGATGCAAGGTTGACCTTGCGTCCTTAGTGAAGATGCAAGGTTAATCTTGCGGTGGACACAAGGACACAAGAAAGTGTTTGCGAACGGACACAAGGTCACATTTGTGACACACGCAAATACACAAGAAATGTCTTGCGCCTATTATAGTTTACACAAAATGGATAGTTGATATAAAAAAAAGCACTAACCTTATCACATTCAGCCCAGGATGGATAAAGGTCATCACTACCATCCCCAAGACCAATCAAATACATATAATCTGGGAGATTGAATTTAATGATCCCCTCTGCTCCCGGATTAGATGTGTCCCCATCTCCTCCTCCTTTTGAGTGTCATCATCATAAAAGGACTTGAATCTCTCTAGTTGATTGAGGAAACCCAATGGCATAATCGTCCATCGAGAACTACATGTATAATCTGCAATCAGAAACTGAGGACTCAAGGACATCTGGCTAGCTCGGGGGAGAAACCTCTGCCGAAATCTCAACAGGTAGGTAGCCCATCCATCAATATGCTATAATCAGATCAAGTTGATCATGATGTTAAATAAAGCAAAAACAAATTAATTAAAACATGCATTTAATAATTAACAAACTTACTATGTTTTCCAAATAACCAGAAAATGCCATTCCCAATAAACGTTTCCAAAACTCAGCATCAAGGTAGAGGAAGGTTTCATTTTAGAAAATGAACATGCAACGCGTATCTTGATTATTGAGGATCACTGATTTCAAATCTTTTGGCCCCACATGCTTCCTTTGATCTCTCCATGCATTTGGTGGTGGTGGTTGCAAAGTTCCTTGATCGTTTACTAATTTATCAACCATGGACCAAATTTCCTCCTCACTAACCCAATCCTTTCCCTTCCTTTTTCTCTTCTTTTCCTTTTTCTACAAAATACAAAAAAAATATTAATGAAGACGCAAAGACGCAAGAATTGTCTTGCGTCAGTGTAATGCAGACGCAAACACGCAAGGTAGGTCTTGCGTCCATTAGTAAAGAAGACGCAAAGATGCAAGAAAGGCTTACGTCACATAGTGTACAGACGCAAAGACGCAAGGAACTCCTTGCGTCATACACTAACCTCAGTCTGGTCTGGTTGTTTTTCTGCTTCATTAACCAATGGAAAATCAACAGTTTGCTCTTTTTCCTCAGACACCACAGCAACATTCTCAGCTTGTTTATCAACATCTTTTTCAGTAGGCTTTTCAGTATCCATTGGCAACACATTCTCAGCTTCTTTAGTCTCTTGATGAGAAACTTTCAGCCTTTTTACTCTCGAGGCTACTTCGTCAGACAACTGTATAATACCATAAGTCAGCAAACATACGCAAGGACGCAAGATATATCTTGCGTAAAACAAGACGCAACACGCAAGGACATTTAAACATCACACGCAAGGATGCAAATAAAACCTTGCGCCTGGTGGATGTTACAGACATACCTTCTCCAATGGTTTTCTATAGCCCGGTGTTGTGAAAGGGGAGTTTAAAACACGAGTGGGCCTTCTTTCTCTTTTCCCACGTCTAACAACCCTCGGAGATGTATCATTGTCAGAGAAAGATCGAGGATCCACACATGCATCCTCCTTATCAACATACAACACACAAAAAATAAGATGAGAAGCCAGACGCAAGGTCGCAAAAAGGTCCTTGCGTCTGAGTTAGCGACACATAGTAGTTAGTTGCTTGGTTCCGGTTAAAATAAAGAATGGATAGATAGCTAATCCTTCTCGGATCAACTATGACACAACCTTCTCGGTTGAAGAAAAGAACCTTCACGACCTTCTTTTTATTTCACGTTACTTTTATCAATAATAAAACTAAGTTCTAAATAAACATGAGAGTCCTTTTTAAACAAAATATGGATAACCTAAAACTAAAGATAAACATGACTTTTAAAATTTAAACAAAGACTCCTTTATTACTTCCAACTCTTAGCATGTTATCCTCGAACAAATTGCCAGCTTTCATATTTGCTATCTTGATTTTATTTATCACATCCCACTTTATATTCCCTAGCCCAACAAGTGTAACCCATTTAATCCTTAAACTAAATAAATAGAACTTGTTGAGTTGGCCCACCTGGATCATACACATATGCATCAAGAAAGATGGATTTGATGGTGGTGGATGATTTGGGGATGAAGAAGAAAGAAGAAAGAAGGAAGAAGAAAGTTTCAGAGTAGTGTGGGAGGAGATGTAAAGGAGGAGAAAGGTGTAAAATAAATTTGGGTCGGGTCAGAGAAGGTTATTATTAACGCATGTTATTGGCCAATTACAGGCTGACACCATTTACCACAATTTATATATATATATATATATATATATATATATATATATATATATATATATATATATATATATATATATATATAATTGATTAAAATATTTTTATATTCCTACTTTATTTAAGTAAGACAAAAATGTAAGTAAAAATTAAGAGGTAAAATTGGAAAGTATACAAAATTGATAATATGTCATTCACTTTTTCTTAAACTATTTTTTTTATATGTAGACTATTAAATTGGAACGCAGAATATAAAATTAAGATTGCATTTGATTCATACCTTAAAAATAGAAATTATATTTCGGAATATCTCCGAGGGTTCGGTTCACTGAAAACCAAGACATCCCCCGGTGACATGTGTCTTGCACACTATGATACTATCATTCATTCAATCAATCAATCATCAAGTTTGAATCATATCATTCATTTAAAAGAAATATTTTCTACAAAAACTAATTACTCCGTAACACTATAACTTTTACTCTTTTAGTTATGGATGCAAAAGCCCGTTGAGAGTGGGGACTCATCTTTTTTCTTTTTTACATTATAAAAAAGTCACAAATTTTGTCTTGTTGTTTGTTGGAGATGCAGAGAATAGAAGTGTCAAAGCTCTCTTCAAATATACCAAAATCAATAAACCATAAACCAAAAAGAAAATAAAATATAAAATGTTCTGTGACATCATATCTTCAATCGGTGCTCGTGGTTTTTCATTTTCCAGTAAGCATACATCACTTATATTTCTTCCTACATTTATTATTTGTGTCTATGTATTTATGTTTAAGGTTTATTTTAGGAATGTATTTGACTTTGGTGTCAAGAAGCCATAACCACCACGTTTTATTGCTGCAACTTTTTCAGACTAATTCTTTTAAAGTTTAATGCGAGCGATTAGGCCTAGCTCAGCATTTTACAGAATACTGTTTATTTAATTGGCAGATACATGTGAGTAGATAAAAGAAACAAAATTGTTGAATGACAAAGATCAAATGAGGAAGAAAAAAAGGGAAAATGGGAAGAGCGGCATGTTCATGTTGTGATAAAAATGAAGTGAAAAAATGTGCTTGGACTCATGAAGAAGATAGATTACTAACTGATTAGATCACTAAACATGGTCATGACACCTGGCACCTGGGGTTCCTTGCCTAAACTTGCAGGTCTATTGTTCATTTCTTTCCAACTCCAATTCCTCATTTTATTCATCGTATGGTAAATTGGTATTATATAGGTGATTAGAATTTGGTCATTTGTTGATCATGGGTCTTTTTTGGTAACATACTGTATTTTGTGCTGAATTAAGGTAGAATTTTTAGGCAAATTTCATTAATTAGGATAACTTATTTGTGCTACACGTGGGTGGAGAGACAATCTCTCTTCTATTTTATGACATAGGAAAGATCTCTACATCTCACCTCTTCCCGTACCTCGCAATCGTGGGAATGGGTGTTGTTTGGAAATAGTTTTCAACTAGCACTTGACGCGTCTCGGTTATTACCTCATTAACTACGTCATTGCCCCAAGCGCAAATATGGTGGTGGTGTTGTTGTTTATTTGTGCTAGTTAGTAGGTATAACAGGTTACCAGATCACATTTTATTATTATTGATTGAAACAATTAAGGTAATTAATTTGTGAACTCTTATTTTTTGCTATGATGTGTTCTATGACACATATATTTGAAAGAATAAAAACAAAATTATCTAAGTTGAAACAACACAGCGTAAAATTATCTTTGTTTTCTACAACCTTTTTTGAAATCATTTTAATTTCTTTTTGGATCTGATTATTTTGTTACAGGACTTAAAAGGTGTGGAAAAAGTTGTAGACTTCGTTGGACAAACTATCTCCGTCCTGATATCAAATGCGGTTATTTCATTTCTAAAGAAGAACAAACAATCTTCAATCTGCACAGCTTGCACGGTAACAAGTAATGAACCACTTTCACTTTTAACCAATTGAAAAATCTATCATGCTTTGCATTTTATTATGTCTGGCGATTTAGACGCATACTCTCAAAGTTGGGTCAACTGGGTCACACTTTCCGGTTAACTGGGTCTTGAGAAAAATTAGGTCTGGCAATTTAAACCTAAACAAGACTTAAAAAGGTCCAATGGGTTTCCCTCTAATCTATTGAGTCCTATACAATATACAAAGGAACATGTCAATTGGGTATCAATTCCTAAAGCTCAATAAATATGGATAGGTCTAATGGGTCTTGTAAATAGGTTAAATGAGGGTCGAGCATAAAGATCATAACAAGTTTCATCTATCAAACATAGTCATATATGTAAAAAGCAAATGTAAAAGTATAAACGTAAAAAGTAAAACATAATCATAAATGTAAAACGTTTGCACCCCTTTGCCTATGACCCTTTATACAACCCAGCCTATTTGGACGCGTTTAAAAATCCGACACATTTGACCCATGACCCATTCCAACCCAAAACCGTATTGACCTGTCACCCAAACCAACCGAAGACCCGTTTGCCAGGTATACATGTTATGTTATGTTATGTAGCAACTGATGATAAACAAAACACTGAATGATTCAGGTGGGCAGCCATTGCTTCACAGCTGCCAGGAAGAACCAATAACGAGATAAAAAGTTACTGCAATACTCATGTATGAAAACGGATTCCTAACAAAAACAGAACCCTTGAAGCCAAACCTCCTACCAAGTTGTCACCAACTCTCCATATGGCAGACTGTGAGAACACTATGGTGAAGGATGAGGTGGCAATGGATCCCGTGTTTCTGATCCCTGAAATTGACGGCAATAATTTTGTGCATGAATGGGATTCTAACAATGAAGAAGCGTTTCAAAATCATATGAAATTCGAAAAGGTTAAATGTGAAATCCCTACCATCCGAGACATAAAGTTTGAAACAGATTCAGTTGTGACAGGAGTCGCGTCTACTAGTGAATCGTGTGATCATGGTATCAAGGAGCATATCAAAATGAAACAAGAGGTGGATGAGATAAGAACAAATTTATCAGAAGAATCTGAAAACTCGAATGAAGAAGAAGAAAGTGCATCTGATATAACATTGGATCTCCTGCTGGATATGTTAGTCCCTTGATAACAACAGGAGTATTGTAGAGGGGGGGTGAATACAATTTTTTCCAAATAACTTAACAGTTAAACCAATTAGTATTCAAGCATGCAAATAAATAGAGTCACAGGTAATTTTCAACAGTTATTCTTTATTGATTGAATCACAAAGAATCACAACTATCCTTGGCGGAATGATAGTTGGTTGATACAGATTACCTAGATTATAGCTAAGAGGTAAACTAACAGCTATTACACGTTTTGACTCTATAAAAATAAACCCACACCACTAGTTATTACAATAGTGGATACAACAATTTATAGTAGTCCTATTAACCGTGTAATGGTTCTATTGTCCACTGGTACATAGGATGTCTGTACTTGTGGAGACAACTATATTAGAGAGCATGCTCTCTTCTTTCTTCTTTGGTAGCTATTTGTAGGAACACCCCAATTTGGTTTGGCACCACTATTTGATTAAACAAATAGAATGTTGTGTTCCCTAGGTGATGACAAAGTATAACCCATGTCTGCACATGCGTTAAACTTCTGCATTCCCACGTGGTCTTGTAAGGTCACTTGTCAGCCGCCGACGCGTGTCCTTTTCTGTTCAACTTTGTCTTTGACTTCTGTTGAATAGTACCATTGATGTAGACCACTCGGGAAATGACTATGCTTATAATGGAGCATAGCTATCTTGTGTAGTGAGCTGCATTCCAGCTGTGCTGGTTCTTCATTGCTGAGCCACTTCATGTTCTTGATTTGCTGAGAACACATCCTGTGCTGATTGAAGAACATTGTCTATCTTGTGCTGGTAGACTGAGCAGCAAACTAAACACTCGACACAGCAATATCTGCTGTCTATACATGAACAAACTTGTGCTGACTGCACATAGCACTTTAGTGCAAATAAATTACAGTTTTGTCATAATTAAATCCTTAATTATTTTGGGGACTCAACAATCTCCCCCTATTTGATGATGACAAAACCTATGACATGTAGAGAAAACACTAAAGTCAGCATGGAGGGACCTAATGAAAATAGGCAGTAAATTTATCCTTTTTTAAGTTTGTTTTGGGATCTTTTGCTGAGTTATCCATATCTTTTAATTTGATATGATTTGGAAGATAAACTCATTTCACTTTCATTACAACACAATATGTACAGTAATTACAACAACAGCAGAATGAAAAGTGAATTAAACAAAAGATACAGTTTGAGCACATAGGAGACTATCTATCTTTATCTTTTTTTCGTTCTTCTTCAGATAGCTCCTCTTGTTTGATTCTCCAGGCTTTAGGGAATAGATAAGGTACATCAGCAGGGTTAAATACAGGGATATGGGGAGGTAGAATTATGGGGCCTTTTCCGGTTGGTCCTTCACCAGTGGATTGCTTTCCTTTAGGTTTTTGAGAGAGGACTTCATCTACATTCACTACTGGTGCATTCCCAAACCTTGTTGCTTTCTTGAAGAGCTGTTGGAGTTCAGATTTAAGTGTATTTTTGATAGCACTTTCACCTTTACCAATGAAATACTCCAAGATCTCCATCCATTCACTAAATCCAAGGGATCTTAACTCATCATAGTTTATTCTTTCTTGAACTTTATTCTCCCTTACAACATTGAACGCTCTTTTTGACCCTCTATTTACTTTGATGATCCTGCTGGGATTGGATCTTCTATTCATCACATCACCATACCTACTCCTATAATAATGATCAGGAAATTCACTGGTACGAACAAATTCTATAGGAGCAGTAGCAGGTGCTTTCTCATCAGCTTCCATCTTATCAAATGCCTTATCCTGTTCTTTGACAATGGCTTTAGCTAATTCTAGGGACTCAGCCTCTTGCTTTCTATCAGCAGCCAATTTGTCTTCTATATCCTGGAGCCTTACCCTCTCAGCGAATTCAGCATCAGCAGCCTCCCTTCTTTGAATTTCAGCTTGTAGACCCAACAAATAATCGTCGACAGTGATTTTCAGGGATTTTGCTATTTCAATCATCTTTCTACCCTCTTCAGTTCTCAGGGCAGCATGATACTCCCTTAGATCCATACCCAGCTGGTGAACCTCTTGAAATTGAGCTTTCTTCTCATCAGTAGAGAGCCTTTGACCACTGTTGTTTAAGTATACACCAATTTCAATGCCATAAGTCAAGGCATTGATGTAAAGTGGCTGATCAAGGGGATGATGCAGCAATCTAACTTGGTGTATCCTTTCATTGATAGCAACTTGTCTTTGCTCAAGTAATTCCTGTACAGTGATCTCCAGCCGGTAAGCATCTCTTTCATCTGGATTCATTTTAAATAAGTCTGGCTCACCACGGGTAACTGAATCATCTTCCCAAGTTCTGTGTTTACCATGACGTTTTGGGGAAGATGGAGGATACATGATTGATTCACCTATGCCAGATGAACTCACTAGAAACTGATTGCCATGATTATCCTTTGTTCTGTTAAAATAAGTGAGGGTCTGGGGAGAGATAGGTGATTGAACAAATAAATGATCTCCACTACCCCATACTGTAAAATCAGCAGGATTAACCGTATCATCATCTTGATTAGCACCCAGCTCAACCACCTTGGCTGGGTCTTCAACACTTGTAACACCCAGCAGCACACTTTTGGCTGGGTCTTCATTCATAGCACTCTTTGCTGTGTCTTCAGTACCAGCTGACTGATTAGTATCAGCTGGTACAACCACCTCAGTATCTTCATCAGCTGCCACAAATAAGGGTCCTTTCCTTAGGGGCTGATTATTCCTAGGAGCAGATTTCACCATTTGTTTATCTATGGGTATGGGTTCAGCTGATGGTTCTTGTGTTGATACTGGCTCAAGTGGAGGCAGGTAGGGAACGATAGCAAGATGCTCCCCCTGAATATCATCATCATCAAGATTGATTGTTTCTGTTGGCTTATGTTGTGTAGCTGGCTATGCAGAAGATGTTGGGCGAGAAGATGAGCTGGTTTCTAACATAGCATCTAACCATTTCATAAAAATGTCAGATCTAACTCCTCCCCCTGACTCAGTAGATGCAAGATAATCTTTCATTTCTTCTGGAGTCATTCGTTTGATCCTATCTGCTCGCTCAGCATACAGCTTTGCCATCTTTTTGTCGTATTTGACCATGAATTTGGCATTTCTTTTTCGTGCATCCTTTTTGAATTTATCAATGCCAATCAGGTAATCATCAATGTCCCTCTTTTTCGGGGTCAGCCATCTCCTATGCTTAATTCTGTGGCATTTAAGAGCAACATAGGCATCCCATTTGACATTGAAGGCATCATTTAATTCTGGTTGTCTCTTCTGATGTCTCTCCCATTTTCTTTTCATTCTTCTTTCAATAGTTTGAGAGACAACAAAAGCTTCAGCAACAGCCAAAGCAGAAACATCACTGGGCTTACTGCCAGAACCAATATCATCCACTGATGTGGCAGACACACTGGGTTGAGATTCACCAGCTGCCTCTACACCAGCTTTAGTATGAGCGTTGCTGGGCTTAGTGCCAGAGTCTTGACCAGTAGAACCATCACCACCATCACCATCACCATCTCTCCTTGGTTGTTTTGGAGCCTTTTCATGCTCATGCTCCCCCTCTGATTGTTTTCTCTTTTTGAGTTTCTTTTTAGATTTCTTCTCCCCCTTTTTATCATCAGCAGGGGCAGAATGGTGAACAGGGGAGACATGTGCATCAAGGTCACTATCTGAATCTGGAACAGAGAATGCAAAATTGTTCCAGTCAGCAACTTCAGGAGTAAGATGGTCACCAGGATCCACGCTAAATTGTCGAAGAAGGAGGTTGGAAGACCTAACTTCATTCCTTTCAACACCCATAGCCATCTGCTCAACCATGGCCCTAACATCACCCTGTAGGATAGCCAGTCGATGCATATTTTCAACCATTTGAACATAGGCAGAAGCAGGAATCATGTTAGCCATTTGCTGTTCCTGTGAATCCAATCTCTCATGTAGCACTGTATTTTCTTCATTAAGAAAAAGAATTCTGCGATTAGCAGCATCCAAATCAGCTTGAAGACGGGCAATGTCCTCAGTATACTCATTGTGAGAGATGATTCGTTTCTTTAAGTCCTCCTCCTCTTCATGTTGTTTGACAATGGCAGCCACCGCAAGATCTGCAAAGACACATACTTGTTTGAGCTGGGCTTCAATATTGGAAGTGGTAGCTTGCCCAGCATTACGTATGGCTTCAGTCACACTATCAGCAATAGCAGTGCGAATGGTGGATTGTAGATCAGGTGTAACCTCGGCTAGTATCTTATAGACAGCCAGGGTGGAGATGTCAGCCACCTCATCAGCATTAAATTTAACATAGCTGGTTGAGGGGTGGTCAGAAGCAGCTAACACAGGATTACCTCCGTGGGGTGGTGGAGGTGGAAGGTCAGAATCTGACTCGTCACCATGATCACCATCATTTTTACCTTCACCCGAAGGTTTAGAACCACTAGTATCCTTGTCAGCATCAAGATCAGCATCATAAGTGAGATCCACTGGTTTATCTTTGGTACCAGGCACATTATCATGAGTGACTGGTTCATCCTTACCAGTACCTTTATCAGCATCACCATCAGAAGAAGAAGATGACGAGGAAGAAGCTGATGAATCAGAAGGTACTGGTGAATCAGGAATATTCTGCATAACATATTTACCAGTAGAGGGATCTTTGATGAACTTGAGAGGCCTCCATGTACCAGGCCATGGAGAAGCAGCTGGAGCCATGCCAAAAAAATGATAATATGGCTGCTCGTTGATCTGTTCTAAAGTAGCCAGCCTCTCATAAACTTCTTCTCGAGTTGGTCGATCAAGCTGAGACAATAGTTCAGTCAGCTCCTCGCGAGGCAATTTGCTGGCTAAGACTATGGCAGTTTGAGGATTAATAGTTAGCTGATCCACCAGCAGAGCAACTCTAGGAGTAATAGATGCTCCCCGATAGATGAAGTTAGGGACAACTTCATCAGGATCTGGCAGCTAGCACACATAAGGTTTCTTCTCAGCAGAAACAGTAGCCTGAGAAGAGTCAGTAGTGGCAGAAACAGAGGTACCAGCATCCATAACGGGTTCCGTAGAACCAGTAGCAGCGGTAGGTAACTGTGCAGTAGGTGAAGAAGCAGCATCTGCAACATCTTTAAAGAAAGTATCCGGTGTGGAATTAGAAACATTCGGAATAACACTAGTAGCATTAGTATCCACCGTTGGCTCTATGGGGACATAGCCAACATAGCCAGCATTAACAAAATCAAGACCCTCCAGAATAGTATTACCCTGTGAACCAAAATCTGATGGAAAAGTAGCACTTTTACCAGCATCCATGATAACATCAGATGGAAAAGTAGCACTTGTACCAGCTTCCATGATAACATCAGATGGAAAAGTAGCACAAGTACTAGCATCCACAATAATATTTTGTGCATCAGTAGCAGCAGCAGATGCAATGTCACCCTTTGGTTCATGGACAGGTTCATCAAGAAGAACATCCTTGACAATATTGTCAATTACCTTTTTAAGAACAGGAGGATCCACTATGATTTCATCTCTCACTTCAGGTGTAGTAGTGGAAGCAGCAATACTGGGAGCAGTATCACCAGTAGCTGTAGAAGCAACAGTACTAGCATCATCACCACCAGTAGGAGAAACAGTAGCACCAATACCATAGCAGAGGCAGCAATCTACTCAGTAGGAATAATATCATCTTTAACTTGCTCCCCCTCTGCCTGTTCATCTACCCTGCTAAGAACTGAAACGATAGAACATTTTATGTTAACAACTGTAGAACCAAATAAATTTGACTCAACAATTGCATCTGGTGTTGGTCTCTGGGGACAGACTAGTGATTTGGTCAGCCCTTCGAATGAGACAGAATAAGGTGTCTGTAAGTACAGCTGTGACTCTGCTGACTCATTGGTGACACATATTGACCCAGATAGTGTAAGAGTTCTGGCTAGTAATGATGTAGGAGTGAGACTCTTATCATGATCCGAGTAAAATAATGGTTGTGCAGTATCCTGAGCTGGTTCAACACGATGAGGACCCAGCTCAAGTATGCTTTGGGGGTCAGGTATGTGCTCTGCTGGTTGTACTCTCAGCAGAGTATATAGCATTAAGTTCAATTTTAAAAAATGTGGAAGTGTCTGGCTAGAAGAGTATGGGTTACTACTCTTCTTAACACTAGTTTTAAAACCAGTCAGCTTGGGAGCCAGGGTTATACCTTTAACTCCTCTTTCATTTTTTCAAGTCAGCAGATAAAAGATTTTTAATTATGTTAGAATTTTCTGCTGTTTGGTCTAGAAACACACCAGGTTCCATAGCCACATCCTTTGCAGGAGCAGCAGTTGAGACTAGTGCAATCTCCCCTATGGTGAGCCTGGAGCCAGCTTTTGCTTGTTTGGATTTGCCTGTTACCAAGAAATAGTTAAGCAACGGATTCCAATACTAGAAGTGGATAGTCAGTATATAAGACTAGGGCTGTTCTTTATGATCAGAGAGCACTAGATTCTAATACAACTACTGTTTTACCAGTATGTGAGACGTTGGTTGTACTAGTTGAGGTAGCTGGCTTCTTCCTTTTTACAGCTGTCTTTCACTGAGGTCCCTCCCCTTCAGCTGGTGCAGCACCAGAGGCAGCCGGTTGGTTCACTCCACCTCGAGCAGCAAGATACTCAAGCATGCCTGGTGTCAGGACATTATATGGAGCAGCAGGAGCATCTTTTGGAATTCCCCCTTATTTTGGAGGCATGTCGAATGATTCATCAGCAAACTGCTGGTAAGCTTCACCCAACTCATTTTCAAAAACAAGGCTCAAAAACCTTGGAAAGGTGATTAAGTGTGTTCGTTTAGGTGCAAGCACCATTTCCCTTAGCCTTAAGTAAATTTCACCAGCATAATCAATATTTCGATTGAACAGCATCCCATGACCAATCTTCAGCTCAAAATCTGAGCACTGATCAAAGCTCCCAGACTTCTGACTGATGCATTGAGTCAGCAAGCCAAAGAAAAAATTCCACAGAGGTGGCATCTGCTTTCTTAAGGGCGTATGAGCCACTGGTCCATCAAACCCTATAATCTCCAGTACCTCTCTTCTAAACTCATCACTGGTTGGTGAATTAACGAACGGACCAATGGGTAATTGGAGAGCACGTCAGATGGCATCAACAGTGATGGAGCAGGCTAGGGTTTCAGTCACCATGCCACGAATACATGGAACGTTCTGTTGAGTGGTGGCCGTGGTGGCAATATACCAGAATCTGGCCAAACAAGCCGGATAAAGATGAGAAGGTACGCTGGTAATAGCTCGAGCCAGTGGTGATTGTGTTATGTAATCGATAAGCGTATCATAGCACAAGTTGGCTTTGGATTTGGGAATTGAAAGGGCATGAGCAGCATTGCCTCTTGATAGGCGAATGGAAGAGTGTTCTGGTGCATTTGCAGCCCTAACAAGGCTTGGGTGCAGGTTGAATAGAGGGCCCTGCACCACTTGTTCTTCGATGACCGGTGGTGGTTGCTGTTCCGGTTGTTGTGGTGCTACCGATTGTTGTTGTTGTGGTTGTTGTTCCTCTGGCTGGTTTGAAGCAGGTGGTGATTGATGTTGTTGTTGTTCTGCCATTGATGATTTCGTAGAAGATGGATGTATGAATTGATTTGAAGATTTGGGGATTTTTAGAGAGAAGAGTGTGAATTTGAAAACTGAATAACCGAAGGTTATTATGGAAGATAAAACACTCTTTTAACCGTTGTGATTGGGTGAAAAAGGCAGGAGAGAGAAAATGACAACTGCCATTAGCAGGCGCGTGGGCAGATGTGACAGACTGGCACACTCGAGGGGACACAAATTGATGATTTGACGTATATACTGCTTGAACACTCATACCTCACATTCAACATTAAATGCAGCAGGTTTTAATTTTAAAAAAAAAATTAAAAACCACAAAATAAGTTTTGTATTAAATACAAAATACTTTGTTACATTTAATATGTCATGAATTTAATTTAAATCATTGGGAGTAAATGAGTTTCAGATTTAAGGAATCATTTAATTTTGTGAGCTATTTATTATTTCAATTAAAAACATTTTGAGTAACCAAAATATAAAAGACGTTGTTGTGCTGAGTGTTTTACATGTAGGCAGTAAGTTCACAAAAATGACTTACTGGTTTGCCCTACATGTTGTAGAGCCAGCACACCAACAAAAATTGTCTTTTATTTAAAGTTCAAGCATACCCAGCTCAGAGATGAGATAGTTAAAACATTTCTCATCTAAGGGCTTTGTGAATAGATCTGCTAACTGCTGGTCTGTTGAAATAAAGTGTAGCTCCACATCTCCTTTTTGAACATGATCCCTTATAAAGTGATATCGAACGTCAATGTGCTTTGTTCTTGAATGCATCACAGGATTGTTGGTGATAGCTATTGCACTTGTGTTGTCACAGTAGATTGGAGTCTTTGTAACATGAACACCATAGTCTTTCAGCTAGCTTTGCATCCACAGTACTTGAGCAGTACAACTACCAGCAGAAACATATTCTGCCTCAGCAATAGATGTGGACACAGTATTTTACTTTTTGCTCATCCAGCTGACTAGCCTACCACCCAGTAACTGGCAACCACCAGTAGTACTTATCCTGTCTATTTTACACCCTGCAAAATCAGCATCTGAATACCCAATTAGCTCAAAATCCTGGTCTTTGGGATACCAAAGACCACGTTTAGTAGTAGCTTTCAGATACCTAAATATCCTTTTGACTACTAGCAAGTGTGACTCTTTAGGATCAGCTTGATATCTGGCACAGAGACATGTGGCAAACATAATATCTGGTCTGCTGGCTGTGAGATAAAGTAGGGATCTAATCATACCTCTATATTCAGTGATATTGACTGGTTCACCATTGGGATTAGCATCTATTTTAATAGTTGCTGCCATTGGAGTCCCTATATCTTTTAAACAGGTCAGACCAAATTTCTTTAGCATATCTTTGATATATTTATCCTGGCTTATAAAAATTCCATCATCAAGTTGTTTAATTTGCAATCCAAAAAAGTATTGCAAGTCTCTTTGTAAGCTCATTTCATATGTCTTTGACATAAGTTTTGAAAAATCTTGACAATGTTTCTCATTTTTAGATCCATAAATAATATCATCCACATATATCTGTACCAGCAAGAGATCACCATCTGTCTCTTTTGAGAACCGAGTAGTGTCAATTGTTCCAACTTTAAAACCTATACCAGTGAGATACACATGAAGTGTCTCATACCATGCTCTTGGAGCCTGTTTGAGGCCATAAAGAGCTTTGTCTAGCTTGTAGACATGGTCTGGATATTTACTGCTTACAAAACCAGGAGGCTGTTTGACATAAACTTCTTCTTGCAGCTTGCCATTTAGAAATGCAGATTTAACATCCATCTGGAATACCCTAAAGTTCATCTTAGCAGCATGTCAAGAACAGTCTGATAGCGTCAATCCTAGCCACTGGAGCATAAGTCTCTCCATAATCCAATCCTTCTTCCTGTTTGAACCCTTGAGCTACCAACCTAGCTTTGTTTCTGATCACAATCCCATCTTCATCCATCTTGTTCTTGAAATCCCACTTGGTACCAATGATTTTCTTAGTTTCATCATCAGGTTTAGGTACCAATGTCCAAACCTTATTCCTATCAAACTGGGAGATCTCTTCTTGCATAGCTCCTGCCCAGCTTGGATCTTTGATCACTTCATCAGGACATTTAGGTTCAATGGTAGACACAAAATTTACATGCATACAGAAATTGCTGGTTGCATGCCTTCTTGTCTTAATCATTGGAGACAAAAAGAAGGTGATCCTTTCCATCAACCAAATTCACCTCTTGGCGGTGAACCTGAAGCACTTACCGGTGAACCTGTCCGAGATACTATTTTCTCACTCATTTCCCGAATATCTCGCCACGATTATATTCTATCTAAAATTCTAAACCTTATTCATCCGTTCGTTCCGACCGACAATCATTTTGGAGTAATGGAAGAAGTCAAAGAGCTTCGCACTCGATTAATAAATTTGGAGAATATGGTGCAAAATTTACCAGCTTCAGCAACATCACCAGTACCAACAGTACCATCAGCAACAGCACCAGTATCATCAACAATCCATGCCTCACATCTCATTCTGTACCTCAAGCATAATCATCGTTCTACATGATGTTCTACATCATTTATCCCCGTTCGACATGGCGATTAAGTAATCTCTAAAGTTTTGGAGATTATCCATTCTAGTTCTAACGGTAAATCAAATGAGATTAATATCATATTAACTCATTAAATCCATGATTACATCTGAAGAAAATATATATGTAAGTATATTTTCATAAAAATTGTAATTAAAAATTCTTTTGTACAAACTGTTAATGGTGAAAATATTTTAACGGGTAGGTAATACCCGAGAAATATTCAGATTTCACATTAATAAGTTACAATGTACATTCTTCGAAGCTGATTCAACAGTCATTTACTATCCTACTTACATCCACCGATATACAAATCCGTTCACCACAGAATAACCATTTTCATCCAATTTCATATTTGGATTTTGATTTATCAGAATCCAATAAGTGGCCTAATGAAGAAAACATTTGACAAAATAAAATTTGTTAGAAACAAACAAATTAACTATGAGAAATTTTGTTAAGAATTCACGCTAACTGTTCCTAGCTAATTGTTCCTAGCTAACTGATTACATTTTATTTATCGCAATTTACATTCTCGCAATTTTATTTATCGTCATTTAATTTCTGTTATTTACTTTACGCACTTTATTTATCGTCATTTAATTTCTGTTATTTATTTTTACGCACTTTAAATATCGGGACACGTATACAAGGTTTTGACATATCATATCGATGCATATATATATATATATATATATATATATATATATATATATATATATATATATATATATATATATATATATATATATATATATATATATATATATATATATATATATATATATATATATATATATTATTTGGAATAATCATAGACACTCTATATGCTGTAATGCTAGAGTTCGCTATACAGGGTTGAGGTTGATTCTTAAATAATATATATACTTTGAGTTGTGATCGAGTCTGAGACATGTACACGGGTCACGATACGTATTAATTAATTCGAATGTTATATATTAAATTATATATGAATTATTGAATTGCTAACTGTGGACTTTGAACTATGGATTACCAACATTGGACAATTAAAATGAATTAAAATATTAATTATAACATATGAAACTAAACAACTCTTCAAGTTTGCCACTTGATTTCATCCTAAACCTCATTTATATCTTGACGATTACAATCTGCGTTCAAACCTTTCATAATTCTTGGAAAACATCTCAATCGAGAAGATGAACCAACCGCACTTCATCTACGGAAGAGAAGATTTATGCATATAGTTATGCGCCTGAAAAACTCTCGAAAACTGAGTAAACGTTTAACACGTAGCGGTGCTAATTCCTTTAGCATTAGTATTACCGAAAATAACTTTGCAATCTCTTTCCAAATTAGCCAATTTTTCACAGCTCCAGCAAGTTAATTTCGATTTCTCATTCGAAACAACCTTATTATAACCTTGAAATATATGCGTGCTCTTTTATTGTTACCAGAGAACCTTCTATATTCCACAATATTACCATTAACGTTTAATCATCTAAAGACACAATTCTCCTGAAAACACCTCGGATTGATAACCGACAATTCAGATATGGCTGCATTAAATGTAGACGAAACAGTAAAATTGTAGATGGTCTAAATGGCCAAGAGTTTGATGTTAAAGAATGGAGTATTGGGAACGCTCGATAGAAAATTTGGTACTGAAAAACAGATTGAGCGAACCATGAAGGAGACTAAGGACAAATACAAGGACCAAACCCTATATTCAAAGACTCCAGGTAATTCTGGATCCGATGAAACCTGCAACGAATATCTTGCTCCGTACTCATGTTAAAATCTTGTGGAAAATTTTTCTTCATCAACCTTCGAACTTAGAAATTCCAAAATATCATCATAAATATCTTCAATATTTCTGAGGATATTTTCATACATATTCTTGTCCGAAATAATCTACCTCTTCGTGTTTTCAGTATTCCATTATATTAGAAACTTCAGTAAAATCTAAGTATAAATTATGAATGAATTGTGGAGAAGTGTTGGGAATTGAAGCATGGGTTAGTATAATATAATGACGCTAGGCCAACGTGATTATATTATAGAAAGTCATGCTGAGTTTCTAATGAAACGTGATGATGGTTCACAGTAGATCATACCATTATAATTTGCCATGTTACATAACTCTTTCATTCTACTTAACTCCTGAACATATCAAGATAATGTATTCTTGATGGTTCTATCTTCCGTGATGTTGATAAATTTGAAAATCAAATCATGCTATCACGTTCCTTCCTGCTTAGAACATTATAATCATTCGAAACTCTATATCTACGAACTCTAGACCATTATTCGCTTGACTTGAAGTCGGAAGAGAAAACAAAAGCATAAGAGCTTCAAAATATAAGAGAAAATATAAAGCCTAATAACAACATGGAAATTACAAACCGTGTATATCAATGCGTATAGCAATATAAAGACACGGGAAAATTATAAATACAACAATACCAAGAGCGAAGTAGAAGCAAACAGATTCCTCCGGAGGAAGTTGGAATAGAAGGATGATTGTTGCGATAGACAGAATGAGGTCAAGGATTAGAACTGGATTGAGCATTTTCACAATCTTTGGAAGTATGAATTGAGAAAGAAAATATTGGAGTGCTGAAAATAATGGAATGGAGGAAGTTCATTTATATTGGAAATACGAGACAAAGCAATCGAGACAGATGATCGCATTTAATTAAAGAGACCTTAATTTCCATAAATCCCGAAGAATCAGATCTTATAGATTTCCAAGATTTTCTTTTAAATCCCTTGAATTCCGGAATTCAACCTTGACTAGTCAAAAGTTATGACGAAACTTTATTTCCTCATTTCACTCTTTAGTGATAACTTCACTCGTACTCCTCATATAAACGAATTGTTTTACTCATATTACCCTATAGTAATAAAACTCTATTTTGCAACTCATATTCGTCATGAAAACATTTTTATTGTTAGCCATGACCACCTCACTCAAATTTCGGGACGAAATTTCTTTAACGGGTAGGTACTGTGATGACCCGAAAATTTCCGACTAAATTTAAACTTAATCTTTATATGATCTCGATACGATAAGCAAAGTTGTAAAGTTGAGTCTCAAGAAATTTTTGAACTGTTTACATGGATTCAATAGACCTTTGACTATTCCCGACAATTCACGAACAATTGTTTATAAATAACTAAATGTATATATATGAATATATATATATATATATATATATATATATATATATATATATATATATATATATATATATATATATATATATATATATGTATATATATAAACAAAAGTATATATATAATAATTTGAATTAATAAGATACATTATAAATCATTGAATTGAAAATATAAAGTATTATACAAAATAACTAAAACTGTTATGAATCTATATAAATATATATATGACTTCTGAAATATTAAATATATATTAAATATTCTGCATATGTTAATATATATATTTACATTATATAACTACTACATAAAAAAAATATGGATGTTAATATATTAAAAATTTAATTACAAATATTATCCTTATTATATATCTATATAAATATATATATGACTTCTGAAATATTAAATATATATTAAATATTCTGCATATGTTAATATATATATTTACATTATATAACTACTACATAAAAAAAATATGGATGTTAATATATTAAAATTTTAATTACAAATATTATCCTTATTATATATATGACTTTTGTATTAATATGATTGTTATTATTACTATTATTATTTTGTTATTAGTATTAGTATTATTTTTTTTACTTTAAGGTTAGTATTAAAAATATTATTATTATTAAATATAAATGCATTTATACTTATAAAAATCAAAGGTAGCAGATATAATTACGCAAGGTTGTTTAACATCCCAATCATCCTATATTGAATCTTGTCTTCTGTCCCTAAAAGAGTAACAAATCGAATTAGAATCATAGAACATAACAAAATCAGTTGCAAGATTGATATCCACTTTCATTTATTTATTTAATTTTATTTTAATTCCTCCTGATTGAAATTCTGTGTCGACTTCATTTGTTATAAAACAAAAGTGATCCTATTGTCTTCACTAACTCCATTTACTCTATCACCATTACATAATCGAAAACACACATCATCTTGAACTCAACTTCACGACAACCTTCATAACCACGGTCACCATGATCACCACAAAATGTCACCCTACAAGCCTACATGGAATCACCACCATAACCTACACTTACTCCTACTAAAATTCCTACTACAATATGTATACAGATCCATTCCTAAAAAGAATACCAAGCTTAAAACCATTATCAAAAACTACAATCATCACCTATGATCAACGAACTAAGTGGTGCTTTCATTTGGTTTACTCAAACCATAACAACCACAACTAACCGTCGCCAAGTTCACTTATGTTGCTGCTAAGTTATTCGAATTTTTTCCTGTTGAAACCCACAACATCTTTGACCTATTAAACACCATCACAACCACCATATTCTATCATCACCTTCAACCCACTTCATCACATTAAACAATCACCACCACCCACTTGCAGGAACAAACCGTCACCATAACCATGATGAGAACCACACGAACGCCACCATCGGTATGCTATAATACCTACTATTCAGTATTTTTTTTGTGTCTTCCCTTTCCTGCTGTAAATCACTGTTCGAGCAACAATAAAGCTGTTGTATACATATTAATTAAAACCGCGGATATTAAGGTTAGTGATAATTAAAGGTGACGATTAATAGAGAAGTGATGCATGTATGATGATTATCAATGATCACTGCAGCTATTTCTGTTTTCTTCTTAATTCGAGCAAAACATGAACCGACATCCAAACCCAATATCAAAGAAACCGAAACCCTTTTGTTTTAACTACAGATCGAATTCTTTTCTTCTCCTTCTTATGATACAAACAATCTCTCCTTCTGCCTATGAGTCACTGTCGATTACATCACAATTGATAACTAAAGACCATGATTTCTTATTCGATTAGACCTACACAACCATCTTCTGTTATTCTCTTGTTCGATTACTATTACCATAAGATGATTCTTGGTGAGCTGTTAAACGAAATCAAGTCACTTATTGCTATTGTTTTCTCTGTTACGAACCCATACATAATGATGATTAGATGATCACGATAATTTAAATGATCATGAGGAGTTATATGATAATAATGATTAAAGATGATGAGCTATAAAGGAGATGATAGCTACTTAATTTTTTTTTCTTTTATTCGTAGCTGTGATCACCAACAGGAAATACATCCACTTTATGAATATATTTATTTTAAGAGGCCAGCGAATGTGATTTGAGCCGTAGACAGCTCTTCTATTTGGGCTTCGATAAATGCAATTGGGCTGCAACCTTGTAGTTGTTTCAGTTGGGCCGTGTAGGAGTTTTGCTGTTGGGCCGGAGTAATTATGGGTTATATGATTTTGGATTCGGTATCAAAACAGAAATAAGTAAGTGGAGCCATTGTTAAGGGCATGAGTGTTTAAACGACAGGTCATGGGTTCGAGCCCAGGCTAGGACATTATATTTTTAGAAAAGCTTTGGAAGGTAGTCTTTAATATCATTATTATTATTATTAGTATTATTATTGTTATTATTGTTAGATTACTTATTATTATTATTATTATTAAACTTTTTACCATAATTATTATTATTATCATTAAAATTATTTATGTTCTTATCATTATTAATATTAGTATTATTAATAAACATTATTAGTATTATCATTACAAATATCATTATTATTAGTACTATCCTTATTATTAATAATATTATCATTAATATTTTTATCATTAATATTAAAATTATCATTTTCATTATTATTATAAGAATTATCATGATTTTTATCATAATTAGTATTATTTTGAATAACAAACAAATATTATATACAAGTTAATGTTACATAAAATTCTATAAACATTTATTGTATAAATATTACATCTAACAAATTATTAGATTTTGATATTATATCAATTATTAATATGTATATATATATATATATATATATATATATATACATACATACATATATATATATATATATAACTATTCGATTACCATTACATGTGTTAATATATATAATTGAATATAGGTTCGTGAATCCGAGGCCAACCCTACTTTTGTTAAATGATGTCATATGTATTTTTACTACAAAATACAGTATGGTGAGTTCATTTGCTCCCTTTTTACTCATTACATTTTTGGGCTGAGAATACATGCAAATGCTTTATTAACTGTTTTACAATATTTATATGCGTGAGTTCATTTGATTCCCTTTTACTCTTTACATTTTTGGGACTGAGAATACATGCGCTACTTTTACAACTGCTTTATTAAATGCTTTTGAAATACATTTTGAACTGCGAATACATGAAATGCTTTTATAAATGTTTGACGAGATAGACACAAGCAAAACATTCCTCGAATGATTTATGTGGACGTGATAATTGCCACCATTGAATTATGTGGACGTGATAATTGCCACAATTGATATGAATATTTTTCCCCTGATTATTATTGCTTGGTAACCTAAGAATTAGGGAACATCACTAATTTTGAGAATTAGTGCACGTCTAATTGACGCGAATCCTAAAAGTAGCTATCGGGTTTAACACCCCCACCCAGAATGTTCACTAGATGGAAGGGCTAGTGGGCGTGGTGTTTAGTACTTCGAAGTTTATATGATTATTATACAGACGAGATGTTCTGTTTTGGGGATATTATTATGCGCATTATATGTTAAGGTCGGTTACCAAGCCAAGATACAAAAGAAATGAAAAGTGAATGTTATGTATCGAGAGAATGATTTTATACACAGGTTATGTGTATGTTATTTTTGTGCACGAGATATGTGTACGGTTACTAAGATTTATGAAAAATGATTTCGTACACGAGAAAGGTGTACTGTATTTAAAAGATATCGCATGTACATTACAGGTGGGTATAGGATTCGGGCTCATTTATACCATGCAGCATTTAAATCTTGTGGTCTATCAAAATTACAGAATTTTTATTGTTTTATGATAAACTTATGAACTCACCAACCTTTTGGTTGACACTTTAAAGCATGTTTATTCTCAGGTATGAAAGAAATCTTCCGCTGTGCATTTGCTCATATTACATGGAGTCGTTCATGGCATATAGAGGTCAGAACCTCGCAATGGGATCAACTGTTGAAGACTTCGTCCAGATGGATTAGGACGGGGTACTACAAATTTCTCCCCCTCGGATGTAAATAACTAAATCGTTCAAATAATTCTTCGATTGGAATATCTGTTGTCTCAGACTTTGATAACATAGGAATCGTTGAAGCTTTGTTCAATTCGTGATCCATGATTCTCTTGCAGTTAGGTGGTGCATCATGTTATTTACAACTTCAAACAAATACATATAAACAAAACATAACTTGCATCATGTTTTTTTTTTTATTAGATTTTATGATGTTGCCTTTTCTCCATAAATAAAACAAACAAAATAAATAAATAAATACAACTATACATGATGATGATGCATCACTGTCTTTGACTTTAGTAGTAACTGCATGGAAAACCAATCTTCTGATGTTGAAATCTAGAATCCAATGACGTTGCAAGGTACAAATCATTCTGTGTCTGTGATACAAGACTGTACTTCTCAACCCTTCAAGAGAAAACACCTCCCTTTGGGTACCCGATATGTATGTTGTTGAATTTCGGTCCAAGTAATAAAGGTAAATAGAAACAAGTATGCATCCTAGACAAAGTATGCTCACCTTGGGGACTCACAAAATTATCCTTTGCTACCGAGTATAATGAAATGTCCCGTTCATATTGATTATAAACGTTCCATATTAATTGATTTCGTTGCGAGGTTTTGACCTCTATATGAGACGTTTTTCAAAGACTGCATTCATTTTTAAAACAACCATAACCTTTATTTTATCAATAAAGGTTTTAAAAACAATACGTAGATTATCAAATAATGATAATCTAAAATATACTGTTTACACACGACCATTACATAATGGTTTACAATAGAAATATATTACATCGACATATGTTTCTTGAATGCAGTTTTTACACAATATCATACAAACATGGACTCCAAATCTTGTCCTTATTTTAGTATGCAACAGCGGAAGCTCTTAATATTCACCTGAGAATAAAAATGTTTTAAACGTCAACAAAAATGTTGGTGAGTTATAGGTTTAACCTATATATATCAAATCGTAACAATAGACCACAAGATTTCATATTTCAATACACATCCCATACATAGAGATAAAAATCATTCATATGGTGAACACCTGGTAACTGACATTAACAAGATGCATATATAAGAATATCCCCATCATTCCGAGACACCCTTCGGATATGATATAAATTTCGAAGTACTAAAGCATCCGGTACTTTGGATGGGGTTTGTTAGGCCCAATAGATCTATCTTTAGGATTCGCGTCAATTAGGGTGTCTGTTCCCTAATTCTTAGATTACCAGACTTAATAAAAAGGGGCATATTCGATTTCAATAATTCAACCATAAAATGTAGTTTCACGTACTTGTGTCTATTTTGTAAATCATTTATAAAACCTGCATGTATTCTCATCCCAAAAATATTAGATTTTAAAAGTGGGACTATAACTCACTTTCACAGATATTTCTTTCCTTGGAAATAAGACTTGGCCACGGATCGATTCACGAACCTATACAAATATGTACATATATATCAAAGTATGATCAAAATATAATTACAACCATTTTTATTATGATTTAAATATTTGAGTGTATTAAGTCAGCTGTCCTCGTTAGTAACCTACAACTAGTTGTCCACAGTTAGATGTACAGAAATAAATCGATATATATTATCTTGAATCAATCCACGACCCAGTGTATACACGTCTCAGGCTAGATCACAACTCAAAGTATATATATTTTTGGAATCAACCTCAACCCTGTATAGCTAACTCCAACATTACTGCATATAGAGTGTCTATGGTTGTTCCAAATAATATATATACATGGGTCGATATGATATGTCAAAACATTTGCATACGTGTCTATGGTATCCCAAGATTACATAATATATTAGAATACATGTATAATACAATATAAGTCTCGTTTCGTAATTCTTGAGTTAGTAGTCTTGTTTTTACATATGTAGTTCATTGTTAAAACACTTAATGATATATTTAAATATAATTTTATCATGTTAAATATAGTGTATCAATATCTTAATATGATACATATGTATTTAGTAGACGTTATCATAACGATAATCGTTATATATATCATTTCGAGTTTCTTAACTTAGTAATCTCATTTCTTATGTATATCACACATTGTTAATATATTTAGTGAGATACTTACTCATCATAATCTTATGTCAACCATATATATATGTCTATATATACCACAACATGTAGTTTTTACAATTTTGTAACGTTCGTGAATCGCCGGTCAACTTGGGTGATCAATTGTTTATATGAAACTTATTTCATTTAATCAAGTCTTAACAAGTTTGATTGCTTAACACGTTGGAAACATTTAGTCATGTAAATATCAATCTCAATTAATATATATAAACATGGAAAAGTTCAGGTCACTACATATAAATCGTAGTAGGGGAGACCTCAACCGTCTGTTGAGTTTCTGAACAATCATTTCTCAGTACATATTCAGTGATAAGTAGGTGACTACCCTCAACCGCTGTAAATCTTTCCATGAATTCCTCATCATGATATTTACGCTTTGTTAGTGTGATCATCTCTATCTAGAATTAGGCCAATAACGTCTACTGACACATTATCAATCATCCTGTATTACTTGTTTTTCACAACTTACATGTCAGTCCAGTATTGCAATCACTTCACCATAACATAGAATAAGCAACTCATTTTCAGGTTTTTCCAAATTTTTTTTGGATTTTCCATTTTTCAATTTTTATTTGTTTTTCTGGTTTTTTCGATTTTTATGTCTTTTTGATTTTCTCTGTACAAAAACATAAAACTATCTAAAAACATAAGCAAATATGCAGAAATATCATCAAATACTAATCTATCATGCAAATGACAAGAGAACATGCAAAAGACCTACTAACTACCATGCAAAGCTACACATATTATACAAGTAGTTTCAAGTTCTTCACAACTCAGTCTCTTGGTTAGGTTCCTCTGTGTTAGGAGCCTCAGTTTCAGGAACCACGTCGGTAAGCAATTTAATACCTATTTCCTTTAACAGAAAATTAAAGCGTGGTTTATCAAAAGCTTTTGTGAAGAGATCAGCCCTTTGGGCTGTAGTGTCTATCTGCACTACATCTATCAACTTTTTCTCATAGCAATCTCTAATGAAATGGTATTTAATCCCTATATGTTTCGTTTTAGAATGATTTACGGGATTTTTAGTGACAGCTATGGCAGCAGTATTATCAACATAAATAGGAGTGTTAGAAATTTGCAAACCGTAGTCACGTAGTTGCTGTTGAATCCAGATGACCTGTGATGTACAGCTGGCCGCAACAATGTATTCTGCTTCACAAGTGGATTGAGCCACTGCTGTCTGCTTCTTACACTGCCAGGTAACTAGTTTGCTACCCAGAAATTGACAACCCCCTGATGTTGACTTAAAATCTTTCTTACAACCTCCATAGTCAGAATCACTATACGCTGTGAGATCAAAACCATCCTCACACGGATACCATAACCCTAAACTCGGTGTATCTTTCAAATACCTCAGAATCTTCTTAACTACTAACATATGATGAACATTAGGATTCGCCTGATAACGGGCACACAGATAAACCGCAAATATTATATCTGGTCGAGAAGCTGTAAGATACATTAGAGAACCTATGATTGCCCTGTATAACGTTTGGTCCACTGAAGCACCCTCACAATCAGGTGATATCCCATGATTCACAGACAACGGAGTCTTAGCTGGTCTTTCTGCTTCCATTTGAAACCTCTTCAGAATATCAGCAACATACTTGGTTTGATGCAAAAAGATGCCTTTATCCGTGTGAGCTACCTGCAGACCTAAGAAAAATTTTATCGTTCCCATTGAACTCATTTTGAACTTCTGCTGCATGACCTTCTCAAACTCATCAACCATTCCCTGATCTGTTGACCCGAAGATAATATCATCAACATAAACCTGCACTAACATAAGATGTTTTCTCTTCTTCTTGATGAAAAGTGTTTGATCAATGACAGCTCTCCTAAAACCGTTTTCAAGCATATAGTTGGACAACATTGCATACCATGCTCTCGGAGCTTGGTGAAGACCATAAAGTGCCTTTTCAAATCGATAAACCTTTTCTGGGAAATGCGGGTCTTCGAAACCAAGTGGTTGTTCAACAAACACTCTTTCATTGATCTCTCCGTACAAAAATGTACTTTTAACATCCATCTGAAAAACTTTAAATCCCATGAAGGATGCAAAGGCCAAGAAAATCCTGATAGCCTCCAGTCTCGCTACCGGAGCAAATACCTCATCATAGTCAATTTCAGGGATCTGTTGATATCCCTTCACCACCAATCTAGCTTTGTTCCTGATAACAATACCCTGTTCATCCTTCTTATTTTTCAAAACCCATCGAAGACCATAGGGCACACAACCATGTGGTGGATTGACTAGCTTCCAAACCTTTAAATTTTTAAATTGTAACAGCTCCTCTTGCATTGCACTAACCCACTCGTCATACTTCAATGCCTCATAAGCATCTTTAGGTTCAATTTGATACACATAACATGAGTGAGCATGCACAAATATTTTTCCTGTCTTATTCAGTGATGAATAAAAGGCTGTCACTACATTTGCACTCTCTGTCTGAACATCGTCTGCTACTGTTGAACTTACACTTGTCACGGGAACCTCTGATGTAGTCAGAACTCCAGATGTAGAAGCTTCATTAGACTTCGCTTGAGGAATACTAATGTGAGGAATGCCTCTTGAATCCACATAATAATCATCAAGACGTTTAGGTGGCAGAATAACACGATTGGATCTACGTACACCTCCTGCTTCAGTTGGCGGTTCAGGAACTGTTACAGTTGGTGGTTGATTATATAGAGGATTAAGATGTTCCTCTATCAGTCGCGTTCGACTAACTTCCTCGTCATCTTCAAGCTCACTCTCTTCATCTGTATATATTACCCCGTTCTCATTTGAATCAAAATTACCTCTAACACTCTGCGGACTTGGTTGCAAGCTAGAAACCGTATTCTGAACTTGCACTGGAATAGTAATAACATTCTCAGTAGAGTTTTGAGAATCAAACAATATCTGAGTTAGAATTTCTTCCTCTGTAGCATCTGGTGGAAGATTGAAGGAATCAAATAACTTATCATATACAAACTGCCATGTGAACCCTTTACTAACACGAGGCGGAGCATTGAGCTGAATATCGACCTCATACCGTTCTTCCACACACTTTGACTCAGTATTATACACTCTTTTGTTCGGATTCCCATATCCTAAGAAGATACCAGAGACAACCTTTGAATTAAATTTCCCTCCGGCGTCTCGTACCAGAATAGTACAAGAAGCACCAAAAGGTTCAAAATGCTTAATATTAGGCTTTCTCTTGTGTAACAGTTCATAACAAGTTTTTTCATGTCTCTTCACCACTAGAACCCTGTTCATCACATAACATGCTGTACTCACGGCTTCACCCCAGAAAACAATAGGTAGACATGAATCAGCTAGCATAGTTCTTGCGGTTTCAATCAAAGTCCTATTCTTTCTTTCAGCAACACCATTTGACTGTGGTGTATAAGCAGGACTGAACTGTTGTTGTATCCCCTTCTCATTACAAAACTGCAGCATCTGATTGTTCTTAAATTCCGTACCATTATCAGTACGAATCTTCCTAACCTTTAACTTATATAAACTTTCGAGCTTCAGAATCAAAACTTTAATATGATCGAAAGTATCTGACTTGTGTTTCAACATCACAACCCACGAGAAACGGGAATATTCATCTGTAACTACCAAGCAATAAGACTCTCCGGTGAGAGTTTTACAGTTAACTGGACCAAAGAGATCCATGTGCAACAACTCCAAAGGAATGTTAACTGAATGATGTTTCTTGGTAGCATGTGACTTCTTAGTCTGTTTTCCCTGTTTACATGGAAGACATACTTCAGGAATATGAAAACTCTTAACATTCACACCTTCAACTAATTCATTATGGACTGGATTATTCATCTTCCTTAGACTCAGATGACCCATACGCTTGTGCCAGATAATCGACTCCTGTTTAGTAGCTTTAGAAACGAAGGCTTGATGGCATGTAGCTGCTTTAACATGAGCCTTACGCATATCAAGGATATAGAGATCCTTGAACCTTGGAGCCGTCATCAGAATCATGTCTTCCGGAATTACAAACTCTTTTCTCAAAATATAACAAAACTTATCATCAAAAGCAACTGTATACTTTTTGTCAGCAACTTGTGAAACTGAAAGTAGATTGTTCGACATCTGCTCTGATACCACTTTGTAGACGATCTAGGACCTTAGATCAAACGCTATACCTAGATTAAGGTTGGAAAACAATAAACTAGGATGAATCGAATACGAGTTTCACTTTGGGATCAATCTAACCAACTAATTGTTGATATAATCGACGCCTAGATGATTGTATTCGGTTGGGGTATGGTCTGGGACAATAGTAACAGCGAATAACGACGGCTAGAGGGTGTAGGGTGTGTAACCTAACAATGTAACTCAACACCCGTATTTATATATAGTTACAGCGACCATCGGCCGGTGGTCTCTGACCTACGGCCGATGGTGATAGTCCCTCGACCGATGGTCTCTACCATCGGTCGATGGTCTGAGCTGCCAACCAAACAGCTCGAACCATTTTACGTCATCACATAAATCAAATCAACCACAATGTATTAATGACGATATCCTTACACGACTGAAATAGTAAATATAATACGAATAGAACATATTACATAATAGAATTTGAGATTATGCACCAACAGTCTAAGCGTTAGGTTGTTTTACAGAAATGAATGCAACAAGGGTGTTACAAAATTTTTTTAGCAGGGTTTCTTCGTTCTGTGTGCTAAAATATTGGGCCTCTAGTTGCCCATCGGCCTCTGTCTCTCATAGGCCATCAAACAATATTACGGTATCTAAATAGAAAAGTAACCGTTACTTTTTACACTATTTAATTTTTGTTTTTTCTCAAAAAAACAAAAACAAAATAAAATTAAAATAAAAACCGCTAACCCGCCAAATCCGGCCTCGTTCTGATCCTGTGCCTGCTTACAGTACTATAGTTGGACACTTGGACCAATGTAATCGGGTGACAAAGCCACGTCAATGCCCACACGACTGCCACGCGTATGCTGTGTGATACGTGTTACACCCCCTTACATGTCACCGTTTCATGATAACCGTTTTCTTTTTGTTTGAACAAATCCAACATCTATATATCTTCTCTTCTTAAACATATTTAAACACAAAAGTTTCCGTACAAACATTTCTAGGAAGATAAAGAATTTATAATACAAATGGAATCACAATTGCAGCGCACTCACGATTCTCACGGCCATCACTACGACGCGCATGACCTTCTCTCCACCGACCTACAAACTGGTAATGATATTAACAAGTTACTTGATTTTTGCATTACAATTGAAAGATCATGTGACATAATGATCGTATTATTATTTTTAATTATTGTTGAAAGGTCATGATCACAATGAACAACACGGGGAGAAGAAATCAGTGATCAAGAAAGTTAAAGAAAAAGCAAAGAAATTGAAGAACACAATCACAAAGCATGGACATGGACATGGTCATAGTGGCCATGATCATCATGAAGAAACGGTTGAAGACCCTGAAGTACATGGTGCACCCAGTAAGTTGTTACTGTATCTCAATAGAAGTTTAATTTTTGAAATAATAACCGTGATTCTTGAATGTCAATATAGCCTACATACTATTTTGACTACGCTATTTTGGTAAACAATAGTTTAAGCATTATAATTTGTTTTTTTATGTATGTTTTCCGTATTCATATGGGGGATGATTTTCACACACACTTTTTTGATACTCACACACCAATTGAGTATTATTAGAAGAGTAAAATGTTAAAATAGATGTGTGAGAATCAAAAAAGTGTGTGTGAGAATCATCTCTCTATTCATATTTCATATATCAAATAATAAAAAATTGTAAACTTGTAGTATCAATATCAATATATGCTTAGAGATTGGCGAATCATTTCGTAATTAATTTAATTTATGGAATTTTAATATTATCATACCAATTAATAATTAATTTATCAATGAAAATTGTAGTGTATGATTTGGCTAGAGTGGGTGATTTGGGTGGTCCAGATTCGATATTGGCACAACCCAGGGGGAATTTGGAAAGGCCATCGGTGATGGCGGAAGATCGTTACCCAAATCCATTACCGAGCATTGTTGAATCACCGCCCGTGTCTACCGGTGCCTACGGAACCAACTTAACCGGCGTTGGTCAAACTTGTGGTAGTCAACAAGTAAATCCAGATAAATGGAGGGGTAAAATTGGACAATCAACTGGAATGGAAGAAGACCCATTTGCCCCTAACCCAACCAGGGCGGCATCTCCTGTTGTCAGCGTTACACATGACCCAACAACATACGGTATCATCTTCTATGCGTGAAGTACAATTCGAAATAACTAGTTTGACTTTTTTGACTAATATGGTGTGTTTGCAAGTGGCAGACACAAAACAGGTATTTGACTCGTCTGGCAAACGTGGCCATGATGTGAATCAAGGACAATTGAGGGGTGTTATGGGAAAATCGACGGGTATGGTACCGGATCCTCATGCCCCGACTGATAAGTATCGGATGGATTCGGATCCTTCTAACTACGAGTCTAAAGTCACTGATCCAACACACACAGGTATGAATACATTGCAAGATGTAAAAGCTTTTTTATCAATGTACTTTCAACCGAAGACATTTTATATATATGTATATATATTTTCTGCTAGTTAAATACTACGTACTATATATATATATATATATATATATATATATATATATATATATATATATATATATATATATATATATTAACGTATAATATAAAAATCTTTCGATAGGTGGCAAGAAAGCAGGTCTGTCACAAATCCGACATTCACTTGACAAATTGAGCATCCACCATGACCCGAACCACCCCCACCCTGAACATCCACCACATGGAACCCTGACCGAAAAAATATCATCGTCAGCTTCTGTAATAGCAGAGAAAGCAGCTGTAGCCAAAGATGTCATTGTTCATAAACTGGGTTATTCAGGTCATGAACAACACCACCACACGACCGGCGGATCACACGTAACCGTGCATCATCCTCCTCCAGGATCACACGGACACGTCCATCATTCTTCAGTCACCGCAGCAACAGAATATGCGCATAAGATAACGGACAAGGTGACAGAAACGTTGGCACCGGTTTATGAGAAAGTAGTGGATGCTGGATCCTCGGTTATACATAAAGTGCACGATACCGTTGCTGGAACTGGAACTGGGACCGGGACTCACCATCAACATGTGGTTCATCGAGGTGCCGAGCATATGAAGGGAGATGCTGATAAGGGTGGTGTATCGGTAAAGGAATATTTGGTGGAGACGTTGAAACCCGGTGATGAAGATAAGGAGCTGTCGGATGTGATAACTCATGCTTTACATGGGGAAAATCAACAAGAGTTGGAGAAGAAAGGTAGAGAGGACAGACGACCTGCAGCAATGGGGAGAGTGACTGAATCTATTGGAGTGCGAACTCGGCTGGGGACTGATCGTCCGTCACACCACCAACAGCAGCAGCATTCGGACGATGTGACCGCAAATAAGAATGTGACTGAAAGGTTGAGTGAAGCAGTTGGTTCGTTTTTTGGTGGGAAAGGGGACGCACCACAGGCAACATCTGGGACTTCATATGGTAAGTGTAACGCCTTGTTTTTGCACGATCATTAATTAATCTTATCAAGTTATGAAATGGGGTTTATTTTTACCGACATAACTTATTAATTTTTTTTGTTTTGTTTTGTTTGGATTTATATAGTGACAGATGAAGGATTGTCGAGTAATCCAAGAGGCGATCAAAAGTGAAGCGTCGTGAAGATGTGAACAATTTATTATATTAATCATATGATGTAGAAAGTAATGTAATTGTATCTGTTGGTTTGTTTTTGCAAGTTATAAATATGATCCTATATATGTAAGTACTTGGTTACAGTGATTTATTATAAGAAGGGTATATTAGTATTAGTATAGTACATACTACATAATAACAATAATAATTGTTTGTGGTAAATTTGTGGTCACTCGTATAAATTACCTATTTTTTCACATCTTATTGTAATGTACTCTTGCATATTATATTATATATGCACGTGTTATATTTTATGTCATTTGCTTAATGTTCACAAAAAAAGAACATGGAAGAAACTGGAGGGAGCTGTTGTAATGTACTCTTGCATACATACATACAACAGAGCTAGCTGTTGTTTGCGAGATATAAGTTTGTATTTCTTTGCCTGTGCAAACTTGTACCGATCCAAGTATTATCGAATGACATCTAAATTTAAACTACTAATCAATATCTAATTTGACACAAAAGAATATGAATTTGGCGATGTTGAAGAAAGAAGCCAATTGATTAGTCAAAAACTGTTGCTTGCTGCTGATAAGTTTGTAGTTTGCTTGCTTATGCAAAATTCCAACACAAAATTGAAAACTGCAGATCTCCATTTGTCCTTAAGCACAAGAACTCCCAAAATTCCCATAAACCCTGTTATGAAACCACTTGTAGTTGCATAAATCCATATCATTTCAAAATCATCCTCCTCCTCTTGACCGCTATCATTGTTGCCTCTAGTCACCACGACTTCATCACGGTCACACCTTTTTGTTAATGGGCTACCACACAGATCACTATTGCCTGCATATATCGAGGGATCAATAAGTGTCTGAAGCTGACTTCCAGTCGGAATCCTCCCTGACAACTTATTTTCCGATAGATTAAGATGGCTAAGAAATGTCAACCAAGAAATACTCGATGGAATCGTCCCTGAAAGCTCGTTTGAAGAAAGATCAAGAGACATCAACGAATTCATATCACCGATTTTATCAGGAATGGGACCCGTCAGATTATTGTTTGACAAGTTAAAACCAATCAACCCCGAAAGACTAGTCAACTCATTAGGTATCTGTCCCTCAAGATTATTGCTAGAAAGGTCCATGTTGACTACGTATCTCATTATGGTTGTGTACTCTAACGAAACTCCTCTCATCACCTGGATCACGCTTTGCTCGAACCCGCCTGAAAAGTACAGATTCGAACCACCTCCACTCATTCCGCGCAAGTTTCCAAAACAGTGAGGGATTGTTCCTGTTAAGTAATTGTCACCAAAATCTAAAATTTGTAGGTCGGAACTTAATTCACATAATTCTTGAGGGATTCGGCCCATGAAGTTGTTATCATGTAGCCTTAGGACGGCTAGAAACTTCACCTTTCCTCCTATCCATTTCGGTATACTTCCAGATAATCTATTCTCACCCAAATCTAATACGTTTAAACTTGTTAAATTCGATAGATTTTCTGGAAGTTCGCCATGGAAACTGTTGTTGTTTAGATGTAACCATTGTATGGAACGACCAAGTTTTCCTAGAGAGCTTGGAATGACACCCGATAGCCGATTGGAACTTAATATCATGACGTTTAAGTCGTCAAAACTCCCAAAGCAATCTGGAACGTTTCCAGATAGCATATTTTTGGAAAGATCGAGAATTACTAAATCTCTAGCATCGCATAATGAATCTGGAATTAACCCGTTGAAGAAATTGTTCTTAAGAAGCAACAATCTTGACACAAGAGCATAATCTGCCAACCGTTCAATAAAAGCACTAGGAGAGTAGTACTCTGTTGTTGGGTTAGATGGAAGGTTTGTCAATGGACCGGTGAGATAGTTATGGGAGAGATCGAGTATCGCGATAACAGGCAGCTCGCGGAACCAATCCGGAAGTGGTCCAGAAATGCTAGTATTAGAAAGAATCAGGATTACCAGACGTGTCTGTGTTCGAATCCACGGAGGAAACTCTGAATTGAATTTGCAAGATCCAAGTAACACGTTTCTTAACTGAAAAGGAGGCTCCCAATCGAGTGAAATTTTGAAGCTTAGCATGTGGTTGGAGGTTGCAGCAAGGTGTATTAGCATCGACATGTTTGCAAAATGAGCTTCGGTGATTACGCCAGATAAAGAATTGTTGGATATATCGAGAAACTGGAGTTTAGACAGCTGTCCAGTCGAATCTGGAATTGACCCTTGTAATAAGTTAGATGATAAATCAAGAAACTGGAGTTGTGAGAGGTTTCCGAGCGCGAACGGGATTGAAGACAATGAATTAGAGTTCAAATACAAGATATTCAGATTCGATAGGCGACCCATCGAGGATGGAATCGTCCCATTCAATAGGTTTTCAGATAGATCTAATCTTTGTAAAAACGCTAGTTTTCCAATAGAAGTAGGAATCGGACCAGTCAATTGATTCCCAGATAGAACTAAATCCTGCAAACTCGTTAAGTTTCCTAAAGATTCTGGGATGAATCCTGTCAGCTCATTGTAATCGAGATACAATCTTTTTAAAGCCGTAAGCCTTTCTATTGATGTAGGGATTTCGCCATTTAACTTATTGTCATTTAAAATTAATGTTTCGAGATCATATTTGGCGCATTCAGATACATTGGTCGATGGCCCCGTGAATCCCCCTTTCATATAGTTGAAAGAAAGATCCAACTGTTTTATCAAACACTGTCTCCATACACCAGTATCTTGAATACCGGAAAACCTATTTCCGGCAAGATTGAGTTCAACAACATTGTTCATCAAAGGAATAGAAGAATTGAGTTTGTTGGTCGAAAGATCAAGCACTCGTAAAGAGGTCATGTTTTGTAAAAACAATGGGAACTGACCTTCGAAGGAATTTGAACTTAGATCGAGCGTTTGAATAGTGGAGCGTGTAATGTTTGAATCAAAATGAGTTATATTGAAATGAGAATTAGAAAGGCCACAATTAGACAAGTGTAGCTCTTTTAAGGAAGGAATCATATAAAGCAGTAACTTATCAAAAGCTCCATCTCCAGTGACGTTCACTCCACTTAGATCAAGATGTTCGAGTGATAAAAGACGTGTCAACCATGTGAAATCATCGACAACTAGCTCCATCATGCTATTACGATCACTGAGATCAAGTACGCGCAATCTTGAAAGATTTCCAATCTGATGAGAAACTACGCCCGCAAAGCCAGCTGAAGAAAGATTAAGATATCTGAGCTGTCTCATTGAGCCGATGAAATCAGGAATCGGACTTGTATGAAAATAGTTCCCACTTAAGTCCAGGTAACTCAAACGAGTCAACTCAGACAACGACGAGTTCAACTCGTTTCCCTCTAACTGCTCAGAATTGGTTCTGAGATCAAGTCTAGTAACGTAACCAGTGGTATTATCGCAGCCCACGCCTAGCCAATGGCAACAGTTAATTGTTTCATTCCAAGATGATAGTCTATTTGAAGGGTCCGATATAAGGCTATGTTTGAATCTCAGAAGAGATTGCCTCTCGTGTTCAAAGCAACTGGAGCTCGTGTTATCAGCTCCACAACTTAATAATAATTTTGTAGCTACAAATATGAATAAAACAAAGAACCCAGTACTATTACTCGACTGAAATTTCATGATTTAAGTATTCAACTACACTTTGATTTGTTTATTTCATTGTGTTTGATTTTTAATAATTTATGTACAAGATATCACCATCGAACAGGTCAAAAATTGTAGGTGCATGGGCTGACTCTTTCTATACACGGTAGACATAAAAGTCAAACTTTGACTTTGCCTAACAAGTTGTAGTATTCTCTGTGGCTTCGTATTCAGAAAATTAAGATTGTGATATTTCAGAGGTAAAATGTATAAGGTGCTTATATTATATTATGTTCTTCATTACAAGGATGGAGTTCATTAACATATATGGTCTTATATCAAATCGAAGTTAATAATAAATAAATAATTAATAATTGCACTTATTACAAAAGCAAAGAAAACCTTTTCCTAATTCAATGAACAATATGAAAACATATACGTAGACATGAATGCCAATTAAATTCAAAACTTAGCATATAAAGGCATAGTAATTGTTGAATTACACTAGTGTAATAATGAGTAAATTTCTTATAGAAAAGAAAAGCAAAAATTAAGAATAGGTTCAAAAAATTCTTAGGATACTATAATAATTAATTAATAAATCAAGGAAGTGAAGGTTCATCAAATTAACCAAACCAGGCTCTTTTTAGATTGCTCGTGCTTTAATAATGTCGAAGCTCATCTCACTAGGGTCCGTTGCTTGCAACTCGACTTGGATCCCATCCAATTCTCTCTTGAATCTGTCTTTAGAGCTTGCGTACACCATCTTCATTCTCACCTTTGATGTATCTGGTGACCTAATAATAAAATAGATAATTATTTTATTGTGTTTCTTTCATTACCGCATATATAATATATAGATATAGATATATAGGTAAAACTCCATGTTTAATTATGTCATTGAATGTATGTATACCATGCAATGAAGAATATCTTGCTTTTCTGACAATTTTCGTCGGTAGTGAAGTCGAAATCAAAGACAGCATAACGACATTCATTAACTGGAAGAGAGTTTGTGAAATCCTCGTAGGTTTTGTCAGGACCGCCAATCTTGTCAACAATCACCTGTTGATCCTCGATTTTGTAGGTAACATAACGGTAGATTCTTCTCGCTTTTAACTCTAGAAACTTTAACTTACATTCATCATCAACAGCCATTCCAGACGCCGCATTTGCCTAATCCGCATATCATTACACCAACAGGAAAAGAAAAACAGGAAACAAGCGACAACACATCCATCACATATGCACATTATTGGATCATGAACAAAAAAAAATCAATCAATTAAATTTGTTAAAGCAGGTTATAATATAACGAAAAACAATATTATCATTATGAAGAGACACATACCATGTTTGGTGTTGAAGTTGCAGAATTAATATTAATTGGGTGAAGAACAAAAATGCAAAAGGATGAAAACTTGGGTACGAAGAAGAAGATCCTTCAAATCTGGAAAACTATCAAACTTGTTCCCGAGAAAAATGTGGTGAAAGTAGAGATTTTTATGGTTCACCATTCATTGTTATATTGTAACCAACAAAAAAATTAGTTACTATTCTTTATTTAATTTACTGTTAGGTTTTAATTTTAATTAATTATAATTATAATTAATTGTGGATCTTAGTACAAGTTGTGTGAGGACTCTGTCTAACTAGTGTATTTTACACACTGTCTAACTCGTACTGAAAAAAGAGTTCAAAATTGCATCCACATAGAAGAGGATTGAGAGATTAATCTTCTAAACCACAAAGTTAACCACTTTGGTTCCTTATTTCTTTTTTGGTTCTACATTCGGTTCATTAGACGCATCATAAGCTTTAGGCTCAGAAGTCTTATCTTTACCACCATCATCATCATCATCTATTCTTGTGAAGTCACTTGCCCTCTTACCATACTTTCTATTCTGTGATACAGAAAAACAAAAAACAAGTGTAAGGCGCAAACAAAAAACATTTAATTTGAGGTAGTCACCTTATTCATAATCTTTTTCGATTCATATCCATATAGCTATCTTATTATGAGTTTATAACGTACAACAACTAGAACATAGTTTAGTTGATTCTAAACTTGTTCGCAAACAAACGTAATCCTTCTAACTTGACTTTTAAAATACTTCAACACATGTATTATGACAGTATGTCAAGCTAACATAAGGATATAAAACTTGTAAACACGAAGAACACCTTAAAATCGAATATACGCCGTCTTAGTCGAACGGGGGCTGTTTTGGGTTTAATTTTAAAAACCTATCTTAAACTTTGAATTAAAAGATTTCCTTTGATGAAAAATCTTATTTTATATGGATATGAAATATATCCAAAATCCATGGTTAAACTCTAAGTGAAAGTATGTTTTTCAAAAGGGTCATCAAGATGTCGTTCTTACGACGGATATGACTATCTTCTCTTATTTGACACCTAAGCTGTATTTTCGACTATAAACCTATACTTTTTCTGTTAAGATTAATAATTTTGAGTTCGATACGAAACCATGGCAACTCGAATCACTCAAAACGGATTTGTAACGAAGAAATTATGGGTAAAACAAAATTGGATATTTTTCTTAATTTTTAGCTACGGACGTGATTTATAAAAATGGATGCTAACCTTATCCTAGCTAACTTACCTTGTATCCTACATGTATTTATACATGTCTTGTTCCCGAACTTATGGAAATACAATTTATAATAGTCGTGATTAAGTTCTACGACAATATATTATAGTCTTAATAAAGATCGTAAGGCACCATATATATATATATGACTTGATCACCGTGGATTCGTATACAAAGTTTTGACATATCATTTTGACTTCTTCTATATATATTATTGGAACGAACTATTAGACACCATTGGCAGTAATCTCGAGTTAGCTGTGGGTCGAAGTGGATTCCAAAATATTATATACTTTGAGTTGTGATCGAGCCTGAGACATGTATACAATGGGTCGCGGATTGCTTCAGACAATATACATATTATGTGTCTTATTATATTAAGACAATATATTATACTGTTAGTGAATTCTAACACAGTATACGAATTTATATTTATATATATATTTATACTGTTGAACTATTGGACTATTGGACTACGAACGTTGGACTACTAACAAAGGACAATTAAAATTATCACAAGTATCATAAGTATGGAATATTAATTATATATATATATATATATATATATATATATATATATATATATATATATATATATATATATATATATATATATATATATATATCTATCTATCTTGACACAAGAATATTATTATTAGGTTCGTGAATTTGTCAAAAAGCCAAGTCTTATCACCATCTATTCGGAAATCATCACAAGTGAGTTATAGTCCCATTTTTACTATCTAAATTATTTTGGGATGAGAATACATGCAAAAATTTATAAATGTTTTACAAAATAAGCACAAGTTCATGGAACTACATTCTACGATTGTTTTGTTATACCGGATATCTGTCCTTATTATTATTATGCTTGGTAACCTAAGAATTAGTGAAAAACACTAATTGACGCGAATCCTAAAGGTAGATCTACGGGCACCAACCACCCTCATTTTCGAATAGTGGAAATGCTTTAGTACTTCGAAGGGTTCTTGTCATACATTTGAATAGTGGAATGTATGATGCCAGATATCTTAAGCGCTCTATGTTAAGGTCGGTTACCAGACGATTCATCGTATGAATGATTTTTGCAGTTGTAATGATCCTGCGCATTTAATTAAATGAAATCTTGTGGCTTATTAAATATTATGATTATTATATAGAAATTAAACCTATGACTCACCAACATTTTTGTTGACGTTTTAAGCATGTTTATTCTCAGGTGAATATTAAAAATGCTTCCGCTGTCGTATGTCAACCCAAGGTCAAGATTTGGAGTCGGCATAATTGTTTATATTGTTTAAACTTGCATTCGGAGTATTTGTTGTAATATATTTGATCATATTGTAATGGGTTGTGTAAAAACTTATTTATTTGAGGAGATTGTCTTTGATAGACAATCTAAATTATGTCATTAAGACCTTTATTCAATAATAAAGGTTATGTTTTTTTTTTTTTTTTAAAACTAATGCAAGATTTGAAAAACGTCTCATATAGAGGTCAAAACCTCGCAAAGAAACCAAATAATATGAAACGTTTATAATTAATATGAACGGGGCATTTCAGTTGGTATCCGAGCGTTGGTCTTAGAGAATCAGAAATTTTTTCATTAGTGTGTCTAACTGATTTTTGATGCATTAGTGAGTCTGGACTTCGACCGTAATTGTTTTAAAAATGATTGCTTAATATAATTGTTGGAAACATAAGATTATTTACATATAAATATTATAAGATATATCATTCTCTTAACGTGCCTGCTATTATGTGATAGATGACTTCATCCGATCATATAAGCATCTCTAGTGATTCAGATTTCATTTACTTATCAAGTGATTCGGAGGCTGAGTCAAAGCATACGACTTATGAACCAATGAAAAAGTTAACTTTTGGTGCTACCATTAAAGTGGAAAATTGTTGGGAAAATTGGGAAGATTCACAATTGCCAGTAGAGGTTCCAGAAGAGGATCCAGAAGAAGATCCCGAAGAGGAATCCGAAGAAGAGGATCCTGAAGAAGTTGTGGAAATTACCAAACCACAACGTGATTTGGGAAAATCTTTGGCTGTTATACCCGATCCCAAACCCGATGAACCTATTATGACCCAAAATGTTTGTGATCATCCACCTGAACCACCTAAGAGACCAGTTTATAAAATGACCGCTCGTATAACGACTGTTGGTTTTGCTCCCAAACAATTAGCCGAAAGAACCAATTGGGAGGAATTGGAAAAAGAACTATCCAAACGAAAATCCAAACGTTTGGCCGAGAAAGAAACAACGTCAACATCTAAGAAATCTCGCCTTTCTTGAACCATCGGCAGCTATCCTGTATTCCATGCATTGTATAATATGTATTATATTGTGTGTTTAAGTTTGTAAGAAAATCCGCAATGTAATTTTCCTTATGATTGTATAATAATAAGAATAAGCATGAAAGGTTTATTATTATTATTACAACTTATTATTACGTAGTAACGTAATAACTTACCATAGTTTTTCATATTAGAATTTTAGTAGTTAATTTGTGTGTTAGCTGCTAAGTATGAACATTATTATAGTTATAAAACGCTAATATGAAGAAAAGGCTTTTATAATAATAAGTTCATATTAAGCTATAAAATACTTTTTGGCTACTTCTAAAATTCTATATGATTAACTCAGTCGGCTATTTTTGAAGGAAATGGCTCCTCCAGCTACTAGACAACAACAATTGAACACAGAAGAACTTCAAGCTTTCGCTGCAAATATGGCTGCAGTGGTGAATGCAATGAACAACAATAACCAATCGGGTTCCAGCAGTGGAGGAAACAATGGCAACCGGGTAGGATGTTCCTATAAAGCTTTTATGGCCTGCAAACCCAATGAGTTTGAAGGAACCGAAGGACCCGTTGGACTAAAGCGGTGGACAGAGAAGGTTGAAGCTATGTTCGCAATCAGCAACTGCGCAGAAGAGGATAAAGTTAAGTATGCCACACATACTTTCAGGGGTACTGCTTTGACATGGTGGAATACCTACATGGATTACGTAGGACAGAATACCGCCTACGCACTTCCATGGTCCACTTTCAAGCACATGATGACGGAAGAGTACCGTCCCAGAACCGAAATCAACAAGCTCAAGGCAGAGCTTAAAGCACTGACAACCCAAGGGTTAGATGTCACTACCTACGAGCGACGTTTTAATGAACTGACTTTAATGTATCCTGGAGCATTTGAGGACGAAGAAGCAAAAATTGAAGCATTCATAAAAGGGTTGCCGGAACGAATCCAAGAACATGTAGGTGCTAACGACCCTGCAACAATGCAGAAAGCGAGCCGTATAGCCCACAAATTGATAGGCCAAATTACAGGAAGGATAAAAAAAGAAGCGGCCGAGGAGGCCATAATGAAACAGGGGAAAAGAAAGTGGGAGGAAAGCGGTGATCAGGGTCACCAGTACAACAACAACAATCAAAACAACAATTACAACAACAATCGCTGTAGCGACCCGACAAAATCGTCATTGACGGCGCCGTCTACTTAGGTCCCGTTACGTGGTCATAAGTCTTTAAAACAACGTTTGACCAAAAGATATGTCGCATTCATTTCAAATGTAAAGATTGTTCAAAGTTTACAAGAATAGTTCCACCACAAGTTGCGTTACAAAGTTATAAGTACAAATGAAACTTATGCGACACAATTTAAAAGTAGCCAAAAGACGCTCCATGTATGCATATATACTCGACATCCAATGCAAGTATCAAAATAAAGAGCGGAAGCATGTATCATGTATCGTTCAAGGACCTGAGAAAAACATAGAAATCTGTCAACGAAAACGTTGGTGAAATCATAGGTTTGAGTAAGTAAGTACAAGTGAACCACAAGATTTGCAACAATGAGATAATAGTAATACATTCCAAAAGTTTGTTTAACGAGCACCCAATTATCAATGCTTAACATTCCTTCCATTGAACCCCATCACTTAGTGCTAGAACATACACTGTTTCTCGAAAATATATTTCATTCGTAAACGGTAGCGAACCGTTTGAATGAGGGTTTGTCAAACCCATATGGATCCATATAACATAAGTTCTCGCTTACACCCGGCAAGTGTAACTAATGATAATCGAATTGAGGATTTTGTTCTAAACTCGTATGTAGAATGTTTGTTTTCCAGTACTTGTGTTCACTTAGTAAAAGAAATGTTTATGTTTTCTCATCCCAAATGTAAGTTCAAAAAGAGTAAAAGTGGGACTATGATCTCACCTTGAGTGCACGAGTAGTAAAGTACTTCAACAAGTAAACGTGTGCAAAGAACAATGCTAGTCTTGACCTAAACAAATAGGTTGTATCAATAACGATAGTCACGATTGGTCAAAGATGTTCAATTAGTCCTATGGCTCGTTAAGACTCGATCATAATAGCATGTGAATCAAATTGTCATGTTTCATGCAAGGTACAAGTATAAAAGCATGTTAGAACGATTGCACAAACATTTGGTTAAGTTTGATTAAAAGTCAACTTGGTCGGGTCAAAGTCAACGAAAAAGTCAACACGTTCGGGTCGGGTCTCGAACTATTTTTCTGAGGTTTTTAATCATATATGAGCATGTTAGAACAAGTTACATGTGAATCGGAAGTCCATAGCATAGCAAACATTTTTCGTAAAACGACCAACGATGACAGAGGCCTGCCAGTGTATCTGGACGGCGTCCAGATTTTCTGGACGGCGTCCAGCTTTGAAGGCTGGGACGGCGTCCAAATATCTGGACGGCGTCCAGCTTCGAAATATGGGATGGCGTCCAAGGATCTGGACGGCGTCCAGGTTGGTATTCCAGTCTGATGCAGTAAGCTTCTAAGTACACGAACCAAAAACCAAATAAACACAATTTATGATCCGCAAACAATCAAGTCAAGTACTTTATACCGTTGGGATGGTAATTTGACGAGGAAGACAACTAAACACATTTCAACAAGTAATTTAACACCTACAACAACCCAAAACAGCATCAAACGTTCATAATCAAAGGTTCAAGTTCTAAAAACGCATTTCATGATTCGGGTAACCAATTTACATGTATGATATGCCGTTTCGAAGGTAATCAAACACACGTTGCAACAAAACACTTATCAACAATATTTCATAGCATTTGATACATCAAAAGTTCATATAAAGCTTATCAAACCCTAACCAAAATCTCAAAACCAATAATCATGTTAATGTAAGGTTTTCATGTCAATCAACATACCAAAACGAAGTTAATGAAGTAACTAACACTTTGAGCACACAACCATTAACATCTAAACACATTTTATCATTCAAAATCAAAGGTTAAACTAACCCATTTCAAGTGTTCATGCTAGTTACACCAAATAACAAGATCGAGCCTACAAATTACATACACGACATCACAATGAGCCATAGACACTAACTAACACCATTTCAAGTCAAAAACACGAATTTAGAGAAATCTAGAGTTTTAGAAATGTTACCCAAACGAGATGAAGTTGGTACCAAAATGAAGAGGATGAAGAGAGGATCACGAATATGTAATTTATTTTGTTGTAAGCCTCCTAGATCGAATTTAGATGATGATTGAATGAATTTGGTAAATGGGTGTGTGTTCTTGCTAGAGAGAAAGAGAGAGAGATGGAGATGGTTGAATGGTGGTGATTGGGGTGGACTAGGTGACCTAGTCAACTAGTTTGCCCCGTGTCAATTTTAGTCCCTCAAGTTTGAATCGGGTGCGTGAATTACCTAATCGAGATAATTTAAAACGCGTATTAACGAAAGATGTTATAAATATATAACGGACTTTAAAATAGTTAAACGGAAAGTAACCGGAAAAAGGCGGGATGTTACATTACCTACTCCTTAAAAGAAATTTCGTCCCGAAATTTAAGTAGGCGTAGTAGTCGTTGTTTCTTCCTCGAGATCTTGCGTTTCCGAATTCACGAATAGATGAGGATACTTCCTTTGCATTTGATCTTGTCTTTCCCAAGTAAACTCAGGTCCCCTTTTGGCGTTCCAACGGACTTTAACAATCGGGATTCGGCTTTGTTTCAATGTCTTGACGGAGGTGTCCACAATTTCTACCGGTTCCTCTACAAAATGAAGTGTGTCATCAATAGTAAGTTCCTCGAGAGGGATGACGATATCGGGTTCGGCAAGACACTTTTTCAAGTTAGATACATGGAAGGTAGGATGAACGGAGTTCAATTGAGGCGGAAGATCTAAACGATAAGCAACGGTTCCAATACGCTCCAAGATTTCGAAAGGACCAATATACCTTGGATTCAGCTTCCCGCGTTTTCCAAAACGGATTACACCTTTCCAAGGCGCGACTTTTAACATTACTCGGTCACTGACTTGAAATTCAAGATCGTTGCCTCGTTTGTCGGTATAGCTCTTTTGACGACTTCGGGCCGTCCTAAGACTATCTCGGATTTGAACGATTTTTTCGGTGGTTTCGTGAATGAGTTCGGGTCCGATGATTTGCACGTCGCCTACCTCGGCCCAACAAAGAGGTGAACGACATTTTCGGCCATATAGCGCTTCAAAAGGTGCGGCTTTAATACTCGCGTGATAACTATTGTTGTAAGAGAACTCGGCGAGAGGTAAGTGCTTGTCCCAAGCTTTTCCGAAATCAACCACGCAAGCGCGTAACATGTCCTCTAAGGTTTGAATTGTACGTTCGCTTTGTCCATCAGTTTGAGGATGATATGCGGTGCTCACGTCTAAACGTGTTCCCAACGCTTCTTGTAAAGTACGCCAAAATCTAGAAACGAAACGGCCATCTCGGTCGGAGATAATCGATAAAGGTACACCGTGTCGGGCTACGATCTCCTTAATGTAAAATTGTGCAAGTTTCTCCATTTTGTCCATTTCTTTCATGGCAAGGAAGTGTGCGGATTTGGTGAGACGGTCAACAATAACCCAAATGGTATCATAACCGCCCGTCGTTTTTGGTAGCTTGGTGATAAAATCCATCGTTATCCTTTCCCACTTCCATTGCGGGATCTCGGGTTGTTGAAGTAGTCCGGACGGTCTTTGGTGTTCGGCTTTGACTTTGGAACATGTCAAACACTTGGAAACATAAGTAGCTACGTCCCTTTTGATGTTCGGCCACCAATATAGTTGTTTAAGGTCGTGGTACATCTTATTGGCACCGGGGTGAATCGAGTATCGTGACTTATGGGCTTTATCTAAAATAAGGCTTCGTAGGTCCCCATAACTAGGCACCCAAATCCTTCCGGCGTAATATCGGAGTCCGGTCTCCCTAATTTCGAATCGAGAGACGAGAATGTTCAAGAGCTCGTGTGAAAGGTTTTCATCCTTGAGAGCCTCATCTTGGGCTACCCGAATTTGGCTATTAAGGTTTGTGTGGATGGTGATGTTTAAGGCTCGGACACGAAGAGGCACCGTTATTTCTTTTCGACTTAAGGCATCGGCTACTACATTTGCCTTCCCGAGATGGTAACGAAGCTCGCAATCGTAATCGTTTAAGGTTTCAATCCACCTTCGTTGTCTCATGTTTAGTTGCTTTTGATCGAAGATGTGTTGAAGGCTTTTGTGATCGGTGAAGATAGTACTCTTGGTTCCATAAAGATAGTGTCTCCACATTTTAAGTGCAAAGACAACGGCTCCGAGTTCGAGATCATGTGTTGTGTAGTTTCGTTCATGAATTTTGAGTTGTCGAGAAGCATAAGCAATGACTTTCGTTCGTTGCATCAATACACACCCAAAACCATGTTTCGAGGCATCGCAATACACAACAAAGTCATCATTGCCTTCAGGAAGTGACAAGATAGGAGCGGTGGTTAGCTTCGTTTTCAATATTTGGAATGCGGATTCATGCTCGGTCGCCCAAATGAATTTCTTTCCCTTGTGAGTTAATGCGGTTAGAGGACGTGCAACCAAAGAGAAGTTTTCGATGAATCTACGATAGTACCCGGCGAGACCCAAGAATTGACGAATGTGAGTAGGAGTAGTAGGAGTCTCCCATTTACTAATGGCTTCGATTTTCGTGGGATCGACTTTAATACCTTGATCACTTACAACATGACCAAGAAATTAAACTTCCTTCAACCAAAATTCACACTTGGAGAATATGGCATAAAGTCGTTCTTGTCTCAAGAGTTCAAGCACAAGTCGGAGATGTTGTTCGTGCTCTTCTTCATTTTTAGAATAGATCAATATGTCATCGATGAACACAATAACGAATTTATCGAGATATGGTTTGCACACACGGTTCATAAGATCCATGAACACCGCCGGTGCGTTAGTGAGACCAAATGGCATGACAAGGAATTCATAACTACCATAACGAGTCCGGAAAGCGGTTTTGGAGACATCTTCCCCCTTAACCCTTAATTGATGATAACCCGAGCGGAGATCGATTTTCGAATATACACAAGACCCTTGTAGTTGATCAAAGAGGTCATCGATGCGAGGAAGAGGATATCGGTTCTTAACCGTCAATTTATTTAGTTCACGATAATCAATGCACATTCGTAGGGATCCGTCTTTCTTTTTAACAAACAAAATCGGAGCGCCCCATGGTGAATGGCTAGGTTGAATAAAACCACGGTCAAGTAGTTCTTGAATTTGACTTTGCAATTCTTGCATTTCGGATGGAGCAAGTCTATACGGTGCACGTGCTACTGGTGCGGCTCCCGGAATAAGATCGATTTGGAATTCTACCGGTCGATGAGGCGGAAGACCCGGTAATTCGTCGGGAAATACATCGGAAAAGTCACTAACAATTGGCACATCATCGATATGCTTCTCATCGGACTCGACTTTCTTAACGTGGGCAAGGATCGCAAAACAACCCTTACGGAGTAGTTTTCTAACCTTAAGGCACGAAACGAGGTCGAGTCTGGTGCAACTCTTATCGCCATAAACAATCAAAGGTTCACCATTCTCGATAGGAATTCGGATTGCGTTAAGATCACAAAGGATGTGAGATTTCATTTTGACTAACCAATTCATACCGATTATTACATCAAAGCTTCCTAGTTCCATGGGTATCAAGTCAATTTCAAATTCCTTACCCAAAATGTTTAACGTACACCCCCGGTAATATGTGTCGGCACTTAATAGTTTTCCGTTGGCCACTTCAATGGTATAAGTGGTATCTAGTGGACGTGGTGGAGTATTAAAAGAATGAGTCAAGGTCTTGGATACAAAACTCTTATCGGCACCCGAATCGAATAAACAAGTAACATAAGTGTTGTTGAGAAGAAACGTACCCGTGACTAGTTCAGTGTCATCCCGGGCTTCCTCGGTGTTGATGCTGAAAGCTCGGCCGCGCGTGTTGGGGTTATCTTTCTTCTTTGGGAATGCATTTCTATAATGACCCGTTTGGCCACATTCGTAACAAGTGCCCATCTTTGGTGCATTGGGTCACTTTCGAGCGACGGGAGTGGCACTTTTACAATCGTTGGCCTTATGACCAATTCCTTGGCACCGGTGGCAAATTAACTTGCCACATTCACCAAAGTGATGTTTGTTGCATTTGTTGCAAAGGGGTAGGTTCCCGGCATAACCCTTCTTGCCGTCGGAGGTGTAAGGCTTCTTAGCAAAGTTGTTGTTGCTTGATTGGGAGGGTTCCCACTTTCTTTTGCTGCCGCCCGATTTATCCTCGGCCTTAGGTGCCGGAACTACGATTTCGTCAACCGTTTCTATCAATTTGCGGGCCATGTTCAAAGCTTCTTGATGATTAGTGGGTTTGGATGACATTACTCCGTGTTTGATACTCTTTGGAAGACCATCCATGTAAAGTTCAACCCTTAAAGCTTCGGGGTTCACAAGATTTGGGCACATCAAGGCTAGTTCGGAAAATCGTTGATTATAAGCCTTGAGGTCATTTCCGATCGCCTTTAAAGTTCTTAGCTCTTGTTCGAGCCTTCGGGTTTCTTCACGAGGGAAATATTCGACAATCATCTTTTCCCTCAAGTCGGCCCAAGAGAGGGCGTGAGCTTCATCGGTACCCACCGATTGTACATAAGTATTCCACCATGTAAGAGCGACACCGGCGAAGGTGTGAGTGGAGTATTTGACCTTGTCTTGGTCCCGACAACCGCTTATGCTAAAGACGGCTTCCGTTTGCTCAAACCATCGGGTGAGCACGACCGGTCCCCCGGTTCCATCAAAAGTGTGAGGTTTGCACCCCATGAAGGATTTGTAGGAGCACCCTTCGTTTGAGTTACCGGCTCCATTGTTGTTGTTGTTGTGGTTGTTGTTATTGTGGTTGTTATTATTATTGTTTTTGGATGAGTGACCGGCCATGGCCGCATCTACGGCGGTGGCTATCATCCGTTCGAGAGCTTGTTCGGGAGTTTCATTGCGGCGTACACGACGAGGAGCCATTGTTCCTTCAAGACACAAGAATATCATTGATTAGTATTCTCAATAATACTAACCTTGATATAGAATAAAGATAAAGAGAAGTTTTCGACTCGCCTTAAATTCTTTATGTCATAATGTCGGAACGTTCATATGAGTCACCGTAATATAATCCCGGAAATTATATTACCCTGATTCATATATGCATTCGACATCATTTCATATAGTCAAGGTGGCGTGTCAATCAAATTAAACAACGTGAGATTAAGATGAACTAAGAGTAGATATGAGTAGAAGTGTTCGAGTATAAATGCACAAGTAGTCAAGTAATTCCTACTTCAAGTCTATATGCCGGTTGTAGTCTAGACTCACCAATGTACCCTATGACTCGAGGTTGACACCAATGAACTCTAAATCCCTACAACCAACGCTCTGATACCATCTGTAGCGACCCGACAAAATCGTCATTGACGGCGCCGTCTACTTAGGTCCCGTTACGTGGTCATAAGTCTTTAAAACAACGTTTGACCAAAAGATATGTCGCATTCATTTCAAATGTAAAGATTGTTCAAAGTTTACAAGAATAGTTCCACCACAAGTTGCGTTACAAAGTTATAAGTACAAATGAAACTTATGCGACACAATTTAAAAGTAGCCAAAAGACGCTCCATGTATGCATATATACTCGACATCCAATGCAAGTATCAAAATAAAGAGCGGAAGCATGTATCATGTATCGTTCAAGGACCTGAGAAAAACATAGAAATCTGTCAACGAAAACGTTGGTGAAATCATAGGTTTGAGTAAGTAAGTACAAGTGAACCACAAGATTTGCAACAATGAGATAATAGTAATACATTCCAAAAGTTTGTTTCACGAGCACCCAATTATCAATGCTTAACATTCCTTCCATTGAACCCCATCACTTAGTGCTAGAACATACATTGTTTCTCGAAAATATATTTCATTCGTAAACGGTAGCGAACCGTTTGAATGAGGGTTTGTCAAACCCATATGGATCCATACAACATAAGTTCTCGCTTACACCCGGCAAGTGTAACTAATGATAATCGAATTGAGGATTTTGTTCTAAACTCGTATGTAGAATGTTTGTTTTCCTGTACTTGTGTTCACTTAGTAAAAGAAATGTTTATGTTTTCTCATCCCAAATGTAAGTTCAAAAAGAGTAAAAGTGGGACTATGATCTCACCTTGAGTGCACGAGTAGTAAAGTACTTCAACAAGTAAACGTGTGCAAAGAACAATGCTAGTCTTGACCTAAACAAATAGGTTGTATCAATAACGATAGTCACGATTGGTCAAAGATGTTCAATTAGTCCTATGGCTCGTTAAGACTCGATCATAATAGCATGTGAATCAAATTGTCATGTTTCATGCAAGGTACAAGTATAAAAGCATGTTAGAACGATTGCACAAACATTTGGTTAAGTTTGATTAAAAGTCAACTTGGTCGGGTCAAAGTCAACGAAAAAGTCAACACGTTCGGGTCGGGTCCCGAACTATTTTTCTGAGGTTTTTAATCATATATGAGCATGTTAGAACAAGTTACATGTGAATCGGAGGTCCATAGCATAGCAAACATTTTTCGTAAAACGACCAACGAAGACAGAGGCCTGCCAGTGTATCTGGACGGCGTCCAGATTTTCTGGACGGCGTCCAGCTTTGAAGGCTGTGACGGCGTCCAAATATCTGGACGGCGTCCAGCTTCGAAATATGGGACGGCGTCCAAGGATCTGGACGGCGTCCAGGTTGGTATTCCAGTCTGATGCAGTAAGCTTCTAAGTACACGAACCAAAAACCAAATAAACACAATTTATGATCCGCAAACAATCAAGTCAAGTACTTTATACCCTTGGGATGGTAATTTGACGAGGAAGACAACTAAACACATTTCAACAAGTAATTTAACACCTACAACAACCCAAAACAGCATCAAACGTTCATAATCAAAGGTTCAAGTTCTAAAAACGCATTTCATGATTCGGGTAACCAATTTACATGTATGATATGCCGTTTCGAAGGTAATCAAACACACGTTGCAACAAAACACTTATCAACAATATTTCATAGCATTTGATACATCAAAAGTTCATATAAAGCTTATCAAACCCTAACCAAAATCTCAAAACCAATAATCATGTTAATGTAAGGTTTTCATGTCAATCAACACACCAAAACGAAGTTAATGAAGTAACTAACACTTTGAACACACAACCATTAACATCTAAACACATTTTATCATTCAAAATCAAAGGTTAAACTAACCCATTTCAAGTGTTCATGCTAGTTACACCAAATAACAAGATCGAGCCTACAAATTACATACACGACATCACAATGAGCCATAGACACTAACGAACACCATTTCAAGTCAAAAACACGAATTTAGAGAAATCTAGAGTTTTAGAAATGTTACCCAAACGAGATGAAGTTGGTACCAAAATGAAGAGGATGAAGAGAGGATCACGAATATGTAATTTATTTTGTTGTAAGCCTCCTAGATCGAATTTAGATGATGATTGAATGAATTTGGTAAATGGGTGTGTGTTCTTGCTAGAGAGAAAGAGAGAGAGATGGAGATGGTTGAATGGTGGTGATTGGGGTGGACTAGGTGACCTAGTCAACTAGTTTGCCCCGTGTCAATTTTAGTCCCTCAAGTTTGAATCGGGTGCGTGAATTACCTAATCGAGATAATTTAAAACGCGTATTAACGAAAGATGTTATAAATATATAACGGACTTTAAAATAGTTAAACGGAAAGTAACCGGAAAAAGGCGGGATGTTACAATCGCAACCACCCCAACAACAACAATAATCGCAACAACAACCGCAACAATAACCGCAACAACCATCCCAATAATAATAACAACAACAACAATCTTAATCACAACAATAACAACAACAAACGTCTCAACAATAATAACCCTAACAACAACAACAACGACAATAAAAAGCAAAGGACTATATGCCCCAGGTGTGATACGTTTCATCCGGAATGGTTTTGTAGAGAATTATGTACCAAGTGTAATAGGAATGGCCATATTTCTGCAAAGTGTGAAGTCTACGGACCAAATAGAAACAAAGGAGTAAATAATGCCGGAACAAATAATAACGGCGTTGTTTGCTATGGATGTGGAAAATCGGGCCATATCATAAACCAGTGCAGGAATGGAAATAGGCAAGGCCGTGGGAGAGCCTTCAACATTATTGGGGAGAAAGCACAGGAAGACCCGGAGCTTGTTACGGGTACGTTTCTTATCAACAATACACCTGCTTATGTTTTATTTGATTCGGGTGCCGATAGAAGTTATATGAGTAGAGAATTTTGTGCCAAATTAAATTGCCCGTTAACGCCTTTGGATAAAAAGTGTATAGTTGAAGTAGCAAACGGTAAACTAATTAAGGTTGATAAAATTTGCCGAAATCGAAAAATTAGTTTAGTTAGCGAAACGTTTGCAATTGATTTAATACCGGTGGAATTGGGAAGCTTCGACGTAATTATTGGAATGGACTGGATGTCCAAGGTGAAAGCCGAAGTTGTTTGTCATGAGAAGGCGATTCGCATTCCGAGAGAAAACGGGTTACCCTTAATGGTGTACGGAGAAAAGGGTAATGCCAAATTAAATCTTATTAGTAGTTTGAAGGCGCGCAAACTAATAAGAAAATGTTGCTATGCCATACTAGCACACGTCGAGAAGGTTGAAAAAGAAGAAAAGAAAATCGATGACGTTCCCGTTGCAAGAGAATTTCCTGAGGTGTTTCCGGACGAATTACCGGGACTACCTCCACACCGATCCGTTGAATTTCAAATGGATCTGGTACCAGGAGCCGCACCAATAGCTCGTGCTCTATATAGACTTGCGCCCACCGAAATGAAAGAATTACAAAGTCAGCTACAAGAATTATTAGAACGTGGTTTTATCCGACCAAGTACGTCACCATGGGGAGCTCCAATTTTATTCGTTAAAAAGAAAGATGGGTCTTTTCGCATGTGTATCGATTACCGTAAGCTGAACAAAGTAACCATCAAAAACCGATACCCTTTACCCCGAATCGATGACCTATTTGATCAACTCCAAGGTTCGAGCGTATACTCCAAAATGACTTAAGGTCGGGTTATCATCAACTGAGGGTAAAAGAAGCCGATATACCAAAAACAGCCTTCAGAACTCGTTATAGCCATTACGAATTCATGGTTATGCCATTCGGTCTAACCAATGCACCCGCAGTTTTCATGGATATCATGCACCGAGTATATAGTCCATATTTAGATAAGTTTGTTATTGTCTTTATTGATGACATTCTTATCTATTCGAAGAATAACCAAGAACACGAACAACACTTGAGACTTGTATTAGAGTTGTTAAGAAAAGAACAACTTTATGCAAAATTCTCTAAGTGCGCTTTTTGGTTAAATGAAGTACAATTTCTTGGCCACGTAGTCAGTAGTAATGGAATCAAAGTTGATCCCGCCAAGATCGAAGCCATCAAAAATTGGGAAACCCCAAAAACTACAACGCAAATACGTCAATTTTTGGGTTTAGCCGGTTATTATAGGAGATTTATTCAAGATTTCTCCCGAGTAGCCAAACATTTAATTGCCTTGACACACAAGGGAAAAAAGTATGAATGGACTTTCGAACAAGAGGGTGCCTTCCAATTGTTGAAAAAGAAGTTGACTACGGCACCTATTTTATCGTTACCTGATGGAACGGAAGATTTTGTTATCTACTGCGACGCATCAAGAATGGGTAACGGAAGAAGGTGATTGCATATGCTTCTCGACAACTCAAAATTCATGAACAAAACTACACCACACATGATCTGGAATTGGGCGCCGTTGTTTTTGCATTAAAGATGTGGAGACATTATCTATATGGGGTCAAGTTTATTGTATACACCGACCACAAAAGTCTCCAACATATTTTAAATCAAAAGCAACTAAATATGAGGCAGCGTAGGTGGGTTGAGCTGTTAAATGATTATGATTGTGAAATCCGTTACCATCCGGGGAAAGCGAATGTGGTAGCCGATGCCTTGAGTTGAAAGGAAAGAGAACCTATTCGAGTAAAAGCTATGAACATGATTATTCATACTAATCTTACTACTCGAATAAAAGAGGCACAACAGGAGGTTTTGAAGGAAGGAATTTTTGGAAGGGAAATACCCAAAGGATTAGAAAAATAACTTAATATTCGGGAAGACAGAACCATGTATTTAGTTGAAAGAATTTGGGTACCAAAGAATGGGGATTTGTGGAAAGTGGTACTAGATGAAGCACATAAAACCAGATATTCAATACATCCCGGAGCGGGAAAAATGTACCAAGACCTCAAGAGAAACTTTTGGTGGCCAGGAATGAAGGCCGATATAACCACATATGTAGGAGCATGTTTGACTTGTTCTAAAGTCAAAGCTGAACATCAGAAACCATCGGGCCTACTCCAACAACCTGAAATCCCAGAATGGAAATGGGAAAACATTACCATGGATTTCATTGCTAAGTTACCGAGAACCGCAGGTGGTTATGATATGATTTGGGTAATAGTCGATCGTCTTACTAAGTCAGCACACTTTCTGCCAATAAAAGAAGAGGATGGTATAGAGAAATTAGCACGATTATACCTGAAAGAAGTTGTTTCTAGACATGGTATACCAATCTCTATTATCTCTGATCGTGATAGCAGATTTACTTCCAGATTTTGGCAGGCATTACACGAAGCGTTGGGAACTCGTCTAGATTTAAGTACTGCCTATCATCCACAAACTGATGGGCAGAGTGAAAGGACGATTCAGACACTCGAAGACATGCTACGAGCATGCGTTATTGATTTTGGAAGCAGTTGGGATCGACATCTACTGTTAGCTGAGTTTTCCTACAACAACAGCTATCATTCTAGCATTGAGGCGGCACCATTCGAGGCACTTTATGGTAGGAAGTGCAGGTCTCCGATTTGTTGGAGGGATGTGGGGGATAAACAGATTACAGGTCCGGAAATTATCCAAGAAATCACCGATAAAATCATTCAGATTCAGCAACGATTGAAAACAGCCCGGAGTCGACAAAAGAGCTATGCAGATGTTAGAAGAAAACCTTTAGAGTTTGAGGAAGGTGATATGGTTATGCTTAAGGTATCACCTTGGAAAGGTGTTATTCGTTTTGGAAAACGGGGGAAATTGAGCCCAAGATACATTGGGCCATTCAAGTTTGAAAAACGCATTGGGTCGGTGGCCTATCGACTTGAACTACCTCCACAATTAGAAAATATTCACAACACCTTTCATGTTTCGAACCTGAAGAAATGCCTAGCTACCGAAGATCTCATTATCCCTTTAGACGAAATTAAGATTGGCGAGAAACTAAATTTCGTCGAAGAACCGTCGAAATTATGGATCGTGAGGTCAAACGACTCAAACAAAGTAAGATACCAATCGTTAAAGTTCGATGGAATGCTCGTAGAGGACCTGAATTTACTTGGGAACGAGAAGACCAAATGAAACTGAAGTACCCACATTTGTTTCCAGATATCGCACGTTAACTAGGTACTATTCTAAATTTCAGGACGAAATTTAATTTAACGGGTGTGTAATGTAACGATCCGGATTTTTCCGCTAATATATAGAAGATTAATATTTACATAATTAATGTTTCCAACATGTTAAGCAATAAAACTCATTAAGACTTAGTTATTTGAAATGAATTTTATACAAACATTTGGCCACACCGTCTGTCTGACGATTCACGAACGTCATAATTCATAATAATTATTTAATGACGTATATATGAATATAAATATATACTCATGATTGTTAAATGATATTTAAGTATCTCATTACATATATTAACAATTGGTTATATACATAAAATGAGATTACTAACTTAAAGACTTCAAGATTATATACATATATATATAATGATTAACGTTGTAATAACTTCTAAATTAAAATGTATGTATATGTATTGTATTAATATGTATTAATACACTTTTGAAGGACTTAAACATATATACTAACATACTTATACTCAACAAAGATAGCTATACTCATAATCTCATTCAATTCCATCAAGAATTCTATTCGTATTCATTCGGTATTTACACCCGTATCATACCCAGCTTCCATACTTAAATACTATGAGTATATACCAATATGAAATACCAATTATAGCCTCCTTAGCAGCCCTATGAGTCACAAGACAAGGAAAAACATGATGGAGACTTGTGGGAACCAACATTTAACTTCTAGTTTGCATTATTATGCTATATTCTAAATTTTGATAAAGTCTCTTAACCATATACATGAACCACGACTTTTAACACTCTTTTTACTCATTCATATCAGTTATTTAACTTACCTTCACTCTCATAATACTCACACACAAGAACTCCAAGTATTCTCTCCATTTCTTACTCTTTAAACACTCTTTAAACACACATACTTCAAGTACTAGAAAATCTTCATTCACTTTGATCGTAAACTAGCTTCAAGAACACTTTGTTAACTCATCTACTCCTCTTTATCAAGGTAAGAACCATATATAAGCTTTGGTTCAATTCATATACTTATAACTATCTTAATTCAAGATAGAAATCTTATTCGAACTTTTGTTCATTCTATGATTCTACTCCAAGGATTACAAGCCATCAAGGATATCTTTGATCACAAGATTATCATCTTATTTTCTCAGCAACTTTTTTCATTTAATTTGAGGTAGTCACCTTATTCATAATCTTTTTCGATTCATATCCATATAGCTATCTTATTATGAGTTTATAACGTACAACAACTAGAACATAGTTTAGTTGATTCTAAACTTGTTCGCAAACAAACTTAATCCTTCTAACTTGACTTTTAAAATACTTCAACACATGTATTATGACAGTATGTCAAGCTAACATAAGGATATAAAACTTGTAAACACGAAGAACACCTTAAAATCGAATATACGCCGTCTTAGTCGAACGGGGGCTGTTTTGGGTTTAATTTTAAAAACCTATCTTAAACTTTGAATTAAAAGATTTCCTTTGATGAAAAATCTTATTTTATATGGATATGAAATATATCCAAAATCCATGGTTAAACTCTAAGTGAAAGTATGTTTTTCAAAAGGGTTATCAAGATGTCGTTCTTACGACGGATATGACTATCTTCTCTTATTTGACACCTAAGCTGTATTTTCGACTATAAACCTATACTTTTTCTGTTAAGATTAATAATTTTGAGTTCGATACGAAACCATGGCAACTCGAATCACTCAAAACGGATTTGTAACGAAGAAATTATGGGTAAAACAAAATTGGATATTTTTCTTAATTTTTAGCTACGGACGTGATTTATAAAAATGGATGCTAACCTTATCCTAGCTAACTTACCTTGTATCCTACATGTATTTATACATGTCTTGTTCCCGAACTTATGGAAATACAATTTATAATAGTCGTGATTAAGTTCTACGACAATATATTATAGTCTTAATAAAGATCGTAAGGCACCATATATATATATGACTTGATCACCGTGGATTCGTATACAAAGTTTTGACATATCATTTTGACTTCTTCAATATATATTATTGGAACGAACTATTAGACACCATTGGCAGTAATCTCGAGTTAGCTGTGGGTCAAAGTGGATTCCAAAATATTACATACTTTGAGTTGTGATCGAGCCTGAGACATGTATACAATGGGTCGCGGATTGCTTCAGACAATATACATATTATGTCTTATTATATTAAGACAATATATTATACTGTTAGTGAATTCTAACACAATATACGCATTTATATTTATATATATATTTATACTGTTGAACTATTGGACTACGAACGTTGGACTACTAACAAAGGACAATTAAAATTATCACAAGTATCATAAGTATGGAATATTAATTATATAAATATATATATATATATATATATATATATATATATATATATATATATATATATATATATATATATATATATATATATATATATATATATATATATATATCTTGACATAAGAATATTATTATTAAGTTCGTGAATTTGTCAAAAGGCCAAGTCTTATCACCATCTATTCGGAAATCATCACAAGTGAGTTATAGTCCCATTTTTACTATCTAAATTATTTTGGGATGAGAATACATGCAAAAATTTATAAATGTTTTACAAAATAAGCACAAGTTCATGGAACTACATTCTACGATTGTTTTGTTATACCGGATATCTGTACTTATTATTATTATGCTTGGTAACCTAAGAATTAGTGAAAAACACTAATTGACGCGAATCCTAAAGGTAGATCTACGGGCACCAACCACCCCCATTTTCGAATAGTGGAAATGCTTTAGTACTTTGAAGGGTTCTTGTCATACATTTGAATATTGGAATGTATGATGCCAGATATCTTAAGCGCTCTATGTTAAGGTCGGTTACCAGGCGATTCATCGTATGAATGATTTTTGCAGTTGTAATGATCCTGCGCATTTAATTAAATGAAATCTTGTGGCTTATTAAATATTATGATTATTATATAGAAATTAAACCTATGACTCACCAACATTTTTGTTGACGTTTTAAGCATGTTTATTCTCAGGTGAATATTAAAAATGCTTCCGCTGTCGTATGCCAACCCAAGGTCAAGATTTGGAGTCGGCATAATTGTTTATATTGTTTAAACTTGCATTCGGAGTATTTGTTGTAATATATTTGATCATATTGTAATGGGTTGTGTAAAAACTTATTTATTTGAGGAGATTGTCTTTGATAGACAATCTAAATTATGTCATTAAGACCTTTATTCAATAATATAGGTTATGGTTTTTTTTTTTTTTTTTAAAACGAATGCAAGATTTGAAAAACGTCTCATATAGAGGTCAAAACCTCGCAAAGAAACCAATTAATATGAAACGTTTATAATTAATATGAACGGGGCATTTCAGTGATACAGAAAAACAAAAAACAAGTGTAAGGCGCAAGCAACTTAATGTTTTGTTTTCCTAAATGGGTTAATCGCAGTGCATAAGTTAGTACTTTATGCTCGTTCCTGATTTAAGCCACGTATATATAACAAAATATAGAGCCTCGTTCCTGATTTAAGCCACACATATATAACAAAATGTAGCCTTTTTGGGCTCTCTTCACATTTCAGTCGGTTTATTTGGTTTTAGTTTCGCTCGTTCCACCATACTCGTTGTCGGTCAGTTGTTTTCAGGCAGTTCTGATATTGTTGCCGACTTAGCTCATAGGGCTAACTTATCAAGGTCGGTCTAGTTTCTCTACCGCCCGTAGCTGAGATCTGGTAGGTGGTCCGTTTGGTTAGCAGGTGCATTTAAGAATTTTTTTTTTATTTTTTTTATTTTTTTTTTGCTATTGGGGTACTTTTCACCTTTTCGGATATCGGATTGCAGTCTCGGGGATGTAGTTTTTGGGTTTCCGGCAGGGGTTTCTGGTACCTTCATGGATTGTGTTCGTTGGCTAGAGATTTTGTGGGGGTTTCGCGTAGCGGGGTTTGGATCGGTTTAGGTAATTTTTTGATTTGATGATGGTGGTGGTTGTTGTTCTGCTTAGGGTTTTGTATACACTGATTGTCATATTTTGGATTGTAGTCAGTAGTTGAGGGTTGTATTTGTTTATTGTATCGTTCATCAGAACGCAGTGTAAGTTCAATAAGATCGCACGATCTATGTCATTTGTAGCTCGTCGTCTTCGTCGCCGCCGCCGCCTCCTCCGCCGCCGCCGCCATCATCATCATCATCATCATCATCATCATTCATCATCATCATCATCATCAGTAAAGAGAGTATTCATCATGGTGAATCAGATCATAATTCATACGCTCAAATAAAAGTTTTGTATTCAATCAAAGAAATCAATAAAATCATCCCACTTTCACTACATTGCCACAATGATGGTAAAATACACTAAAATATTGGTAACTTTGTTGTTTACAAATAAAGCAATTTGCATATTTTTATCCCACTGCATCAATAGAAATAATAAAAAAAGTTTTGAGCTCAGAGTGTTTAACAATATCATATGGTTCTAACTTCTCAAACTATGTGCAACATCATCAAGTGAAGTTTCATCCTAAAAAGATTCAAGCACACCAATAAACATGATGGCCAACATGATTGGCACTATCATCCTAATTTCTAATATATATTATATGTTGCCCTAATTATAAGGACAAAATCATAATCAACTTACCCACCACTCCAAACTGATTAATACGATCTTATAATAATTGTATTAGTTAAGCCACTAATCCAATTACCTCCCAAAATAAAGTATAAGTTCACATATTCACACAGGTAATATGAGTTATAGAGTAGTGTATGAGCAAATTACCATCTTCAAGAAGTTGGGGACATAAAGCCAAAGAATGCCCAAATTCTCCACAATTCTAACAACATAGTTTCTTATGGAATTCTCCCCATTCATGTCGGGACAATTCTTGAGACTATGACCACGCTGTCGGCATAACAAACATACCTGCAAACACATTATCAATAACTACAAGTTCACACATTGACATTGTAAACGACAACAAAGCCCATACTTTAGAAAATATAAATTCTATGGAAGTTGATAAATAAACTGTTTCAACCAGCATAAGCCAAAAAAGAAAAAAATGAAAATTTTTCTTCTTTCTTGAAAGGGAGTTTGAGTGAACTCCGGTGTTTTGATAGTTCGGTTACCTATCCTATCTATGAATATCTCATTATTAACCGGCCAAATTACTGGCATTGAATACTCAAATTGTTAGAGCACTGGATGTCCCCAGTCTCTTTCAGCGTCGAACGAAATTGACGGTGTAAAACACCGCCCCGCCACACCGTCGCCCCACCATCGATTTCACCATCCCTTCCCATCTTCCCTCCAGCGATGGTGGTTTTGTTTTGTTTTTTTCTTCTCTTTTTAAATCATTCTATTTTCTTATTTGTCCACATCATGAAATGGACACCGATACGGACGCCGAACGACACCCTCACTTCAATCAATTTCAAGGTCCATTTTCGACACTGAAAATGGACACCAAAATGGACTACGAACACTTGGTGCTCTTATTAGCTGCAAGAAAACTTAACTTATATTTCATCAACAAAAAACTTAACAATATCAAAATTCAAAAGTGATTAGTACTATTCCTTCACCAGGTCTTTACATAGCTTTTGTCATTCAATATATATATCCCCAATATAATTGAAGGCCATAAAGCACAGACTTTTTATAGTGCCCCAATGAAAACTCAAATACTGAACTTACCCAACAAATTATATGTTCAATATATAAGCCCTAACTTATGAAATGTTATACAATAATCGAATTCTTAGAAGTAAAATTAAAAAGAAATAGTAAATTGCAAAACCTTGCGTTTTTCCCACTGAGCTTATTCAGGGCAATTTTTGGCAATATGATTATCAACTTTACAAATAAAACAACTATTACCGAGCCTCATCTTCTTCTTCTTCTTCTTATTCAGATCCTTTGGAGGTGTAGCTTCGGGTTTTGGAAACAGCCCTGGGTTCTGTTCCTTAAATCGTCTGCGAGCTAATGTTTGTCTCTTGCTAATCATATTTAGATGAAAACTAATAGAGTAACAAGGGGATGATGGGCGTGTGTTGCTGGTGGGTGGGGTGGTTGATGAGCGCGTTGCTATATCGTGTGTGTAATGGGGTGGAGTGTTAAGTGGCGTGTTGGGTGATGTGTTAAAATTTGATTGGAAGTTGGGTGGAAAAGAGGATAAAAACTAATTAAAAAAGGGAAAAAACTCCAACACGCCAACGAAGGCTTCGGTGCTCACTTGAAGCACGCAGCACACCATGGTTATAGGCGTGTTGGCCAACACATGACCCAACACGTCAGGGTTAAAGAGGGTCTAAAAGGAGTTTATTAAAGTGGTTTATGTGGCAGGTTTGGCTGTGTTCTCGAAGTTTTTTTAGAAATAAAGGAAAGAAGTAAGAGGGATAAATTACTAATTAATCATTCTAGTTTTAGTTAGTAGTAAAAAGGAATAGAGATGAGAGGGCTATGAGGGAAATCACATGTGATTTTTACCTTGATTACTATCATCCTATTTTTCGAATGATTGGAGTGGGAACGATGCTTATATCTTTATAATACAGTAAGGCCACTTACTATCCTACTTAATTTTCAATGAACTTCTCTCCTCAACATCAGCGTCACATCAGCATAAACATTTTAATTTTTTTTTTTTCATATTCCTTTCACTAAACACTCACTATCCTATACTCCATTTCAAACTTTAATCAATTTAAAATTATTATTTAAATACAACAAATAAATACAAATAATATTTTATTAAAAGAAATAACATTTTTAAACTAAAATAAATAAAAATAAATTACATAAAATAAAAAAACGATTACATTAATATAAATAAAAATACGATTACATTAAATTAAACTACGATAACATAAACGATAACATAAGATTAAACTACTATTACATAAAAATAAAAATATGGTTAAATTAACTATTAATCTGTATAATATCCATCCTCACTACGATCAGTTAAGTGAGGGATATCGTCCCAATGTTTCGTATAAAACACCACATTAGTCGAGTTGATTATGGCGGTTCCGAGTAGCCAAGCCTATTTATCATTATCCTCGAGCCACTCGAACACCTTTTTTTCTTCATTACAATACGCAAAATGTGAAGCCTCGTCGCAATCATCGCTTAGCCTTAGATGATCGAACAAATCGCTAACGTAAAGGCCGGTAACCGTGTAACATCCCGTTTTCCTCGAATATGACTTAAGGTGCGTAATTAACCTCGGGTACGATTATTATTGCATCTATGATCGTTTATTTTAGTTTAATGTGTGAAAATAATGGAAAATGGTTTGATCAGGTCTTCTGTCGCGTCTGAATGGCTTTCATCGCGTCCTGGTGCGTCGCGATACGCGACAAAGTAGGCTGAAATGCGACAGATTCAGAAACCCAGTTCTGTCAAGGTTATCACGTTCTGTTGTGGTTTGTCGCGTTTGGGCGTCGCGTTACGCGACAGGTTGTCGCGAAACGCCACAGATGTCGCTGTTTGACAAATTTGACCCAATTTAAATGGCATTTTTGGGGGTGTTTAAGTCTTTTCACTTGTGGACGGTTTTAGAGCTAGAAAACTGATAAGTAAGTTATCCTAACTCATTTAACACATCTTCACCTACACCACATTCAATTTAGAGAGAGAGTTAGGGTTTAGTGAGAGAAAGCTCACTCGGAGAAGAAGGAGACCAAATCTCACCCGAATCCAAGTTTTAAAGTTGCTCCCTACGTCTCTAGCTACGTTGTGATTGTATTGGTAAGTCTTAACTCTATGTTTTGAGTTTTATTTTGTTTAAGCTAGGGTTTGGTTCATGTGGGGTTTGTATGACCCATTTGAGGGATAAATGGGTGGATCTTGGGTTAGATTGTTGAAAGGAAATCCTAATTATCATAATCTAGGGTTTTGGTCTAATGTAATGAGGTTTGTAAGTGTCAAAGGTGTTGTAATCATTAAAACACTTGTTCAAAGTTGAAAGAGATGTTAAATGGGTCATGTTTGACCAAAATTATGTGTTTAAGTGTTAGATGAGTCACATGAGTCAAAGTTGACCTAATTTGGGTAAAATGGGTGAGAAATACCCTAGGTTGTGCTAGTTGAAGAGTAATGGACTTTAATTCACTAGCTTTAGTGATTATAATGAGTCTTGACCAATTTTGGGTGGTTGGTGTAGATGAGTCATTTAATGCTCGGGCCATTAAATGCTCGGGTGTTAGAAGTTGACATTTAATTCAACTTGATGGTGTGTTAATTATATGCATAATGTAATAGGTGCTTTACTTTGAAGTTTGCGAGCTTACTTCCTAATTCACCGAAGACGATAGGGTGAGTGGAATAATTATATATGCATGTATATAATTTATTTACTTGTGAGGTATGGGTTAAAGTTCAATGTTGACGATACCATACCCTAGAGTATATTGTTGTTGATGAGGGTTTAAAGTTCGTTGTTGACGATACCTCATACGTATGGAATTAAAGTTCGATGTTGACGATGCCATACGATTATTTAGTGACGTTGATGAGGGTTTAAAGTTCGTTGTTGACGATACCTCATATGTGGGTTTAAAGTTCGGTGTTGACGATACCACATTAATGTAGGCGAATGGGATTTAAGTTCGATGTTGACGATACCATTCGTTGGGCTAGCCTTGGGATCTTGAGTACTATGGATGTTGTGAACATCATCGTTATACTTATGTTTTAGCATATTGTATTGTTGTGTTACATGCTATTATTATACTAGCCTTGTAATCGTGGTACTTAGCGTTATACATGTGAAAGGTATGCTAATTATGTAACTAGTATGTATGCGGATTTGGTGAGTGTTTGCAAGTAAGTAGGTTATATATATGTATGTATAATTGTTGCACTCACTAAGCCTTGCTTACCCTCTCGTTGTTTACCATTTTATAGGTTCCGGCTTGGACAAGGGTAAGAGCATACGGTTGGATTAGTGGTCTCCCATTTATGTTGACAGGGGGTACTTTTAGGATAGCTTTTGAAGTTGGCCTGCCGTTTTGGGTAGTTTAGCTCCAAACCATGCTCGAGTGTCGTTTGGATTATAAACTATCGTTGTAGTGGGTCAAACTTGTATTGAACTTAATTAATGGCCTTTGTGCCTTTTGTAAACATTTAAATTGATGTACGTTTAAATGGAATTGTGGAATGGTTTACATATTTAATTGGTGCGTAAATGTGTATCACCAAATGCGGGTCCGTGAGGAAGATATTGAGAAAACGACTTTTCGAACGCGTTATGGGCATTTTGAGTTCGTGGTAATGCCTTTTGGTCTTACGAATGCACCGGCGGCATTCATGGATCTTATGAACCGGGTGTGCCAACCCATGTTGGACAAGTCGGTGATTGTGTTCATTGACGACATACTAGTCTACTCGAAGAGCATGAACGAACATGAACGTCAATTGCGTGAAGTATTGAAGACGTTACGAAAGGAGAAGTTGTATGCTAAGCTCTCCAAATGTGAATTTTGGCTAAGGGAGGTTCAATTCCTTGGTCACATTGTGAACAAAGACGGCATTCAAGTAGATCCGGGGAAGATAGAGACGGTGAAGAGTTGGAGACAACCGACTACGCCTACAAAAATCCGGAGTTTTCTCAGATTGGCCGGTTATTATCGTCGATTTATCCAAGACTTTTCTAAGATTGCTTCTCCATTGACGAAGTTGACAAGAAAAAATGCTAGGTTTAATTGGGAGAACGAGCAAGAAATTGCTTTTCAATTGTTGAAGGAAAAGTTGTGTCAAGCTCCGGTGTTAGTATTGCCGGAAGGTGTGGAAGATATGACGGTTTATTGTGATGCTTCTCTTAATGGGCTCGGGTGTGTTCTTATGCAAAGAGGTAAAGTCATCGCCTATGCCTCTCGACAATTGAAGGAACACGAAACGAGATATTCGACTCATGATCTTGAGTTGGCGGCGGTGGTGCATGCGTTAAAAATTTGGCGCCATTACTTGTATGGTGTCAAGTGTACGATTTATTCGGATCATAAGAGTTTGAAACATCTCTTTAATCAACGAGATTTGAATTATCGCCAACGTAGGTGGATGGATGTGGTGAAAGATTATGATTGTGAGATACTTTATCATCCGGGTAAGGCGAATGTTGTCGCGGATGCGTTGAGTCGAAAGAGTCAACATCCGGCGATAAAAGTGGGATCGTTACGTTTGATTATTACCAATGATTTTCTAGAGAAGCTTGGTGAGATTCAAATAGAGGCTTATGTTCACAACAAGCATACGGAGCGAATCGTGGGCCAATCGGAGTTCATTACTATGGGCCCGTGTGGGTTGTTGTCTTTTCAAGGAAGGGTGTGGGTGCCTAAGCTGGGTGATTTCCGACGGGTGCTACTTGATGAAGCACATAAGTTAAAATATTCCATTCATCCGAGCGCGATGAAAATGTATCATGATTTGAGGAAGGATTATTGGTGGCCGGGCATGAAACGTGATGTTGTAAAATATGTTGAACAATGTGTTACTTGTTTGCAAGTAAAGGCCGAACACCAAAAGCCGTATGGTAAATTGCAACCGTTAGAAATCCCGAAATGGAAATAGGAGCACTTACCATGGATTTCATTACAAAGTTGCCTAAGAAGGCGAGAACCCAATTTGATACAATTTGGGTGATAGTTGATTGTTTGACGAAAAGTGCTTTGTTTATTCCCATTAAAGAAGCGATATCGTCGGAGGCCTTGGCTAAGTTGTTTATCAAGGAAGTGGTCTCGCGACATGGGGTTCCTATATCTATTATTTCGGATCGAGATACCCGTTTCACATCTCTATTTTGGGAGAAGTTTCATGAAGATATGGGTACGCAATTGAAGTTAAGCACGACATATCATCCTCAAACGGACGGTCAAACCGAACGTACGAATCAAACTTTGGAGGATATGTTACGAGCGTGTATTATCGATTTCGGTGGTAGTTGGGATGAGCACTTACCTTTGGTGGAATTCTCGTACAATAATAGTTATCATACTAGTATCGGGATGCCACCTTACGAGATGCTTTATGGGCGTAGGTGTCGAACTCCAATTTGTTGGGGTGAAGTGGGTCAAAGAGAAATCGGGAGTACCGATTTGGTTTTGGAGACGAATAACAAGATCGATACTATTCGGGACCATTTGAAAAAGGCGCAAGATAGACAAAAGTCTTATGCCGATAAGCGTAGACGAATGATCAAATTTCAAGAAGGTGATATGGTGATGCTTAAGGTTTCGCCATGGAAAGGTATTATTCGGTTTCGAAAACGGGGAAAGTTAGCTCCTCAGTTTATTGGGCCGTTTAAGGTTTTAGCTCGTGTTGGTGAAGTTGCGTATCGTTTGGAATTACCCGAAGAGCTTGCGGGGATCCATGATACATTCCATGTTTCCCATCTCCGTAAGTGTCTTGCGGATGATTCTTCTTGGATGCCTTTAGACGAAATTGAGCTAAACAATAAGTTAGAGTATATTGAGGAGCCGATTGCTATACTCGATGAGAAGTTCAAAAGGTTGAGAAATAAAGAAGTGAGAAATTTTAAAGTTCAATGGCGTCGTAGTAAAGGTTCTAAATTTACTTGGGAGCCCGAAGAATTCGTGTTGGTTTACCTACCCTCTTGTCATGCAGCTTGGATCGCGAAGACGCGTTCCGATTCAAGTGGGGGAGAGTTGTAACATCCCGTTTTCCTCGAATATGACTTAAGGTGCGTAATTAACCTCGGGTACGTTTATTATTGCATCTATGATCGTTTATTTTAGTTTAATGTGTGAAAATAATGGAAAATGGTTTGATCAGGTCTTCTGTCGCGTCTGAATGGGTTTCATCGCGTCCTGGTGCGTCGCGATACGCGACAAAGTAGGCTGAAACGCGACAGATTCAGAAACCCAGTTCTGTCAAGGTTATCACGTTTTGTTGTGGTTTGTCGCGTTTGGGCGTCGCGTTACGCGACAGGTTGTCGCGAAACGCAAGAGATGTCGCTTTTGACAAATTTGACCCAATTTAAATGGCATCTTTGGGGGTGTTTAAGTCTTTTCACTTGTGGACAGTTTTAGATCTAGAAAACTGATAAATGAGTTATCCTAACTCATTTAACACATCTTCACCTACACCACATTCAATTTAGAGAGAGAGAGAGAGAGAGTTAGGGTTTAGTGAGAAAAAGCTCACTCGGAGAAGAAGGAGACCAAATCTCACCCGAATCCAAGTTTTAAAGTTGCTCCCTACGTCTCTAGCTACGTTGTGATTGTATTGGTAAGTCTTAACTCTATGTTTTGAGTTTTATTTTGTTTAAGCTAGAGTTTGGTTCATGTGGGGTTTGTATGACCCATTTGAGGGATAAATGGGTGGATCTTGGGTTAGATTGTTGAAAGGAAACCCTAATTATCATAATCTAGGGTTTTGGTCTAATGTAATGAGGTTTGTAAGTGTCAAAGGTGTTGTAAGCATTAAAACACTTGTTTAAAGTTGAAAGAGATGTTAAATGGGTCATGTTTGACCAAAATTATGTGTTTAAGTGTTAGATGGGTCACATGAGTCAAAGTTGACCTAATTTGGGTAAAATGGGTGAGAAATACCCTAGGTTGTGCTAGTTGAAGAGTAATGGACTTTAATTCACTAGCTTTAGTGATTATAATGAGTCTTGACCAATTTTGGGTGGTTGGTGTAGATGAGTCATTTAATGCTCGGGCCATTAAATGCTCGGGTGTTAGAAGTTGACATTTAATTCAACTTGATGGTGTGTTAATTAAATGCATAATGTAATAGGTGCTTTACTTTGAAGTTTGCGAGCTTACTTCCTATTTCACCGAAGACGATAAGGTGAGTGGAATAATTATATATGCATGTATATAATTTATTTACTTGTGAGGTATGGGTTAAAGTTCAATGTTGACGATACCATACCCTAGAGTATATAGTTGTTGATGAGGGTTTAAAGTTCGTTGTTGACGATACCTCATACGTATGGAATTAAAGTTCGATGTTGACGATGCCATACGATTATTTAGTGACGTTGATGAGGGTTTAAAGTTCGTTGTTGACGATACCTCATATGTGGGTTTAAAGTTCGGTGTTGACGATACCATATTAATGTAGGCGAATGGGATTTAAGTTCGATGTTGACGATACCATTCGTTGGGCTAGCCTTGGGATCTTGAGTACTATGGATGTTGTGAACATCATCGTTATACTTATGTTTTAGCATATTGTATTGTTGTTTTATATGCTATTATTATACTAGCCTTGTAATCGTGGTACTTAGCGTTATACATGTGAAAGGTATGTTAATTATGTAACTAGTATGTATGCGGATTTGGTGAGTGTTTGCAAGTAAGTAGGTTATATATATGTATGTATAATTGTTGCACTCACTAAACCTTGATTACCCTCTCGTTGTTTACCATTTTATAGGTTCCGGCTTGGACAAGGGTAAGGGCATACGGTTGGATTAGTGGTCTCCCATTTATGTTGACAGGGGGTGCTTTTGGGATAGCTTTTGAAGTTGGCCTGCCGTTTTAGGTAGTTTAGCCCCAAACCATGCTCGAGTGTCGTTTGGATTATAAACTATCGTTGTAGTGGGTCAAACTTGTATTGAACTTAATTAATGGCCTTTGTGCCTTTTGTAAACATTTAAATTGATGTACGTTTAAATGGAATTGTGGAATGGTTTACATATTTAATTGGCGCGTAAATGTGTATTATAAAAAAAAAATTATCGTATGAAAATACGGGTTGGGTCGTTACAAACCGCCACATCTAAGGTATCGACCCTCCCATCGTCGTATCGGTCCATGTCATCGTAAAAAAAAATCATCCATCGTGAACCTCGAACGTAACCGTGTTTGTGTGCACCATGATTGTGTAAAAATTGAGAGTAAAAAATGTATGTGTGAGAAAAAATTGAGAGTGAAATGGTATGATTTTGGTTAAGTAATGGTGTGTATATATATATATATGAAATGGATTGGAAAAAAAGCCAATGGATCAATTTAAAAAATTCAAAAATTGAAGTGGGACCCACCAATGCATCCGCTAGAAACATTGCAGGAGCCATTGGCAGAGCCAGTAGCGAATTGCTGGTGATGGTGGTGAGCCGGTGGCGAGTGGTAACGGGGTGGGTGGCGCTCCCATTACGAGTGGCCTAACCATTCACGTCTACTGATTAAATGACAACTTTTGAAGCATACAACTGTATATTTGAGTGACTCGTTTCCAACCTCTGTACTATTCTAGTACTTTTGAAAATAAAAAATTGTTACCTATGAACCCACCTTGTGGTCAAGTGATTCACCCCTTTGCACTTGTGCATTGGGATGGGGGTGGGGAGGTCTCAAGTTCGAGTCCATCCCTTAAAAATATTCGTGGAATTTATTTCCTGAAAGCCGAATTATCCCGGGGAAGGTTTTATCGGCCCGTATTCAGGACCCAGGTCCCGCCGCTACCTCTCGGGATGGTATAAGGTTCGGATCCCTGTAATGCGGTTCGGGATTCCTATTCGAAAGCGCGTGCGTGCGTGCGTGGCAAATAAGAGTATTCGATGCCAACAAATTGTTCTTTAAAAAAAATTGTTACCTATCTTTGCGACTCGTTCCATATTTAATGCTTTTTAAACCAACAAAAAATTAAGACAAAATACATATTCATTTCTCATTTAATAATAAATATGTACATGTATGTATGTTGAATTATTATTTTTTCTTCACATAAGAATACACATATCATATCTTATAATACATTTTTTCTATCCTTATTCTCTATTCTCCTTTCCACCTCACTATCTTCCACCGAAAAAAACTCGAGAATACAAAAGCACCACTGCCCATAAAACACTTGAGTTGTTGGTTTGATGGATGAAAATAAGGGCCTTGTGTTTTCTTAAAGCCTGTCACAAACTAAAAGACCGCTGTTATTAAAAGCCATACTATTTTAACTTTTTAGAAAAACTGACAAATATACACTATTTTTCAAATTAATAAAACAATATATACTTATTTTAAAAAAATAGCAATATACACCATTAGGTTGAACATCATTTTGGTAGACCACAGGCATAGGATGTTCGGCTACAGCCTTTTTGCCTGTAGTCGATCAAACAATAAGAGAGAGTTGATCAACCACTTGAATATGATGATAGACTACATAGTCTACCAAACATCAAGAGGGAGTTGGTCGACCACTTCAAAATGATAGTAGACTACATAATCTACCAAATATTAAAGAGGAGTTGGTCGACCACTTCAATATTATGATCTACTACATAGTCTACCAAAAATTAAAGAATATTTGGTCGACAACTTCAATAAGATAGTCAACTACATAGTAGAACACTGTAATATGGTGGTCTACCATCTTATTGAAGTAGTAGACCAACTATTTCTAATGTTTCCATCATATTGTTTCCACTTAGTTAACTACTTAGTTACTTTTTGAAGTTAACTCCTTTTTGAAAAGATGGACTGTTAGTGTCGGACTACATGTTGCTTGACTAATATCTAGTGATACTTAGTACATGCGTCCGGTAATCAATTTATGTCTTGATGGAACCGGTTGTGAATTGTAACAATTCACAAGAAAGGTACGAAAGGATAGGATATTCGTATATATAGTTCCAAAATGAGGTGATTAGTGATCTGTGTACCCTACTATTAATATGTAGTCGACCATCTTATTGAAGGGTTGACTTTTGTCAACTGATTTTTCCCATTGATGTTATGCGAGGCGTATATAAAATAGTGTATATTTTACTAGGAAAAACTATTAAATACGATACAATTTTACACAAGATATTTATTATTTACAGATGAGATATACCTAAACCTTGCTACAACACTATAGGCAGTGTACCTAATCGTAGAGTAGTATAGTTTTTAGTAAGTCCGGTTCGTTCCACAGGGAGACGACTTATTTTACACTATATTTTAAACAACTATATTTGTACAAAATATAATTTTTTATATATAATAATAATAATATAAAAGGGGGTTTACCGTTTAATGACCGGTTTGTCGATTTTATATTTTAAGTCACAATTAAAACCTAATGAAAAATATAAATGACGATAATTTAAGTACGCTAATTAAAAGTGCAATAAATAAAATGATAGTAAATAAAAATGCGATAATTAAAAGTGCAATTAAATATGAAATAAAGGAATTATGCTTATTTAAACTTCCGTAATCATGATGTTTGACGTGTTGATTTTTAGTTTATTCCCATGGGTTAATTGTCCTTTGTCCTGGATTATTCAATATGTCCGTCTGGTTTTTGTCCATAACAGTCCATCAGTCATAAATATAAAGTGCGAGTGTCCTCGTCAAATTATCCTTATACCCGAAGTCAAATATTCCAACTAATTGGGGACTTAAACTGTAACAAGGTTTTAATACTTTGTTTAACAATTACACCAGGATATCGACTGCGTGTAACCCAAGGTTTTAATACTTTGTTATCAATTATGCCAAGTGTCCTTGTACATAATTTCACCCTTGTTTTAATAAATCTATTAACTATTAATCCATTCCCGTGTCCAGTTAAATGAACGATTATTCGTACATATAAATATCCCACCCATCGTGTCCGATCGAGTGTATATGGTTATTTATAGGTACGTCCAATTGTAAATCTTTATATTAAAATTAACAAACTATCATTTAGTTAAACAAATATAAATCCCATTAATAGCCCATAGTCTAATTTCCACAAGTGTCGTTCTTTTGTCCAAACTCCAATTATGGTACAAAGCCCAATTACCCCGTCTTAATATTTTAGCCCAACATCACAATTACTTCGGCTTAAAAAAGCATAATAATAACTTAGTTACAAGACATTAATTTAAAAAGGAGAACATAACTTACATTGAGTATTTATCGCGTAGTTTTACACAGACAGAACTTCGAATTTAAAACCCGTAAAATAACCTTTACATAACCCAAACTAACTAATATAAAATTACCCTATATATATATATATATATATATATATATATATATATATATATATATATATATATATATATATATATATATATATATATATATATATATATATATATATATATATATTTATTATATATTACAGAGGGAGAGATTATTGTTTTTGTGGTGTGTAGAACTCGGCCAGAATTCGTTGAATGTATAGGACATTTCTGAAACAGACTGCTCCGCGAGTGCGGAGGTTTAAGCCTTCACAGCTCCGCGAGTGCGGAGGTCCGAAATCCAACTCACAATATTTTGGATCCTAGCTTTGTCGACGTAATTTAATAAATATATATAATATATAAATAATTTATATAATTATTTAAATATTATATTATATTCTTGTGCATAGTTGACTCATAATTTTTAGTTCGTTGCGTCGGGCGTTGATAGTTGGCTCAGGCCCCGGTTCCGGATTTTCGAACGTCCTTTCGTATAATTTAATATTTTGTACTTTGCGTTCCGCAACTTGTACTCTTGTCATTTTTAGACGTTTCTTACCAATATATTGAACCACTTGGATTGTATCTTGTACATTTGAGCTTTTTGGACATTTGCGTCTTCAAATCGTCGTTTTCGCCTTTTGTCTTCGCACTTATTTAATATAAACGATTACAACTTAAAATAGAACAATTACAACTAAATAATTTACATATTGGGAGGATATTGCTACAAAATATATATTCATTTGGAGCACTATCAAATATCCCCACACTTGAACGTTGCTTGTCCTCAAGCAATACAAAACTTGAAATTAAATCACACGAATCACTTCTTTATTCTTCACACTTTATACATCAGTGATTTTGATACGGTGGTATAAACAATGATAGTAACATTGTGGTTTACAGTCCCACATAACTATAAAAATTTAGATCCTTTAAGGAAATTGGATCTTTATGAAAACATTTGATCTTTTGAAAATTGATATTACTCCAATTAGTCATATCTTTAGTCGTAATATCACGTCCTATTGTTGTTTATTTCATATGTAAACATCGTAAATCCGTTTGTAACTCATAGTATTGTAATATAGTCTAGAATCATTGTAAACTTGAAGAAATATGAAGATAATGTATGATAACAGCTCAGAGATCGAAAACGAGACCAGAAAGCCAATACCAGAAGAGTGCGCTCAGCGCACCACAAATAGTGCGCTCAGCGCACATTGCAATATTTTGATCAGAGGATTTTCTTGGCAAAAACCAAAGTGCGCTCAGCGCACAATTTGATGTTGCGCGCCGCGCACAGTAGTGCGCTCAGCGCACCCAGCCGTGCACTTTTGACAGAAAAGCAGATTTGAACGTGAGTAGTCGAGCTGTAAAGTATAAAGTGAAGTAGGTGAGAGTGCGCTTGGCGCAACCTTACTGTGCGCGCCTCGCACAGTACTTTTCACCAATATTTCAGCTTATTTAATTCCATTTCCAGTTTCATTTGAAGAGTACCAGTTTCCTTTCTGCTCAAGGACGAAAACATACGATTCAAAGCAGTTCTAGGGCATATCAAAGTGCATTTAAACACTAAAATCATTGAAGAATCGAAGATCATTTAAGAGCTTCATCCAAGATTACTCCTAAAAGGTTAATCTTGCATTTACAATGAATTATATCTTTGTTACTGTTGTGTTTAAGTTTTCAAGCATGATTGTTGGCTAAACTCTATAATGTTTGTCTAGATAAATAACCGAGATGTTGAATGTTTACTTTTGATTGATTTTTATTATGCACGATAGTTTAATGTTTGAATACAAGAACCATTCTTGTTAAAGTTTAATCCTTTCGATTCAACTAATTGATATGTTCATTTGATTAAGAAACATCATCTTGTTAAATTAATGTATTGATTTACACCTAGTGACATGTGTTTATCCATCTTTTACCAAAAGGGATAAGTTGAGTTCAAATGGTTAGTTTATATAGGGATGTAAGAACGACTCTTGTAGATACTTTCGGATAGCCTAATTGATATGTGTAGTTATATAGGTGAACGATCAATTCCCTAGATTATGTTATACATATTTTCATTACTCGATTCCATATAACTAATAGGTGTTAGTAATTTGCCTTATCTAGTGACGTTTATAGGGATCTTATTACCACACTAAATTGATTACTTGGGTTGGGTGAATTGAGCATTTAACCGGACCAAGGGAATGAACTAGGCTAAATCATAAGTTGACATAGGAGTGGATCATGATCAACACACCATTGACTTGATCATTCTTCAAGTCTTCAGACTAGTTGAATTAGTTGATTACAAATAGGAGGTCTTAGATGACAAGAACATCACTTGCGTCTTGTAATCCCGTTTGAGTGTTTACTCATGACTACTCCTGGTGAACCGATCAATTAGTTCTCGTGCATAACCAATCAATCCGGTCTTAATCTTAAATAACATTCAACATCGAGGGTAAAAAGTCTAGATGAGCATTTTTCCTTAAATTGATATCAAATCTATCTTACTTACTTTCTTTGCACTTATTTTCATCTTATAAACTTAAAAGACCAAAAATATTGTTTTTACATTTAACCTTCTCTTATTTGGCTAAATCGTTAAATAGCCACCAAAACATAAAACTTGTACCTTTAAGCTTCATTTACTTAGTTAATCATAATATAGTTTATAATTCTAGTTTGACTAATACAACTGTCCTTGGAATGATACACGGAACTAAACCAGTTACTATACTACTACACGATCGGGTACACTGCCCGTTAGTGTGTAGCAATCTCTAATCGGTATTTTTCCATATTATTTTATACAACAATTCATATACCACTTTTCGCACATCAAGTTTTTGGCGCCGCTGCCGGGGACAGTTTTGTGTCAAAATAGAATTATTGACTATTTTGTGATTAAGTAGTTTCTTAATTATTTTAAATTATTAATAGTTTTTGAATTTTAGACTTATAGAATCGATGCATTTAATAGTTTTGTTAGTTGTGTGATTGACATATTTTAGGTTGCATATGCCACATACCCGAAGTTCAGATTCTCCATTACTTACACCGCTTACGGAACCTGATAGAAAGCTTGGTAGGATCCCGAAAGAAGTACTTGAACTTTTTGAATCTTCATCAAAACAGGAAACTTTTGATACAGAATCAAGTACAACCAAGCCGAGATATTCTGAATTTGGTGAGCCCGTTCCTCCTCCAAAATTTGAAATGGAAGGAGAAAGACCGTTGATACCAAGATAATCAATGGCAGCAAAGATGAAGGCAACCCAAACCGGACAAGGTAGTGCCATTACTCCGCCCACTGGTGAGGTAAATTTTGAAATAAAAGGACCTATTCTTCAAATGATTAATAACAGGTGTCAAGTTGGTGGTGGTCCGAATGAAGATGCAAATGAACATATTCGTCTCTTTCAAGAGATATGTCTTCTTTTCACACTTAAACCAGACACTGACCAGGCCATATTTTTAAGACTTTTCCCATGGACACTCCACGGGGAAGCACGAAGTTGGTTAGATTCTTTGGCCGAGGCTACGATAGAAACTTGGGATGGTATGTTGGAAAAATTTCTTAAGAAATATTTTCCAGCTTCTAAGTCCACGAGACTCCAACACGAAATTACCCAATTCTGTCAAAAGCTGATGGAAACCTTGTACGAAGCATGGAATCGATTTTCCAAAATGCTAAGAGGATGTCCGAACCATGGTTTGGATACCTTCCAAAAAGTCCAAATCTTTTACAAGGGCTGTGATGTTGCAACCCGAATTTCTATTGATCAAGCGTCCGGAGGTTCACTCATGGACAAAACTGAGCAAGAGGCTTATGAGATAATCGAGAAGCTAGCCGATTATTCTCATGAGTGGCATCAATAACGACCAATTTTTCGTAATGCTCAAGTCCAGAGCGCCGGTGCTTATGATGACCTTAGTTCCCTAAGTGTGAAAATAGACGGTGTTGCTCGAAACATGGACAAAATCACCAAGGAAATTCATAGTATGAAAGTAGGTTGTGAATACTGCGGTGGACTCCATTTAGGAAAAGATTATGATGCCGGTTTAACTTGAAACAACCCCAAACCGTTTAACCAAAAACGGAGTACTTTTTTTTTTTTTTTTTTTTGTTAGGTCCCAATATCACCCAAGTATACAAACCATTTCGAAATAGTTATCCATATACAATTTATCATAATAACACGTTAAACATTTTATCTCGACTCTTGGTTTACAATGACACCATACATCCTTACGAGAATGTATTTCACATACAAGGTTTGACTCGACACAACCAAACGATGCGACCTCGAAACATTTATACAACACCACGGTTAAGACACAATAGCCCAACCCGATACCAAGAGCATAATCCCGAGGATCTACAAAATCCCCAATCCACATCCATATCCGAAAGCTACCCCATAGAGCCCAAGCGCTACTACGCAACTAGTCTATCAACTAGCTAGCTTCACAATCACAATACCTGTAAAAAGGTAAACAACGAGAGGGGTAAGCTAACGCTTAGTGAATGAAATAATTATACATATACATATATAATCTACTTACTTGCAAACACTTACACAATACCGCATACAAGCTAGCAATTCGACAGCCATGCAAACATCATGCATAAACTACTATCCACAATTCACAAGAAGCTAGCAACAACAATAGCATACAGTTCACAATTTAATATGCTAAATACAAATTCACTCAACCATGGTTAACCAATCGTACAAGGGAACGGTACTTGAAAGACCATCGGAGTTCATAACATCCATTAGTGTTACTTAAACACCGCGTAATCACTAATCCCCCGGGTGATGTCTTGAACACCGCGACTAACTCACCCCCATGACAATGTGGTGTCTTGAACACCGCGACGATTCCACATGTCAATCAAAACAATGAGTGGTGTCTTGAACACCGCGACAATTCCACTCCCATGACAATGTGATGTCTTGAACACCGCGACAATACCACATGTCAATCAAACAATGAGTAGTGTCTTGAGCACCGCGACAATGCTACTCGTTACTTAGAATGTGGTGTCTTGAACACCGTGACAATTCCACATTCATATCACACAAATAAATACATTATATACGTACACGCATAATTATTCCACTCACCTCGAGATGCATGCACAAGTCATGTATGTAAAGTCGCCACCAAACGCAACCGAGCAAGCTTTTACCTATAATATACATATAGGTATTCACACAATCAACACACATTCCCTTCAAGAGAATTTGACGCAAACACCCTTAACCAAGGGTTTATACCTACCTCCACAATCCACCCATTTAGACACCTAAGTGCAAAATACACCTTTTTATACATTTAACGACACCCGAAGGTCCAAAACTAACGAGACTAGTTCCCGCGTTCCCGAAATACCCAAATACATCAACTTTAGCCATTAAATGCATACTATCTTGTATATTGCCCAAAAACCCGTTTCATGGTTGACCAAGTTTGACTTTATGGTTAAAATACCAATTTCAACCCGAAATCATTTCTCACGTTCACTTTCATTCAAAAATGCCATTTAACACTTAACAAAAAGTGTTTAACATCCATTTAATTCAATTTAGTGTCATTACCAAATTTGACCCAATCAAAGTCGACCCATTTTGACCTAAGTCTCAAAAACGCCCAAAATCACTAACGACTAGTGATTATATTACCAAAACACCAAATAACACCTAAAACAAGTATTTACATACTTAATTCACCAAAACTTGACTCAAAACCCATTTTGACACATAAACCCTAATTTTGACCCATTACAAAATTAGTCAACTCAAATACACCCAAAAAGGGTTCCAACGCTTCCAAAATCACTAAACTAAGTGAGTACACCCAAAACCAAAGCCTAATCATGGCCAAAACGTCAATCAACCCAAAACCCGCCATGTATAAAAAATAACTAGTTTCCATAAACCCACTTCATCATCTAAATGGGTTTTACAACTAAAAATCTAAAAACCCTAACTTGAATATTAAATCATAAAGATGAATTTCGGAATTAGAACATACCATTACTACCACAACGTAGCCGTGAACGAGGAGAACAACTTTAACTCTTGTGACCCGACCCAAAACACTCTTCTTCTTCCCCGATTTGAGCTTTCTCTCTCTAAACCCTTTACTCTCTCTCTAGGGTTTGGTGTGTGAGTGGGAGGGAAGGAGAATGAAGAGAATGAGGTTTGGATAAGATTGGGATCAGTTTTATGGCCAAAAACCCGTCCATATGTGAAATACCAACTTTGCCCTTCATTTAACTCATTAAAAGGCTGAACAGCACCAGATCGTGCCTATTGTCGCGCCGCGGAGCAATTTGTCGCGCCGTGGCCCAAAGGGTGATTTTAGAACATGTTTTTCAAGCTTTCTGACCTTCAACATAGGCATTTGTCGCGCCGCGGAGCAATTTGTCGCGCCGTGACAATTGCCTGTTTCATCTGAACTTCAGCAAACTTGTTTTGGCCATAACTTTTTGACCGTAACTCCGTTTTCGATGAATCAAATATCGTTGGAAACGTAATAAGATTTCCTTTCTAATGGTAAGGTTTTGAAATGTCAACTCAAACTTTATTTGGGATCGAAAAGGTACGTACACATCATGTAACTCAAACAACGTCCAGTTTTCTTCGACATTCGAACAAGCAACACGTGTACGCTTGGTACACTTCATGCACTCATCGTACAATCATCTTTATACTATTATACAACCAAGTATGAACATTCTAAAGATCAATCAAGTACCTCAGACATGTATGAAGAAAAACGGGATGTTACAACTCTCCCCCACTTAAATTCAATCACGTCCTCGTGATCCTAGTCACTTAACTAATCCGAACCTACACTCTATAGTCCTCCGACACACATCCAAACTCGATGTCTGCAACAATTCCATTAACAATTTCCATTAATCCGAAGTTTTCACCACACGCTAATAATCCCTAGCGTGCATTACCGCAACAAGCGATATTTCACGCGCTCAACGTTCAAGCTGCCTCCATTAAAACTCTGCACTTTAACAGTCCATAACGCAACACTCAACCGGTCAATCAAGTATGTTCTCTATTTCAAGAACCAACCTCCCTCATTTCCGCAACCGGATTATTCCTTCAACGAAGAAATTTCGGTATCACCAAAATAATCACTCTAGGGAACACAAACTTTCCCATCGATCGATCCGCACACGATCACCAGTCTCTGGATTAATCCAGGACGACAATAATACACCACGAACTAGGAAAATCATCAACACTCGACACAGGGTTTCTCCTCCAAACCCTACAACGCATCCATACCCTACGGCTCCTTAGTACTAGCATGGAAACTATTCGTGTACTAGAATCCTGTCAATGGCGAATTATTATCCCGACAATTCGCAATTCGTCACACGACCCTTAAAATATTCACCGACGTCGGGTGAACCCTACTACCTAGACCGTCCATAAAGGATGGCCTTGACATTTCCATGCAACCAACGGGTCGCATCACTAGGGAACACACTCTCGCAAACAAACAACAACCACGTGTCTCGACGTGAGACAAACAGAACCGGCGCTCCCCGCCTCACAACCATCCACAAAGTGGAATAATCCACTGAAAATTCTCACGATCACGTTTCCCGACAGGGAAAATACAGTATTCACTGTCATCTCGAACTCGTACTCACTTGACAGTACTATCCGAGTTTCACATCTACCCAAATTATTATCACGAGAGCACCCACAATAACAATTACATTCTCTCACTTCCGTGATCTCAAACTTCACACTTGGTCTCATACTGCACCTTGGTACTACACGACCACCTTACTTAAGAGGTCTTACACTTCACTTGATCTAGTACCACGGGAGCTTCCTCGGGTGGCAGTAAAAACTCCCCCACTTAGGATCTAGCTCCACATTCTTACCGCAAAGATGATAACATCCCGCGGAATTACCATTCCACAACACACATGATCATTCTCATCACTAATCATAAACACCGAATCACTGCAAATTCACTTTAGGCTCTCAGAGCCGTCATACAAAATTACCGGAGGTGTCGTACATGCGACGACTTCGCACCTTCATACCACAAATCACAATCGACTGCCTTAATCGTTCGCAAGGCGAACTCCGCCAAAGTCCCACATACGTCTCTATGCCTAAGCATACGTCATTCCGATTAATCAATCGTACATCTCAGTCGAGATCGCCCGACCTTCCACGCAACGAACCCTTACCAACAATTGCTCACTCCCATGGAGAAGAGTGACCAATCCGACACAATAATTGCATCGACCGCAATATCAACACTTCATCTTAACCTTCGGCCTAACCGTCCATGAACTCCATTACCAGCTCACCGGTTATCTTCACCCATATAACACTTAAGAGCAACAAGATTCGCTCATCAGTCACTTCCCAAGAAGTATTTACCGAAATGCTCTTAAACTCCGACTTTCTTAACCGTCGAATTACAATCACTCGTCGATCACTGTTGTAATCTCCGCTACTTCTAAGGGCATCTCACGGGCACCCTAAGCACAGAGTGATCACACCATCACCGGAGTTGAACATTACACTAGCAGGTATAAGAAGGCACCTGACGCAGTGTCATGCAGACTCCCACCACAATCTACCGAAATTTAGAAACTCGATCTTTGGGTTTCATACACCCGATGTCACCCATTTTACCACAATAATAACTCGAAGTCACACCTATCTGACAAACCTTACAGTTTATTGTCTTCTTGAAAGTTTCTAGCGATCACACGCTACACACACCACAAGGCCAAAACAACATAGCCTAACGAAACCTTTCATCCAATCACTAAGGGGATGCTTGGAAACACCAAGTCTTACATCCTTTCTACACCTCGATAAAACCACTACTACAAGGGGTATTCCCTTAAGAATGTTGCCCTATAATCAACAACACACTAACGCAACCATCGTCATACGGGTCCCACTCCCATGAGTTTAATGACCCAAGGACTCCCCGATTCGCCAATTCCAAGGTGACACACACAACAAGAATCCTAACACGATTCTCTAACCACACACTCTACCGAGTGTAACTCAAAACTACAATCATTAAACTTGTCGCATTCCATTACGGAATTCAAGTCCTCGTCGCACACACACAAGAGTAATTTCGTCATCCCAGTTACGATGGGTAACTAAAACCAATAACAATCTCAACAGTGCACCCACTACCCAGGGTGACTAAGCACGCACCAAAGTCGTGAGTTGGCTCGCTCACTTAACTAACCGAATCCATCGTACACTTCCCGACTCACAAAGAACCTGATGTGACAACAAGCACATCACTCGAGACTACTATACCCTAGGAACCAATAGAAGATTCCTAATTCGTCCCGTTCTACCCCAACCATGCCACGTTTCCTCCGTTCGGTACTTGTCATGTCATGCTTAGTGTCAAGATACACTTTCGTAATAATGGTGATCGGTCATTATTACAAATGTGTACCTTACCATTTCCACACGGTCACGCAAAGTACTTTACCCGGACTGACGCAACATTCACACAAAATAACACGCGATAAATTCTAGTACCCGAATGACCAAAGTCCTTACGTGAACTTGATCACTCAAAACCGTCAAACATACGAATCTCTCTAATAGATTCATTCCTAGGATACCACACAAAAGATACCTGTATATATATATACACCTATATACAATATAATAATAAATGTACACAAGTACACTGCAACCACAAGTCAACCTACATCCTAGGTGACTATCACTAAAACAATGTCCACGTTCGCCTACTTACATTAGGCACTAGCTATCTAAGGCACTAATTCACACACGAAATAAGGCCCCACATAATCACACTTTTGACAAAAATAAGTCCTAGTTAGTCACCTACTCTAAGGCACTAACAAATCTCAATCCGACCCGTATTCCTACAAGTCCCGCAAATAACGCACATCCATCAAAAGTCTAAGACTAGGCACCTATTCCAAGGTCACCTAATTCCCTTAGACTATGCTCTGATACCACTTGAAACAACCCCAAACCGTTTAACCAAAAACGGAGTACTTTTTTTTTTTTTTTTTTGTTAGGTCCCAATATCACCCAAGTATACAAACCATTTCGAAATAGTTATCCATATACAATTTATCATAATAACACGTTAAACATTTTATCTCGACTCTTGGTTTACAATGACACCATACATCCTTACGAGAATGTATTTCACATACAAGGTTTGACTCGACACAACCAAACGATGCGACCTCGAAACATTTATACAACACCACGGTTAAGACACAATAGCCCAACCCGATACCAAGAGCATAATCCCGAGGATCTACAAAATCCCCAATCCACATCCATATCCGAAAGCTACCCCATAGAGCCCAAGCGCTACTACGCAACTAGTCTATCAACTAGCTAGCTTCACAATCACAATACCTGTAAAAAGGTAAACAACGAGAGGGGTAAGCTAACGCTTAGTGAATGCAATAATTATACATATACATATATAATCTACTTACTTGCAAACACTTACACAATACCGCATACAAGCTAGCAATTCGACAGCCATGCAAACATCATGCATAAACTACTATCCACAATTCACAAGAAGCTAGCAACAACAATAGCATACAGTTCACAATTTAATATGCTAAATACAAATTCACTCAACCATGGTTAACCAATCGTACAAGGGAACGGTACTTGAAAGACCATCGGAGTTCATAACATCCATTAGTGTTACTTAAACACCGCGTAATCACTATCCCCCGGGTGATGTCTTGAACACCGCGACTAACTCACCCCCATGACAATGTGGCGTCTTGAACACCGCGACGATTCCACATGTCAATCAAAACAATGAGTGGTGTCTTGAACACCGCGACAATTCCACTCCCATGACAATGTGATGTCTTGAACACCGCGACAATACCACATGTCAATCAAACAATGAGTAGTGTCTTGAGCACCGCGACAATGCTACTCGTTACTTAGAATGTGGTGTCTTGAACACCGTGACAATTCCACATTCATATCACACAAATAAATACATTATATACGTACACGCATAATTATTCCACTCACCTCGAGATGCATGCACAAGTCATGTATGTAAAGTCGCCACCAAACGCAACCGAGCAAGCTTTTACCTATAATATACATATAGGTATTCACACAATCAACACACATTCCCTTCAAGAGAATTTGACGCAAACACCCTTAACCAAGGGTTTATACCTACCTCCACAATCCACCCATTTAGACACCTAAGTGCAAAATACACCTTTTTATACATTTAACGACACCCGAAGGTCCAAAACTAACGAGACTAGTTCCCGCGTTCCCGAAATACCCAAATACATCAACTTTAGCCATTAAATGCATACTATCTTGTATATTGCCCAAAAACCCGTTTCATGGTTGACCAAGTTTGACTTTATGGTTAAAATACCAATTTCAACCCGAAATCATTTCTCACGTTCACTTTCATTCAAAAATGCCATTTAACACTTAACAAAAAGTGTTTAACATCCATTTAATTCAATTTAGTGTCATTACCAAATTTGACCCAATCAAAGTCGACCCATTTTGACCTAAGTCTCAAAAACGCCCAAAATCACTAACGACTAGTGATTATATTACCAAAACACCAAATAACACCTAAAACAAGTATTTACATACTTAATTCACCAAAACTTGACTCAAAACCCATTTTGACACATAAACCCTAATTTTGACCCATTACAAAATTAGTCAACTCAAATACACCCAAAAAGGGTTCCAACGCTTCCAAAATCACTAAACTAAGTGAGTACACCCAAAACCAAAGCCTAATCATGGCCAAAACGTCAATCAACCCAAAACCCGCCATGTATAAAAAATAACTAGTTTCCATAAACCCACTTCATCATCTAAATGGGTTTTACAACTAAAAATCTAAAAACCCTAACTTGAATATTAAATCATAAAGATGAATTTCGGAATTAGAACATACCATTACTACCACAACGTAGCCGTGAACGAGGAGAACAACTTTAACTCTTGTGACCCGACCCAAAACACTCTTCTTCTTCCCCGATTTGAGCTTTCTCTCTCTAAACCCTTTACTCTCTCTCTAGGGTTTGGTGTGTGAGTGGGAGGGAAGGAGAATGAAGAGAATGAGGTTTGGATAAGATTGGGATCAGTTTTATGGCCAAAAACCCGTCCATATGTGAAATACCAACTTTGCCCTTCATTTAACTCATTAAAAGGCTGAACAGCACCAGATCGTGCCTATTGTCGCGCCGCGGAGCAATTTGTCGCGCCGTGGCCCAAAGGGTGATTTTAGAACATGTTTTTCAAGCTTTCTGACCTTCAACATAGGCATTTGTCGCGCCGCGGAGCAATTTGTCGCGCCGTGACAATTGCCTGTTTCATCCGAACTTCAGCAAACTTGTTTTGGCCATAACTTTTTGAACGTAACTCCGTTTTCGATGAATCAAATATCGTTGGAAACGTAATAAGATTTCCTTTCTAATGGTAAGGTTTTGAAATGTCAACTCAAACTTTATTTGGGATCGAAAAGGTACGTACACATCATGTAACTCAAACAACGTCCAGTTTTCTTCGACATTCGAACAAGCAACACGTGTACGCTTGGTACACTTCATGCACTCATCGTACAATCATCTTTATACTATTATACAACCAAGTATGAACATTCTAAAGATCAATCAAGTACCTCAGACATGTATGAAGAAAAACGGGATGTTACATAACTATGGCTCAAAAAGAAGAAGTGGCTTTCATAAGCCAAAGAAATAATAATCAATTTCAAGGAAGAGCCCAGTTTAACCGGAACTTCAACAACCCCTACAACCCTCAAGGTCAAAATTCCAATTACCAACAAGGGTCAAGTAGTGGGTACCAACAACAAACTCCGGGTTTTTATCAAAAACCCCAACAGGAAGAGAAAAAGTCAAATTTGGAGAGTATGTTGGAAAAGTTGATTGCATCACAAACCCAGCTTGTTACAAACATAAACCAAACAAACGAGAAAAATGAACACCAGTTCAGGAACCAACAAGCCTCAATACAGAACTTGGAGAAGCAAATGAGTGGGTTAGCTAGTTTACTTAGTGAGAGAAAACCAGGAAGTTTACCGGGCGATACCAATAAGAACCTCCGAAATGAGCACGCCAATGTTATCACCACACGGAGTGGTTTAGCATACGATGCTCCAAAAATGCTCAAAAATTCTGATTTCAGTGTTCCGTTGAACCAAAATGAAGAAACCGGTTAAGGAGCCGGAACAAGTGGTTGAAAAGGAAGAACGGGAAAAACCCGTAGTGAAACCATATCAACCACCGCTCCCATACCCAAGAAAGCAAAAACAAGAAAGGTTAGAGGTCGAAAGGTCAAAATTCCTAGATATGTTTAAACAAATTAACATAAATATGCCTTTCATTGATGTAATCTCGGGTATGCCCAAGTATGCTAAGTTCTTAAAAGACTTACTTACTAATCGGAAGAAAATGGAGGAACTTTCATCCGTCACCATGAATGCCAATTGTTCAGCAATTTTGATGAATAAAATACCAAAGAAGTTAGCTGATCCTAGAAGTTTTACAATACCATGTCTCCTGGGAGATTTGGAATGCATTAAAGCATTAGCAGATTTAGGGGCTAGCATAAATTTAATGCCTTATTCATTATATATTAAGCTAAACCCCGGAGTACTAAAACCAACCCGAATGGCAATTCAACTAGTGGACCGCTCCGTTAAATTCCCCCGTGAAATTTTAGAGAATATGTTAGTAAAAGTGGGTACCCTAGTATTTTCGGCTAATTTTGTAATTTTGGACAGGGAGGAGGACACACGTGTGCCTCTTACATTAGGTCGACCTTTCCTCAATACCGCTAGATCTATGATAGATGTTCATGGGCAGAAATTGACCCTTAGTATTGAGGATATGAAGGTTACCTTTTCCGTTGACCATGCCTTGCAATACCCCGAGTCTACTGATGATCAATGTTATTATTTGCAAACCGTAGACACATATTCAGAGTTGTTGCAGGAATTTCCAGAATTGCAAGGTTCGGGAGAATGCATTTTTGCAGAAGGTGATGAAGAGAACATGGTGGAAGAAGTGGAGATGTTGACCACTTTGATGGCTAACGGTTATGAGCCAAATGATGAAGAATACAGAAAGTTGGATTTAAAAAATGAGTACCGATGTAAAACATTGATTGAAGAACCTCCCGTTTTGGAACTGAAGCCACTTCCAAGTCACTTGGAATATGCTTACCTTCAAGAGGATTCTACTCTCCCGGTTATCATTTTATCCGAACTCTCTGTAAGTGAGAAGTCTAAACTAGTTTCCATGTTAAAATCCCATAAACCGGCTCTAGCATGGAAAATTCATGACATCAAGGGTATAAGTCCCTCTTATTGTACGTATAAGATATTAATGGAAGATAACTATAAATCATGTGTACAAAGACAAAGGCGACTGAACCCTAATATGCAGGAAGTCGTTAAAAAGGAGATTGTCAAACTCCTTGATGCAGGTCTTATTTACCCAATTTCGGATAGTCCTTGGGTGAGTCCACTCCAATGTGTACCCAAAAAGGGTGGCATGACCGTTATCACCAATGAAGATGACCAATTAATTTCCACCAGGACTATCACGGGTTGGAGGGTATGCATTGATTACAGAAAATTAAATGATGCTACCCGAAAAGACCATTTTCCCCTTCCTTACATTGATCAAATGTTGGAAAGGTTGGCAGGAAAGAATTTTTATTGTTTTCTTGACGGTTTCTCGGGATATTTTCAAATCCCTATAGCACCCGAGGACCAAGAGAAAACCACCTTTACATGCCCTTATGGTACTTTCTCCTATCGACGTATGCCCTTTGGCTTATGCAATGCTCCTACTACCTTCCAAAGGTGTATGGTAGCTATTTTTCATGATATGATTGAAGACTTTATGGAAGTATTCATGGATGACTTTTCAATCTTCGGTGATTCTTTTGATTCATGTCTTCATAATCTTGAGCGTATGTTGATTCGGTGTGAAGAATATAATATTGTTCTTAACTGGGAAAAATGCCATTTTATGGTAAGAGAGGGCATTGTTTTAGGTCATAAAATTTCCTCTGTGGGACTGGAGGTGGACAGAGCTAAAGTGGAAGTCATAGCCAAATTACCACCACCGTCAAATGTGAAAGGTGTAAGAAGTTTTCTGGGGCACGCCGGTTTTTACCGGCGGTTCATTAAATATTTTTCCAAAATTGCAACCCCGATGAACAAACTTCTTGAGAAAGACGCTCCATTTGTCTTTACAGACGAGTGTCTTAACGCCTTTAACCTCCTTAAAGCAAAACTCACGCAATCACCCATTCTTATATCGCCGAATTGGTCAATTCCATTCGAACTTATGTGTGACGCTAGTGACTTTGCTATTGGTGCCGTCTTGGGGTAGAGAATTGAAAAACATTTTCAGCCCATTTATTATGCTAGTAAGACCTTGCAAGGAGCCCAACTTAATTACACTACCACCGAGAAGGAACTCCTGGCAATTGTCTTTTCGTTTGATAAATTCCGATCTTATTTAGTACTAGCAAAGACGGTTGTCTATACAGACCATTCAGCATTAAAGTACTTGCTCACTAAGCAAGATGCTAAACCCCGATTAATACGTTGGGTCTTGCTTCTGCAAGAATTCGACATTGATATTAAAGATAAAAAGGGGGCTGAAAACCTAGCTGCCGATCATCTTTCTCGCCTTGAGAACCCGAATCTTGAGGTTCTCCATGAGACTGTTATCCAAGATAACTTTCCAGACGAAAATCTCATGAAAATTGAGAAAATTGATGATCCTTGGTTTGTTGACATAGCCAACTATCTTGCGGGTGGATTCCTAGAAACCGGTATGGCACATCAAAAACGAAAGAAATTTTTCAGTGACTTAAAGTACTATTTTTGGGAAAACCCGTATCTCTTCAAACGGTGTCCCGATGGGATAATCCGTCGATGTGTCTCCGGGGAAGAATGCAATCAAATTCTTCTCCAATGTCATCTTGGTCCCACTGGTGGACATTTCGGACCCCAAATCACGGGGAGAAAAGTCTACGAGGCCGGTTTTTATTGGCCTACCATCTTTAAAGATGCCCACCGTATATGTAAATCATGCGATTCTTGCCAAAGGGCAGGAAAGATCAGTCAAAGAGATGAAATGCCTCAAAACATAATCCAAGTTTGTGAGGTTTTCGATATTTGGGGCATTGATTTCATGGGACCATTCCCAAAATCTCATTCCAGCCAATACATACTCATTGCAGTTGACTACGTCTCAAAATGGGCAGAGGCAAGGGCCCTCCCCACAAACGATGCACGAGTAGTTGTAACTTTTCTTAAAGAGATTTTTGCTCGGTTCGGTATCCCGAAGGCTTTAATTAGTGATCGTGGTACCATTTTTGCAACACTCAATTAGAAAAGGTGTTAAAATGATATGGGATAACCCATAAAATTTCTACATCTTATCACCCACAAACAAGTGGGCAAGTTGAAAATACGAATCAGGCACTAAAAAGGATCCTTGAGAAAACGGTTGGATCCAATCCCAAGGTGTGGTCAACAAAGCCTGACGATGCTTTGTGGGCATTTAGAACCGCCTACAAAACTCCTATTGGAACCACACCTTACCATCTAGTCTATGGGAAAGCATGTCATCTCCCTTTGGAGATCGAGCATAAATCACATTGGGCTCTTAAGACATGTAACCTCGATCTTGAAGAAGCGAGAAACCTTTGTTTGAACCAACTTAATGAGTTGGATGAGTTGAGACATAACGCCTATGAAAACTCGCTCATATAAAAGGAAAAGACCAAAGTTTGGCACGATACCCGTCTTAAGAATCCGAAAGATTTTAAAGAAGGTGATCGTGTTTTGTTATTTAACTCACGATTTAAACTTTTCCCTGGAAAACTCAAGTCCCGATGGATGGGACCATTTGTTGTTAACAAGGTTTTTCCGTATGGAACTGTAGAATTACGAAATACGAAGGGTGACACATTTAAGGTAAACGGACACAGGGTCAAATTATATGTTGACGGACCCATGAACATTGAAGATGAGGTAAAACTCATTTTCAACCCCAAAGCTACCTAAGTTTGGGGGAAGATTCGGGTGAAGCGACTCGTTTTTGAAACCTTCACAAATGTTAAAAATAGGTTTTTGTGTGAATTACGTGATTTTGAGTGATTTTTAATTTTTGTTGAAAGCCATTACGTTCACCAATATGTTACCAACCTCACTGTACCGACCAAACGCGAAAACAGCTGAAAAACAATAGTGCGCGCCGCGCACCGTTAAGATGTGCGCTCAGCACACTTTGCAAAAAATGGGTCAGAAGATTTTTTTTTACTCAGATCACAAGTGCGCGCCGCGCACCCAAAATGTGCGCTTGGCGCACTCTTAAAAAATGGGCGGAACATCTTTAAATTTTTGTGGGGCCCACGATTTTATCTCCTCATTACAACCACACACTCGTTTTTTTTCCACTCCTCACCAAAAAAATTGCAGATTCATTCCCTCTTTCACTCTAAAACACTTCAAACCCTAATTTCAATCCTTCCAATTTGAACCATTTCTTCTCAAATCAAAGCCTAAATCAAGATGCCTAGGGTATGTTCATGTGATTCCACTTAATTTTCTTTTCAACACTTCGATTTCATGCTTAATTTTTGGGATTGTTTAAGAAATTTATGTGGGTTTTCTTGAATTGCTACTTGTTATGAACATTAACATGCTTTAGGTTGTTATAATTGCTTTGTATGACTTGAATCATATTACATTGTGTTTTTAGGGTATATTCATGATTCTAGGGTTTATGTAAAAATTAAATCCGAATTTTGGCTTTAAGTTTGGTTGGATTTGGTTCCTAGTAAAGTGTTTGTGAATGTTTGAGATAATTTGTGCACTTCATAAATATGTATCACATTTTGAGCATAACATGTTCTGGAAATCTAACATATTTTAGTTCTTAATTGTTATAAATACTTGAAAATTGTTAAGTTACCATTACTTTGTGTCTAATGTGATAGGTTGAGGGATGAGAATGATATGAGGTTCATGTTCAAATTTGGTTTCTAAAACGCTAGACTAGTTATGTTAATCTTTTGAGAAAATGTTCATATGAATGATTAACATAATTATGTGCCATATGTATTTTTGAACATATACTTGATTTATAATGAACTCACACTAATGCATACTATTGTCTATGCGCCTCTTTTGTTTTGGTGTATGTTTTACGTGTGCAGTACAACTTTAGATTAAGGACAGGTCAACAACAAGAAGAACCTTCCCACCGGTACCGAGAAGAACAAGATTCTTCGGATGAACAAAATTCTCCACCAAATGAACGACAATCTTCCCCCGAAGGATCACCGGATCACAATGATCCAAGGGTTTGGTTAGCTTATGTTCGGGATCATTCGGATTACGCAAGTGCATATAATTGGGTAGCAAACAAAACATGTGATGCCACTTGGTATTTTGACCCGGCTCCATTGGTTGAAGCAAGGGAATATGATAGAGTGTCGAGAATGTTGGAGGTTAAATACCGGCTTTTAACTGGAAGGTTAATAACAGTCAGGGCATGGGAAAGGATTATGGGATTTAATGATGTCATTTATCCGGAATTGTGCAAAGAATTCATAGCATCCTTACGTTTTGATCTCGTTATGGACCCGACAACTCGAAACTTCATGAGGTTTCGTTTAGGTGGGATGGACCGGGCACTTAGTCAAATTGAGTTTGCCCGATTATTTGATCTGTATATCGAACTAGATGATGCCCAACTCAATGCCTACTTACGTTCAACCGAGTATTATGACGATTCCTATGATCCACGCCCATTTTGGGACGATATGAGTGACATTCAATTCTCTTCTAGCCGAAGCAAGTTCACCGATATAAATGATAAAGACAAAAGAATGCTTTATCGGCTTGTTGCATGTACATTTAATGCAAGAAAACATGGCACAAATAAGGTGACACGTCAAGATGTTTTTCTTGTAGACAAAATCTACAACCAAAGTAGTGTCGACATTCCATCCACTTTGGCAGATTATCTTGATAATTTGCGGGGAGATAGAGGGTTGAATCAAATTGTTGGTGGGCATTACATCACACAGATTGTCAGGCATTTTGGTGTCGATTTCTCTCGGTTGATTCCAAATAGTACAACAATGAAGCCTTTAAACAAGACTTATTATCTGAATGCACAATTTTTGAGCTATAATGATCATCAAAGGCTTATTCCTTTTGTCCCGAGAGTAGACGAACCACCACGTGCCCATGATCATGAAGAGGGTGGTAGCGGTGTTGGCAGAGATGAAGCGGAAGGAGAGGTTCGCATGGAAGAACCTGAAACTGAAGAAGAGTTACCACAAGTTCAAAGGGGAAGGCGTAGGCGGACACAAAGGTCGAGGGAAGAAGAATTGGAGGAAGTGATTTCCGGTTTTCATGATATGAGGGTAGGTTATCAACACAGGGATAACCAATATGAGGAACAAAGGCAACAATTTAACCAATTTCATGAAGAGCAGCGCGAGCATAACAGGGCGAAAACGTATGACCGAAGGTGGGGGAATTACAGGGGCGATTGGCTTCGCCATAATGTCGGTATGTATATGCAAAACCCCCAAGAATATTATGCCACTTCATACCAACATCCGACCTATTGTCACATGCCGAACCGAATTCCGAGTCCTCCGACATATGATGAACAAGCGGCTATGCAGGATGCACAAAGACGATTTGATGAGCAATACCCGCACGGAAGACCTAGGAATGATGGTTCAGGCACCTGCTCCGGATGGCCTTTTGGTAATTTCTTTGGTGATAATTAGAGGGCAAATGCGCCCTATTTGGTAATATTTGGTAACATTTGGTATATTTTTTTTTTCTTTTAAGACAATTGGTTTGTAATAATTAAGATATTTATGTTGTACGTTTGACATTTGTGGTGGTTGTGTTAAAAACACCACTTTTATCTATTCTATTTTGTGTGTTTTGTGTTTATTTCTTATTGTAAAGGTTTCGTGATGCTGGAATTAAGTTTAGCGAAGTACTATCAATTGGGAATTTGTGATAAGGATCAAGGAATGAACGATGTTCTTATGCTGGCATTAAGTTCAGCGCCATCGCTCACCTACATTTCACGATCTCCGGCTTTATGCTAAGGTTTTTCGAACTCTTCTTCACACTAATGCCCTCGTTAATTTTTAATTTGTTTCTGATTTTAAGTAATGAGGGCCTTACTTAATCTTAAGTGTGGGGGAGTGGGTAATTCTCTCAGTTATGCAATACAACTTGGCTTATTGTCGCATTTTATGAAAAATTTTAAATTTTAGAACTAAAAGTATTAGCGAAAAAGCCAAGTGTGGGGGATGTTACTAATCTTTTCGAATTATTATCACAAATTTTTGCAAAGATAAAACGATGAAAGTATTTTTTTTTTTGCTTGGAAATAAAAGAAATAATAATCAGTGAACGAAAAGGATGAATCATGACACACTTGCTAACTTTTGTTAGAAGATGTAGTCCAGAATAGCTGTAGGTTGACAAAAAAACTAGAAAAGTCATCTCTATCATCGGCTGGAAATCCACCTCACCTCAGCATCAAACAGGATTTTTTGGTGGTCAGACTTATCCTAACCATGAGATGGATCTGTCTCGTACAATGGGGGGGCACATTGCAAATTAGCTTTTAAGACTAATGAATCTAATCCCCAGATGGATGATCTCCGTAAAGATCAACCGCATCTATGTTTGATCACGGTCAACATACATATGCCATAACAAATTGAGGTGTGCAAACTCATGGTTCACCGATGATATTTGGACACGATATAAGTTTCTTCTAAAAACTATTGCTATTTTATGAACTATATTGTGTAAAACCATTTTTTTGGACATTCGGTTAAGAGTTCCATGATACTACAATCATGGGGGTGGATAGCTTTCTAATCGCCGACTGAGACTTCGGTTTTCAGTTACCCTCGACCGGAATTTGAGGTTAAAACCGGAAAACGTGTTTAGTTTAAAAACTAACATTGACATTTTCAAAGTATTAAAACGTTTTTCTCAAAGATCCAATTTTCCCTAAGGATCCAAATTTTTTTCTCTCCCAAATAATCCAAATGTGTGCATGTGTTTCATAAATTGTGTGTGTACCTAAACGAGTGTGTATTCCAATAGTGTAAACTTGTGTACTATATCGTGTGAGTGTGTTTTCCATTTATGTTTTATGGGTTTCATATAGCGTGAGTTTGTGTGTGTTTGGCGTGAGTCGTGTGATTCGTGTAAATTGTATTTTAAATAAATGCGTGAGATTCATTTATGTTTGTGTTTCGTATATGAATGTTTAGAACAAGACTTGCTTGAGGACAAGCAAGGGTTAAGTATGGGGGATTTTGATATTACTCCAATTAGTCATATCTTTAGTCGTAATATCACGTCCTATTGTTGTTTATTTCATATGTAAACATTGTAAATCCGTTTGTAACTCATAGTATTGTAATATAGTCTAGAATCATTGTAAACTTGAAGAAATATGAAGATAATGTATGACAACAGCTCAGAGATCGAAAACGAGACCAGAAAGCCAATACCAGAAGAGTGCGCTCAGCGCACCACAAATAGTGCGCTCAGATCACATTGCAATATTTTGATCAGAGGATTTTCTTGGCAAAAACCAAAGTGCGCTCAGCACACAATTTGATGGTGCGCGCCGCGTGTAACGACCCGGAAATTTCCGACCAAATTTAAACCTTATTCTCTATATGTCTCCGACACGATAAGCAAAAACCTTAATGTTGAGTCTAGAAAGTTTGAAATCTCTATTCGGATAATCAATTACCCTTTGACCATTCCCGAGGATTCACGAACAACTGTTTGTAATTAGATATGTATATATATTATAACTTGAATGCATTACTAAATTGTTATATGATATAGTTGTTATGTTAATATTACTACCTTCATTATTGTTATTAAAACAAATACTAATGATAATAATAATATCAATATTATTAATATTAGATGCAATAGATTTATGATATTATTATTATCATCATTAATATCATTATTGTAATTAGTAGTAAAAATAAAATTTTTATTTTTATGATTCATATTAAATTAATATTATTATTAGGTATTATTATTATCAAATCAGATACACATATATATATATACAGATTAGATATACAGATAGATACATGTGTACAATTAAATAAATAAATAATGATATAAATTTATATAAATCTAAATACAGAAAAATTATGAAATACAGTTTCAATGTAATCTTAAACTGTAGTTGATTGGCTTTTCTGTTTCAAATTGATACGAATTACAATATAACCAAGAGAGTAAATCCAAAATCTGTTTCACGTCTCTTTCTTCTTTCTAACCTTCTTTTTGAATGATTTAAGCTGTCGATTGTAATCTGCATACATAGTAATACTTACATTAAAACACTTACAAGAGAGAGAGAGAGATAACATAATCAATTGAGTGACATATTACCTTACTACTGTTACTAGCCGAATAATCACCTTGAACCACCAAGAATTTGCTACTACACTCCTTCTTCTACTTCCTTTCGTTGTTAAACAATAAAGCCTCCTCAAGAACCTCTTATAAACCGATCACCGGAGACCACACTTGATCACAACAACAATTACCATTTAATCACTAAATTCTGCTTACTGTTTCAATCATCATAACCTCCATCATCTTCGAAGACTAACAAGAACAAACCCTTTTTCCTCTCTCTCAAGTACCACCACAGCAGTCATCCTCTTTCTCTCGTTCGATCACAAAAACACAACCACAAATCACCATGAAATCCATCACGTTAACCTCTCTCTCTCCCCCCTCTATTTTCTATTACCATCGTAAATATCACCAAGCCATCTCCCTTTCCTTTATGTTTCCTTCCTTTGTGACCGTTATTCGTTGTAACCAAACCGACTTACACAAACCCACAATCTCAACCCACTATCATCTATTGATTCGGTTGCAACCCATCAAGAACCGAAACCCTATTTGATCAAGCTTACATCTACTATCACATGATATTAACCGAAACCATCATTCTATCATTATATTTTCCTTTCCTTCGCTGCAACTGCTGCTATTACGTATTTCTTTTCATGGCCGACAAACATAAAACCCATAACTATCCACCTTCGATCACCTGTTATGAACCGTTGATATATCTTCGTTTACAGTGAATTACAAATGACGATGAGGTTTATTGAGGGTGAGGCTAGATAATAATGATGTGATTGAGATGTATAAGATAGATAATGGGGTAAGTAATGAGCTGTAAAGGAGGAAGCTATGACTTTGATTGTGTCGGTATTACCAGATAAAAACCCCACCATAAACACAATCGAACACTTTAATTTAAAATATGTATAGGCCGTGAACTTATGGATTGAATTGAAGGTTACTTTTACATTTTAAAAGATGAGAGGAGAAGGGTCCTGATGGAACAAGTTAGTGAATTCTAAACCCCACCCACTTGCAATACTCCAATTTCTTTTTCTTTTTGCCTTCTGATACGTACATACACCAAAGACATTTATTACTTGTGAACCTTGGATTATGGAGTGGTGATTCAGTTTTCATTATAACCGAACATGAACCGCTAAATTTATCTTTCTGTTGAGTATGACAATGATGATTATGATACGAAATTAGGATTATTGATGCAGTGAAGAGGTTAAGTATTAAAATATTGATGAGATGATGATTGTGGTTAATAGTTCTGGGTCTTGGTTCTTGAAAAGAAAAGGAAAACAGATATAAACACTTTAAAACGTTTTAGGCTGTAGCTAAGTCAGAAAGGCATGATCAGAGAGATGGTTAAGGGTTGGGGTGTTGAACGAATGGTCCTGTGTTCGATTCTCACATGCTGCGTTTATTTTTTTATTTAAGCTACTCAAGTCAGGTCCATTATGATTATGATAATTACGGGTTAGTAAGGATTAAATGATGAATTAAAACAGAAAAGTCGAGATGGAAGGATGGCTAAGGTGTTGTTCTAGTTAACGTGAGGTCTAGGGTTCGAGTCCCATCTTCAACAACTCTTTTTAATCAAATTTTAAAGGGTATATCTTGTTATTCTTTTCTATTATTACTATTACTATTATTATTATTATTATTATTATTATTATTATTATTATTATTATTATTATTATTATTATTATTATTATTAAAAACAAAACTACTATTTTCATTATCATTATTATTAAAATTACTATTTTTATTAAAAATTATCATTTCATTAATTATTGTACTATTATTATTATTATTATTATTATTATAAGTATCATTATTATAAAAAAAAAAATATATATTAATCTTAATACATAACATGATAAATAAATGTGTTCGAATACGATTATGTGTATTAATAAAGATACGAATGATATAGGTTCGTGAATCCGAGGCCAACCCTACACTTGTTCAATGATGTTATATGTATTTTTACTACAAAATACGTTAGGTGAGTATATAGTCCCACTTTTAAACTCTAAATATTTCGGGATGAGAATACATGTATTTTATGTTTCACGTTATGGACACAAGTAACTGAAAATATATTCTACGTTGAGTTGTACCACTGGCATACTTCCCTGTAGCTTGGTAACTAATATTTACAGCGGTATTGTAAACGCGAATCCTGTTGATAGATCTATCGGGCCTGACAACCCCAACCGGACTGGACGACCAGTATTCAACGGTTGCACAGTACTTCGTTTCGTGACTACACTTGGTACAGTGTAGTAAGATTTCATAATAAAGGGAATATGCGACGTGATTAAATGTTAAGTATGGTTACCAAGTGCTCAACCACTTAGAATATTTTTATTAAAATGTTTACATATGAAATCTTGTGGTCTATAGTTATAACGCTGCTGGCATCAAACCTATATATCTCACCAACTTTATGTTGACTTTTTAAAGCATGTTTATTCTCAGGTACGAATTAAGTCTTCCGCAGTGCATTAGCTCATACTAAGGACCTTATTTGGAGTCGATCATCGCAATGGAACCAACTGTTGAAGACTCCGTCCGGATGGATTAGTTCGGGTTATTACAGTTGGTATCAGAGCGTTGGTCTTAGCGAACCAGGTCTTGCATTAGTGTGTCTGACTAGTAGTTGATAGGATACATTAATGAGTCTGGACTTTGACCGTGTCTACATGTCAAAAGTTTTGCTTATCCTTTCTAGTCGGAAATCATCTACTTATCATCCTTAGGGAATTGCCTGCTTACCATTCTTAAGTCTAGACATGCCTTACTGCCTTTATTGCATAGATAGTGTATAGACAAATTTATATCTTAGCGTATCTATTACGATAGACTTTGCTTAATATCTTCCGTAAATTTCTCCGTAATTTAAGGGATCCTGGTACTATATATATCTATGCATATTATGCATTGAGAATACCATCCAACTATTATTTGCTGTCACTAAGCTTTTCATACCAAAAATCTTTTCTGTGATCGCGTACGATGGCCTCTACGAATCGACCAAGTTCTTCTGACTCCGAAGATAGCGTGACGGGAGCGCACCAACCGATCAACTATCGTGATTTCTTTAGAAAGTGGGGATGGGTTCGTGAAATACTTACCCTATGGAGAAATGAAGAAGGTACTCCATATCACGAGCCGAATTTACCACCTAACGTCGGAGTGCTCGACCCGCTCACCGGCGAACCTGTTCGCAACACCGTTTATACCCTTTTTGCAAGAATTTTTCGTCTTGAGGCTACCATTAACGGAACTAGAGAAGATATTCGACCTTTACCTCACACTGATAACCAACCAGGGTTAGTAGAAGAAGTTAAAGAACTCCGAGCTCGAGTGTTAACTTTAGAGAGCACGGTACACAATTTACAAGCACCAGCAGTATCACCAACACCAGTAACATCACCAGCTTCAGCACCAACGGTACCAGTACCACCAATAACCCAAGTTTCAACAATCCATGCCTCACCATCTCATTCTGCACCTCGAGTATAATCATCGTTCTACGAATCGTTCTACATCGATTATCTTCGCTCGACATGGCGATTATGTAATTTCTAAAGTTTTAGAGATTATGTAATCTAGTATTAATGGTAAATCAAATGAGTTTAATATCTTATTGACTCATTAAATCCATGATTACATCTGAAGAAAATATACATGCAAATATATATATTTTCATAAAGATTGTAATTAAAATTCTTTTGTACAAACTGTTAATGGTGAAAATATTTTAACGGGTAGGTAATACCCGAGGAATATTTAGATTTCACATTAATCAGCTACACGGTACATTCTTCGACTCTGATTCAACAGTCAGTCACTATCCTACTTGTATCCATAGATATACGTATCCGTTCACCACAGAATCCATTTTCGTTCAATTTCATATTTGGATTTTGACCTATCAGAATCCAACAAGTGGCATAATGAAGAAAAACATTGGACAAAATAAAATTTGTTAGAAACAAACGAATTAACTAATTGAAATTTTGTTAAGAATCTACGCTAACTGTTCCAGCTAACTGTTCCTAGCTAACTGATTACATTTTATTTATCGCAATTTAATTATCGCAATTTTATTTATCGTCATTTAATTTCTGTTATTTATTTTACGCCCTTTAAATATCGGGACACGTATACAAGGTTTTGACATATCATATCGACGCATCTGTATATATTATTTGGAATAACCATAGACACTCTATATGCAGTAATGCGGGAGTTAGCTATACAGGGTTGAGGTTGATTCTCAAATAATATATATACTTTGAGTTGTGATCGACACTGAGACTGGTACACGGGTCACGATACGTATTATTTAATTCAAATATTAAATATTAAATTATATATGAATCATTGAACTATTGAACTATCGGACTATTGGACTGCTAACTTTGGACAATTAAAATGAATTAAAATATTGATCATAACATATGAAACTAAACAATTCTTCAAGTTTGCCACTTGATTTCATTCTAAACCTCATTTGTACCTCGACAGTTACAATTCGTGTTCAAACCTTTCATGATTCTTGAAAACACCTCGATCGAGAAGTTGAACCAACTGCACCTCATCTATGGAAGAAAAGATTCTTGCATATAGTTATCCACCTGAAAAACTCTCGGAATCTGAGTCAACGCTTAACACGTAGCAGTGTTAATTCCTTTAGTGTTATTATTACCCAAAATAACTTTGCAATTCCTTTTCAAATTAGCCAAATTTTGTCACAGCTCCAGCAAGTTGATTTCGATTTTTCGTTCAAAACAACCTTGTTATAACCTCGGAATATATACGTGTTTATTTATTGTTACCAGAGAACCTTTTATAATCCACCATACTACCATCAGCGTTTAATCATCTAAAAACACAATGCTCCTGAAATCACCTCGGTTTGATAACCAATGATTCGGATCTGTTAATTTTGAAAATGCTGACGAAGCAGCATGTTGTAGATGGTCTTAATGGTTAAAAGTTGATGATAAAGAAGGAAGTGTTAGAAACACTCGATAGCAAATTTGGTAATGAAAAACGGATTGAGCTAACCGTGAAGGAAACGAAGAACAAATACAAGAACTGAATCTTCTTTCAAAGAATCCAAATGATTCAGTGCCTGCTGAAATCATTAGTAAGAACCCTACTCATTATTCTAAATCTTTCCAGATGATATTCATCACCATCATCCTATCTTAGATACTATAAGATATCTTCGTATCTTCCGTTATACATATTCTCCATATTTCTTGAGATATTTTCACAACTATTCTTATCTGGGATCATTTATCTCTCCGTAACATCTACGTTACAACATAAAAGAAACTGTGTCAGTTTCTAAATTTTGAAACCTTCGAGTTTAAAATAGGAATGTTCTGAAGTAGTGTTGGGAACTGATGCATGAATTAGTATAATATAATGAAACTTGATCAACTTTATTATATTACAGTAAGTCATGTTAAGTTTCTAATGGAATGTGATGATTCACAGTACCGTCATCATGTGCCATGTTACACGGCTCTTACATTCTATCCAATCTCCAAACATATCAAGAATATATCATCTTGATAGTTCTATCTTCTGAATTTTGGTAATTTGACAAATCAAAATTATGCCAATTACCATTCTTTTCTAAGAGCATTAGCTATGATCATTCCAAACTTCATACCTATGAATTCCGGACCATTACTCGCTTGACACGAATTCGAAAGGAGAAAACGAAAGCATGGAGCCCCGAGAAATAATGAAAATAAGGGAGCAAAGGGGTGGATGTATAGTGAAATATCCGACAAAGGAATCGAAACAGATAGCTGCATTAAATCAAAGAAGATTCTAATCGCCTAAGAACCAAATCTTATTACATAAGATTTTCATTAAATCCCTTAAAATCCGGAAATCAATCATAACCACGTCATCGGTTAAAACGATTTTATATTTACTCATTTCACTCTTTTGTGATAGCTTCACTCGTGCGCTTCATATGATTGAATCGTTTTATCTATATCTCCCAATAATGATAAAACTCCGTTATTACCCCATATTCGTCATAAAAACATTCCTATTGCTATTTATGACGACCTCAATCAAATTTCGGGGACGAAATTTCTTTAACGGGTGGGTACTGTAACGACCCGGAAATTTCCGACCAAATTTAAACCTTATTCTCTATATGTCTCCGACACGATAAGCAAAAACCTTAATGTTGAGTCTAGAAAGTTTGAAATCTCTATTCGGATAATCAATTACCCTTTGACCATTCCCGAGGATTCACGAACAACTGTTTGTAATTAGATATGTATATATATTATAACTTGAATGCATTACTAAATTGTTATATGATATAGTTGTTATGTTAATATTACTACCTTCATTATTGTTATTAAAACAAATACTAATGATAATAATAATATCAATATTATTAATATTAGATGCAATAGATTTATGATATTATTATTATCATCATTAATATCATTATTGTAATTAGTAGTAAAAATAAAATTTTTATTTTTATGATTCATATTAAATTAATATTATTATTAGGTATTATTATTATCAAATCAGATACACATATATATATATACAGATTTGATATACAGATAGATACATGTGTACAATTAAATAAATAAATAATGATATAAATTTATATAAATCTAAATACAGAAAAATTATGAAATACAGTTTCAATGTAATCTTAAACTGTAGTTGATTGGCTTTTCTGTTTCAAATTGATACGAATTACAATATAACCAAGAGAGTAAATCCAAAATCTGTTTCACGTCTCTTTCTTCTTTCTAACCTTCTTTTTGAATGATTTAAGCTGTCGATTGTAATCTGCATACATAGTAATACTTACATTAAAACACTTACAAGAGAGAGAGAGAGATAACATAATCAATTGAGTGACATATTACCTTACTACTGTTACTAGCCGAATAATCACCTTGAACCACCAAGAATTTGCTACTACACTCCTTCTTCTACTTCCTTTCGTTGTTAAACAATAAAGCCTCCTCAAGAACCTCTTATAAACCGATCACCGGAGACCACACTTGATCACAACAACAATTACCATTTAATCACTAAATTCTGCTTACTGTTTCAATCATCATAACCTCCATCATCTTCGAAGACTAACAAGAACAAACCCTTTTTCCTCTCTCTCAAGTACCACCACAGCAGTCATCCTCTTTCTCTCGTTCGATCACAAAAACACAACCACAAATCACCATGAAATCCATCACGTTAACCTCTCTCTCTCCCCCCTCTATTTTCTATTACCATCGTAAATATCACCAAGCCATCTCCCTTTCCTTTATGTTTCCTTCCTTTGTGACCGTTATTCGTTGTAACCAAACCGACTTACACAAACCCACAATCTCAACCCACTATCATCTATTGATTCGGTTGCAACCCATCAAGAACCGAAACCCTATTTGATCAAGCTTACATCTACTATCACATGATATTAACCGAAACCATCATTCTATCATTATATTTTCCTTTCCTTCGCTGCAACTGCTGCTATTACGTATTTCTTTTCATGGCCGACAAACATAAAACCCATAACTATCCACCTTCGATCACCTGTTATGAACCGTTGATATATCTTCGTTTACAGTGAATTACAAATGACGATGAGGTTTATTGAGGGTGAGGCTAGATAATAATGATGTGATTGAGATGTATAAGATAGATAATGGGGTAAGTAATGAGCTGTAAAGGAGGAAGCTATGACTTTGATTGTGTCGGTATTACCAGATAAAAACCCCACCATAAACACAATCGAACACTTTAATTTAAAATATGTATAGGCCGTGAACTTATGGATTGAATTGAAGGTTACTTTTACATTTTAAAAGATGAGAGGAGAAGGGTCCTGATGGAACAAGTTAGTGAATTCTAAACCCCACCCACTTGCAATACTCCAATTTCTTTTTCTTTTTGCCTTCTGATACGTACATACACCAAAGACATTTATTACTTGTGAACCTTGGATTATGGAGTGGTGATTCAGTTTTCATTATAACCGAACATGAACCGCTAAATTTATCTTTCTGTTGAGTATGACAATGATGATTATGATACGAAATTAGGATTATTGATGCAGTGAAGAGGTTAAGTATTAAAATATTGATGAGATGATGATTGTGGTTAATAGTTCTGGGTCTTGGTTCTTGAAAAGAAAAGGAAAACAGATATAAACACTTTAAAACGTTTTAGGCTGTAGCTAAGTCAGAAAGGCATGATCAGAGAGATGGTTAAGGGTTGGGGTGTTGAACGAATGGTCCTGTGTTTGATTCTCACATGCTGCGTTTATTTTTTTATTTAAGCTACTCAAGTCAGGTCCATTATGATTATGATAATTACGGGTTAGTAAGGATTAAATGATGAATTAAAACAGAAAAGTCGAGATGGAAGGATGGCTAAGGTGTTGTTCTAGTTAACGTGAGGTCTAGGGTTCGAGTCCCATCTTCAACAACTCTTTTTAATCAAATTTTAAAGGGTATATCTTGTTATTCTTTTCTATTATTACTATTACTATTATTATTATTATTATTGTTATTATTATTATTATTATTATTATTATTATTATTATTATTATTATTATTATTATTATTAAAAACAAAACTACTATTTTCATTATCATTATTATTAAAATTACTATTTTTATTAAAAATTATCATTTCATTAATTATTGTACTATTATTATTATTATTATTATTATTATAAGTATCATTATTATAAAAAAAAATATATATATTAATCTTAATACATAACATGATAAATAAATGTGTTCGAATACGATTATGTGTATTAATAAAGATACGAATGATATAGGTTCGTGAATCCGAGGCCAACCCTACACTTGTTCAATGATGTTATATGTATTTTTACTACAAAATACGTTAGGTGAGTATATAGTCCCACTTTTAAACTCTAAATATTTCGGGATGAGAATACATGTATTTTATGTTTCACGTTATGGACACAAGTAACTGAAAATATATTCTACGTTGAGTTGTACCACTGGCATACTTCCCTGTAGCTTGGTAACTAATATTTACAGCGGTATTGTAAACGCGAATCCTGTTGATAGATCTATCGGGCCTGACAACCCCAACCGGACTGGACGACCAGTATTCAACGGTTGCACAGTACTTCGTTTCGTGACTACACTTGGTACAGTGTAGTAAGATTTCATAATAAAGGGAATATGCGACGTGATTAAATGTTAAGTATGGTTACCAAGTGCTCAACCACTTAGAATATTTTTATTAAAATGTTTACATATGAAATCTTGTGGTCTATAGTTATAACGCTGCTGGCATCAAACCTATATATCTCACCAACTTTATGTTGACTTTTTAAAGCATGTTTATTCTCAGGTACGAATTAAGTCTTCCGCAGTGCATTAGCTCATACTAAGGACCTTATTTGGAGTCGATCATCGCAATGGAACCAACTGTTGAAGACTCCGTCCGGATGGATTAGTTCGGGTTATTACACCGCGCACAGTAGTGCGCTCAGCGCACCCAGCCGCGCACTTTTGACAGAAAAGCAGATTTGAACGTGCGTAGTCGAGCTGTAAAGTATAAAGTGAAGTAGGTGAGAGTGCGCTTGGCGCACCCTTACTGTGCGCGCCACGCACAGTACTTTTCACAAACATTTCAGCTTATTTAATTCCATTTTCAGTTTCATTTAAAGAGTACCAGTTTCCTTTCTGCTCAAGGACGAAAACATACGATTCAAAGCAGTTCTAGGGCATATCAAAGTGCATTTAAACACTAAAATCATTGAAGAATCGAAGATCATTCAAGAGCTTCATCCAAGATTACTCCTAAAAGGTTAATCTTGCATTTACAATGAATTATATCTTTGTTACTGTTGTGTTTAAGTTTTCAAGCATGATTGTTGGCTAAACTCTATAATGTTTGTCTAGATAAATAACCGAGATGTTGAATGTTTACTTTTGATTGATTGTTATTATGCACGATAGTTTAATGTTTGAATACAAGAACCATTCTTGTTAAAGTTTAATCCTTTCGATTCAACTAATTGATATGTTCATTTGATTAAGAAACATCATCTTGTTAAATTAATGTATTGATTTACACCTAGTGACATGTGTTTATCCATCTTTTACCAAAAGGGATAAGTTGAGTTCAAATGGTTAGTTTATATAGGGATGTAAGAACGACTCTTGTAGATACTTTCGGATAGCCTAATTGATATGTGTAGTTATATAGGTGAACGATCAATTCCCTAGATTATGTTATACATATTTTCATTACTCGATTCCATATAACTAATAGGTGTTAGTAATTTGCCTTATCTAGTGACGTTTATAGGGATCTTATTACCACACTAAATTGATTACTTGGGTTCGGTGAATTGAGCATTTAACCGGACCAAGGGAATGAACTAGGCTAAATCATAAGTTGACATAGGAGTGGATCATGATCAACACACCATTGACTTGATCATTCTTCAAGTCTTCAGACTAGTTGAATTAGTTGATTACAAATAGGAGGTCTTAGATGACAAGAACATCACTTGCGTCTTGTAATCCCGTTTGAGTGTTTACTCAAGACTACTCTTGGTGAACCGATCAATTAGTTCTCGTGCATAACCAATCAATCCGGTCTTAATCTTAAATAACATTCAACATCGAGGGTTAAAAGTCTAGATAAGCATTTTTCCTTAAATTGATATCAAATCTATCTTACTTACTTTCTTTGCACTTATTTTCATCTTATAAACTTAAAAGACCAAAAATATTGTTTTTACATTTAACCTTCTCTGATTTGGCTAAATCGTTAAATAGCCACCAAAACATAAAACTTGTACCTTTAAGCTTCATTTACTTAGTTAATCATAATATAGTTTATAATTCTAGTTTGACTAATACAACTGTCCTTGGAACGATACACGGAACTAAATCAGTTACTATACTACTACACGATAGGGTACACTGCCCGTTAGTGTGTAGCAATCTCTAATCGGTATTTTTCCATATTATTTTATACAACAATTCATATACCACTTTTCGCACATCAAAAATTCAATCTAGCTTTTACCGTAGATAAGTTTTTCGGAATAACCCTTCACCAGTGTTTGCAAAATATATTTGTGGATCAATATTTTGGCTAAAAACATTTAGGTTCGTGTAATTAACTGCTATCCCTGTATCGAAAAGCACACATCCAGTTTACTTGTTCCGTATATTACCTTTCGGCAAACTACCGTCTGGTTGTAAAGGAAAGCGATGAACAAGAAACTGTTAAGGCAATGTCTAATGACATGCAGATGTTCATGGTCTAAAACGTGTCGGATGCTAGTACTATCCTTTGTAGGAGCAATAGTAAAGATCATCCTATAATTTTTTGGTCTGGCACAAGGTCCTGTCTCCGACCATGCTATGCAACCACCGTTCTTACGGTTGACACCCGATTTGGTTCAGGTGACCTAATAAATTCCAGGTGAATTCCTAGGATTTTACGTTCAATGGTAATGAACGCATTGAAAATAGGTTTTCAGAAAACAAATCGGTTTGTAATTTTGATCAAAATATTTTCTCGTTCAAGCTCGAGTTTAGATATTATCGAATTCCATGAGTTTGTAATTCTCAATCTTTAAGGTCAATCTCAAGGATTGAGTAATATCAGTCTTAAAAGCTGATTTTTGATCTTTTAAGGAGATTATCCTTTCTGGTGATCTGATTCATTAGTCTTATCAAGCTAATTTGCACGGTGCCCTCCCTATTTTACAAGACAGATCCTCTCATGGTTAGGATAAGTCTGACCACTTGGCGACCCTGTTTGATGCTGAGGTCCGTGGATTTCCTGCTGATTTTAGTGATGACTTTTATAGATTTTTCGTCAACCTACAGCTGGTCTGGATGACAACTTCTTGACCTAAATCAAGAAGCGCGTGTCTTTTTAGGAAGACTTTACTTCCTTTTAATGATGGAATTGATTCATCGTGTAGATCCATCTCTCTTTCAAATATATTACAGTAAACCGGGTAAAACAGTTAATTTAATTCAAAACAAAAGCACCTGCAATAAACTTTACAGAAACATGTGATAGATAGTTTTTAATTGAATAACTTGGTACATTCTCCCCACACTTAGTTTCTTTCTTTGCCTTTTTATTCTCTTTTATTCCATTTTAAATGAATTCAAGCGTTTTAGGGTGTTTCTCAATTTTATGTCCTTTTCGAGGTAACGATAATTTCGGTATTAACACCTAGTTTTCATCATTCATAAATATGTATAAACATGATTTTGAATTCATTTATTTGAAAATTTTTCAAATTTCTACAAAATTTGTCAAATAAACCAAGTGCAAACCCGAGAGAATTTATAACCCTTCCCCACACTTGAGATCATGCAATGCCCTCATTTGCATGAAATCAGACTATAATTATAAATTCACGAGGGTGATAAGTGTAGAAAAGTGATTAAAAATACCCAGTTTGTAATTACAAAGCTCGTCGAATGATAGATGGCGCACCTCATCGTTCATTCCTTCTTGTTTTATCACACATGTTTTTCTTCAAAAACGGTTGCTTTTCTGAACTGTTTGCTAATCTTTGAAAATGTGTCTTTTACCCTAATCGTGCATTTTTATTAACGAGTTATGCATTAACCCGAACCCCTAATTTAACGTTAAGTGGGGTTAGACTTCCCCACACTTAGCTGACGACATGTGAAGTCGGTAGAATAAGTTCCACGAATTAAAATAGTGAGCCAGCTATTTACATCTCGGGTGGTGTATAATATATCAATGGGTTTAAAGTTTAGAATCACCCGATCGTCACTACTTAATTCTTTTTTAAGTGTAGCTTTTAGTAAATGGATATGTCTCTTTTCTGGTTCTTGGTCAAATGGATCGATATACACTGACATACATATTTCTATAGGGTCGACAATTCCTAACATTTCCTTTCGTTCATTCTCGGGATCAAAGTTTTCACATCTATTACCCAATTGGGTGAAATTTGAGGTGTCAATATCTATTACAGCTTGTAGTTCATCTTTAGTAGATGACTTGTCTATTGAGAATATTGAGTTGGAAGGTTGTGGAATGGTGAATTTCGGGATCGAAGCAAATTCTTCTTCATTAATGGTACTTATCGGTCCCACCATTTTGGTCTCGGGGGTAGAATTTTCAATGTTATCATTTTTCCAAGAGTACCAATTTGTCACCCTTACTTCTTCTTCATCCCTTGATGGATCGATGATTTTGTCGGTAGAGGCTAATGTGTCGATATGTTGTGAAATTGGTAAAGCTGAATAAAAAATATCATCGGGATAGTTGGTGATTTCGTAGCTCTCGAATTCAACAAAATTCGATGATATGAGATTTTCTTGCACAATACTCCTCAGATCAACAGGTGTGTAATCTGATAGAGTTTCAGCTTGCCGATTTACAAACTCTCTCATTTGTTCATTTTGAGCATCAAGTTCTTCGAGTTTGATTTTTATATAATCTAAAGAATTTTCAGACACATAATTTTCCTCGTTCTCTGGTTGTTGAGTTTGAATATATTCTTGGGAATAATCCCAATTTGAATTGTATTCTTCATAATCATTCCATTCAGGTTCCATGGGTGCGTAATTTTCCATAGGAACATAATAATAACATTCCCATGTTGAATGATAATCTCCACAGATTTCACAACCAGTTATTGTTTCGTCATTCGTGAGCCAAGATTGACCGAACGAATTTTCATTAACACCCGTTTGAGAGTATTGATTTCGTATGTCATAAAGAGTTTCCAAAATATTTTCGAGATTTTTCATACTACACTTATTACCAAATTTTAGCTACAATGTGGTGCATTTACTAATTATTCTATTAGTTATAAACTAAAAATTATATAAGTTATCAAATTAATAGACTTTTCTGCTTTTGCCCACGTTTCGAATAGCCAATAGATGTAGCAGGGAGCCAGAACCCTTTAAATCGGAAGCTCACAACTCAGCCACTAACAAATCCAACTATTACTACGAAGCAGAAAATTTGGATGTCTATCAATTTAACCGCTTAAAATAATTTTTCGTTTTGAATTATTAGAGAAGAAATAGAGAAAATTCTAAGTCCTAAAAACTAGAGCGGCGAGAAATAAGAAAGAAAAAGAGTAGCGTCGAAAAACGTCGAAAAATAAAAAATTGAAAAATAAAATAAGAAAGTAGCGCGTCGAAACTTAAAATTCTAAAAAAATTAAATATTAAAATTTGCGTCTAAAGGTATTAAAACTTAGAAGGAATTCTAAATCCAAAACGGCAATAACTTAAAAAGGTACTAAAATTTATTAAATACTAAAGCGATAAGTGACGTCGTAAAATTTTAAAGCGCCTAAATCTTAATCTAAAGAAAAAGCACTTAAGGGATTTTACGGCAAAGCCTAAAAATCTAGAAATAAAAATAACTATGGCAAATACTATATTTAAAACTAAGTACGAACGATAAAAAAATACAAATTATGCTAAAACAAATAAAAAGATACAAAATATAAAAATAAACTTAAAATTTATAAAATTATAATTTTTATAAAAATATTATTTTTATATTATTTATTTTATAAAAGTATTAATTTATATATTTATTTAAACTAATTAAACTTAAAAATACAAATTAATTAATAAAACTAAACTAAATAATAAAATACTAAAAACCTAATTAGGGTTTAATTATAATAAATAATAATACACCGTAATAAATGCGAAACTAGGGTTGATCAGGCGTGTCAGGGTACCTCCGCGAGTGCGGATGAACCCAGTTCAAAAGCTCCGCGAGTCGCGGAGGGTTCAGGTTCAGAATTTTTTTTTTTTACTTTTTCCGTTCTTTCTGTTTTAAAAAATATAAAAAATATAAATATAACTTAAATAAAAATTTAATTTTAAAACTAAAATAAAAATACTTATTTACTTTATAAATATTATAAACTCTTTAAAATATAAATATATTATTTTTTTTCTTTTTTTCTTTTTGTATTTTTTTCTTTTTATTATTTTTAAAACTTATATTTTTATAAAAATAACTTAATAAAAACTTTTATAATTTTTTTTTATTATATATATATATAGCGTTGCGTTTTCGGTGTTTATAGTTCCCCGGCAGCGGCGCCAAAAATACTTGATGTTATGCGAGGCGTATATGAAATAGTGTATATTTTACTAGGAAAAACTATTAAATACGATACAATTTTACACAAGATATTTATTATTTACAGATGGGATATACCTAAACCTTGCTACAATACTATAGGCAGTGTACCTAATCGTAGAGTAGTATAGTTTTTAGTAAGTCCGGTTCGTTCCATAGGGAGACGACTTATTTTACACTATATTTTAAACAACTATATTTGTACAAAATATAATTTTTTATATATAATAATAATATAAAAGGGGGTTTACCATTTAATGACCGGTTTGTCGATTTTATATTTTAAGTCACAATTAAAACCTAATGAAAAATATAAATGACGATAATTTAAGTGCGATAATTAAAAGTGCAATAAATAAAATGATAGTAAATAAAAATGCGATAATTAAAAGTGCAATTAAATATGAAATAAAGGAATTATGCTTATTTAAACTTCCGTAATCATGATGTTTGATGTATTGATTTTTAGTTTATTCCCATGGGTTAATTGTCCTTTGTCCTGGATTATTCAATATGTCTGTTTGGTTTTTGTCCATAACAGTCCATCAGTCATAAATATAAAGTGCGAGTGTCCTCGTCAAATTATCCTTATACCCGAAGTCAAATATTCCAACTAATTGGGGACTTAAACTGTAACAAGGTTTTAATACTTTGTTTAATAATTACACCAGGATATCGACTGCGTGTAACCCAAGGTTTTAATACTTTGTTATCAATTATGCCAAGTGTCCTTGTACATAATTTCACCCTTGTTTTAATAAATCTATTAACTATTAATCCATTCCCGTGTCCAGTTAAATGAACGATTATTCGTACATATAAATATCCCGCCCATCGTGTCCGATCGAGTGTATATGGTTATTTATAGGTACGTTCAATTGTAAATCTTTATATTAAAATTAACAAACTATCATTTAGTTAAACAAATATAAAGCCCATTAATAGCCCATAGTCTAATTTCCACAACTGTCGTTCTTTTGTCCAAACCCCAATTATGGTACAAAGCCCAATTACCCCGTCTTAATATTTTAGCCCAACATCACAATTACTTCGGCTTAAATAAGCATAATAATAACTTAGTTACAAGACATTAATTTAAAAAGGAGAACATAACTTACATTGAGTATTTATCGCGTAGTTTTACACAGACAGAACTTCGACTTTAAAACCCGTAAAATAACCTTTACATAACCCAAACTAACTAATATAAAATTACCCTATACTATATATATATATATATATATATATATATATATATATATATATATATATATATATATATATATATGTATATTATTTATATATATATATATATATATATATATATTACAGAGGGAGAGATTATTGTTTTTGTGGTGTGTAGAACTCCGCCAGAATTCGTTGCATTTATAGGACATTTCTGAAACAGACTGCTCCGCGAGTGCGGAGGTTTAAGCCTTCACAGCTCCGCGAGTGCGGAGGTCCGAAATCCAGCTCACAATATTTTGGATCCTAGCTTTGTCGACGTAATTTATTAATAAATATATATAATATATAAATAATTTATATAATTATTTAAATATTATATTATATTCTTGTGCATAGTTGACTCATAATTTTTAGTCCGTTGCGTCGGGCGTTGATAGTTGGCTCAGGTCCCGGTTCCGGATTTTCGAACGTCCTTTCGTATAATTTAATATTTTGTACTTTGCGTTCCGCAACTTGTACTCTTGTCATTTTTAGACGTTTCTTACCAATAAATTGAACCACTTAGATTGTATCTTGTACATTTGAGCTTTTTGGACATTTGCGTCTTCAAATCGTCGTTTTCGCCTTTTGTCTTCGCACTTATTTAATATAAACGATTACAACTTAAAATAGAACAATTACAACTAAATAATTTACATATTGGGAGGATATTGCTACAAAATATATATTCATTTGGAGCACTATCACCCATCAAAACTGAAGGGTTGCCTTAGAGACTGCACATACGGGTAACCGGTCACCAATAGCTTACATTAGAACAATTTTTAAATTATGTAACTTACACTAGTATTTTACTGGGTATATAGTCTGCACTGAAACAAAAATAAAGTATAAAGATATTTGGTAGCATAAACCCTTTATTAATTATGACATTAGTTATTTATTGTCTGATTATATGGAATTTTAGGTTTGTTCAACCAAAATTAGAAAAAAAATAATAATAAAGCCGTCGGGTTTCAAACCCGCGACCCTTAGCTAGATAAGCGACCCATGACCACTCCTCTACCAATGCTTTTGGTTTATGATTATGATATTTAATTTATTGTTTATTGCCTTAAAATATCAAAAGGTAGAAGGTTTTTTCTATTCGGGCTATGATATGGCCGAAACAGATGGTTTTATTTGTGCGGTGTCGTTAGGTCGCAACACGTCAGAATCAGCCACCAAGAGGGGGGGTACTGTTTTAAATTTATATTTAGCGGGGCCTAAATCGTACTACTCCTTATTATGAGTAAGGGAAGTATGATCTAGAGTCGTATTTTTAAGATATCAGTAGAATCGAACCTATATTTAAAGCTTAAGATAGTTATGAAGGAGTAGTGGTTACCTAATTTTTGGTTTTTCTAGTTTATAAGATAGATAAAGTAAATGCAATAAAATTCGTAATTCAGACAAGGTTAAAACAGGTGCATACTATGATTTCATCAGTTATTCTGCCGAGATTATGGAATGCTGGCTCATGAATAGGCAGAGGCCTTGTATTCATTACACTGATCCTAAACGCCCATGTCGTAAGACATGTCACTCCGTAATGCGATAGGCTTGAAGATTCTGAATAGACATCAACGTCCCTTACCCTCAACGCCCGCGTAGTCTGACTACAGGCATACACGTTCAGACGGCACATCCAATTGAGCGACTCGATTGGGTGACGTATTAACATTCCACAAAGGTCTAAACTTTCTTAAGCATAATAGAGTACATGGTTTACCATATCCGAGAGACGTGATGTGTTTTAATGCTTTCGTTAATGATTGGTTTTAAAAGATAGTTAGGCCCTTAAAAAGAGTTCAACCATAAAGAACACCATGGCCAAGTCAGGTTGACTTCCATGAACACGTTCGGTTATCCTAATGGTCCAATCCTTTATGTATTTAAACAAACAGTTCCTTAATTAACTAAGAATCCCTCAAGTGAGGTGCAATGCTTAAGACCGAGTTATGGTGCAGTGTACTGATCAACACTGACCGGGTTTCATGGCCTTACTTAGCAGAGGTACAGCTTACAACAACCGTTGTGCTTCAGTATGCACGTACGAAGTTTATATGCTTGGTGACTACAATAGCATGGTCTGGGACCGACAATGTACTAAGGGTCTAGTCAGATGTTTCACTACGAAAGAGTCCTGAGTCGGAATCCAAAGCTTGATAGACTTACTACAACCGGTGTGCCTCAGTCGATCTTACGTTGTATCTGATAGACTTCTCTTACCAAGGGGTGACACCGATAGTGTACTCTGAATTGGGGTTTGCAACTTCCCAATAACAGAGCCAATAACTACGTTCTATTAGTTGGAAAAACGATTGAGTTTAAAGCATAGTCTGAAAGCATTTTAACAACATACACAAACCATAACATCATTTTGCCATTATAACTGGTTACATCATAGCATACACTATAGATAACTACTCGCTAATCATGGAAACAACATCACATATCATAATGGTAGAAGACATTATTATATAAAGATAAAGGATAGAAGTACCAGTAGATTAAATGAGTTCCGAATACAAAAGTGACAACTTCAAACTCCAGACCGCTCCTAATACAATCTTCGGCGTTCTTCTCCGGGTACTAGGTTTCCTGTACGGAGTCGAAGACCTTGAAAGTATGACAAATATTGTACAAGAGAGAGAAAGAAGTGAATTGAAGTGTGTGTTGGAATGAATGACAAAGATCCTTTAAATAAGCTTGAAATTTGCCTGCACACGGCTGGCAGGACGTTTGGCAGGCTGTTTGCAGGGGTCGTTTAACTTGGGCGTGTGGCAGGCCATTTTCAAGCCAGGCAAGCCATTTGGCAGGCCGCTTGGCTTGCTGATTCGTTGGATCGTAACTTGATTTCTTGTCTTTCACCGTTTTCACTCTAGAATCTTCGATTTAGCTCCGATTCTCTTGATTCTTTTTGCACCGCCTTCGTAATTACTTGCTCTTCAATTCTAACTAACGAAGTGGGTATTTTTCTGATAAATTTCGAATCTTTCTTGTTTTTGGGCCTTAATAACGGGGTGAAACGTGACTTTTTAGCCGATATCAGGCTACCCGGGAGGGCGAGTAAGAAATGAATTCACTCATAGCCAGTCACGCTGCACCCATCATCATAGGCTTAATAAAGACTCAAATCCTTGCTACTAATGTGAGAACGGTAGTAAACATAGCTTCTAGGTCATTTGTCAATGATGGAAAGGAATTTTGGAGTGGTAGTGAAGTTATTTTTTGAGGGTGAGAAAAAGGGTGATATAGTCCTTATGCAGACTTTTATTCGGATAGATAGGAGTGCTGAAATTTTTGAGAAGCACTTTTGAACTTTTCTTCATTTGATAATCATTTTCGGTCAAGTTCTTCTTCGACGTTTCTCTTTAACGTAGGTGGCAATGTTGACTCGATATGGTTCAAAATGAGAGAATGGATTGTTGCACCTTACTTCCTCTGTAACTGCATCTCGTAACTCTTTGATAATCAGATCAGCATGGTGATCAATTGTTACGTAAATCACTAGCCTGGCTGGTGTGCTTTCGAAATTATCTCTTTCCAAGAGAGCAAAAAAGCTGTGAATATCTTCGATCATTTGCAAATCAGAGTGATAAGTTGGGTGTCCGGTGGAAAGATCCATGTGCTTCCGGATGAGAGTCAGTAGTGCTTGTTGGTTTCCAGAGAAAGGAAGTGCAGATCCGGCTAAGGCGTTGCAAACCTTAGAGTAAATGATCTTCTGATCTCGATAGAATCTTGTCTCAAGAATAGTGCGAACCGCTGAATTGTGCTCTCGTTTCCTTTCTTCTCGGTAGATATGATCGTGAAGAGTGATGATAAAGTCTTGAATGCATTCTTCTAGGATTTCAACATCATTGTCCTCTCTTTGGAGATAGAGGATGTATCCTTCTCGGATAGCCATAATGCGTTCCGTTAAGCGTAGCATGTAATAAATTGTTGATTTATGGATGGCTTCGAGAATATCTTCAAATTCATCGGTATCATTGATGAAGGTTATCATGTCTGCGTGTGTAGATATGATCGGAATCTGATCTGAAGAAGAGTTCGGCTCCCCTAGATCTGGTTCGGTTAGAGAGTGTGAATTATCCAGAATGTCTTCATGTTGCTCTTCCTCGTCATCATTGGTATAATGTTTTCTGAGGATTTGTCTGATGAATGGGTTTCTTCAGTATTCTGATTCTTCACGTTGATACTTGCAGGGTCAATTTCTATATCTTTAACCTCAACCTTGTCAGTCTTCTCCTTGAAACGAATGATTAAACTGTGATCATCCGTCTAAAGCCTCATTAATTCTTCATGATGCTTAATGCTTAGATAAGGTATTATCGCAGTTTCTTTTACGTCTTCCATTTCCTCTTCCTCTTCAGATTCCTCCTCTTCCTCTATTTCTTCGCTGAAATCCTCTTCTTCCATATCTGGGTCATCTGCAGACTGTGATTCGACACCCATTTCGATATCATAGGCTGGTGGTGAAGACTCATCATCGAAAGTGATCCGTCTGGTGGAAATAGAAAACATCTCTGCCTGTCCAGAAAGATCGGTAGGTCGGTCAATTTTGAAGGTAACGCTCTCCCCATGTGATCGCAAGATGAAGGTTTGATTGTACACATCAATGACAGTCCTAGCCGTATTCATGAAAGGTCTTCCTAACACTACTAGTGTGTGTAGGTCTTCCTTAATGTCCATTACTACGAAATCCGTAGGATACAAGAATTTGTAGACTAACACCAAGACGTTCTCAACTATGCCCTTAGGATATCGAATTGTGTGATTGGAAAGTTGGATTGTCATTTTAGTTGATGACAAGTCTCCTAACTCTAATCTCTTGTAGAGAGAGTAGGGGATTAGGTTGATACTTGCTCCTAAATCTGCTAGCGCATGAATGGTTCCAGATTGGTAGATCGAACTCGGGAAAATGAATCGGCATGTGCCTCTTAGCTTTGGTGGAAGAGAGTTTCTGAGTAATGCTGAGCATTCTTCACTCAGTGGAATTTTGTTAGAATCTGGTATCCTCTCCTTTGTAGAGAGAAGCCTTCGGATGTATCTCTTCTGGTTGGGAACTTTGGACATGGTGTCCAGGAATCTTTCATCTAGTTTGAAGGAATTAAGCTTGTATGGTTCCTCCTGTAACCTTCTAGGATAGGGTACACGAAATGGAGTTGCAGGGGGCAGCTTCTGAGTATATGTTGATTTGTTCTTGAGCCTAGTTGACCTTCTCCGTGATTCTTCCTCCGGGATTATGAAATACATTTGCTTAGCTTCCTCTATGTGGGGATTTTGGATAGTATTACTGGGTAACCTTCCCTTTGGTTTGGTTTCAAGGCATTGTGATAACTGTCCGAGCTATGTCTCCAGACTTTTGAGCAGATCCAATTGATTTCTCATTAGTATCTCTTTCTGGTATTGTCTGGATGCAGTTCTCTAATTTAGCTGATGTTGTCCTTGAATGAACTGAGTCAATTGATCATCAGCTCCGAGAGTAGGGTTGGTTACTTTTGTAATCTGGGTGGTTGGGGAATTTTCCTCGAGTGGTGGACCAGCGAGTGGAAGTGGTTGATCGTAGGACAATTGAGATTGTTGGGCTGGATAAGGTGGGCAGCGATAGCAAAAAGGCTGGTTGCTTTGTTGAAGTTGATTAACCCTAGGTTGTTGATTGAATTCGGGATTTGATTGATGAGTTGGGTATTGAACGTAACAGACTGAACCGTCAGGGTTTTCGTACTTAACTAGATATTCTTCAGTGGGTTGCGGGTTAGTACAATCAACACAGCCCTGAGCTTGGTTAACCTGTTGCGGCTGCGTCTTCAATTCTCCGAGTTGTTTAGTGAGAGATTCCATCTTATCAGTGAGGGATTTGATGGCCTCCGTTTGATTGTTAAGTGCAGAGAGTGGGGCAGATGATGAAGTTGTTTTACCACTGTTCCAGTCATGATGATGCATTGTCATGTTCTCGAGTAATTCACATGCTTCATCTGCGGTTTGGTTCATCAGATTTCCTTGAGCTGCTGCATTGATCGTTGTCCTATGATTTACCCTAAGACCATTGTAGAAGGTACAAATTTGAGCTGACCGTTCTAGCTGGTGATTAGGGCACTTCTTCAGCAGGGTTTTGAATCACTCTCATGCAGTGTAAAGAGATTCATCATAACTTTGTTTGAAGTTAATGATGTCATTCTTTAGTTTGGTTTGTTTAGAAGGAGGGAAATATTTGGTTAGGAATTTAGTAGCCATTTCCGTCCATGACGTGATGGAATCTTTTTCCAGTCCTTCGAACCATTTTTGAGCATGATGAGTGAGAGAATAGGGAAACAAGTATAGCCGAACTAAATCTTGTCCTATCCCTGGCTGTTTGTAGGAGTTCGACAGAGATATGAATTTATCAAGGTGAGAATTAGGATCGTCATTCGGTAATCCATGAAACTGACAGCTATTTTGGATGAGCTGGATGATGTGATGTTTTAACTCGAACGAGTGTCCTTGAATCTCTGGAAATCTGATTGGTCCTCCTCGACCTTCAATCGAGGGTTTGGTATTTTCTGCTAAAGTACCGCGTAATGCCATTTGATTTCTGATTCGTGCTTCCTTGCGTGCTTTAGAGATTATTGCGTCTGGATCAGGTACGAATAACAACGTCCCTGGTCTAGATGGGGTTTGGGTCATACACTGAGTATGCCTTTTTGTTTTTAATTTTAAGCAGATAAACTAAATTTCTAAGGTAATCTAAGGTAATACTAATGCAATCTAAGGTAATCTTAATCTAAGGCAGTCTAATTTAAAGTAATCTAATTTAATCTAAGATAATCTAAGTATCCTAAGGTTGAATATGTTTTTGGTTCTTGCTACTGATTCCCTGGTATTTCGATAATAGAACTTCGCACGAACTATTCAACAAACTAAAAGGTCAGGTCGGCTACGGAGAGGCAGGATCCTTTTGGTTCCAATATAATTGGAGACTGTTCGAAAAATCCAACAACCAAGTCCGTGTATAATTGTCTTTCTTAGATACCACTAAATGCTTGTGAATAAGTTTGATAAAGAGCAGTATTATCTGATACCAGTTCCCCGGCACCGGCGCCAAAAACTTATACTCCCCCTTGATATGGCCGAAACAGATGATTTTATTTGTGCGGTGTCGTTAGGTCGCAACACGTCAGAATCAACCACCAAGAGGGGGGTATTGTTTTAAATTTATATTTAGTGGGGCCTAAATCGTACTACTCCTTATTATGAGTAAGGGAAGTATGACCTAGAGTCGTTTTTTTAAGATATCAGTAGAATCGAACCTATATTTAAACTTAAGATAGTTATGAAGGAGTAGTGGTTACCTAATTTTGGGTTTTTCTACTTTATAAGATAGATAAAGTAAATGCAATAAAATTCGTAATTCAGACAAGGTTAAAACAAGTGCATACTATGATTTCATCAGTTATTCTGCCGAGATTATAGAATGCTGGCTCATGAATAGGCACAGGCCTTGTATTCATTACACTGGTCCTAAACGCCTGATATGGCCGAAACGGACGGTTTTATTTGTGCGGTGTCCTTAGGTCTCAACACGTCAGAATCAGCCACCAAGAGGGGGGGTACTGTTTTAAATTTATATTTAGCGGGGCCAAAATCATACTACTCCTTATTATTAGTAAGGGAAGTATGACCTAGAGTCGTATTTTTAAGATATCGGTAGAATCGAACCTATATTTAAAGCTTAAGATAGTTATGAAGGAGTAGTGGTTACCTAATTTTGGGTTTTTCTTGTTTATAAGATAAATAAAGTAAATGCAATAAAATTCGTAATTTAGACAAGGTTAAAACAAGTGCATACTATGATTTCATCAGTTATTCTGCCGAGATTATGGAATGGTGACTCATGAATAGGCAGAGGCCTTGTATTCATTACACTGGTCCTAAACGCCCCTGTCGTAAGACATGTCACTCGGTAATGCGATAGGCTTGAAGATTCTGAATAGACAGCAACGTCCCTTACCCCCGACGCCCGTGCAGTCTGACTACAGGCATACACATTCAGAAGGCTCATCCAATTGGGCGAATTGGTTGGGTGACGTATTAACATTCCACAAAGGTCTAAACTTTCTTAAGCGTAATAGAATACAGGGTTTACCATATCCGAGAGACGTGATGTGTTTCAATGCTTTCGTCAATGATTGGTTTTAAAAGATAGTTAGGCCCTTAAAAAGAGTTCAACCACAAAGAACACCATGACCAAGTCAGGTTGACTTCCATGAGCACGCTCGGTTATCCTAAAAGTCCAATCCTTTATGTGTTTAAACAAACAGTTCCTTAATTAACTAAGAATCCCTCAAGCGGGGTGCAATGCTTGAGACCGCGTTATGGTGCAGTGTACTGATCAACACTGACCGGGTTCCATGGCCTTACTTAGCAGAGGTACATCTTACAACAACCGTTGTGCTTCAGCATGCACGTATGAAGTTTATATGCTTGGTGACTACACTAGCATGGTCTGGGATCGACAATGTACTAAGGTTCTAGTCAGATGTTTCACTACGAAAGAGTCCTGAGTCGAAATCCAAAGCTTGATAGACTTACTACAACTGGTGTGCCTTAGTCGATCTTATGTTGTATCTGATAGACTTCTCTTACCAAGGGGTGACATAGATAGTGTACTCTGAATCGGGGTTCGCAACTTCCCAATAACAGAGCCAATAACTACGTTCTATTAGTTGGAAAAACGATTGATTTTAAAGCATAATCAGAAAGCATTTTAACAACATACACAAACCAAAACATTATTTCGGCATTATAACTGGTTACATCATAGCATACACTAAAGATACTACTCGCTAATCATGGCAACAACATCACAGATCATAATGGCAGAAGACATTATGTAAAGATAAAGGATAGAAGTACCAGTAGATTAAACGAGTTCTGAATACAAAAGTGACAACTTCAAACTCCAGACCGCTCCTAATACAATCTTTGCGTTCTTCTCCGGGTACTAGGTTTCCCGCACGGAGTCGAAGACCTTGAAAGTATGACTTGTAACAGACTGAAACCCGGGCTAGTTGAGATAAGGACAAGGAGGAAGCTCAGAAATAATAACTGAGCAGTTGCTGGTAATTGGTGAGTGGGTCTATCTCCAGATAGAATTTAAGTAGCATATCATGCTACTGTGGTTGACTCTTTTACCATGCATAGTGTAGAAATTGCCATGTTAGAATAATATAGTATGCCTAATGTTGTATGTGAATTATGTGTGCACTGTGTGAATGGCACCAGTCGGGCATAGGGAGACTGGGGACTCGAGACCGTGCTTAGGTGAGGTTAGAGTTCGTATGAGGTCAACCGTGCCTAGGGGAGGTTGGGTCCATAGGCTACTGATTGTGAAGTATAGTGTGAACGATGCATCCCCTGCATCTGGATAACTATACTGTGAATTGAGTAGCAGGGATTATCGGTAGACTCAGGCCCGATCAGCTGGGAGTCGTGTGCTCATACAAGCCGCCGATCCTCGTATTGTCTTATTGTATGCTAGTTGGTAGTTAGCAGGTATTGTTGATGTATATAGCTTGTGTGTGGCTTAAGCTATATCTGTTAGATAGATTCCATTCACTTAGCAGTGTGCTAATCCCCCACATGTTTTCCCCCTTGCAGGTTTAGGTACCGCTAGTCGGGATGGGTATTGATGCAGAAGACATGTTTGACAACCCTACTCTGATGTGGACTTTTGTTTAAATCATGTTTTGTAATAACGTAACACCATTGTGTAAACTTAAACTTAATTACTCAGATTAATGTAATGACGTGACTTATAGTGTGTTTGTTAATAAAGTCTTCCGCTGTGTGTTTAAAAAAAATGGCCGGTGTCACAAGTTGGTATCAGAGCATGGTTTGGCAGCAAGTACGTGTGCGTATTTTGTTCCCAAACCCCGAGGCAAGTCAAACATGTCTGTGGGAGTGGGGGCTAAGTGAAAATAGGATATACGTGTGTTAGTTGTGATTGAACTAACTATTATCCACTAAGCTTTTGTGTGAGTTGTTTTGTAGCACAGGTATGGCTGATGGAAACGCAACTGGCCCATCCAACCCCGGAACATTCAGAGCACCAGAAGAGGGTGTTGAATCTGATGATGATCAGAATAGTTACATCTTTCAGTTAGAAAGCAAGCTAAAAGAGGCTGAAGACAAAATTAATGAGCTTGAGTTGGCGAGGCATTCTGGAAATGATGATACACCACCTGGATTCCCAACCGCGCAATCCCAAACGATACATAATGCGCACCAGAACCAGTATCAGAATCAAATACGTAACTAATACTATATGCTACCACAAAACACTTTTACTTACTAAAATCCCATGATGATGAACCCATACCAAATGCAAATGTTTCATCAACCTTACATGCAACCACCCAAAAAATGTACTTATAAGAACTTCCGTGATTGCAAACCCTCAGAGTTTTCTGGAAGTACTGATCCGACTGTAACTCTCAATTGGTTGCAAGAAATTGAAAGGGTATTTGAAGCGTGTCAGTGTGAACCTGAGCTGAAAGTAACATATGCTAGTCGACTGTTGAAAGGTAGGGCTATGATTTGGTGGGATTCTTTGATTTCCAGTATACCGAAAGAGCAAGTGAGTATGATTACATGGGAGCAGATTTATGGGAAGGTGTGTGAACAGTATTGTAATCCATTTAATATGAACCGAATCAAGACTGAGTTTCTTGAAATGAAGATGACACCTCAAATGACGATTGATGAGGTAGTAGAGAAGTATATGGATAAACTGAGGTTTGTACAATAATGGGTGCTATACGAAGCATCTCGTATCTAACATTTTGTTAATATCATTCTGCCAGAGTACCGAACTTTTGTTAGAATAGCTACGTCGTTGTCTCAAGCTGTTGTGATGGCTAAGATGGTAGAAAGTGATGTTCAGGCCGCCAGAAACAGAATGTTTGGTAATGTGCTACAACAAGGTGGGCAAGTATCTGGTCAATCAGGATCTAAATCCAAGAAGTCTAGTGGGTTTAAATCGAAGGGTAAAAGTGGTCAGAGTAGTTCTGGATCTGGATAAGGTAAAGGGAATTGGTGTCACACGTGTCGATCTTCTCATAGTGGTCAGTGTTCTGAGGCTACAAGAAGATGTTTAAAGTGTGGTGTTGTTGGGCATGAGTCTTCAGCATGTCCGTATCCGAATAGTGTGTGTTGGAGTTGTCACAAACCAGCGCATCGTGCAGTTAGTTGTCCATCGAAGAGTGGTAGTTCCGGGGCAGGGTCAGGGGCGCGTTCGGCATCAGCCAGAGGGTCAACTGCCTCGAGTGGGCAAAAGAGGAAGAACCCTTCAACAGCAGAGGCTAGAGCTTTTCAGATGTTGGTTGAGAGTGCCGTGGCAACCGATGAAGTGATCACCGGTATGTTTCTAATCAACTCAATACCTGCTCGTGTATTGTTTGATTGTGGTGCTAATAGGTGTTTTATGTCCCTAGATTTCTGTGCTAAGTTGAAATTACCAGTTACTGTGTTACCCAAGCCGGTTAGTGTAGAAGTAGCCGATGGTAAGATCACACCCGTCACAACATATGTGTCTGGGGTTTGTATAGAGATCGAAGGGAAGTCTTTCCCGGTGAGTTGTTTAGTGTTACCTATTCCTAGCTTTGATGTAGTATTAGGAATGGATTGGTTGAGCTCGCTTAGGGCTAATATTAAGTGTGATAGGAAAATGATTACCTTTTGTTCGACCGACGGAACCCATGTTGTGGCTCGAGGGGAGCGGGGCGGGTATAATTTTCCGTTGATAACCATGATGAAAGCGAAAAAGTCAATGTCAAAGGGTTGTGAATCATTTCTTGTATATGTGATTGATGCGAAGAAAGAAAAGAAAACAGTGGCTGATATTCCGTTAGTATCAGAATTTCCCGAAGTGTTTCCAGATGAGTTACCAGGTCTGCCGCCGGTAAGGGAAGTCGAATATAAGATTGAGTTGGTTCCTGGAATAACTCCAGTTGCAAAAGCTCCATACCGATTAGCGCCATCTGAAATCCATGAAATGATGTCACAGATTCAAGAGTTTTAGATTGTGGGTTTATCCGACCGAGTTCTTCACCATGGGGTGCTCCGATATTGTTTGTTAAAAAGAAAAATGGGTCAATGCGTATGTGTATTGATTATTGTGAATTGAACAAAAGAACAGTGAAGACTAAGTATCCGTTACCACGAATAGATGATTTGTTCGATCAGTTACAGGGTGCTTCATTCTTTTCTAAGATAGACTTATGATCCGGATATCATCAGGTTCGCGTTGCTGAATCAGATATACCGAAAACAGCGTTTAGAACAAGGTATGGTCATTATGAATTTCTTTTCATGCCGTTTGGGTTGACGAATACGCCAGCAGTCTTCATGGATCTAATGAATATAGAGTGTCGTCTGTTCTTAGATAAGTTTGTGATTGTGTTTATAGACGATATACTAGTGTATTCAAAGACAGAGAGTGAACATGCTGAATATCTGAGACAGGTTTTAAACTTCTTGAAACGTGAGCAGCTATTTGCAAAATTTTCAAAATGTGAATTTTGATTACGTGAAGTGCAGTTTTTGGGTCATGTGATTTGTGCTGAAGGTATAAAGGTTAATCCAATAAAGATAGAAGCGGTAATGAATTGGAATTCTCCGAAGACTCCGACTGAGATTAAGAGTTTTCTGGGATTGGCTGGTTATTATCGCAGGTTTATCAAAGATTTTCTAAAATAGCAGGCCCGTTGACTAAGTTGACTCGTAAAGATGTAGCATTTCGATGGACTGATGAACAGGAAAAGGCTTTTCAGATTTTGAAACAGTTATTGTGTCAGGCACCAGTGTTAGCTTTACCAGAAGGTTCAGATGACTTCGTGGTATACTGTGATGCGTCGTTTGCTGGGTTGGGTTGTGTATTAATGCAAAGAGATAAAGTAATCGCTTACGCTTCTCGACAGTTAAAAGGTCATGAGAAGAATTATCCAGTGCGTGATCTTGAAATGGCTGCAGTAGTGTTTGCTTTGAAACTGTGGAGACATTATTTGTATGGAACCCATTGTGTTATTTGTACAGATAACAAGAGTTTGCAATATATCTTCTCACAAAAAGAACTGAATATGCGTTAGAGACGGTGGCAAGAGTTGATCAAAGATTACGATTGTGAAATTAAATACCATCCGGGTAAGGCAAATGTGGTTGCAGATGTGCTAAGTCATAAAAAGTCAAGTGAAAATGTGAAATTTCTTCGTTTAAATATAACTTCATATTTGATTAACAGCTTAAGAACCGTTCAGGCATGTGCTTTGGAGGACGAACATATTAAATCTGAACAAATGATCAAACAAAAAGTGGACTTAATTGATGACTCACGTGGACTAAAGACTTTAAACAATCGTGTTTGGGTGCCTAAGCTTGGAGATTTGAGAGATTTAATCATGATAGAAGCTCACAAATCCAGATTAACAGTACATCCTGGTAGTAATAAGATGTATCATGATTTGAAAACAGTGTATTGGTGGCCGACAATGAAAACAGATATCGCTCGATATGTTGAAAAGTGTCATATTTGTGCTCAAGTGAAGGCAGAACATCAGAAACCTTATGGTTCATTACGTCAGTTACAGATTCCAGAATGGAAATGGGAACATATAACGATGGATTTTGTGACCAAATTACCTCGAACTCAGAAAAGACATGATATGATTTGGGTAATAGTGGATCATCTAACTAAAAGCACTCACTTTCTTGCTACTCGTGAGACCGCTTCGTTATGTGAGTTAGCCGATTTGTATATGAAAGAAATAGTTAGTCGACATGGTGTGCCGTTATCAATTGTTTCAGACAAAGATTCCAGATTTGTGTCAAATTTTTGGAATAGTCTTCAACAGAATCTGGGTACACGTGTGAATTTAAGTACAGCTTATCATCCTCAGACAGACAGTCAGAGTGAAAGAACGATACAGACTTTAGAGGATATGTTAAGGGCTTGTGTGTTAGAATACGGTGGTTTGTGGGATACACATTTGTCGTTGGTCGAATTCGCGTATAATAATTCATATCATTCGAGTATAGGGATGCCGCCCTATGAAATGTTGTACGATCGTCGTTGCAGAACTCCAACTTGTTGGTTAGAAGCTGGGGAGAAACAGTTTGCAGGTCCTGAAATTGTTTGAATGACAGCCGAAAAAGTTGCAATTGCGCGAGAAAAGTTGAAAGCCGCTAGAGACAGGCAAAAAATGTATGCTGATCCGCGTAGACGTCCGGTAACCTTTAGTGTGGGTGAACGGGTGTATATGAAAGTTTCACCGTGGAAAGGGGTTATCAGATTCGGTAAACGTGGTAAGTTAGCACCAAGATTTATTGGTCCGTTTTCGATCAGTGAAGTGTTGAATGATTAGACTGTGGTGTTAGATATTCCTCCAGAGTTAGCCGATATTCATAATACATTCAACGTATGTTATCTTCGTAAGTGTAAAGTCGACGATGAGACACAACTACTTCCTTTAGAAGATTTAATGGTCGATTTGAATAAGAAATTGGTGGAAGAGCCGGTCCGTGTAGTTGACCGAAAGGTGACTAAGCTGAGAAAGAAAGAAATTCCGATGGTACTGATTGAGTGGAAGCATAGTTTGGGGTCGAATCTTACATGGGAGACAGAAGAGTTGATGAAGACTCGTTACCCTCATTTGTTTGACCAAAACCAGATTCTGAGGATGGAATCTCTTTAAGGGGACGGAATCTCTTTGTAACAGACTGAAACCTAGGCTAGTTGAGATAAGGACAAGGAGGAAGCTCAGAAATAATAACTGAGCAGTTGCTGGTAATTGGTGAGTGGGTCTATCTCCGGATAGAGTTTAAGTAGCATATCATGCTACTATGGTTGACTCTTTTACCATGCATAGTGTAGAAATTGCCATGTTAGAATAATATAGTATGCCTAATGTTGTATGTGAATTTTGTGTGCACTGTGTGAATGGCACCAGTCGGGCCTAGAGAGACTGGGGACTCGAGACCGTGCTTAGGTGAGGTTAGAGTCCGTATGAGGTCAACCGTGCCTAGGGTAGGTTGGGTCCATAGGCTACTGATTGTGAAGTATAGTGTGAACGATGCATCCCCTGCATCTGGATAACTATACTGTGAATTGAGTAGCAGGGATTATCGGTAGACTCAGGCCCGATCAGCTGGGAGTCGTGTGCTCGTACAATCCGCCGATCCTCGTATTGTCTTATTGTATGCTAGTTGGTAGTTAGCAGGTATTGTTGATGTATATAGCTTGTGTGTGGCTTAAGCTATATCTATTAGATAGATTCCATTCACTTAGCAGTGTGCTAATCCCCCACATGTTTCCCCCCTTGCAGGTTTAGGTACTGCTAGTCGGGATGGGTATTGATGCAGAAGACATGTTTGACAACCCTACTCTGATGTGGACTTTTGTTTAAATCATGTTTTGTAATAACGTAACACCGTTATGTAAACTTAAACTTAATTGCTCAGATTAATGTAATGACGTGACTTATAGTGTGTTTGTTAATAAAGTCTTCCACTGTGTGTTTAAAAAAAAATAAAAAAATGGCCAGTGTCATATGACTAATATTGTACAAGAGAGAGAAAGAAGTGAATTGAAGTGTGTGACGACCCGAAAATTTTTGACCAAATTTAAACTTTATTCTTATATGGTTTCGACATGATAAGCAAAGTCTATTTAATTGAGTTTCAAAATTTGTGGAACAGTTTACATGAATTCAATTGACCTTCGACTTGTAATGACCCGGAATTTTCCGACCAAATTATACTTATGAGATTAATATTTACATAAATTAAACCATACCAACATGATAAGTGAAATGTCCCGTTCTTATTGATTAAAAACGTTCCATATTAATTGATTTCGTTGCGAGGTTTTGACCTCTATATGAGACGTTTTTCAAAGACTGCATTCATTTTTAAACAAACCATAACCTTTATTTCATCAATAAAGGTTTAAAAAGCTTTACGTAGATTATCAAATAATGATAATCTAAAATATCCTTTTTACACACGACCATTACATAATGGTTTACAATACAAATATGTTACAACAAAATAAGTTTCTTGAATGCAGTTTTTACACAATATCCTACAAGCATGGACTCCGAATCTTGTCCTTATTTAAGTATGCGACAGCGGAAGCTCTTAATAATCACCTGAGAATAAACATGCTTAAAACGTCAACAAAAATGTTGGTGAGTTATAGGTTTAACCTATATATATCAAATCGTAACAATAGACCACAAGATTTCATATTTCAATACACATCCCATACATAGAGATAAAAATCATTCATATGGTGAACACCTGGTAACCGACAATAACAAGATGCATATATAAGAATATCCCCATCATTCCGGGACACCCTTCGGATATGATATAAATTTCGAAGTACTAAAGCATCCGGTACTTTGGATGGGGTTTGTTAGGCCCAATAGATCTATCTTTAGGATTCGCGTCAATTAGGGTGTCTGTTCCCTAATTCTTAGATTACCAGACTTAATAAAAAGGGGCATATTCGATTTCGATAATTCAACCATAGAATGTAGTTTCACGTACTTGTGTCTATTTTGTAAATCATTTATAAAACCTGCATGTATTCTCATCCCAAAAATATTAGATTTTAAAAGTGGGACTATAACTCACTTTCACAGATTTTTACTTCGTCGGGAAGTAAGACTTGGCCACTGGTTGATTCACGAACCTATAACAATATATACATATATATCAAAGTGTGTTCAAAATATATTTACAACACTTTTAATATATTTTGATGTTTTAAGTTTATTAAGTCAGCTGTCCTCGTTAGTAACCTACAACTAGTTGTCCACAGTTAGATGTACAGAAATAAATCGATAAATATTATCTTGAATCAATCCACGACCCAGTGTATACGTATCTCAGTATTGATCACAACTCAAACTATATATATTTTGGAATCAACCTCAACCCTGTATAGCTAACTCCAACATTCACATATAGAGTGTCTATGGTTGTTCCGAAATATATATAGATGTGTCGACATGATAGGTCGAAACATTGTATACGTGTCTATGGTATCTCAAGATTACATAATATATAATACAAGTTGATTAAGTTATGGTTGGAATAGATTTGTTACCAATTTTCACGTAGCTAAAATGAGAAAAATTATCCAATCTTGTTTTACCCATAACTTCTTCATTTTAAATCCGTTTTGAGTGAATCAAATTGCTAAGGTTTCATATTGAACTCTATTTTATGAATCTAAACAAAAAAGTATAGGTTTCTAGTCGAAAAAATAAGTTACAAGTCGTTTTTGTAAAGGTAGTCATTTCAGTCGAAAGAACGACGTCTAGATGACCATTTTAGAAAACATACTTCCACTTTGAGTTTAACCATAATTTTTGGATATAGTTTCATGTTCATAATAAAAATCATTTTCTCAGAATAACAACTTTTAAATCAAAGTTTATCATAGTTTTTAATTAACTAACCCAAAACAGCCCGCGGTGTTACTACGACGGCGTAAATCCGATTTTACGGTGTTTTTCGTGTTTCCAGGTTTTAAATCATTAAGTTAGCATATCATATAGATATAGAACATGTGTTTAGTTGATTTTAAAAGTCAAGTTAGAAGGATTAACTTTTGTTTGCGAACAAGTTTAGAATTAACTAAACTATGTTCTAGTGATTACGAGTTTAAACCTTCGAATAAGATAGTTTTATATATATGAATCGAATGATGTTATGAACATCATTACTACCTCAAGTTTAGTAGGTAAACCTACTGGAAGTGACAAGAAATGATCTAGCTTCAAAGGATCTTGGATGGCTTGAAAGTTCTTGAAGTAGGATCATGACACAAAAACAAGTTCAAGTAAGATTTTTGCTCGAATTAAGATAGTTTATAGTTATAGAAATTGAATCAAAGTTTGAATATGAATATTACCTTGAATAAGAAAGATAACCTACTGTATATAACAAAGGTTTCTTGATCTTAGATGATTACTTGGAATGGATTAGAAAGCTTGGAAGTAAATTAGTAAACTTGAAGGGATTTTTGAAGTATTCTTGAAGTGTTCTTCCTATGATGATTATAGCTTGATTCTTGAAGTGATTTTTGATGAAGATGATGATTAACTACTGGAAAAATACGTTCATAATAGTGTGGGTGTGTTGAGAGAGAATTAGAAAGAGATTTGAAAGTGAAATGGAGTGAATGATGAGTGTTAATTGGTGAGTGGTGAGTGGGGTTAAAAGGAGTTCTAGTTAGTTGACTAGCTCATGGTAGAAGTTAAAATTGATTAGTCATACATGACATAATCAAGAGTGGAATCCCATGCTAGTTCCTATTGGTATATACCCATAGTAAGTACGTTTTGAAGCTGTGTATAATACGGGTAAGAATACGACTAGAATTCTTGATGAAAGAAAAGAATGGGAAAGTAACTGTAACCATTTTCGTTAAGTATGAGTGTTTCGATATATGTCTTGAAGTCTTCCAAAAGTATTTTAATACATCTAAATACACTACATGTATATACATTTTAACGGAGTCGTTAAGTCATCGTTAGTCGTTACATGTAAGTGTTGTTTTGAAACTTTTAAGTTAACGATCTCAATTAATGTTGTTAACCCATTTTTTATTATATCTAATGAGATGTTAAATTATTATATTATCATGATATTATGATATATTAATATATCTTAATATGATATATATACATTTAAATGTCGTTACAACGATAATCGTTACATATATGTCTCGTTTAAAAATCATTAAGTTAGTAGTCTTGTTTTTACATATGTAGTTCATTGTTAATATACTTAATGATATGTTTACTTATCATAATATCATGTTAACTATATATATAACCATATATATGTCATCATATAGTTTTTACAAGTTTTAACGTTCGTGAATCACCGGTCAACTTGGGTAGTCAATTGTCTATATGAAACCTATTTCAATTAATCAAGTCTTAACAAGTTTGATTGCTTAACATGTTGGAAACGTTTAATCATGTAAATATCAATCTCAATTAATATATATAAACATGGAAAAGTTCGGGTCACTACAGTACCTACCCGTTAAATAAATTTCGTCCCGAAATTTTAAGCTGTTGAAGGTGTTGACGAATCTTCTGGAAATAGATGCGGGTATTTCTTCTTCATCTGATCTTCACGCTCCCAGGTGAACTCGGGTCCTCTACGAGCATTCCATCGAACCTTAACAATTGGTATCTTGTTTTGCTTAAGTCTTTTAACCTCACGATCCATTATTTCGACGGGTTCTTCGATGAATTGAAGTTTTTCGTTGATTTGGATTTCATCTAACGGAATAGTGAGATCTTCTTTAGCAAAACATTTCTTCAAATTCGAGACGTGGAAAGTGTTATGTACAGCCGCGAGTTGTTGAGGTAACTCTAGTCGGTAAGCTACTGGTCCGACACGATCAATAATCTTGAATGGTCCAATATACCTTGGATTTAATTTCCCTCGTTTACCAAATCGAACAACGCCTTTCCAAGGTGCAACTTTAAGCATGACCATCTCTCCAATTTCAAATTCTATATCTTTTCTTTTAATGTCAGCGTAGCTCTTTTGTCGACTTTGGGCAGTTTTCAACCGTTGTTGAATTTGGATGATCTTCTCGGTAGTTTCTTGTATAATTTCCGGACCCGTAATCTGTCTATCCCCCACTTCACTCCAACAAATCGGAGACCTGCACTTTCTACCATAAAGTGCTTCAAACGGCGCCATCTCAATGCTTGAATGGTAGCTGTTGTTGTAGGAAAATTCTGCTAACGGTAGATGTCGATCCCAACTGTTTCCGAAATCAATAACACATGCTCGTAGCATGTCTTCAAGCGTTTGTATCATCCTTTCGCTCTGCCCATCAGTTTGTGGATGATAGGCAGTACTCATGTCTAGACGAGTTCCTAATGCTTGCTGTAATGTCTGCCAGAATCTTGAAATAAATCTGCCATCCCTATCAGAGATAATAGAGATTGGTATTCCATGTCTGGAGACGACTTCCTTCAAATACAGTCGTGCTAACTTCTCCATCTTGTCATCTTCTCTTATTGGTAGGAAGTGTGCTGATTTGGTGAGACGATCAACTATTACCCAAATAGTATCAAAACCACTTGCAGTCCTTGGCAATTTAGTGATGAAATCCATGGTAATGTTTTCCCATTTCCATTCCGGGATTTCGGGTTGTTGAAGTAGACCTGATGGTTTCTGATGCTCAGCTTTGACCTTAGAACACGTCAAACATTCTCCTACATATTTAGCAACATCGGCTTTCATACCCGGCCACCAAAAATGTTTCTTGAGATCCTTGTACATCTTCCCCGTTCCAGGATGTATTGAGTATCTGGTTTTATGAGCTTCTCTAAGTACCATTTCTCTCATATCTCCAAATTTTGGTACCCAAATCCTTTCAGCCCTATACCGGGTTCCGTCTTCCCGAATATTAAGATGCTTCTCCGATCCTTTGGGTATTTCATCCTTTAAATTTCCCTCTTTTAAAACTCCTTGTTGCGCCTCCTTTATTTGAGTAGTAATGTTATTATGAATCATTATATTCATAGATTTTACTCGAATGGGTTCTCTATCCTTCCTGCTCAAGGCATCGGCTACCACATTTGCCTTCCCCGGGTGGTAACGAATCTCAAAATCGTAATCATTCAATAATTCAATCCACCTACGCTGCCTCATATTCAGTTGTTTCTGATTAAATATGTGTTGAAGACTTTTGTGGTCGGTATATATAATACTTTTGACCCCATATAAGTAGTGCCTCCAAGTTTTTAATGCAAAAACAACCGCGCCTAATTCCAAATCATGCGTCGTATAATTTTGTTCGTGAATCTTCAATTGTCTAGACGCATAAGCAATCACCTTCGTTCGTTGCATTAATACACAACCGAGACCTTGCTTTGATGCGTCACAATAAATCACAAAATCATCATTCCCTTCAGGCAATGACAATATAGGTGCCGTAGTTAGCTTTTTCTTTAATAACTGAAACGCTTTCTCTTGTTCATCATTCCATTCAAATTTCTTCCCTTTATGCGTTAATGCAGTCAAGGGTTTTGCTATTCTGGAAAAGTCTTGGATGAACCTTCTGTAGTAACCAGCTAGTCCTAAAAACTGGCGTATGTGTTTCGGAGGGTTTCCCACTTTTCAACAGTTTCTATCTTTGCCGGATCCACCTTAATACCTTCTTTGTTCACTATGTGACCGAGGAATTGAACTTCTTCCAACCAAAATGCACACTTTGAAAACTTAGCGTACAATTCTTCCTTCCTCAATACTTCTAACACCTTTCTCAAATGTTCACCGTGTTCTTGGTCATTCTTTGAGTAAATAAGTATGTCATCAATGAAAACAATGACAAACTTGTCAAGGTATGGTCCACACACTCGGTTCATAAGGTCCATGAACACAGCTGGTGCATTAGTTAAACCAAACGGCATGACCATAAACTCGTAATGACCGTAACGTGTTCTGAAAGCAGTCTTTGGAATATCATCTTCTTTCACCCGCATTTGATGATACCCGGAATGTAAGTCAATCTTTGAATAAACAGACGAGCCTTGTAGTTGATCAAATAAGTCGTCGATTCTCGGTAGTGGGTAGCGGTTCTTGATGGTAAGTTTGTTCAACTCTCGGTAGTCGATACACAACCTGAATGTACCATCTTTCTTCTTGACAAACAAAACAGGAGCTCCCCACGGTGATGTGCTTGGTCGAATGAAACCACGCTCTAAAAGTTCTTGTAATTGGCTTTGCAGTTCTTTCATCTCGCTGGGTGCGAGTCTGTAAGGAGCACGAGCTATTGGTGCAGCTCCTGGTACAAGATCTATTTGAAATTCAACGGATCGATGTGGGGGTAATCCCGGTAATTCTTTCGGAAATACATCGGGAAATTCTTTTGCAATGGGAACATCATTGATGCTCTTTTCTTCAGTTTGTACTTTCTCGACGTGTGCTAGAACAGCATAGCAACCTTTTCTTATTAGTTTTTGTGCCTTCAAATTACTAATAAGATGTAGCTTCGTGTTGCCCTTTTCTCCGTACACCATTAAGGGTTTTCCTTTTTCTCGTATAATGCGAATTGCATTTTTGTAACAGACGATCTCTGCTTTCACTTCTTTCAACCAGTCCATACCGATTATCACATCAAAACTCCCTAACTCTACTGGTATCAAATCAATCTTAAATGTTTCGCTAACCAGTTTAATTTCTCGATTCCGACATATATTATCTGCTGAAATTAATTTACCATTTGCTAATTCGAGTAAAAATTTACTATCCAAAGGCGTCAATGGACAACTTAATTTAGCACAAAAATCTCTACTCATATAGCTTCTATCCGCACCCGAATCAAATAAAACGTAAGCAGATTTATTGTCAATAAGAAACGTACCCGTAACAAGCTCCGGGTCTTCCTGTGCCTCTGCCGCATTAATATTGAAAACTCTTCCATGACCTTGTCCATTCGTGTTCTCCTGGTTCGGGCAATTTCTAATAATGTGGCCCGGTTTTCCACATTTATAACAAACTACATTGGCATAACTTGCTCCGACACTACTTGCTCCGCCATTACTCGTTCCGACACCATTTGTTCCTTTCGTTCTATTAACCCCTGGTCCGTAGACCTCACACTTCGCCGCGCTATGACCATTTCTTTTACACTTGTTGCAAAATTTGGTGCAGAACCCCGAGTGATTCTTTTCATACCTTTGGCATAGCTGCTTCTGATTGTTGTTGTTGTTGCGGTTATTATTGTTGTTAGGATGATTGTTGTAGTTGCTGTTGTTGTTGTTGTTGTTGTTGGGCCGTTTGTTGTAGTTGCGATTGTTGGGATAATTGTTGCGATTATTGTTGTAATTGCTGTTGTTGCTGTATTGGCGATTCTTATCACCGTTTTCCTCCCACTTTCTTTTGACTTGCTTCACATTGGCCTCTTCAGCAGTCTGTTCTTTAATTCTTTCTTCAATCTGGTTCACTAGTTTGTGAGCCATTCTACATGCCTGTTGTATGGAGGCGGGCTCGTGTGAACTTATATCTTCTTGGATTCTTTCCGGTAATCCTTTCACAAACGCGTCGATCTTCTCTTCCTCATCTTCGAACGCTCCCGGACACAATAGGCACAATTCTGTGAATCGTCTTTCGTACGTGGTAATATCAAATCCTTGGGTTCGTAACCCTCTAAGTTCTGTCTTGAGCTTATTGACCTCGGTTCTGGGACGGTACTTCTCGTTCATCAAGTGCTTGAATGCTGACCACGGTAGTGCGTACGCATCATCTTGTCCCACTTGCTCTAGATAGGTATTCCACCATGTTAACGCAGAACCTGTGAAGGTATGCGTAGCGTACTTCACTTTGTCCTCTTCAGTACACTTACTTATGGCAAACACCGATTCAACCTTCTCGGTCCACCGTTTCAATCCGATCGGTCCTTCGGTTCCATCAAATTCCAAAGGTTTGCAGGCAGTGAATTCTTTGTAGGTGCATCCTACACGATTTCCTGTACTGCCAGATCCAAGGTTATTGTTGGTATATAGCGCAGCCTGTACTGCGGCTATGTTTGAAGCTAGAAAAGTACGGAATTCCTCTTCATTCATATTCACGGTGTGTCGAGTAGTCGGTGCCATTTCCTTCAAAATAGTTAAATGGAACAAGTTAATCATACAGAATATTAAGAGTAGTTAATAGTATTTCGTAGCATAATATGAACTCATTTATAAAAGCTTTTTCTTCATATTAGCGTTTTATAAGTTTAAATTCGGGTAGTACCTACCCGTTAAGTTCATACTTAGTAGCTAATATACAATTCAACTACTACAATTCTATATGAAAAACTGATTATAATAATATTTCGCGTTCAAACTTTTATACAATATTTTACAAACTTACAATACCGCTTAGTTTACATAAAGCATGAAATATAGCACACAATAACTTTGATACAAGATAGTTGTGAAGATAATTCTAGCTAGTACACAAGTCGTTCAGCAAAGGCAATAAAGACACGTAATTCATACGTCCAGAAACAAGTCATGCATTCTGGTTTTACTAGGACTACTTCCCATCCTTGGTCTTGTGGAACATAACCGTTATGGCCGTTGATAAGACAGCGTGTTGTAACGTCGTCAAAGGGACGAGGGTTACGTAATGACCAACAGTCTCGTAATAACCTAAAAACCTCATTTCTTACCCCAATTACCGACTCCGTCACTTGAGGGAACGTTTTGTTTAATAGTTGTAGCCCGATGTTCTTGTTCTCACTTTGGTGAGAAGCGAACATTACTAACCCGTAAGCATAACATGCTTCTTTATGTTGCATGTTAGCCGCTTTTTCTAAATCACGAAGTCCTATATTTGGATATACTGAGTCAAAATAATTTCTTAACCCGTTGCGTAAAATAGCATTTGGGTTCCCCGCAATATATGCGTCAAAGTAAACACATCGTAACTTATGGATTTCCCAATGTGATATCCCCCATCTTCCGAACGAAAGCCTTTTATAAACCAAATCATTCTTGGAACGTTCTTCGAATGTCTTACAAACTGATCTCGCCTTAAATAGTTGTGCCGAGGAATTCTGACCGACTCTAGACAAGATTTCATCAATCATGTCTCCGGGTAGGTCTCTTAAAATATTGGGTTGTCTATCCATTTTGTGTTTTTATACTGTAAAATAGACAAGAGTTAGATTCATAAAAAAAAAAATACTTATTAATACAAGCAATTTTTACATATATCATAAAGCATAAGCACACTATATTACATATATTACACCACACGAATACAACTATCTTATTCCGACTCGCTTGTTTCTTCTTCTTCGGTTTTGGTTCGTTTTGCCAAGTTTCTAGGGATATATGATGTTCCCCTAATACGAGCCGTAATTTTCCACATTGGTTTAGAAAAACCTGGTGGTTTAGAGGTTCCCGGGTCATTGTTACAACTTAAGGACTTCGGGGGTTGACGATACATATAAAGTTCATCGGGGTTGGAATTAGATTTCTCTATTTTTATGCCCTTTCCCTTATTATTTTCTTTTGCCTTTTTAAATTCAGTTGGGGTAATTTCTATAACATCATCGGAATTCTCGTCGGAATCCGATTCATCGGAGAATTGGTAATCCTCCCAATATTTTGCTTCCTTGGCGGAAACACCATTGACCATAATTAACCTTGGTCGGTTGGTTGAGGATTCTCTTTTACTTAACCGTTTTATTATTTCCCCCACCGGTTCCGATTCTTCTTCCGGTTCCGATTCTTCTTCCGGTTCTGATTCTTCTTCCGGTTCCGACTCTTCTTCCGGTTCCTCTTCGGGAACTTGTGAATCAGTCCACGAATCATTCCAATTTACATTTGACTCTTCATTATTATTAGGTGAGTCAATGGGACTTGTTCTAGAGGTAGACATCTATCACATAATATCAAACACGTTAAGAGATTAATATATCACATAATATTCATATGTTAAAAATATATAGTTTCCAACAAAAATGTTAAGCAATCATTTTTAAAGAAAACACGGTCGAAGTCCAGACTCACTAATGCATCCTAACAAACTCGATAAGACACACTAATGCAAATTTTCTGGTTCTCTAAGACCAACGCTCTGATACCAACTGAAATGTCCCGTTCTTATTGATTAAAAACGTTCCATATTAATTGATTTCGTTGCGAGGTTTTGACCTCTATATGAGACGTTTTTCAAAGACTGCATTCATTTTTAAACAAACCATAACCTTTATTTCATCAATAAAGGTTTAAAAAGCTTTACGTAGATTATCAAATAATGATAATCTAAAATATCCTTTTTACACACGACCATTACATAATGGTTTACAATACAAATATGTTACAACAAAATAAGTTTCTTGAATGCAGTTTTTACACAATATCCTACAAGCATGGACTCCAAATCTTGTCCTTATTTAAGTATGCGACAGCGGAAGCTCTTAATAATCACCTGAGAATAAACATGCTTAAAACGTCAACAAAAATGTTGGTGAGTTATAGGTTTAACCTATATATATCAAATCGTAACAATAGACCACAAGATTTCATATTTCAATACACATCCCATACATAGAGATAAAAATCATTCATATGGTGAACACCTGGTAACCGACAATAACAAGATGCATATATAAGAATATCCCCATCATTCCGGGACACCCTTCGGATATGATATAAATTTCGAAGTACTAAAGCATCCGGTACTTTGGATGGGGTTTGTTAGGCCCAATAGATCTATCTTTAGGATTCGCGTCAATTAGGGTGTCTGTTCCCTAATTCTTAGATTACCAGACTTAATAAAAAGGGGCATATTCGATTTCGATAATTCAACCATAGAATGTAGTTTCACGTACTTGTGTCTATTTTGTAAATCATTTATAAAACCTGCATGTATTCTCATCCCAAAAATATTAGATTTTAAAAGTGGGACTATAACTCACTTTCACAGATTTTTACTTCGTCGGGAAGTAAGACTTGGCCACTGGTTGATTCACGAACCTATAACAATATATACATATATATCAAAGTGTGTTCAAAATATATTTACAACACTTTTAATATATTTTGATGTTTTAAGTTTATTAAGTCAGCTGTCCTCGTTAGTAACCTACAACTAGTTGTCCACAGTTAGATGTACAGAAATAAATCGATAAATATTATCTTGAATCAATCCACGACCCAGTGTATACGTATCTCAGTATTGATCACAACTCAAACTATATATATTTTGGAATCAACCTCAACCCTGTATAGCTAACTCCAACATTCACATATAGAGTGTCTATGGTTGTTCCGAAATATATATAGATGTGTCGACATGATAGGTCGAAACATTGTATACGTGTCTATGGTATCTCAAGATTACATAATATATAATACAAGTTGATTAAGTTATGGTTGGAATAGATTTGTTACCAATTTTCACGTAGCTAAAATGAGAAAAATTATCCAATCTTGTTTTACCCATAACTTCTTCATTTTAAATCCGTTTTGAGTGAATCAAATTGCTACGGTTTCATATTGAACTCTATTTTATGAATCTAAACAAAAAAGTATAGGTTTCTAGTCGAAAAAATAAGTTACAAGTCGTTTTTGTAAAGGTAGTCATTTCAGTCGAAAGAACGACGTCTAGATGACCATTTTAGAAAACATACTTCCACTTTGAGTTTAACCATAATTTTTGGATATAGTTTCATGTTCATAATAAAAATCATTTTCTCAGAATAACAACTTTTAAATCAAAGTTTATCATAGTTTTTAATTAACTAACCCAAAACAGCCCGCGGTGTTACTACGACGGCGTAAATCCGATTTTACGGTGTTTTTCGTGTTTCCAGGTTTTAAATCATTAAGTTAGCATATCATATAGATATAGAACATGTGTTTAGTTGATTTTAAAAGTCAAGTTAGAAGGATTAACTTTTGTTTGCGAACAAGTTTAGAATTAACTAAACTATGTTCTAGTGATTACGAGTTTAAACCTTCGAATAAGATAGTTTTATATATATGAATCGAATGATGTTATGAACATCATTACTACCTCAAGTTTAGTAGGTAAACCTACTGGAAGTGACAAGAAATGATCTAGCTTCAAAGGATCTTGGATGGCTTGAAAGTTCTTGAAGTAGGATCATGACACAAAAACAAGTTCAAGTAAGATTTTTGCTCGAATTAAGATAGTTTATAGTTATAGAAATTGAATCAAAGTTTGAATATGAATATTACCTTGAATAAGAAAGATAACCTACTGTATATAACAAAGGTTTCTTGATCTTAGATGATTACTTGGAATGGATTAGAAAGCTTGGAAGTAAATTAGTAAACTTGAAGGGATTTTTGAAGTATTCTTGAAGTGTTCTTCCTATGATGATTATAGCTTGATTCTTGAAGTGATTTTTGATGAAGATGATGATTAACTACTGGAAAAATACGTTCATAATAGTGTGGGTGTGTTGAGAGAGAATTAGAAAGAGATTTGGAAGTGAAATGGAGTGAATGATGAGTGTTAATTGGTGAGTGGTGAGTGGGGTTAAAAGGAGTTCTAGTTAGTTGACTAGCTCATGGTAGAAGTTAAAATTGATTAGTCATACATGACATAATCAAGAGTGGAATTCCATGCTAGTTCCTATTGGTATATACCCATAGTAAGTACGTTTTGAAGCTGTGTATAATACGGGTAAGAATACGACTAGAATTCTTGATGAAAGAAAAGAATGGGAAAGTAACTGTAACCATTTTCGTTAAGTATGAGTGTTTCGATATATGTCTTGAAGTCTTCCAAAAGTATTTTAATACATCTAAATACACTACATGTATATACATTTTAACGGAGTCGTTAAGTCATCGTTAGTCGTTACATGTAAGTGTTGTTTTGAAACCTTTAAGTTAACGATCTCAATTAATGTTGTTAACCCATTGTTTATTATATCTAATGAGATGTTAAATTATTATATTATCATGATATTATGATATATTAATATATCTTAATATGATATATATACATTTAAATGTCGTTACAACGATAATCGTTACATATATGTCTCGTTTAAAAATCATTAAGTTAGTAGTCTTGTTTTTACATATGTAGTTCATTGTTAATATACTTAATGATATGTTTACTTATCATAATATCATGTTAACTATATATATAACCATATATATGTCATCATATAGTTTTTACAAGTTTTAACGTTCGTGAATCACCGGTCAACTTGGGTAGTCAATTGTCTATATGAAACCTATTTCAATTAATCAAGTCTTAACAAGTTTGATTGCTTAACATGTTGGAAACGTTTAATCATGTAAATATCAATCTCAATTAATATATATAAACATGGAAAAGTTCGGGTCACTACAATAAGCAATCCAAATTGTTGAGACTTGTGTTTTTGAAAAGAGTTTTACACAACGTTTGACTGTCCAATATGACCGATGATATCACGAACTATATAACATACGATAATTATACATTTGTGTATATATATGTATTTATATATATATAACATGATCTAAGGATGGTTTAACATCTCATTGTGTACTAATGACAATGAGTTATAAGTATATTTTGAAACTACTAACTTAAGTTTTCAAAACGATAACTATACGTAACATTCTTTGATATATATACTTATAATCTATAATGCTTATACATGTATCGTATATATAATGTATTTAATCACTTTTTAAGGACTTAAATACATAAAACAATATAAGTATATTCACAAAAGATAGCTATATTTGAATTCTCGTTCCGTTTCCTCAAGATTTCTATACGTATATCTAGGGTATATGTACCCGTATCATACCCAGCTTCTATATGTATTTACTATTGGTATATATACATCAAATCAACATCCTAATCAACATTATTACTGCCCTAGATATGAGGTAACTAGGATTTGTCAAGTAGTATGAATTATTAGTAAGAAAACAAAATTAGGAATCCTTTTCTTTCTTTATAAACTAAAAACGTTTTTATAAATGAACACCATTTCTTCACTCCATTTTCTCATACCTACACCCTCATTTCTCTCTCAAAATACTCCTAACTTTATACTTGATAATCTCCAAGCATTTTCCCCATCATTTAGCTTCAATTACAAGCCTTAAACACCATAAGAAAACTCTTTCAAGAACATATCAAAATAACCACCCATTTGAAGAAGTTTACTTCCAACCTTTTGATCTAACTCCACCACTCTTTGATTTCAAGATTATTTCTTATATTTTGCAGTAACTTTGTCCAACTAACTTGAGGTAGTAACCTTGTTCATAATCTTATTCAATTCATATTCATATAGCTATCTTATTTTGTGGTATAAAATTTTAACAACAAGAACATAGTTTAATGATTTCAAACTTGTTCGCAAACTAAATAGATCCTTCTAACTTGACTTTTAAAATACTTCAAGACCTGTAATATATCATAATGATATGCTAACCTAACAAGATATAACTTGGTTTTACAAAGAACATCTTAAAAACTGAATCTACGTCGTCGGAGTACAACCGGGGGCTGTTTTGGGTTGGATAATTAAAAACCATCTTGAACTTTGAATTGGAAGTTTATGTTCTGGAAAAATTTTATTTCTTATGAATATGTTAACACATAAAAATTTCATGATTTAGCTCAAAGTGTAAGTATTTTTAGAAAAATGATCATTAAATGTTGTTTTTATGATGGAAAATGATCACTTTCATAAGTTTCACCAAAGTTTGACCTATAACCTATGATTTCGAATACAAACTAAGGTATTTTCAGTTCATATTCTTAAAATTTGACTCGATCCAAGGAAGTGGCAAGTTGAACCAACAAAAATGGAGTTGTAATGAAGAAACTACGACTAAAACAAGATTGGGTATCCGAAGCTAGTTTAGCTACGAAAATATTTGGAGAAAAAGTAAATTAATCATATCTTTTCTAATTAATATGATATTTTATATATAATTACTTATGATTTGATTTTATATATTTCAGGACCACCCGTAAACAACACGAGAAGATTAATCATAAGACCTCATGATTGTACGCAACACGTCATTTGACAACACGGTACTTTATGTACGCAACACGTCATTTGACAACATGGTACCATGGGTCGAGATTAATTTTGATCAATATGAATACGATGGGGTCTTTATTTATTTTATTTAAGCAACTAATTGTGGACCACTAATATCGGACTGCTAACTACGGACTAAGAAAATATTAAAATTATTAAAAGTATATATATATATGTAACGATTACATAAAAAGAAAATATGTTGATATATTATATATATGGTTAGGTTCGTGATATCTATCGGAGACTAAGTCGAATTAAATACCTTCAAGGCAAAAGTGAGTTTCATTTGCTCCCTTTTTAATTGCTTTTGCAATATATATTTTTGGGCTGAGAATACATGCGCTGCTTTTATAAATGTTTACAAAATAGACACAAGTACTTAAAAATATATTCTACGTTGAGTTGTACCACTGGCATATTTCCCTGTAGCTTGGTAACTACTATTTACATGGGTATTGTAAACGCGAATCCTGTTGATAGATCTATCGGGCCTGACAACCCCAACCGGACTGGACGACCAGTATTCAACGGTTGCACAGTACTTCGTTTTGGTGACTACACTTGGTACGGTGTAGTGAGATTTCATAATAAAGGGAATATGCGACATTGATTAAATGTAAAGTATGGTTACCAAGTGCTCAACCACTTAGAATGCTTTACATACACTTGCGAGTGTATTATGTTTATGATTATGAAATCTTGTGGTCTATTAACATATTGAAATGATTGTTATGATAAACCTATGAACTCACCAACCTTTTGGTTGACACTTTAAAGCATGTTTATTCTCAGGTAAGAATTAAGTCTTCCGCTGTGCATTTGCTCAATATAAGGACATTACTTGGAGCCGATCATCGCAATGGGACCAAATGTTGATGACTTCGTCCAGGTGGATTAGGACGGGTCCTTTCAGTTGGTATCAGAGCGGTGGTCGTAGCGAACCAGGTCTTGCATTAGTGTGTCTAACTAGTAGTTGTTAGGATGCATTAATGAGTCTGGACTTCGACCGTGTCTATATGTCAAAAGTTTTGCTTATCATTTCTAGTCGGAAATCATCTGCTTATCATCCTTAGGAAATTACCTGCTTATCATTCATAAGTCTAGACACATTTTACTGCATTTACTGCATTGATAGTGTATAGACGAATTCTTATCTTAGCATATCTGTTATTGCAAACTTTGACTGATATCTTTTCAAAGATTCTCCGTAATTTACGGGATTTTGGTATTATATATACATATGTAAATTATGTATTGAAGAGTACCAAATCTAACTCCTATAATCTATTCCATACCAAAAATTCATTTTCCCCATTATACAAGATGGATTCCGCATCTAGGTCGAATTCTTCAGATTCCGACAGTTATGCCGATATGGATTTCCATTCGGGCTCCGAAAGCAGTGTCACCGGAATGGATCAACCAATTTCCCATCATCTATTCTGGATGAATTGGGGATGGGTTCGTAATATACTAAATCACTGGAGACAAGAAGAAGGTGATCCATTCCATCCACCAAATTGCCCTCTTGGCAATGAACCTGAAGCACTTACCGGCGAACCTATTCGAAACACCATTTTCTCTCTCATTTCTAGAGTATCTCGTCACGATTATATACTATCCCATATTACAAATCTTGTTCATTCACTCGCTCCAACCGCCAATCATCCCGGTGTACTAGCAGAAGTTAACGAACTTCGCGCTCGCGTGACGGCTTTGGAGAACCTGGTGCGAAGGTTGCAAACACCAGCAGCAGCACCAGCAGCATAATCAGCACCACCATTAATAATATCAACAATACCATCATCACTACTAACAAACAACATCCGCATCACACATCTCGACATCATAATCTATCCCACAAACATCAACATCATACGCACCATAGATACCAAGGAGTACCAACAATAATGAACGATGAAGTATTGATCCATAACTTCATTGATATTCTGCGAAGAATATGTGGTTTCAAAAAGTTTTACAGATTTCTTATTCTAGCTCAAACCGAAAAGCAAATGAGATTAATATCATATTAACTCATTAAATTCATGATTTCATCTGAAAAAAATATATATGTATATATGTTTTTATAAAGATTGTAATTAAAAGTTCTTTTGTACAAAATATTAATGGTGAATTTTTTTTAACGGGTAGGTAATACCCGAGGAATAATTAGATTTCATCTTAATAAGTTACATTGTACATTCGTCGAAGCTGATTCAACAGTCATTTACTATCCTACTTACAAACACTGATATATGTATCCGTTCACCGCAGAATAACCATTTTCATTCAATTTCATATTTGGATTTTGACTTCCCAGAATCCAACAAGTGGCATATGAAGAAAACATATGACAAAATAAAATCTGTTAGAAACAAACAAATTAACTATGAAAAATTTTGTTAAGAATCCATGCTATCTGTTCCAGCTAACTGTTCCTAGCTAACTGATTACATTTTATTTATCACAGTTTATTTATCGCAATTTAATTATCGCACTTTTATTTATTGTCATTTAATTTCTGTAATTATTTTACGCACTTTAAATATCGGGACACGTATACAATGTTTTGACATATCATATCGACGCATCTATATATATTATTTGGAATCACCATAGACACTCTATATGCAGTAATGATCGAGTTCTCTCTACAAGGTTGAGGTTGATTCTACAATAATATATATAGTTTGAGTTGTGATCGAGTCTGAGACGTATACGGGTCACGACACGTATTAATTAATTCGTATATTATATATTAAACTATATATGAATTATTGGACTGTTACTGTGGACTATCGACCATGGACTAATGACATTGGACAATTAAAATGAATTAAAATATTGATTATAACATATGAAACTAAACATTTCTTCAAAATTGCCACTTGATTTCATCTTAAACCTCATTGTATCTCGACGATTACAATCAGCGTTCAAATCTATCATGATTCTTAAAAACACCTCAATCGAGAGGATAAACCAACCGCACTTCATCTACAGAAGAAAATATTGATGCATATAGTTATGCACCTGAAAAACCCTCAGAAACTGAGTAAACATTTGACACGTATATGTTCTAGTTCCTTTGACATTGTTATTACTGAAGATCGTTTTGCAATCCCTTTCCAAAGAAGCTAATTTTGTCACAGCTCCAGCAAGTCAACTCCGACTTTTCATCCGAAACAACTTTATTATAACCGCGATATATATGCGTACTCTTTATTGTTACTGGGGAACCTTTTATATTCCACAATATTACCATCAGCGATTAATCATTCTAAAAAAAACACAATTCTCCTGAAACTACCTCGGTTTGATAACCGATGACTCAGATCAGTTAACTTTGAAAATACTGACAAAGCAGCATGTTGTAGATGATCTTAATGGCCAAAAGTTTGATAATAAAGAAAGGAGTGTTAGGAACGCTCGATAGAAAATTTAGTACCGAAAAGCGGATTATGCGAAACTATGAAGAAAGCCGTGGACAAATCACAAAGAATAAGTTTGCCTTCAAAGAATCCAAATGATTCTGTGCCTGCTGAAATCGTTAGCAAACATCTTATTTCTCATTCTAAACCTTCACAGACAAATCTTCTTCATCATCCATTGATATTAGAAATTCTAAGATATTCTCGTATGTTCTATTATAAATATCCTCCATATTTCTGGCGATATTTTCACAACTATTCTTATCTGAGATGATTTATCTCTCCGTAATATCTGCAACATAAAAGAAACTGTGTTAGTTTCTAAATTCTGAAACCTTCGAGTTTAAAATATGAATGTTTTGAAGTAGTGTTGGGAACTGAAGCATGGATTAGTATAATATAATGACACTTGATCAACGTCATTATATTACAGTAAGTCATGCTGAGTTTCTAATGAAGCATGATGATTCACAGTACTGTCATCATGTGCCATTTACACGACTCTTACATTCTATCTAATCTCTAAACATATCAAGAGAATATTTTTCTGGATGACTCGGTCTTCTCCAGGGTATTCTGGTAATTTAACAAATCAAAATTGTTCTATTACCATTTTCTTCTTAGAGCATTAGCTATGTTCATTCTGAATTTCATATCTACGAATTCCGGACCATTACTCGCTTGACTCGAAGTCGGGAAGAGAAAATGAAAGCATGAAGCTTCGAAAAATAATGAAGAATATAAACTTCGATAATAACCCCGAAATTACAAACCGTGTATATCGATGCAGATAGCAATATAGAGACACGGGAGAATTAGAAACACTATAAACACAAGAGTATAGTAGAAGTTAATAGATTCTTCTGGTGGTAGATGAAAAAGAAGAATGACAGATATAAAAGTTAGGAGTATATCAAGAATCAAGACTGGATGGAGCATATTGATGAATGCTTTAAAGTAAGAATCAAGGGAGAAAGAATAGAAGGTGTGAGTCATGGAAAATAAGGAAACGAAGGGGTGAATTTATAGTGAAATATTCGATAGAGCAATCGAAACAGATTATTGCATATAATCAAAGAAGATCCAGATTTCCTTAATCACCATAGAACCAAATCTTATTACGTAAGATTCTCTTTAAATCCCTTAAATCCCGGAAATCAATCATAACTACGTCATCGGTTAAGACAAATATATTTTACTCATCTCACTCTTTTACGATAGTCTCATTTATATTCTTCGCATAATTGAATCGTTTTATCTACATTACTCAATGATGATAAAACTCCATTATCACCTTATATTTGTCATGAAAACCTTCTTATTGTTATCCATAACAACCTCTATCAAATTTCGGGGACGAAATTTCTTTAACGGGTAGGTACTGTAATGACCCGAAATTTTCCGACCAAATTATACTTATGAGATTAATATTTACATAAATTAAACCATACCAACATGATAAGCAATCCAAATTGTTGAGACTTGTGTTTTTGAAAAGAGTTTTACACAACGTTTGACTGTCCAATATGACCGATGATATCACGAACTATATAACATACGATAATTATACGTTTGTGTATATATATGTATTTATATATATATATATATATATATATATATATATATATATATATATAACATGATCTAAGGATGGTTTAACATCTCATTGTGTACTAATGACAATGAGTTATAAGTATATTTTGAAACTACTAACTTAAGTTTTCAAAACGATAACTATACGTAACATTCTTTGATATATATACTTATAATCTATAATGCTTATACATGTATCGTATATATAATGTATTTAATCACTTTTTAAGGACTTAAATACATAAAACAATATAAGTATATTCACAAAAGATAGCTATATTTGAATTCTCGTTCCGTTTCCTCAAGATTTCTATACGTATATCTAGGGTATATGTACCCGTATCATACCCAGCTTCTATATGTATTTACTATTGGTATATACACATCAAATCAACATCCTAATCAACATTATTACTGCCCTAGATATGAGGTAACTAGGATTTGTCAAGTAGTATGAATTATTAGTAAGAAAACAAAATTAGGAATCCTTTTCTTTCTTTATAAACTAAAAACGTTTTTATAAATGAACACCATTTCTTCACTCCATTTTCTCATACCTACACCCTCATTTCTCTCTCAAAATACTCCTAACTTTATACTTGATAATCTTCAAGCATTTTCCCCATCATTTAGCTTCAATTACAAGCCTTAAACACCATAAGAAAACTTTTTCAAGAACATATCAAAATAACCACCCATTTGAAGAAGTTTACTTCCAACCTTTTGATCTAACTCCACCACTCTTTGATTTCAAGATTATTTCTTATATTTTGCAGTAACTTTGTCCAACTAACTTGAGGTAGTAACCTTGTTCATAATCTTATTCAATTCATATTCATATAGCTATCTTATTTTATGGTATAAAATTTTAACAACAAGAACATAGTTTAATGATTTCAAACTTGTTCGCAAACTAAATAGATCCTTCTAACTTGACTTTTAAAATACTTCAAGACCTGTAATATATCATAATGATATGCTAACCTAACAAGATATAACTTGGTTTTACAAAGAACATCTTAAAAACTGAATCTACGTCGTCGGAGTACAACCGGGGGCTGTTTTGGGTTGGATAATTAAAAACCATCTTGAACTTTGAATTGGAAGTTTATGTTCTGGAAAAATTTTATTTCTTATGAATATGTTAACACATAAAAATTTCATGATTTAGCTCAAAGTGCAAGTATTTTTAGAAAAATGATCATTAAATGTTGTTTTTATGATGGAAAATGATCACTTTCATAAGTTTTACCAAAGTTTGACCTATAACCTATGATTTCGAATACAAACTAAGGTATTTTCAGTTCATATTCTTAAAATTTGACTCGATCCAAGGAAGTGGCAAGTTGAACCAACAAAAATGGAGTTGTAATGAAGAAACTACGACTAAAACAAGATTGGGTATCCGAAGCTAGTTTAGCTACGAAAATATTTGGAGAAAAAGTAAATTAATCATATCTTTTCTAATTAATATGATATTTTATATATAATTACTTATGATTTGATTTTATATATTTCAGGACCACCCGTAAACAACACGAGAAGATTAATCATAAGACCTCATGATTGTACGCAACACGTCATTTGACAACACGGTACTTTATGTACGCAACACGTTATTTGACAACATGGTACCATGGGTCGAGATTAATTTTGATCAATATGAATACGATGGGGTCTTTATTTATTTTATTTAAGCAACTAATTGTGGACCACTAATATCGGACTGCTAACTACGGACTAAGAAAATATTAAAATTATTAAAAGTATATATATATATGTAACGATTACATAAAAAGAAAATATGTTGATATATTATATATATGGTTAGGTTCGTGATATCTATCGGAGACTAAGTCGAATTAAATACCTTCAAGGAAAAAGTGAGTTTCATTTGCTCCCTTTTTAATTGCTTTTGCAATATATATTTTTAGGCTGAGAATACATGCGCTGCTTTTATAAATGTTTACAAAATAGATACAAGTACTTAAAAATATATTCTACGTTGAGTTGTACCACTGGCATATTTCCCTGTAGCTTGGTAACTACTATTTACATGGGTATTGTAAACGCGAATCCTGTTGATAGATCTATCGGGCCTGACAACCCCAACCGGACTGGACGACCAGTATTCAACGGTTGCACAGTACTTCGTTTTGGTGACTACACTTGGTACGGTGTAGTGAGATTTCATAATAAAGGGAATATGCGACATTGATTAAATGTAAAGTATGGTTACCAAGTGCTCAACCACTTAGAATGCTTTACATACACTTGCGAGTGTATTATGTTTATGATTATGAACTCTTGTGGTCTATTAACATATTGAAATGATTGTTATGATAAACCTATGAACTCACCAACCTTTTGGTTGACACTTTAAAGCATGTTTATTCTCAGGTAAGAATTAAGTCTTCCGCTGTGCATTTGCTCAATATAAGGACATTACTTGGAGCCGATCATCACAATGGGACCAAATGTTGATGACTTCGTCCAGGTGGATTAGGACGGGTCCTTTCACGACTGCTCTCGACGATTCACGAACAATTAATTGTAAATAGATATGTGTGTATGTATATATAAATAAAGAATATTAAAAATAAATATTAAATGATTGTAATACTTGTTTGATGTTCGATTGATATTAAGCAAGTTAAATTCAAACTTATGTAATTTTAAAATAAACGGTGATACGAAAATGAGTTCTATAAATTTTAGGCTTATTAAAAATGTATTTAGGAACTATTTGTTGAATTTTAAAACTTTTTATATTTTACTTGGGGATGGGAGTGAATAATTAATGTAATTTTTATTTAATAGTTAATAACCGAATTTTATACCATAATGACCAAAATAAATAAATATAGTTACTGTAAAAATATGGGATCTTTCTGAGTACTTTTGTCCGCCACTAATTATAAACGGACTACGAATCATCACCCGTTTCAAACTGTCGACAGATGAAGAATAGGAAGACACGTTTTATTATCTTAACTAGTTCGGCTCCGGCCCGCGCGATGCGGTGGGGGCTTTCGGGCTGCGTATTCATATTTAACGTAGCGCTGTGTATTTACATAGGGGAACACGACCCATGTGTTAAGCGACGTTGTTGGTGTTGTCATCTTTATTGTTTTTTAAAATATGTCCGGTTAGAACGTAGTTAGTTTCGTTTTGTTGATAAAATTATTTCAAGTCTGACGGTGCTCGCGAAAAAATTTAACTCACGGCGAGCAGGAAGGTACGGGCTGTCGTTGTGTTTAGCGTTTTTCAAAAAGTGTCTGTTTCGAACATACTTTTTATCATTTTGTTCATAAAATTATTTCGAGTATGACGCTGCTGTCAGAAAAATTTAACTCGCGGCGAGCGGGAAGATACGGGTTGTCATTGTGTTTAGCTTTTTTAAAAAAGTGTCCGTTTCAAATGTAGTTAGTTTCGTTTTGTTCATAAAAATATTTCGAGTTTAACGGTATGGTTGGTGAAATTAAACTCGGAGCGGGCAGAAAGATACGGGCTGTCGAAGTGTTTGGGGGAGTTTTTATTTTAATTGGGGAAATTTACATTTTACCCCCTGAAGTTGAGGGTAATTTTTGTAAATTGGTTATGATTGAGGGGGGAGAATGAAAACTGTGAGTGTGAAAAGGGGGTTTACTGTTGTCATTTTTCCCCTTAGGGGACGACCAAAAACCCGTTGGGTTTTAGTATGTAAGGGATTAATTATTATTATATTAATACTTTAATTATTATTACATGATATGCATATTATATATGTATGCACCTAGTTGCAATAATCAAGCACCAACCACTTCTCCTTCTTAATCTCTCGTGAAAGCCCACTTAAGTCACCATAACACCGCCTCGTCGAGCACCATATCACCACTGTAAACAACCACGGAGTACCACTTTTGATCACCCATATTACCATCCTAAAACCGCCAAGTTTCCACCACGTTTTATTATCTCCTCCCGTTAGAATCATGAACACCACCACCCTTTCTCCTCCACCCTTAGAATCACCATCATGAAACCCATCATCACCACAACCATTACCACCGTTAACCACCACCTCACTACATACCCAACTCAAATTAAATCCTTATTTTCTTACTATTGTCAAAGAAAACTTAACAACCATCATCACTCATAAACTCTTGACCGATTACTATTTCGTTTACATGTTTGTTCGACCCATATCACCACCATTCACCATGAACCACCTTCTTTAATTTTGTTTTGATGAACCATCGGCTAACCATAAACTCGAGCACCATATCTCACCATCTTCACGCCACCACTCAACCTACTACAACCTTACACCTCCACCATTATTCACCACCTTTCACCACCTCTTAACCACCTACAACTATGAGCAACCACCACCCTATCCACAACCACCTTCATCATCAACAACCACGAAATCGCCACCACCTTTCTTCAATATTTTTTTTTCTCTCTCTCTCCCCCAAGCTCTACCATAAAAACCACCTTAGTTATTTATATTATTATTGCTCGCTGCTAGTTTGGTTTCTGTTTAAACCACCATCTATGCCATCCATGAAACTTAATTGCTACTATCCATTGCCGTTGTATTTCGGCTGCACCACTTATGTTTTCGTTCGAATTATTAAATGAAAGTTGATGATTATAATGAGGAGGGGATGTGGCGATAAAGATGAGTTATAAATAATGAAACTGCATGATGTATTTCTTAATACTCCATAGGTCATCATCATTTGGTGGGGTGTCGACATATTCAAGTGGGTGGGGAAAAGAAAGAATAATTCATGTTTGCAAAGAATATATGGTCACAATTTGTTTTAACTTTTGCGTATTATTGAAGTGATCTAGGTGTCACGGCTACAACAGCCATACCTCTTTGATGTTTATACTGACAATCAAGGAAAGGAATTATAATATATTATGGAGTGCATGTTCAAAAAGGAAAGTGGGATAAGGAGAAATGTGGCCGACCAATATTAAACAAACATCCCCACTCACATTTCCTTTTTATATGTTGAGCACCACCCAAATTTCAATCTAACTGTCGGTGGTTTTATTTGGAAACAAGCTAACGGACTTTGAATCCATTTAAGCATGAACCATGTTTCATTTGATAGTTGGGCTGTAAATTGAGTAGGCTTGTTGGGCCGTTTGTGTTTATTATGTTGGATCAAGCCTAGGTGGGTTATTGGACTAGGAACGTAAAACACAAACAATAGGGATTATGAAGTTTTATTTTTTTTTCTTCGTTTGCTGGTGATCTGTCTTGGCAGCTGGAAGCACCATGGCAAGGGTCAAAGATAACAGTTCCATCGAAGCTAATTGTTGGAGACAAAGATAATGGGAATTAAGATATAATTTAAAAACTTGCATGTGGAATTAGATACAAATTAATGGCCGACCAAGACAATTGGTTATATTATATTTTTTAGCAAGTTTAGAAGGAGATAAGCAGAATCAGATGAATGGTTAAGAGGGTTGTGTAACGAGAGGTCTCGAGTTCGAGCCTGTGCTAAGGCATTTTTTTTAGAACTTATTGGATTTTCCGTTTCTTCGAATGATATGATGGGTCAATCATTTGCTTCAGAAGAAGGATGCAGACTTAAAAGTTAAAAACAATTTAAGTTGGGTATTATTTCAGAATCGAAACATATAGCGTAATGGTTAAGGATGTTATTGGGTTAGCGGGACGTCGCGGGTTCAAACCCAAACTTGGGCATTTTTTAAGGGCTACTTCTTTGAGGTAGTTTACTTATTATTATTATTATTATTATTATTATTATTATTATTATTATTATTATTATTATTATTATTATTATTATTATTATTATTATTATTATTATTATTATTATTATTGTCATTAAGATTACTAAAATCATTATCTTCAATATTAACATATAACTATTATTATTATTATTAAATGGTAGTAATAGTATTATTATTAAAATTATTATCATTATAATTAGTATTATCATTATTATCATTATTATTATTAATAGTATTGTTTTTATAACAAATTATTGATTTTTGATATAATACCAATTACAATATATATATATATATATATATATATATATATATATATATATATAACTATATGTATGAATATTGATTATTTTACAAAATAACCATATATAAAATATAACTGAAGATATAAAACATAAATAAAGGATATATATATATATATATATATATATATATATATATATATATATATATATATATATATATATATATTATATTTTAATTAAAACAATTAAAATACATAAATATTATATAGAAGGAATTATGTGATTATATGTGTTAATATATATATACTTGATATAGGTTCGTGAATCCGAGATCAACCCTGCACTTGTTCAGTGCCGTCGTATGCATATTTTTACTACAAAATATCGTATAGTGAGTTCATTTGATCCCTTTTACTCTTTGCATTTTTGGGACTGAGAATACATGCACTGTTTTTACAACTGCTTTATTAAATGCTTTTGAAATATATTTTTGAACTGCGAATGCATGAAATGCTTTTATTAATGTTTGACGAGATAGACACAAGCAAACATTCCTCGAATGAATTATTATGCAGACAAAAGTTCTGCGGATTATTATTGAATTATGTGGACATGATAATTGCCACCAATTGATGAGAATATTTTTCCCCTGATTATTATTGCTTGGTAACCTAAGAATTAGAATCGGGTATGGCCTTAATTCACGCGAATCCTAAAGGTAGCTACCGGGTTTAACACCCCCACCCAGAATGTTCACTAGGCGGAAGAGCTAGTGGGCGTGGTGTTTAGTACTTCGAAGTTTATATATTATACAGATGAGAGGTTCTGTTTTGGGGATATTATTGATGCACATTATATGTTAAGGTCGGTTACCATGTTGAGCAATGAAATCGAAATGAATGTTATGTATCGAGAGAATGATTATTATACACAGGTTATGTGTATTAGTTTTGTGCACGAGATATGTGCACGATTATTTAAAAATCGCGAGGCAACCTACGGGGGAGAAAAGGATACGAACCTACTCTGCTAAGCATTATGAAAAATGGTTTTGTACACGGGATAGGTGTACTGTATTTAAATCTTGTGGTCTATCAAAATGATGAATTTTATTGTTTATGATAAACCTATGAACTCACCAACCTTTTGGTTGACAGTCGAAATCATGTTTATTCTCAGGTATGAAAGAAATCTTCCGCTGTGCATTTGCTCATTTTAGAGACATTATGTGGATTCATTCATGGTATATTTCAAAAGATGTTGCATTCGAGTCATTGGGTTCATCAAGATTATTATTAAGTCATTTATAGTTGGATGTATTATGAAATGGCATGCATGTCGTCAACTTTTGATGTGAAGAAAGTTTATCTTTTAAAAACGAATGCAATATTTGTAAAATGTATCATTTAGAGGTCAAATACCTCGCAATGAAATCAACTATTGTGAATCGTTTATAATCGATATGAACGGGTCTATTCAGTTGGTATCAGAGCGGTGGTCTTAGCGAACCAGGTCTTGCATTAGTGTGTCTAACTGATAGTTGTTTAGATGCATTAGTGAGTCTGGACTTCGACCATGTCTGCATGTCAAAAGTTTTGCTTCTCATTTTGTGTCGAAAATTACCTGCTTATCATCCTTAGGAAATTACCTGCTCATTATTCTTAGTCTAGACATGTTTTACTGCATTGACTGCATGAATAGTGTATAGACAAAATTCATATCTTAGCGTATCTGTTTATGTAGACTTGTCTGACTTATGCCGTAAATTCCTCCGTAGTCTACGAAATCTTCAGTACTATATATATATATATATATATATATATATATATATATATATATATATATATATATATATATATATATATATATATATATATATATATATATATAGATATTCTATGTAGTTAGAATATCATCCAATATTCGAAAATCATTTCATTTCGAAAATCCTTTATCTAACCGTGCAAGATAAATTCTGCAACCAGTGCAAGTTTCTCGGATTCCGACAACTATTCCGATATGGATTTTCACTCGAACTCCTAAAGCAGCGTCACCAGAATGAATCAACCAATCAGCCATCCCCAATTCATCTGATGGGTTCGTAGTCGACTTAATCAATGGAGACGCGAAGAAGGCAATCCTTTCCACCAACCGAATTCACCTCTTGGCGAAGAACCTAAAGCACTTACCGGCGAACCTATTCGTAATACCATTTTCTCTCTCATTTTCAGAGTAGCTCGACACGATTATATTCTATCCAATATTCTAAACCTTATTCATCCGCTCGTTCCGACCGACAATCATCCTGGAGTAATGGAAGAAGTCAACGAGTTTCGCGCTCGAGTAATCAATTTGGAAAACATGGTGCAAAACCTACCAGCTTCAGCAACAGCACCGGCAACACCAGTACCACCAACAACAACACCCGCAGCACAAGCCTCAATACTACACACCTCAACATCATAATCTGTCCCACGAACATCAACATCATACGCACCATAGATAACAAGGAGTACTAACAATAATGAACGATGAAGTATTGATTCATAACTTCATTGAAGAAATATTCTGCGAAGAATATGTGGTTTCTAAAAGTTTTAGAGATTACTTATTTTAGCTCAACCCGAAAAGCAAATGAGATTAATATCATATTAACTCATTAAATCCATGATTACATCCGAAGAAAATATATATGTATATATATTTTCATAAAGATTGTAATTAAAAGTTCTTTTGTACAAAATGTTAATGGTGAAAATATTTTAACGGGTAGGTAATACCCGAGGAATATTTAGATTTCACATTAATAAGTTACACTGTACATTCTTCGAATCTGATTCAACGGTCATTTACTATCCTACTTACATCCACAGATATACGAATCCGTTCACCGCAGAATAATCATTTTCATTCAATTTCATATTTGGATTTTGACCTATCAGAATCCAACAAGTGGCATAATGAAGAAAACATTGGACAAATAAAATTTGTTAGAAACAAACAAATTAACTATGAGAAATGCTGTTAAGAATCCACGCTAACAAAATCCTAGCTAACTGTTCCTAGCTAACTGTTAATTCCTATTTATATTTATTTATCGCAATTTTAAATCTCTCAATTTTATTTATCGTCATTTAATTTCTGTTATTTATTTTTATGCACTTTAAATATCGGGACACGTATACAATGTTTTGACATATCATATCGACGTCATCTATATATATTATTTGGAATAATCATAGACACTCTATATGCAGTAATGATCGAGTTCTCTATACAGGATTGAGGTTGATTCTAAAATAATATATATATACTTTGAGTTGTGATCGAGTCTGAGACATGTATACAATGGGTCACGATACGTATTAATTAATTCAAATATTATATATATGAATTATTGAATTAATAACTGTGGACTACCAACATTGGATAATTAAAATGAATTAAAATATTGATTATAACATATGAAACTAAACAATTCTTCAAGATTGCCACTTGATTTCATTTTAAACCTCATTTGTATCTTGATGATTACAATCTGCGTTCAAACCTTTCATAATTCTTGAAAACACCTCAATCAAGAGGATGAACTAACCGCACTTCATCTACGAAAGGAAAGATTTAAGCATATAGCTATGTACCTAAAAAACTCTCGGAAACTGAGTAAACATTTAACACGTAGCTGTGCTAATTCCTTTAGTGTTATTATTATCGAAAATAACTTTGCAACTCCTGTTCGAGATAGCCAGTTTTGTCACAGCTCCAGCAAGTCAACTTCGACTTTTCGTTCGAAACAATCTTATTATAACCTTGATTTATATGCGCGCTCTTTTATTGTTACGGGGAACCTTTTATATTCCACCATATTACCAACAGACGTACCAGCAGCCTCGTTGCTCCTTGGCTTAAATCTCTCTGACAAATCACTATATTTATCTATTGAAGTCTTATCATGAACTCATCGGCATCTTAAAAACGATAATTACCATACCAAATACCGAGAGGCATCAATCGATAATCTCGAATTTCTCAGCAATTCTATGACAACAATTATATATATATATATATATATATATATATATATATATATATATATATATATATATATATATATATATATATATATATATATATATATATATATAACTTCTATCTCCTGGATTTACGAACTTCAATTCTGAATTTCTGAAAAGCACTTTAGCCTATGAATCAGTTTTCTGAGTTTTGAAAAAGTTGATGAAGCAGTGAAAATTGAAGACTGCCTTAACAGTCAAAAGTTTGATGATAAAGAATGGAGTGTTGAAAAAGCTTAAAGATTTTGATACTGAAAAATGAATTGAGCAAACCATGAAGGAGACTCTGAACAAATCACAAGGACTAAACTTGTACATAAAGAATCCTGATAATTCTGTTCTGATGAAATCTTTAACAAATACCTTGCTCCTTAATCATTCTAAATCATTGTGAATGAATTTTTTTTTCATCACACTTTGATTCTAGAATTATAAGATATCATGGTATCTTTCATTATAAATATCCTCAATATTTCTGAAGATATCTTCATAAATATTCTGGTCCGATATTATTTATCTCTCCGCGATATATGTATTACATCATAGAAGAAACTGTTTCAGTTTCTAAAATTTCTGAAACCTTCGAGTTTAAAGTATGAATGTTTTTTTGAAGTAGTGTTGGGAACTGAAGCATGAGTTAGTATAATATAATGACACTTGATCAACGTGATTATATTACAGTAAGTCATGCTGAGTTTCTAATGGAACATGATGAGTCACAGATCACACTCACATCATGAACCATGTTACACGACTCTTTCATTTTACTTAATCTCTAAGCATATCACGGAAATATTTCCTTGATATTTCCGTTCTACTGTAATTCCAATAGTTTGCTAATAAATCGTGCTATTATATTTTCTTTTTGATTAGAAGATTTTCTTAAATTCCTTGAATTTCGAAAATCAACCGTGACTACGTCATCGGTTAAAATGAATCTGCATTTATTCATTTCACTCTTTCGTGATAGCTTCACTCGTACTTTTCACCTAAACAAATTGTTTTATCCATATTACTCAATGATGATAAAACTCTATTTATCAACTCATTTTCGTTACGAAAACATTTTTATTGTTAGCCGTGACAACCTCGATCAAATTTCGGGACGAAATTTCTTTAACGGGTAGGTACTGTGATGACCCGGAAATTTTCGACCAAATTTAAACTTTATTCTTATATGGTTTCGACATGATAAGCAAAGTCTATTTAATTGAGTCTCAAAATTTATGGAACAGTTTACATGAATTCAATTGACCTTCGATTGCTCTCGACGATTCACGAACAATTAATTGTAAATAGATATGTGTGTATGTATATATAAATAAAGAATATTAAAAATAAATATTAAATGATTGTAATACTCGTTTGATGTTCTGATTGATATTAAGCAAGTTAAATTCAAACTTATGTAATTTTAAAATAAACGGTGATACGAAAATGAGTTCTATAAATTTTAGGCTTATTAAAAATGTATTTAGGAACTATTTGTTGAATTTTAAAACTTTTTATATTTTACTTGGGGATGGGAGTGAATAATTAATGTAATTTTTATTTAATAGTTAATAACCAAATTTTATACCATAATGACCAAAATAAATAAATATACTTACTGTAAAAATATGGGATCTTTCTGAGTACTTTTGTCCGCCACTAATTATCAACGGACTACGAATCATCACCCGTTTCAAACTTTCGGCAGATGAAGAATAGGAAGACACGTTTTATTATCTTAATTATTATTATATTAATACTTTAATTATTATTACATGATATGCATATTATATATGTATGCACCTAGTTGCAATAATCAAGCACCAACCACTTCTCCTTCTTAATCTCTCGTGAAAGCCCACTCAAGTCACCATAACACCGCCTCACCGAGCACTATATCACCACTGTAAACAACCAGGGAGTACCACTTTTGATCACCCATATTACCATCCTAAAACCACCAAGTTTCCACCACGTTTTATTATCTCCTCCCGTTAGAATCATGAACACCACCACCCTTTCTCCCCAACCATTAGAATCACCTTCGTGAAACCTATCATCACCACAACCATTACCACCGTTAACCACCACCTCACTACATACCCAACTCAAATTAAATCCTTATTTTCTTACTATTGTCAAAGAAAACTTAATAACCATCATCACTCATAAACTCTTGACCGATTACTATTTCGTTTACATGTTTGTTCGACCCATATAACCACCATTCACCATGAACCACCTTCTTTAATTTTGTTTTGATGAACCATCGGCTAACCATAAACTCGAGCACCATATCTCACCATCTTCACGCCACCACTCAACCTACTACAACCTTACACCTCCACCATTATTCACCACCTTTCACCACCTCTTAACCACCTACAACTATGAGCAACTACCACCCTATCCACAACCACCTTCGTCATCAACAACCACTAAATCGCCATCACCTTTCTTCAATATTTTTTTTTCTCTCTCTCCCCCAAGCTCTACCATAAAAACCACCTTAATTATTTATATATTATTGTTGCTCGCTGCTAGTTTGGTTTCTGTTTAAACCACCATCTCTGCCATCCATGAAACTTAACTGCTACTATCCATTGCTATTGTATTTTGGCTGCACCACTTATGTTTTCGTTCGAATTATTAAATGAAAGTTGATGATTATAATGAAGAGGGGATGTGGCGATAAAGATGAGTTATAAATAATGAAACTGCATGATGTATTTCTTTATACTCCGTAGGTCATCATCATTCGGTGGGGTGTAGACATATTCAAGTGGGTGGGGAAAAGAAAGAATAATTCCTGTTTGCAAAGAATATATGGTCACAATTTGTTTTAACTTTTGCGTATTATTGAAGTGATCTAGGTGTCACGGCTACAACAGCCATACCTCTTTGAGGTTTATACTGACAATCAAGGAAAGGAATTATAATATATTATGGAGTGCATATTTAAAAAGGAAAGTGGGATAAGGAGAAATGTGGCCGACCAATATTAAACAAACATCCCCACTCACATTTCCTTTTTGTATGTTGAGCACCACCCAAATTTCAATCTAAATGTCGATGGTTTTATTTGGAAACAAGCTAACGGACTTTGAATCCATTTAAGCATGAACCATGTTTCATTTGATAGTTGGGCCGTAAATTGAGTTGGCCTGTTGGGCCGTTTGTGTTTATTATGTTGGATCAAGCCTAGGTGGGTTATTGGACTAGGAACGTAAAACACAAACAATAGGGATTATGAAGTTTTATGTTTTTTCTTCGTTTGCTGGTGATCCGTCTTGGGAGCTGGAAGCACCATGGCAAGGGTCAAAGATAACAGTTCCATCGAAGCTAATTGTTGGAGACAAAGATAATGAGAATTAAGATATAATTTAAAAACTTTCATGTGGAATTAGATACAAATTAATGGCCGACCAATACAATTGGTTATATTATTTTTTTAGGAAGTTTATAAGGAGATAAGCAGAATCAGATGAATGGTTAAGAGGGTTGTGTGTGAAACGAGAGGTCTCGAGTTCGAGCCTGGGCTCGGACATTTTTTTTTAGAAAAGAAGAAGAAGGATGCAGACTTAAAAGTTAAAAACAATTTAAGTTGGGTATTATTTCAGAATCGAAACATATAGCGTAATGGTTAAGGAAGTTATTGGGTTAGCGGGACGTCGCGGGTTCAAACCCGAACTTGGGCATTTTTTAAGGGCTACTTCTTTGAGGTAGTTTACTTATTATTATTATTATTATTATTATTATTATTATTATTATTATTATTATTATTATTATTATTATTATTATTATTATTATTATTATTATTATTATTATTATTATTATTATTATTATTATTATTATTATTATTAAGATTACTAAAATCATTATCTTCAATATTAACATATAACTATTATTATTATTATTAAATGGTAGTAATAGTATTATTATTAAAATTATTATGATTATAATTAGTATTATCATTATTATCATTATTATTATTAAAAGTATTGTTAAATTATTGATTTTTGATATAATACCAATTACAAATATATATATATATATATATATATATATATATATATATATATATATATATATATATATATATATATATATATATATATATACATTAATATAACTATATGTATGAATATTGATTATTTTACAAAATAACCATATATAAAATATAACTGAAGATATAAAACATAAATAAAGGATATATTTATATAATTACAACAATTAAAATATATAAATATTATATATAAGAAATTATGTGATTATATGTGTTAATATATATATATACTTGATATAGGTTCGTGAATCCGAGGTCAACCATGCACTTGTTCAGTGCCGTCGTATGCATATTTTTACTACAAAATATCGTATAGTGAGTTCATTTGATCCCTTTTACTCTTTACATTTTTGGGACTGAGAATACATGTGGTGTTTTTACAACTGCTTTATTAAATGCTTTTGAAATATATTTTTGAACTGCGAATGCATGAAATGCTTTTATAAATGTTTGACGAGATAGACACAAGAAAAACATTCCTCGAATAAATCATTATGCAGACGGAAGTTCTGCGGATTATTATTGAATTATGTGGACATGATAATTGCCACCAATTGATGAGAATATTTTTCCCCTGATTATTATTGCTTGGTAACCTAAGAATTAGAATCGGGTATGACCCTAATTCACGCGAATCCTAAAGGTAGCTACCGGGTTTAACACCCCCACCCAGAATGTTCACTAGGCGGAAGAGCTAGTGGCCGTGGTGTTTAGTATTTCGAAGTTTATATATTATACAGACGAGAGGTTCTGTTTTGGAGATATTATTGATGCGCATTATATGTTAAGGTCGGTTACCATGTTGAGCAATGAAATTGAAATGAATTATATGTATCGAGAGAATGATTTTTATACACAGGTTATGTGTATTAGTTTTGTGCACGAGATATGTGCACGATTATTTAAAAATCGCGAGGCAACCTACGGGAGAGAAAAGGATACGAACCTACTCTGCTAAGCATTATGAAAAATGGTTTTGTACACGGGATAGGTGTACTGTATTTAAATCTTGTGGTCTATCAAAATGATGAATTTTATTGTTTATGATAAACTTATGACCTCACCAACCTTTTGGTTGACACTTGAAAGCATGTTTATTCTCAGGTATGAAAGAAATCTTCCGCTGTGTATTTGCTCATTTTAGAGACATTATGTGGAGTCATTCATGGTATATTTCAAAAGATGTTGCATTCGAGTCGTTGGGTTCATCAAGATTATTATTAAGTCATTTATAGTTGGATGTATTATGAAATGGCATGCATGTCGTCAACTTTCGATGTGAAGAAAGTTTATCTTTTAAAAACGAATGCAATGTTTGTAAAATGTATCATTTAGAGATCAAATATATCTCGCAATGAAATCAACTATTGTGAATCGTTTATAATCGGTATGAATGGGTCCTTTCAAAGTGTATGTTGGAATGAATGACAAAGACCCTTTAAATAAGCTTGAAAGTTGCCTGCAAACGGTTGGCAGGCCGTTTGCAGGGGCCGTTTGCCAGGCCAGGCCGTTTTTAGAGGCCGTTTAACTTGGGCGTGTGGCAGGCCGTTTGCAAGCCAGGCAAGTCGTTTGGCAAGCCGTTTGGCTTGCTGATTTGCTGGATCGTAACTTGATTTCTTGTCTTTCACCGTTTTCGCTCTAGAATCTTCGTTTTAGCTCCGATTCTCTTGATTCTTTTTGCACCGTCTTTGTAATTACTTGCTCTTCAATTCTAACTGACGAAGTGAGTATTTTTTCGATAAAGTTCGAATCTTTCTTGTTTTTGGGCCTTAATACCAGGGTGAAAACGTGACTTTTTAGCCGATATCAGGCTACCCGGGAGGGCGAGTAATCTAAACTCATACTATAATACACGCAATCCAGCAGGATTACTCCCTGGCTGTTTCCAACTCTTCTCAGACCATCACTAAATATTCGTTCCGGACGGGATTCGAACTTGAGACCTCATGTAAGGAACTCAGGACCTCAACCACTCGACTATGTAGTGATAGTTAATTGCATTAAAAAAATAAAAAATCGTTGTTTTAAAAAAAATTGTGCCTTAAAAAATCCTGATTTAAAATTGAAATTGATTTAAAAGTTACTGTGAATTAAAATTGATTTGGAAGTTACTGTTCATCATATCTAATTTGATTTGGAAGTTACTGTTGATCGTATCTAATTGAATATATAGAGTATTATAATAAAAATTAGTACACGGAGTCACGGACTTTCAACAAATAAAATGTTGAGACTCTAAAATATTAATATACTCACATTTATATTGAACTAGTCTCGAGCAGCCTGCACGATGCGGCGGGGGCTTTCTGCCTGTATGTGCGTATTTAACGTATCGTTGTGTATGTACAGAGAGAGAAACGACCAATGGGTTAAAGACCCGTTTAGATGTCGGTGTGGCTAGTGTTTTTAAAAAGGTATCCGTTTCGAACGTAGTTAGTCTCATTTTGTTCGTAAAATTATTTTAAGTTTAATGGTGGTAGCGGTGAAAATTAATTCGTACTGAGTAGGAAGATAGGGCCCGTTGAAGTTTACGGTGAGTTTTCTTTTTATGATTTAAATTAAAATTTAAGTTACGCTTTTAACCCCTAAAAAATTTAACAGGCCAAGATAGTTGAGAGGGGTAAAGTGAAAATTCGCAGTGTTAAAGGGAGGTTTGAAACGACAAAAAAAAAAATAAGGGGGACAACATGTCTCCCCACCTCTTTTAGTATTAACCAGTGAAATGACCCGTGAAATCACGGGTTTGTTTAAACGAAACAATTTAATGACATGTTTTAGGTATTAAGTGAATGTAAATGCTAAAGTCATTTATTTTAATGACCCATAGAACCATGAATTTCGACTAAGAAACTTGTCGTTGTTTTTACAAATATATAGATACATTTATTTTCGCATACGTATGTAATGTTGTTAATCTCGTAAATAGAATTCATTTTTGAATATTGATAATATGATATATATAACTATAATTATTATAATAAAAATAAATAAATAAATAATAATAATAATAATAATAATAATAATAATAATAATAATAATAATAATAATAATAATAATAATAATAATAATAATAATAATAAAGTTTGCTTAAAGTTGAGTATTTATATTGTTAATAATAATAATTAGTTAATAATAAATATTTTTTGAAATTTTTTTAGATAATTTAAAATACAATTATTATATAAAGTTGTACAATATGCTTTAAAATTTATAAATGTGTTCATTGGGTGTTCCGTAGAAAATTGTACAATTTATTTTAAAGTTTGTAAATATGGTCATGTGGGTATTTTATCATAAGGTTGTACATAATGTTTCAAATATTGTATATACAGTCATAGAGGTGTTTTAATTTCTTTCCATAATAATCGTAAAATTTGTTTTTATTTTGTATGTTTTTTATGGCATTATCGTGTTTTTTAGTATTTAATTAATTAAGTAGGATTTAATAGAATTAATATATAAAATATTAGCGACATCATCATTTATGAAATTAAAATGTAATTATTTAAAAGATAAAATTATTATTTAAGAGGTTTATTAGACTATATAAATATAAATAGTATTAATAGTATTAACTAGTTATCGAACCCTCGCTTCGCGCCGGGGGTTCGGTTTTTAATGTATTTTATTGCGTTTAGTAACATTATTTTGTGGCTAACGATGATGTCGTTGAAGCGCAACTCGAGTCGAACTAAAAGGTATAACCCGTGAGAGATTTAAATGTTATTTTAAATTAACAATATATGTGCATCTCCGCGTTTCGCTATGGAATTGTCTACTTTTAAAAATTTAACGCAAAATCAACGTGTATGAAAAGTACCCCAAATATTTAGCGTTTTTTTAAAAAGCGTCCGTTTTGCGTATAGCTAGTGACATTGTGTTCCTAAAATTATTTCGAGTTTAACGATGGTGTCAGAAAAATTTAACTCGTTGCGAGCGAGAAGATATGACCCGTTGAATATTTGAGTGGAGTTTATTTAAGATTTTTTATGAAAATGGTTATTTGACACTTTACCCCCTGTTTGGGGGGTCGATTTGAATTTTTCCAAAAAGTGTGGGGGGCTTTGTTGGTGAAATTAAATTTAGTTAAAAGTAAAAAAAAGATGAAAAGTCGAAATTGCCCCTGGTCACTATTCATAACTTTTGTCTGTTAGTTAGTATGATAATTTGTTAATATTCACTTGAAACAGTTGCATCTTAAAATCAAATATAGTTTGAGTTTGACGCAAGGTCAAACCTCAAGTTTTGTATTAACGTTAACATTGAAATTATATGCAACTCCATTATATTATACTCGAGTTTAATAGTAGATAGTTAGTATTGAACTAGTTTTTTTTTTTTTTTTTTTTTTTTTTTTTTTTTTTTTTTTTTTTTTGAGATCACCCATAGTGACTAAACTACCCATTTTATCTCCCGTAGTTGCATAATCCGCCCTCAACTACTACCCTGAAGAAAACCCGGACCAACTCGAGAGCATGACCGGTAAAACCCCTTTTCCGCTGCCCCGCACTAAGCCAAAGGCGACCTAGGGAACTATTGTCTTTTATAAGCTTATCATATACTCCGTAGATCCTTATTTTACTATTTTAAATGTTTATCGTTACATGCAATTTCGCACCAACCGAGCCTTTGTGTAGTTCCTCATTTATTTTTTTTTATTTATGGTGCGTTTGTTTACCTGCATGCAGCATTTAACGCGTTTGTTTTCGAATTCTGAATGACAAATGATGTTGAATGGTTCGACATTCAGAGTTGAGACACTTTTTAATTATTAAACACCTAAATTTTATGTAATATCTTTCTTAAATCATATCCAAAACACTTAACAAACAAGTATATTGAACTTTTTGGTTATGTAACACGTTAATAATGTGATTTTACGCAAATCGTATCATTCATTCGAAATGATTATTAAACATCTTATTTTCATTCAGAATCAAGTTTAGTCAAAAACTTTGATCATTCAGATTATGAACCATTCAACGCTAATAATTAAGTTTTATCAAACACAGCCTTAGAATGATTTCTTAAATGGATATATATTGAGTCGCAGTTGGTATAATTGTTATACAATCTACTATTTGTTTTTTTCAACAGAGGAATGAATTATACAAGTACATACGTCTTTGTTTACATCTTCTGCTATGAAAAGAAATGGTAGGGACTAATTTATGTATCCTATTTTGCAAGTATTTAGTAATTATTATTAATAGTAACTACCACTCCAATTTGTATATGGGTCACTTCGATCACTTACACTACCTGCATGCTGCAACTAATTAACCATATTCCAGAAGTCCCCAAGTTCCTTTTCGATCATGATGTATATCGGTCACTTACACTACGTCCGATATTATATATGCATTATATAATTTCTATCGTATTTTTGCTGGTTGTATCTAAGTCATCAGCTATATATACCTAACTAATCGCTGGTGGAGCCTTCGCCTAATTGATTATGACAAGTTTTATCACATGGATAAGGACAAGCAACCTGCTTAGAAATATTTCTGTTGAAGTACCAGTCACCAACTGATTCTGCAATTTTCTGGATTAAGGTTGAAAATGATTAGCTCATTCCATCAAGTCAAAACACATTTACAATTCAGAAAAATTTTGTATACATCAGATAGGTTGAACATAACATTTTTTGTAAAAAAAAAAAAAAAAAAAAAACACACAAACTAAATTACAGTAATTACTACGTGTTAGTTGGATTAGGTTGGCCCAAGTCCGATTGTGGGCTTGGGTCCATTAGGGTTTTTAGAGTTTATGTGTGTCCTTGTATCCCTATATATATCGGGCTATAATAAAGTTATACCGATGGGTTTCATTCCTTAACATGGTATGAGATTGGGGTTCTCTAATCCTCTGACCTACCGCTTCCGCTTCAACTTGTTATCCTCCGGTCATCGACTAATTTGTCGTTGATCCGGAGGGATCTTAATTTGTTTATTTCAGTTAGTTTATTAATATGATGTTAAGCATGAGCCGTCTTCCACCGTTAATCTCTTATTCATCCACTCACAAATCCCTTATTCATTCACTTACGTACGGCGGTAACTCGATATCTAGTTTTATTTTTTTTCTATCCCTCGTGCAAAATATTTGTTATTGGAATTTTTACATCTAGTCTCCCAAAAATCTTCTGATGTATTCTCAAGGAATCTAAGGCAACAATTAAACCTACAACCTACACTTTTCTTTTCTTATTACTCCATATTTTGTTACGTTTACCACCATAGTAACATAATAATCGGCGTGAGGCTGAGCCGCCTAGCTTGACTAGGTTCCAAACCCCGAAAAAAAAGAGGAATAAAAAAACACGAAAAAAGAGAATATAGTCAAAATTCTTGTTTGCAGCGTTGAAGAATATTGTTATCGTCGACAGAAATTGCATACGAAAGTGGTACTTGATCCTTAGGCACAAGCCACGGCGTAAAAAAAAAAAAAAAAAAAAAAAAGCTACGGAAAAGGAGAAGCCATCAAGACATACGTAACCAAGCCAGCGAATATCGGTCTATTCGGCGCAACAAATCAAGAAAAAAAATATATTATGTTTTTTTATTACTATTTATTTGATATTTGTGTTTTCTTTCCAGTCCGAGCTTTCACGATTTCGCTGCTCGAACTGCGGGGGAGTGTTAGACGGATTAGGTTGGCCCAAATCCGATTGTGGGCTTGGGTCCATTAGGGTTTTTAGGGTTTATGTGTGTCCTTGTATCCCTATATATATCGGGCTATAATAAAGTTATACCGACGGGTTTCATTCCTTAACACTACGTAGCATTAAAAGGGGGAAAATTATCTGAAAAAGGTAATCATCTTGGCAAAATTTGACAATAAAGTTAATATGACATTTTGTCGATGACCTAAAATGACAATTTTGTCATAAAGGGATTTAAATTGCCAAAATATTCTACTCCGTATTCAAGTAAAGGTAAAAAAAATTTGATCGATTTTGTAGACTCTATACATCATATATTTATCAAATATGTGAATTTTTACTAGGCAGATATACTACATAAACATTATTTAGGATTTAAACACTGACAAATAATGTTATTGTTTATTTATATAGTATTTTTGTCAACTAAAAAAGTAACATTAAATATATACATGGTGTATAAAGTCTAAATAAGTTAAAACTGGCGAAAAATGCCAAAATAAAGAAATGGAATGTTTTGAACTTTTTTCATCAACTTAAATCCTTTTACGTCACGAATTCAAAATTAATGTCCTTTTAAGATATCGACAAAAGTCAATCTCTTTATCGTCTAATTTTGACAAATAGTTACTTACTTTTTATACCACTTATTCTATATTAAAGAAGATTTGTACACAAAAAAAAAAGCAAATTAAGATTTGTTAATGATGACGAACCTTATTATTAATTTTTGGGGAGTCTAGTGCGAACCAAGTGTCTTGTGACTCACTTTGGCAATGAGCAAAACATGAATTTATAAAAACTCCTCCACTTGATGAATCCGATAGAAATGACTTCAAAGCTGTTAGCATCTCGTCTCTGAGACCTAAAAGAATCATAGTAACATTTACAATACGTATATATGTTACATATACTGGTAAGTAGATGTTGATTACTCTTCAGTAATAAAAAAAAAAAAAAAAATAGTATTAAAACAGTTTATGAACCATGCAAAACCCGAATTTGATCAGGACGACATGCTGTTGGATTCAATTTGCAACTTTTCCAAACTGCACGTGGATCAGCAGATGGTGGAACTAATATGTGGTGAAACTGTAGTACTAAACATGGGTTAATGTTCTTCGTAATGGTATGGTATAATAGTTGTTGTACATAATAAATAAATGATATATATCTAGCTTACTTGGTATATATCGTATGCAGGGTTTAAGATGAAAACTGGCGGTGTGATGTATTTGAGTAAGTATTGTGGAAAGAAGCACTATGAAGCAACTAACAATAAAATTGTCAAATAATAATAATAATAATAATTGAAAATAAAATAAAATGTTAAGAAATTCAAACAGAAAGAAGAGAGTTGAAATACACATCACCTGTTTGGGATCACTGATAGAACTTGTGCAGGCCTTATCCAGGTTCTTTTCTATTCCCTGTTATGATAAAAAAAAAAAAAAATTGCTGTAATTTTTTACCAAGTGTTGTCAGGTTACCAATTATTCAATTGTTGGTTGTACCTGTAGAGTGACAAGATTGTGATAGAATATTCTTTGTGTATAGTTCTTGGCGATGTCTTGTCTGCATGCAACCGGAAGATTGAATACAAAGAATAAGTTGAAGTAACAGGCGGAAAATGCCAAAGAAAGAAACGGAGGTGAGAATCTGACCTCATTTAGTGAAACTAATTGAGATAGGCTTAAAGCCTTGAGAAATTATAATACATTTAAATCCTTACAGCCTCATAATAAATTGTTATATACGTACAAAGAAAATCAGTATGATTGTATACAAACAAACAAAAAATTTCATCATGTATGAATTACCACAGACATCAATCAATTGGTTAATGAGAAAAAGTTACAAAGCGGTCAGAAAAAGGTTTTGATTGACTACACAACATGTTGGACCCACCCATATTGTTACGTTTAGAGTTAACAAAGTTTAGAACATACGCGTCCATGAAGAATCCGGCGTCACCCATGCATTTGACAGTTGTAGTAGCTGGTAGATAAGTTTTGAAGTTATTGCAATGCAAGTAGGCTGCTAAACCCCCAGCTGAACATCCAGAAAGCAAAGCCTGAAAATTTTAGTAACTTTTTTATGTCCTGTTTTGTTTCATAAGATGAGATGAAGAAAAATCATGATGAAATATTTTATGGGGCTTTCTAACATATATACCTTGTTAGCTGACTTCAAGCCTATTGACACAAGTTCTTGAATCACTGCTTGCCAAATCCGTTGCCCTCGGAATAAAAGTTTTAATGTCTGTACTTCAGAGTTACATGATAAAAAAGGAATATATATATATATATATATATATATATATATATATATATATATATATATATATATATATATATATATATATATATATATATATTGGTAGGTTCAAGAGGGAAGTAACCATTCGGGGGGAAGCGGGGGGAAGCAAAAACTTTTTTTTTTTTCGTTTTTTGAAAAAACTTTGTTCACGAACATTATAGATGAGATGAAAATATGAACATTTAGTAGAGACACTTTGTGATAAATGTTTTTATTTTGGCGGAAAAACGCTCGAGGAAGTAATATATAACAATTATCGTGTTTTTCGAGCGTATTTTGAAGTTTTAGCTATTGGGGTTTAGATATTAGGGTTTAGATATTAGGTTTTATAGGGTTTAGATATTAGGGTTTAGAAATTTAGGGTTTAGGGTTTAGATTTAGGGTTTAGATTTAGGATTTAGATTGAGTTTTTAACACGAACGGTTTAGAGTTTAGGGTTTAGGTTTAGGGTTTAGGGTTTGGTGTTTTGAGTTTATGGAATAAACCCAAAACACCAAATCCTAAACCCTAAACCCTAAACTCTAAATCGGGCTAAACTTTACTTCACAAAACATGAAAAAAAACGTTCATATTCTTCACGAACAATATTATCTAGAATGTTATTTTTGTCAATCGTTTTCCTGCCTAAATAATAACATTCATCACGAAGTGTCTCTTCTAAATGTTCATATTTTGGTGTGATCTTGATGCCGGAATTTTTTTTTTTCAAAAAAACGAAAAAAAAAATTTGCTTCCCCCCGCTTCCCCCGATTGGTTACTTCCCCATTGATCCTGCCCCTATATATATATATATATATATATATATATATATATATATATATATATATATATATATATATATATATATATTACAACAAGTACTGTAATTTCTTAAAAAGATGACAATAAAAGTAAATCATAATTAACTGTTTGTGATATGACTCTGTGTATTCACATACCCCATTCTCGAACTTAGAATCCCCAGCAAAAGAACCTCCGTCGCAGTATCTAATCTTTACGCGATTCCAGTTGTAAAAATCTGCTCAGGTTAGTTTTTTTTTTCTAGTGTAAGCTTACAGTTGTCTGGATGCAAACATATATATATATATATATATATATATATATATATATATATATATATAGGGGAGGATCAACGGGGAAGTAACCAATTGGGGGGAAGCGGGGGGAAGCAAATTTTTTTAATTTTTTTGTTTTTTTTTTAAATTTTTTTTTCGGCATCAAGATCACACGAAAATATGAACATATAGAAGAGACACTTCGTGAAGAATATTAACGTTTTTTTTTTCTTCATGTTTTGTAAAGTAAAATTTAGCCCGATTTAGAGTTTAGAGTTTAGGGTTTAGGGTTTCCGTTCGTGTTAAAAACTCAATCTAAATCCTAAATCTAAACCCTAAATCCTAAATTTCTAAACCCTAATATCTAAACCCTATAAACCCTAATATCTAAACCCCAATAGCTAAAACCTCAAAATACGCTCGAAAAACACGATAATTGTTATATATTACTTCTTCGAGCGTTTTTCCGCCAAAATAAAAACATTTATCACAAAGTGTCTCTACTAAATGTTCATATTTTCATCTCATCTATAATGTTCGTGAACAAAGTTTTTTCAAAAAACGAAAAAAAAAACTTTTTGCTTCCCACCGCTTCCCCCCGATTGGTTACTTCCCCCTTGATCCTACCCTTATATATATATATATATATATATATATATATATATATATATATATATATATATATATATATATATATACTCTTTGTCTAATTCTTGATTGAATATATCTTCAATCAAGATATGAAAACATATATATATATATATATATATATATATATATATATATATATATATATATATATATATATATATACTCTTTGTCTAATTCTTGATTGAATATATCTTCAATCAAGATATGAAAACATATATATATATATATATATATATATATATATATATATATATATATATATATATATATATATATATATATATATATATATATATATATATATATATATATATATATATAATGTCAGGATCAATGGGGAAGTAACCAATTGGGGAGAAGCGGGGGGAAGCAAAATTTATTTATTTTTTCGTTTTTTGAAAAAACTTTGTTCACGAACATTATAGATTGAATGAAAATATGAACATTTAACACTTTGTGATAAATGTTTTTATTTTGGCGGGAAAACGCTCGAAGAATCAATATATAACAATTATCGTGTTTTTCGAGCGTATTTTGAGGGTTTAGATTTAGGGTTAGATTTAGAATTTAGATTGAGTTTTTAACAAGAACGGTTTAGAGTTTAGGGTTTAGGGTCCTAAACCCAAAACCCTAAAATCTAAATCGGGCTAAATTTTGACAAAAAGTACTTCGCAAAACATGAAAAAAAACGTTAACATTCTTCACGATCAATATTATCTTGAATGTTATTTTTGTCGATCATCCGCCTAAATAATAACATTCATCACGAAGTGTCTTTTTTAAATGTTCATATTTTCGTGTGATCTTGATCCCTGAAAAAAAATTCCAAAAAAACGATGAAAAAAAAATTTTGCTTCCCCCCGATTGGTTACTTCCCCATTGATCCTGCCATATATATATATATATATATATATATATATATATATATATATATATATATATATATATATATATATATATATATATATATATATATATATATATATATATTCACAAACATATTACTCCTTATTATACAAGTCCACCCTTTTATGGGGCATGTTCAAACGAGAACTACAAGAAAAGCGAGAACTGCGAGAACTTTTCAAATTCATTACTTTTATGCTTTCAAAAGCAACAAATTACATGTAAATGTTAATTAATGTTCATATTATTAACAAACATATGTTCATTATCACAAATTACATGTTAAATTGTTAATTATATGAAAGGTTCACATGTTTACAAAACAAATATGCACATGTGAACGAGAAACTATATAAATGATTATATATGTAAAATTTAAGTTTTTTCGAACTATTTTATGTTCATTTTTACTCTCCATCAATATTTATGGGTGATTCAATCTACTCACATGTAAAAATATTTGTAAATTAGAAGTTCTCGCAGTTCTCGCCATTTTTGTAGTTCTCGTTTGAACTTTTGACCCCTTTTATTTAGTATATATACAGGTATATGAATTTTATTAGTGCTAAAACGGGCATGAAAGATCAAGAACATAATATTAATATAAAAATATTTAAATGCACATGACAAAAGTGTTTCAATTTTAAAATATAAGCAAAGTTAGTTAGAGGGACAAAACCTCTTAAATACCTTATAAACAACAAAATTAGATGACTAATCTAGTTAAATTAAGATATGAAAAAAGATTATACAGGTTAAGCTGATCCAATCCGACTTGTACTAATAGGTAGTAACTGAAGTAAGCTAGAAATGATGGTGATAAAAACTGAAACCAATATATATATATATATATATATATATATATATATATATATACCTGGATTGCGAGTTGCGTTGTTACTAAGAATGCCTGAAAAGGTAGCTAGCTTGTTCATTAGACGTGTAGAACCCCGACGAGTTTTGGCTCGCTCTGCACATGATTCGATATCATTACACCACCCACCACCCTATCATTACAAGTTAGTATATATGGTGCATATATCAACGACCCCAAAAACAAAACTTATTAATATGTTTTCAATTAAATCACTAGAAATTTGTAATGATTAATGACTTTATGAATTAGCTATCAGACTCCAGTAATGATGCCCTTTAGAGGCATATCATTCACACCCAAGCACTCCAAAACTCACCCCTTCTGCCGCCGCTTCCTTAATTAGCGAATTTTTCTGTCTCTGTTTTTTAGGTCATTGTGGTTTTGATGGCTGTCATGTGGGGGTGTGTTTTGGCGGTTGGTGTGGTTTCCTTGAAAGGGATGTTAAACTAGTGCCTTTGGCTACCGGATCTCAGTATCCAACTGTTGCTCTCGAGGTTTGGTGGCTTCATTTGGATTTCATTTATCAGTCGGGGTATTGTATCAATGGTGTATGTGTTTGTTCAATTGTTGTACGTTGCGCATCGGTAAATCATTTCAGACTTGTAGAGTCAGTATAACATTTGCAATTCTTGGATCGCTTTAATTTTAACTTAAGGGTTGTTTACTTTTTCCTTCATTAAGTCTCATATGAATAAAGATGGCAATATGGATTTTAAATGACTATATAATACATTAATCACTAAATGGATAATCATGTTTACTTATTATTATTATTATTATTATTATTATTATTATTATTATTATTATGCTGAATACACAGTATGAATGATGACAACTTTAGCACTAAACCATTTAATAAGTATAGCTATAACTATCAACTATCAACTATCCTACATAAAAATACAAACAAAAACAACCTCCTTTATTCTATTCGAATTACCAAAGGCCATTTTCACAAATTACAAAAATACCATTCAAAATCATTAACATTAACCTAGAACACTACCCTCTCTGATCACATCTCCAAGATTCTAAGCAGACCTACAAATTAAAAATATAAAACTATATAATAGAACTAAATGAAGTGTTTTTACTCTTTACATATGAACATAGTAAAATCAAATAGAATCAATTCAGATTGTTTACCCACATATAAACCAAATAAAATCAATAATAACATAATACGATGGCGTACGAGATCGACGGCATACCATTTTTCAATTGAATCCAAAGAAGCAACGTTATTATCAACAAAAATTAGTCAGCAAAAAGAAAGCAGTGTAGATTGGTGAACGAGCAAGGGTGCATTTTCACAGCATCGAGTGGGGTGCCATCACCGGAGAAGGGTGCTGTTTGTCGGAGCAAGGGTGTCGGAGCTCTTTGTCACAACTTCTTATTTTTTATTTCAATAAAGGGTTAAGGTTTTTTGTTGTTATTACTTTCAGTAGTTAAGGGTTTAGGGTTTTTGTTATTTACAGGTACATGAAGAAAAAATAAAGGGATTATACCTAAATGCCCATTTTTTAGTTTTTTTAGTTTTTGCCTCACTACCCATAAAAAATTAAAGTTTACAATTTGCTCGAGGAGGACGTAAGGATGCAAGGTGGCTATTGTGACCTTGCTTTCCTGTGAACGCAAGGACGCAAGGTGCCTCTTGCTCTTGCTAGCATATCATAATCAACGTTTTCTTTCAGACATTTCATCAAACACATTACGTGCACATTACGTTTTATTAGTTTTGATACTAATCATGTAAAGGTTACTAGCTAGGAAAAGGTTTATGTTATACATTTAGTCATTTTAATGTAAAAAAAGTTGGATCTGACATTAAAACATTATTGATTATGATTATGATTGCAGCTTATTATGTTTGTTTGTGGTAGTTTGGTGCTTTAATGTATGTACACCATATATGTTGGAGCCATTGTACGTAAAACGAAAGGTGCACGTAAGGTGTTTGATAAAATGTCTTAAAGAAAATATTGATTATGATATGCTGATAGGAGTAAGAGGCACTTTGTGTCCTTACGTCCACCGAGAAGCAATGTCGCAAGCGGCACCTTGCGTCCTTGCAGAGCCACCTTGCACCTTCGGCGGACAAATTATCAACTTTTTTTATAAATGGATTATGAGGTAAAATGACAGACAAAATGGGTATTTAAGTGATAATCTCAAAAATAAATACTCCGTATCACGTATAAGGGTAGTGATGCAATTATCACTTATCATGATTGTATATGGTAACATAGCATTTTGAGATGACCCAGTCCTCATGTGGATATGAATATGAATATCCACATGGATATGAATATTGACAATAAATTGGTAACATAAATTTGATAGATTCATTTAAATGTACTAAACTATCCTTAAATTATGTGTTTAATATAGAAAAGACAATTCTAGAAACTAACCTAAAATGGATCTATCAAATTCATATTTGGAGATATCACCTCCCATATTTGTGGGTGCGTTGGACGCATGAGTATAAGCTTGAGGCGCGTCATTTATGGGATGTTGTGCTTAAAGCTGATGCCGCGTGGAGTTGGCGAAAGATCCTGAACATTCGGCCCTTATTGCGTAACTACATTGTATGTCAAGTTGGTGATGGGAAGCTTGTATCAGCGTGGTTTGATGCGTGGGACCCTATTGGTCCTCTGGCCAATATTATTTCTACTCGGGACATTTGTCGCGCTGGGTGGAACTCGAAAACTGTCATTTGCGACATCATTAGCGGGTCTGGGTTCGCTTGGCCTTCCGATTGGCTTGACAAATATCCATTGATTAGTACTATTAATGTTCCTATTCTTAGCACTATTCCAGATACGTATGGTTGGAAAAGGGACAATGATGTCGTCTTTGGTTTTTCGGTTAAAAATGCATGGGAGTCTTTTCGTCCAAGAAGTGCAAAGGTTCCTTGGTATGATGTGGTTTGGTTTTCTCATAGTATCCCCAGGCATGCATTCTTGTTGTGGCTAGTCATGGGGGAGAGATTAAAGACTCAGGACAAACTTAAAGCTTGGGAGATTAGAGATGGGAGTAGTATGGTGTGTGCCTTCTGCAAAGTGGGCCCGGATTCTCATGTTCATTTATTTTTCTCATGTCCTTTTTCTATGTCCGTGTGGAAGATGATGCAACCTATGATGATTATGGATCTCAATGTTTTCGATTGGCATGTTGTGGTGGACAGAATTTCGCCCGTGGCTGCTCGCAAGCTAGCACGTGTTATGGTTTCTAAGTTGTGTCTCGCTGCTACAATTTATGGTCTATGGCGGAAACGTAACTCAAGGATTTTTAAGAAGGTATTTCGGACTGAAAAACAGGTGTTTGATGCTATTGTTTCCAACGTCCGATTGAAACTAATGACAATTAGTTTTAAGAACTCTTCTAATGTGTCGCGAATTAGAGATATTTGGAGGTTGGATAACGTTAATGTCTAGCGGCTAGTTTGTAGGTCGTTAGGTGTTTTGGTTTTTGTGGCTTTTTTTTGCCTTTGGTTGTCGTTGAGGGCTTCAGGGCGTGCCTGTTGCCATTGTGCTTTCGTTGTAACTATTCTTTTTATTATTTTTTAATAATATTCACCGGGGTAACCCTTTACCCAATATATATATATATATATATATATATATATATACACACACACACACACACACACATTTGGAATAGTAGTAAGGGATCAATCAGAGAGACTTAACCATTCACGCGTTCATCTCGCTGTAGCTGCATAACCCGCCTCCAACTGCTGACCAGGAGGAAGCTCGGCACAATCTGAATGCATGGGCGGTAAAAATCCCCTCCCACTGCCCCCGCAACGCGATGTGCGGAAGCACTCTTGGGTGGAATTCAAAGGTAAAGGGGCAACTTTGTGTGCAATGTTGCACCCCACATGAGTTGAACTCCTGACCTCTCACTAAAAGAGACACGTCACTACCACATGGTAATAAAACATAAGGTTAGATATACATACATATTTACAATTAGAAACGCATTTATAATTTTACATACATTTTGTTTGCAACTATATAATAAATTGACTATGGTATATTACAATAAACATGCATATCTAACCAAATAAAAATACAAATTATACATTTAAATTGTCATTATCTATGATTAAAGGTAAATTTAACAGATTGTGTTTTATCTTCGACAAAGATTATACGTTCTTCTAGACAAATATTAATTATGTCATGTTATATTTTCTTTTGTTATACTCGCTACGTCTCAAAATAATTGTCATGTTATGACTTTTCAAAGTCATTCTTTATCAAATTTTTATTTATGTTATAAAATTAGTGATAAAAATTATATGAATTGATTGGATTTTAAATGTATATCTTATTAGTAAAACTTTCCTCATCTGTTATATAAAAGATATTTAAAGTCAAAGTTGAAAATCGAAAACTTTGAAAAGTCAAAACTGGACAACTATTTTCGGACGGACAGAGTATTACGTTTTTGTTTTCATTACATATGGGGAAATATTATAATGTTTCTTGAATATTCAATACACTACAAGAAAAATAAGCTTTAGTGACGAAAGCTATTGGTCACTAATAACACTAAATTGGTCACTAAATCAAGTTAGTGACCAAAATATGTTGGTCACTTCTCGTCACTATAGATCCGTCACAAAATATTTTTAGAGACTAAAATACGAAAATTGGTCACTATAGTGACCATTTGATTGGTCACTAATATGGTATAGTGACCAAAATTTAGTGATTACTTTTTTAATGGTAACTAAATAGCATTATTAGTGACTAAATATTGAGTCGTTACTAAAAAATCGTCACAAATGAACATTTTTCTTGTAGTGATATCTATGAACCCGATTAATCTATTGAATATGAATATGAATGGATGATCTGAAATTAAATAAATATTGATATGAATGAAGAAAAATGAAATGGATATGAATTCAACATTATCTGATTTATATCTGATCTACTGTGTCATCCCAAGTTCCCACTGAACGCCAAATGTATTTTTTTTGTTTAAAAACATACGTCTTTAGATAGTAGTAATAAAACATTATTGCATATCAAAAAGCATACAACTGATATTAACTAAGATTTTATTATTAATTACCGTTAAATTAACAATCACGGCGTGAGAGAAACAATTACAGAGTAATTTAATTAAGTATATTTATATATAAAGATTACTCTCAGAATTTAGAAAATAGCCTATTAAACATCTTAAAATAATGTATCATTAAATTTGTTTCAAGACATTATATTATACAGTACAATATTTTTAAGTATTTTTAGTATTTAGTATCTAGATGTGATTAAAAAAATGTGATTTATGTAGGGATCATTACACATCTATAAGTAAGGTCTTATTTCTACTTTTCACATGTTAGGTGCATCATGTTAGTTTAGTTGGTCTAACAAAATATGGAACTATGATACGACTACACTTCGTCTTGTAATACTGTTTTTTATTTAATTTTGGTAATTATAATTAAGAGTTAGGTAGATCATGTTTTCCTAGTTGTTGAACATATCAGCTTTCTTTTAAGTTTAGCGCTACTACATATGGATATTATGCAAAAAGGTAATCACAAGATCATTTCTAATAGTGACAGTAACGTGACAAGGTAACGAGGTTTTTTTTGAAGGAACATAATAACCTGACAAAGGTGGTGTCACTGGTGTGATGAAGGGAAGTAGCGGGGAAGTGACGTGTTAAATTATTTGATAGGAAGTAATAAAATTACAAAAGTACTAGAAATGTAGAAATTGCCAAACGCACTGAGCTAGTGATCATCGCGTTCAGCTCATGAATCAGCTCATGATTTTTAGCTCGCAGTATGCGAGCCATCGAGCACACCTTCCACCACCTTGCTCATAATTATGCGCTATTAGGCGTAATGGTGCATGTGGAGGCCTTATAACAATTTATATTTATACAAATAGTCTAAAGCACACTAGTAATACATTTTCTATGCTTTTATAAACACAAATGCAGAGGCATTGTTAGTTCTATACAAATAAATAAATTATCCAAGGGAAATAATACAAACAAACCAAAAATCTCATGCAAAAGATTTAATCTTTAACTCCGAAATTGTTAGGTTATTAAGCTATATTTATATTGTCCATTAACACGATCTGAACCGACCTATTTGTGATATGATATATTTTGATGCTTTAACAAAGTTAAGTTCTCATTAATCCACAATAATTAGTTTGGGTGTTAGATTCGTAACCGCATACATGATCCCATGACGTAAAAATACATGATGAATGTTAAACGTAGCATTTAAGGTTACGTTTATTTTTATATATATATATATATATATATATATATATATATATATATATATATATATATATATATATATATATATATATATATATATATATATATATATACCATTTTACCATTTATATATTAATTTCTACAGTAATATACAATGCAAGTTAACCATGAATGAAGATATTAAATTTTTACAAATAAAAATCAATATTATAAAAAAATATTTATTTATATTATACAAAATTGTTTAAGAATATGAATATAAAAAAACTTAAACGTTTAAACATTCGTCTAAAATCGTTTAATATAAAATACACATTTGCATGACATGCAAATTACTTACGAGTTTACAACCATACTTTACCTATAAGAAAAAAAGTCATCCATTTTTTACTGGATTCATACTTTTCAAGTAAAATCGTAAATGAAATTGGTGTAAATTAATGTACCCTAAGACCATCGTCTTCGGTGCATTGCATTCTTCAGGGTTTAAATTAAGAATATATATCCGGAGTGTGAAAAAGTATATTAATTGGCCATTATTATTAATACTAGTAATTCAAAAGTACCTCAAATTGCAAAAGCCAATTACGTTCTCCAGGACCAAACCCCTTATGTATATGATACGCCGGTAAACTTGCGTCTAAACAATCTACACAAACATATCACTATATCAGTCCCAAACTACATACAACATTTACATATTGATATTGATATAAAATAAAAATTTAGAATAATACAGTAATAATGAGCTAACAAGAATAATGATTCGATATATTTATATACTTACATGCGTCAAGTGCTGCAGCGTTGCGAACTACTGTCATGCCTACTTGAAGACGATCGTCGGAGGAAACAGACGTTCGGGTGCATATTAGCAATAAGCTAATGATTAACATCACGAGCTCCATTGTAGAACTTTTATTATTATAATTTAATTCAACGCCTTTTTGAGCTCAGATATATGGAAAGTGGATGATCAGTATAAATAAACAAATGATGAATATAACGTCAATTATTATATATATACTGCAATTAGAAAACTCATGACCAGTAATTTGAAGTCACTATTTATGTGTGACTCTCTAATAAATCCTCCACGTTTTAAAATCGTCGGTGTATTTTTTTTTGGACATTAGTTTCGGATCATTCAGAGACTTAACCACTTACGTGTTCATCTCCTGTAGTTGCATAACTCGCTCCCAACTACTGCCTTGGAGGAAACACGGACCAATTTGAGGTCATGGTCAGTAAAACACCCCCTCCCCGTTGTCTCGCACTAAGCGAAAGGCGACCTGGGTGGATACTTCAGGTCACATTGAGTGCAATGTTGCACCCCAGCAAAGTCGAACTTCTGACCTCTCGCTAAGAGAGACAGACCACTACCAGCTGAGCTACAACTCAATGTTAATCGTTGGTGTATTAAGAAACTAATTATAAGAGTGTTTGATGTATGGAAAGTTATACTACATCAATAAATGGGCGACTTATTTTAATGCAGTGTTTTTTAATTGCAAAACGTCAATATCGATACCAAGGGTGGCTAAAAGTTTTAAATTCATATCTAGCTTGGGCTCTAAGACCACCCCGTATGGTTAGTTATCCGCCTATTACCCGCTCATTACCCGTAACTAACCATAGGCACTACTTAGTTACCCGCGTTAGTTACCCGCTTTCACCATAGATTTAACGGATGAGTTATAGGAATTGCGGGTCCCAGTGCTTTTTATTGTTGGACTTGATGCTTTATTGCTTGTACGTTGTATATTAAGAGGAATATTGTTTTAGCCATGATAGGGAGTGTTTAGTTATGAGTTAGTTATAGGATATTGGTGTTGATGTGGCGCTGATGTGGAAGGTTAAGAGGATGAATAGTTTAGTTACGATAGGGAGTGACCTAACTACAATTTACTTATTTGCATATTCTTATAACGAGCAACAGGTCGTATTTTGTACAATTGCCAATAATGTGGGACCAAATTCAGTCTAAAGTCAATCCTATCATATAGCAAGTAAGTTGGTTTGAGGTAATGATTAACTTAAGGAGTAAATAGATGGGTAAAACAAAAGTGTGGATGCAATATTCAAATATTCAGAGCCAATGGTATATTATTGACTGAGTCTTACTATCTAAGATGAACTCTAAACCTCAATCAAACTAGTTTTAAAGCCTATTTAAATTGTCACGGAAAGCTAAGGTTCTGAATATTCTAATCAAAACTAATATGCCCACTCCCAATGCTAATCTTAACTGACTGAAACGACCTTATGGATTGTGTGATGCCCCGTCCAAAGCCTCTATGGTACGGATCATCAACAACATGTCCATTACACGGTATAACACTATATGCTATTTTAAAACAAGGTTTTGCATTCATAAAAAGATAATGTTTTTCCAACGACAAATGTTTTACAAAAGTAACGTGCTTCTACGGATAGAAAGTATTAACAATAGTACGTGACACTTAGGTCATTACATAACCATGGTTCGAATACAACATAAGTAGTGAATGCAAAATAAAAGTCCATGATTAAGAGACGTCTCTAACAATGCAGAGTACAACGGATGTATAATCGTCTTAGTTACCTGAGAATAAAACATGCTAAAAAGGTCAACACGAATGTTGGTGAGCTATTGTTTTATTGTAAACAATAAAATAATGTAGACCACAAGATTTTTATATTCAAAACAGTATGAAAAGTATATGCTTAACCGTGGACACTCGGTAACTAACTTAACAAAGTAATATATATATATATATATATATATCACCCCCTAAAATTACACTTGGCGAGTTCGTTAAAATAGACGAAGTATTAAACACCCGTTGAATGCTAGCGCGACTAGCCCGATTGGGGATGTCAAGCCCTATGGTTCCATATCTAAGATTCACGTCTAACGGTTCATAAACCAATAGTTAAACGTTACCGAGCTAAGGGGAACATTTGTGCCGTTATGTCACCCACACATACATGAAGTTAAAGTACTCGTGTCTAGTATGTAAAACATAAAAAGCGCATGTATTCTCAGTCCCAAAAATAGTTAAAGTAAAAAGGGAGCTATAACTCACAGTGAGTGCTTAGTATAGTAAACAGTGCGTAAACGTAAGCAAGTAAGGTGGTCGATTCAACGAGCCCTCGTCAAGTTGCTAAGTCAATAATCGTGTCTAGATAAGTTTCGTATGAAGTTTAAGGTAAGTCGAGTGACATCATCATCATCATCAATCATCAAAAGAAAACTCGTTTAACAAAAGTAAAGACTGGTTTAGAGGGCTGACTTAGGACAGCCGTTGTGCCCTCTATACAAACTCAATTAACGAGTGGTCAGTGGCCAAGGCTCCGTTTGTGAGTCCTTTAACCGTTGCCAAATTTCCAGATCTGAACTCAAAGTTTTCAAGCCGTGGCGACAGTCTGAGCGAGAACAGGTCAGAAATTTCAGCACGTCATTACAAGGTAGTAGTAGGTTTCTTTTGACCATAACTCCTAAACCGTATATCGAATTTAGGCGAGTCTTAAACAAAAAGTCATCTACACAAACTAAAATTTTTGAAAATCAATTTTCCAGAAAGACCAGGTGCTGGTTCAGATCCGGAAAATACAGTAGTTTGTGCTCCGGTGGGTTTCTTAACTCACGGTGCTTATCATGGTTCTCATCCTTGATGCATTTAAGCTTCAAGTGTACAACTATAGATACTTTTGCATCATTTTGGTCAAGCTTTAACCATCAACACACTTATTAACATTAAATGAAAAGAAGACCAACTCTTTAAGATTTTCATGCTACATGGTGAACCAAAGTTACATCCTTAGCATTAAGCATTGTTTCTTATCATCTTTATATAAGTTTATGTGCGTTTATCATATGTAGATGATAAAGACTTGATTTTTTTATCACCATTAAAATCATAAAAAGGTTACAAGTAAATGAGATCTACAACAAAATTTAGATCCCAAGTATTATGAAACCCTAAGCTAGAAAGCTTGGATTCTTACAACATTAATGAGACCATAAGCTAGAAAGGTTAGATCTAAACAAGATGAAAGGACCCGTTCATATCGATTATAAACGATTCATAATAGTTGATTACATCGTGAGATTCTGACCTCTATATGATACATTTTACAAACATTGCATTCGTTTTTAAAAGACAAACTTTCATTACATCGAAAGTTGACAGGCATGCATACCATTTCATAATATATCAAATTATAAATGACTTAATAATAATCTTGTTGAACTCAACGAATCGAATGCAACGTCCTTTGAAATATATCATGATTGACTCCAAGTAATATCTCTAAAATGAGCAAATGCACAGCGGAAGATTTCTTTCATACCTGAGAATAAACATGCTTTAAAGTGTCAACCAAAAGGTTGGTGAGTTCATTAGTTTATCATAATCGATCATTTTCATCATTTTAATAGACCACAAGAATTTCATTTCCAGTTCTCATAAATATACGTCCCATGCATAGAGACAAAAATCATTCTTATGGATTGAACACCTGGTAACCGACCTTAACAAGATGCATATAGAATATCCCCATCATTCTGGGACTCCCTTCGGACATGATAAATTCGAAGTACTAAAGCATCCGGTACTTTGGATGGGGCTTGTTGGGCCCAATAGATCTATCTTTAGGATTCGCGTCAATTAGGGTGTCTGTTCCCTAATTCTTAGATTACCAGACTAAAAAGGGGCATATTCGGTTTAATAATCCAACCATAGAATGTAGTTTTAAGTACTTGTGTCTATTTCGTAAAATATTTATAAAAGCAGCGCATGTATTCTCAGTCCCAAAAATATATATTGTAAAAGCATTTAAAAAGGGAGCAAATGAAACTCACAATACCATATTTTGTAGTAAAAATATGCATACGACGGAACTGAACAATGCAAGGTTGGCCTCGGATTCACGAACCTATATCAGTTATATATATTAAAACATATAATAACAACTAACAAATTTATATATTTATAATTTACATATCGTATTACTAAATAAGTTATATTTATCCTATATACCTTAAGTAGTTAATATTTATTCGTATAATATATTTATTAATTTATTAAATATTTATTAGAGTAGTTTAATAATATAATATTTATCATTTATCATAATATATTAAAAATAGAAATTTATTTCAAGGTTTATATGTGTTAAGAATATATATATATATATATATATATATATATATATATATATATATATATATATATATATATATATATATATATATATATATATATATATATATATATATATATATATATATATATATATATATATATATATATATATAGCTTACAAAATGTCATTTTAATAATAAAAATCTAGTAATATGTAATATTTATATAATAATGTTATTATGTTTGCAATAAAAATAATAATACCGTAGTAATAATAATACTAACGATAATAATAGTGATAATAAAATAATATAAATAAAATTATATATTAAAATCATGTTAATGAAAATAATATTAATGATAGTAATAATAATGATAAAGAGTAATAAGTAAATTACCTCAAAGAAGTAGTCCTAAACAAAATGCCCAAGTCCGGGTTTAAACCCGCGACGTCTCGCTAACCCGATAACAACCTAAACATCTTTGGTTCATCATCATAAATCATAACCTCACGATCATCAATAATGATTATCAATATCTTAACCGTTTGTCGTCATCATTAACTTATTATTTTGAGTGTCTTTATTCATTATCATATATCATATATTATATATTATATATCATATATCATATATCATATATCGCCATGTGTAACATCACCACGACATCATCAAGCTTATCATAACATAACCCGTTCATCATCTCGATCATCATCCTCAATATCATTCTCGAACCCTTATATATATCATGTACACGTATCATCACCATCATGTATTTAACATGTACCATACCATCTTCATCACCTCATCGTCATCAATATCATTATGATTCCATCATAATCAACATCACAATATATCATCATCGTGATCATGTCTATTATCACCATCATAATCACTTTATCATTATTTTAATATCATCATACCCTATCGTGATTAGTCTCATAACAACTACATCATCGTTATCATTCATATTTATTCACGGTTCACTATTATTATATCCGTTGTCATTACCATATCATCATAATCATGATCCTAACATCCTCTAGTAATCATCATCGACTATCATTCATCATCATATTTTGTATCGTAACCATCATCATAATAATAATACCATCGGTATCATCATCTCATCACCAACTCGATATACCATATTACTTGTTCAAAAACAAAAATATAAGTAGCAGTAGAAGAATAGTTGACCCAACATCTAATGGGCTTGACCTTATACGAACGGCCCACTATCAATTAAATTTAACAAGGCTTAAATAAAATCCATTAGCCCAATAACAATAATAAACATGTCAAAGCCCAGCGGTGATATCTTGTGTTTTAAAAAAAAACGAAACCTAGGAAGGAATAAAGCATCCCCGTTTTTATTTATATTTATTATTTGGTTCGAAAAGCAATTGGCTGGGAAAAGATAAAAATGTCGACATAAAGCAATAAGCATCTTGTTTTCATTATTTCTCCACAGAACCATTATTATAAAGCATCATTATTGTGTATTCCTTCTCCTTTTTCTCTCATTTAATAACTCTTCTACAACCCATCATTCACAGTTCCTTTCTAAAAACCGTATAGGAATAGCTCAGTTCGGCTGCAACAGCAGCTATTCAGCTTCGAGCAGAAGGAAAAGAAGATAGATAAATAAACAGTGGCGGGTTTGAAGGTGGTTCTGGGTAACGGATTGTAAGGTGTTGTAAGGTGTTCATGGTGATCGACCAAAATAGAAAACGGAAACAGAAATTGCTAGGGGCTGTAAAACGATCGAGGTGGTGGTGGTTTATTATGTTGTAGTGGTGTGCGTGTGGTGATTGAAGATGATGGTGGTTGTAGTTATGATTAGTGTGGTTCTTGGTGATGATGATGGTGATCGTAGTTGGACTGTGGTGGTGGTGTTTCTGTCGAATTGTAGCTGCAAAAAAGAGGGAATCAAAAGTATTGGTTTATGGTTGTAAACTATAATTATAAAGGAGTGTTTAAAGAGTTGGGTTTTAATCAAGTGAGTTGTGTTGTGGGTCAAAACAGAAGCTAATAGCAACGATTAGGATGGTGTTTTACAAGGTGGTGATTCTTCTTGAAGGAAAACGATTACAATCATAAACAGCACATACAACGAGTATTCTCCAGGAAGTAGCAAGAGTTATTCAATGGTGATGATTTGATTTTTCAAATGGCGATAAGATAATAGACTTGTTGCTGCAAGTCGTATCTGGAAGTAATAACAATGAGGATGATTATGGAGGTCCTTGTATATTTAGTAGATAATGGGTTTTGATGAGCTCGATTGATAAAAAAAATAATAATAAGCGATATAGTAGCAGGAGTGCAACTACTGTAGTTAATTGATTTGATTTGGGTTCGAGGTGTACTACTGCTGAGATAGCCGTGAACCCCTTGTGGGTTCGTTTCATTCGACACTGAAAGAAAAAGAGAAGAAATAAGTGTAAGTTTACCTTGATTGTTTGTTTTAGTTGTTGAAGGGTCTATTGGGTCCTTTGGTTCGTAGCATAAAACAGAAACTATATAGTTGTAACAGCTCTTGTCCATGTTACCGTATCATCTGTGTAGTTTGCAGATTTACTAAGATTGTTGTTATTGCTCGATTAAAACATAAACGTATAGTAGCTGTGGTTGTCTTCAAGTGATGTAGTGATTGGTGGTGTTTGATCGAGACTGAAACAGTATGCAACAACTTTAATCTGGGTTCAAGTTGTAGATGGTGGTGAGTATGATGGCTCGTAAGAGAGTAAGGGAGATGGATCGATATAGTTGATATATCTTTGTATATAGATAGTTTAATGAGGGAGATGTATATCTTGTATATATCGTAGATCATAGATGGATAGTGAAAGGAAAGAAAACAACCAATTATTGGTAATCATATTTTAATTAGCGGGAGGCAAGGAATCACGGTTGTAAGGAAGGAGTAAAAATAATCAAAAAGCAGATTTGATTTATAACTGATTTTGTTTGTAATGAATCGACTTTGTCATGTAATTCATATTAGAGACAGGGAATTAGGATTCGATTGTGATATATAACAAAGTCGTACAATTGATTTTACTTTTTCATCTATCTTTAATTAATATTAATATTTAATGAATATATTAATAATGTTAGTAAAATACTAATAATACTAATAACAATAATAATAGAAATAATAATAATATAAATGATAAAAATAATTAATAATACTAATACTAATAATAATAATAATGATAGAAGTAATAACAACAACGATAATGATAATTTTTAGTAATAATGATAATGAAAGTAATAATAATATTAATATAATAACTATATTTTAATCTTGTAATTACCTTTAATATATTAATATTACCATTTATTAATTATGTAATGTTTAATAATTATATAATATATAATTGAATTTTTTTTATATATTTTATATATATTACAATATACATATAATAAGAGAAATCATACTTATATATAGATTCATTCTAATAACAGTTTAGTTATTTTGTATATTACTTTATATTTTCAATTCAAATGATTAAATTGTATCTTATTAATTCAAATTAATATGCACACTTATTTATATTTACATATATATATTTATTTACATATTTACTTACACATAATTGTTCGTGAATCGTCGGGGATAGTCAAAGGGTACTTTCATATATGAAACAGTGATATATTTTAGAGACTCAACTTAACAGACTTTTCTTATCGTGTCGAAATCATATAAAGATTTAAGTTTAAATTTGTTCAGAAATTTCCCGGTCATCACACAAGATATATGAGACCATAAGCTAGAGAGCTTAGATCTAGTAAATGTAATGAGATCAAAAGCTAAAAAGCTTAGATCTAAACAAAATGGTGAAACCCTAAGCTAGAAAGCTTGGATCTCTAATGTTCTTGTAGATCCTTAAAGCATAAAGCTAGATCTACAAGTTTTATGAAGATCGTAAACACAAGTTTTGATCTTTTAACAAAAGTAAAGTAATTTAAACAAATAAAGAAAATTCAAAGCTAGAGAGCTTGAATCCTTCATGTTCTTGTATAATCTTCAAACAAGAGTTTGAAGCAACAAGATGTAAAGAAGATACAAGTTATAAAACTTGATCTTGAATGTGATGCCTCGTACAAAACCATCGTGTACGAATCATCAACAACAGGATCATTACAAGGTTAAGTACTATATGCTGTAATAAAAGAAGTTGCATTCACGATAAAAAGATGACATCATAACCGACGTCAATTGTTTTACACCAACAGTATGCTTCTACGAATAGCAAGCATGAATAAACGTATGTGACCCTTAGGTCGTTACAAAACATAGTTTCAATTGTATTAAAGTTCGAATGCAAGATAAATAGTTCATGCGATGATAACACTAGAGCAGCGGGTGTCTACGGCAAGACTAGCACGACAGCGGAAGCAAATAACCTTAAGCACTAGAGAAAAACATGCTTAAAAACATCAACACAAAGGTTGGTGAGCTATAGTTTAAGTATAACAGTATGTAAGGTAGGCCACGAGATTTCAGTGCTACAAAGAGCGTTTCAAAACAGTATGATAAAGTATATGTTAGCCGTGGGCACTTGGTAACTAACTTAACGTTTATACCCCCTGAAAGTACACTTGGCAAGTGCGTATGTTTACGAAGTATTAAACACTCGTTAAATGCTAGCGCTACTAGCCCGAGTGGGGATGTCAAACCCTATGGATCCATATCTAAGATTCGCGTTCACGGTTCAAAAACCAACGATTAAACGTTACCGAGCTAAAGGGAATGTTTATGCCGTTGTATAACCCACACATATATAAGTTTAAGTACTCGTGCCTAGTATGTAAAACATAAAATCCGCATGTATTCTCAGTTCCCAAAATAAGTTAAAGTAAAAAGGGAATGCTATAACTCACAATGATAAAGTAGCGGTAAAGTATGACTCGGAAAGTAAGCAAGTAATGAAGGTTGTCCAAACGGGTTCTCAACCTAAGTCAAATAGTACTAAGTCAGTAAATCGTCCGAATAGGTTTAAAAGTATGTAAATAAGGTCTTAAGGGTCATCATCATTCATCATCAAACAAAAGGCGTAAAGTAAGTTTCGTTTATGAAAGTAGTTTAAAACAAAGGCTGAGTTCGGTCAGCCACCACGGCCTCTACCCTTACTGAAATAAGGTGAGACCAGTGGCCATGGCTCCGTATATGAGTCCTTTAAGTGTGGTAAAATTTACAGAAGCAAACTCGTCTTCGTTTGACCGTGGCGACGGTCTAAGTGCGAGTAGGTCAGACATTTCTGCACATCGTTAAAAGGACATAGTGACGATCGGAGGGCCATAAATCCTAAACCGTAACTCGGATTAAGATGAGTCCTATATGAAAAGTTATCTACTCGAACAGAGATATCTGAAAATCAACATTAAAACAACCCAGGTATTACTGATCAGACCCAGAAACAGAAAAACAGTAGGGTCAGTAGGTTCCGGTGGTTCTTGGTGCTCGATGCTTATCATAGTTCTCATCCTTGATGCATATAGCTTCAAGTGTACAACTCGTTGATGTGTTTGCATCATTTTCACCAAGGTTTGACCATCATAACCCAAGTGTAAGTCTAAGACATGAAGCACAACTCACTTAAGTGTTGCAAGTGTTTTGATGAACCAAAGTTACATCAAAGTCTTAGATTTAACACATTCATGAACTACAAAAGTAATATTAACCAAGTTTTGACTATTATGACACAAGTGTAGGTCTAAGACATGTAGCAAAACTCACTTAAGAGTTGTATGAAATTTGACGAACCAAAGTTACATCAAAGTCTTAGACCTAACACATACATGAACTTTAAAACTAATAATAAGTTACAAACTTGAAAGTAAACTTATGAAATCAAGATCTTGAGTTGTAGAACATAGTTCTTAGTTTGATCTTGAAGATCAAAGACTCAAAAGTCTAGATCTAACATAAGTGTACAAAGTTATAGTTAAAGAAAGCTTACTTACATGTTCTTGAACTTTTAAAGTTAACTTTTGTTCAAGATAAATGAGATCAAAGTTAACTAGTAACACTTGACCAATTTTAACCAACAAACATGAATTTAAAGTGCATAATATAAAGAAATAAACTAAGTAAACAAGTAGTTAGTTCAAGGTTGTTCATACTTTAAATATTCAAGCATAAGTCTTGATCTTTAGAAAGTAAACTTTAAAGTTTACTTCATGAACTTAAAGTATGATTTACAACCATGAACTTACAACTCTTGAAACAACATATGTAGAACATAAACTAGTAAGTTTAGTTCTTGTGTGTTCTTGAAATACAAGATAAAAGAAGAATGAAACTAGTAAGTTTGATTCTTGAAACTAGTAAGTAATTAACTAACAAATACATGTAACTAAACAACAACCAAGATCAAGTGATTAAAACAAACAATGATGATGATGAGAGAGTGGTGTTAGGCCATGGTTTTGGCCAAAGAAAAGGAAGAGGAAGAAGTTCATAATACTTACAAGAAAGGAGAGAATATGAGAGAAAAGTTGAGAGGATTTTTGCAAGTAAAGTGTGTGTTGTAAATGAGAGAGTAAACAAATGAGAAGTAATGAGAAAAAAAAAAGATTTGAATCCTCTTGTGCACCATTCTAGGCCACGGCTACAGCAGAAAAAAAAAAGAGGGAGGCAATTGTCTACTAGTTCTTCATGTGTTAAAGCTTAAAAGGTGGTTATTAGATAGCCATGCATGGGGATGATGTGTAACTAGATTCCTTAAGTATTGATAATGCTAAAAACGAACATATATTTCATAGCATTATTCCTCAAGAAAGACAAGCTTTTAGTTGCAATTGTTCTATTTACAAGTGATATTCGTTTAAATAATAAAAGGTGAAGACAAAAGACAGATTCGACGAATTGAAGACGCAAACGACCAAAAAGCTCAAAAGTACAAAAGACAATCAAAGAGATTCCAATTATTGATAAGAAACGTCTCGAAATTACAAGAGTACAAGATTCAAAACGCAAAGTACAAGATATTAAATTGTACGCAAGGACGCTCGAAAATCCGGAACCGGGACCAGAGTCAACTCTCAACGCTCGACGCAACGGACTAAAAATTACAAGTCAACTATGCACATAAATATAATATAATATTTAAATAATTCTTATAATTATTTATATATTATATAAATAATAAAAATCCGTCGGCAAGAAAGGCTCCAAACTTGTGTGAGCTGTAAAAGCAAACTCCGCGAGTTGCAGAGTTTGCAGTGCAAAAACTACGCGAGTCGCGGAGCCCCTAATTTTGAAACTACCTATAAAGCTCGCGCATTCTGATCATAAAAAATAAAAAAATATATATCCATCCTCTCTATATCTATACGTAAATATTTATATTTATATTTTAATTTTAATTTTAATTCTAATAATAAGGGTATGTTAGCGAATGTTGTAAGGGTGTAAGTCGAAATTCTGTCCGTGTAACGCTACGCTATTTTTAATCATTGTAAGTTATGTTCAACCTTTTTAATTTAATGTCTCGTAGCTAAGTTATTATTATGCTTATTTAATCCAAAGTAATCATGATGTTGGACTAATTACTAAAATTGAGTAATTGGGCTTTGTACCATAATTGGGGTTTGAACAAAAGAACGACACTTGTGAAAATTAGACTATGGGCTATTAATAGGCTTTATATTTGTTTAACTAAATGATAGTTTGTTAATGTTAATATAAAGATTTACAATTGGGCGTCTCTATAAATTACCATATACACTCGATCGGACACGATGGGCGGGGTATTTATATGTACGAATAATCGTTCATTTAACCGGACACGGGAATGGATTAATAGCCACTAGAATAATTAAAACAGGGGTGAAATTATGTACAAGGACACTTGGTATAATTGATAACAAAATATTAAAACCTTGGGTTACACTCAGTCGACATCCTGGTGTAATTATTAAACAAAGTATTAAAATCTTGTTACAGTTTAAGTCCCCAATTAGTTGGAATATTTAACTTCGGGTATAAGGATAATTTGACGAGGACACTCGCACTTTATATTTATGACTGATGGACTGTTATGGACAAAAACCAGACGGACATATTAAATAATCCAGGACAAAGGACAATTAACCCATGGGAATAAACTAAAATCAACACGTCAAACATCATGATTACGGAAGTTTAAATAAGCATAATTCTTTTATTTCATATTTAATTTCCTTTATTTTATATTTAATTGTACTTCTAATTATCGCATTTTTATTGTTATTGTATTTAATTGCACTTTTAATTATCGTACTTTTTAATTATCGCAAGTTTATTTTATCGCATTTTTATTAATCGCAATTTCATTATCGTTATTTACTTTACGCTTTAAATTAGGTCTTGTATTTATTATTTTACATTTGGTTTTAACTGCGACTAAAGTTTTAAAATCGAAAAACCGGTCATTAAACGGTAAAAACCCCCCTTTTTAATAATAATATTACTTATATATATATTTGTATTTTTACAAAAGTAAACTAATATAGCGTTAAGCTTTGTTTAAAGATTTTCCCTGTGGAACGAACCGGACTTACTAAAAACTACACTACTGTACGATTAGGTACACTGCCTATAAGTGTTGTAGCAAGGTTTAAGTATATCCATTCTCTAAATAAATAAATATCTTGTGTAAAATTGTATCGTATTTAATAGTATTTCCTGCTAAAATTAATAGCTATTTTATACCACTCTGCTCAAACATCAAGTATTTTTGGCGCCGCTTCCGGGGAACCGCTTAAAAGCCGGAAGCGCAACGCTAATATAAAAAAAAAATTATTTTTAGTTTACTTTTATAAAAATACGTTTTTGTAAAAAATTTACGTTTTTTTAATTATTCGAAAATATAAAAAGAAAAACAAAAATATAAGTATTTTTAAGATTTTGTTAAATATTTAAGTTTTATAAAGTTTCTTTATTTTTATAAAAGTTTTATTTAAGTATTTTGTTTTTATTTAAAACATAAAAAAAAAAACCGAAAAAAATAAAATATATATATAAATCTAGTTTTACGATTTTTATTTATAAAATTATAAAGTAGTTCTATTTTTATTTAAGTTTTTAAATATAAGTTTTTATTATATAAATATTTAGATTTTAAAACAAAAAAATAAAAAAACGCGTCAAGTTTTATACTGTACCAGAGTTGAATTTAGGAACCCCGCGACTCGCGGATTTTTCTGCTTCGGGCACCGCAACTCGCGGAGCTACTCTGACACCGACAGAACCCTAATTCAGCATTAATTACGGGTAATTATTAATTATTATTATTATTAACCCTAAATAATAATTATTATTATAATTACTTTTATTTTAAAGTTTCTTTTTATTTAATTTGTTTTATTTAGTTAAATTAGTTTAATTAAATTGTAAAATTAATAGTTTTAATAAATAAATAATATAAAAATAATATTTTTTTATAAAATTTGTACTTTTTACAACTTTTTGTATATTTTTATATTTTGTCCCTTTTTAATCGTTTTAGCGTAATATTTGTATTTTTAGCTCATATTTAGTTTTAAACTTAGTTTTTGCCATAGTTATTTTTACTTCTAGATTTTTAGGCTTTGCCGTAGAATTCCTTAAGTGCTTTTTCTTTAGACTAAGATTTAGGTGCTTTAGAATTTTGCGACGCCTTTTTAAGTTTTAGTTTCTTTTTAAGTTATTTCCATTTGGGATTTAGTTTTTCCTGTAAGCTTTAATATTTTTAGACGACTTTTTCCTATGTATCAATTATCATTCCAATTAGTAATCTCAATTTGCGATTATAATTTTAAGTTAGTTGTAATAATAAGGTTAGGTTAGTCAAGTGTTTTTAAGTTTTATAAGTTTCTTTTATTTTTCCGTCACCTTTTATTTTTCAACTATTTTTCTTTTTCGACCTTTTTCGACGAACTCTTTTTCTTTTTTATTTCTCGCTATTCTAGTTTTAGGACATAGATTTTTATTCTACTTCTTATCTAAATTTCTTAAAATTACGAAAATTTATTTTAAGTGGTTAAATTGATAGACATCAAAATTTTCTGGTTCGTAGTAATAGTTGGATTTGTACGTGGACCGGGTTATTGGAGCCAAACAGTCCTCAATTATATTGAGACCAAACGAATCCTGCCCCTCTGCTGCATCTTTTGGCTATTCGAAACGTGGGCAAAATCAGAAATGTCTATTAATTGGATAACTTATTATAATTTTTCTTTTCTTTTAAAAACTAATAGGATATTCAGTGAATGCACCGAGCAAGACGTTCACCACCTTTTGTACGTTCACCACCTGTAACTAGATCAAGACATTTAGCAAATATTACCGCCGTTGATTTTTCTTTAGAATCATCATCCAGTTGACCAAGTACTCCAGTTCAAATTTCCGATAATCCATTTTTTGAACCCGACCTCACAATTGAGAATCCGGAGAATATTCAGGAACGATTCGTAGATCCTGAACCATTAAATTTTCCTCCGGAACCACCAATCATTCAAACAGAGATTGTTGAGGAACGAACCATTAAATCAGAATCCTCTAGTGATTCCGATTCAACAAATTCAATTATGGAGAATCTGGAACCATTAAGTATGGAAGACCGAATGAGAGCTAAACGCACTGGCCAAGGTCACGCAATTACTCATCCAGACATTAATGCGCCAGATTATGAAATCAAAGGACAAATTCTACACATGGTGACTAATCAATGCCAATTTAGTGGTGCGCCGAAGGAAGATCCAAATGAACATCTACGTACCTTTAATAGGATCTGCACACTATTTAAAATCCGAGAAGTGGAGGATGAACAGATATATCTCATGTTATTTCCCTGAACTTTAAAGGGAGAAGCCAAAGATTGGTTGGAATCGTTACCTGAAGGGGCGATTGATACATGGGACGTTTTAGTTGAAAAATTTCTTAAACAATTCTTTTCGGCATCTAAAGCCGTAAGACTTCAAGGAGAAATTGTTACGTTCACACAGAAGCCAAATGAAACTCTATATGAGGCGTGGACAAGATTTGGAAAGTTATTGAGAGGATGTCCGCAACATGGTTTAGACACCTGTCAAATAGTACAAATATTCTACCAAGGATGCGACATCACTACAAGGAAAGACATAGATATAGCAGCTGGTGGTTCTATTATGAAGAAAACCAAAACTGATGCTTACAAAATTATTGATAACACTGCTTCCCACTCACATGAGTGGCACCAAGAAAAAGATATCGTTAGATCATCTAAAGCAGCTAGAGCCGATTCTAGCCATGACTTAGATTCCATTTCCGCAAAGATAGATGCTGTCGAGAGACGAATGGAAAAGATGACTAAAGATATTCACTCAATACGAATTAGTTGTGAGCAGTGTGGAGGACCACATTTGACAAAAGATTGTCTCAGTATTGAATTAACAATGGAACAAAGAGAGAATATTTCATACATAAACCAAAGACCTGGAAATAATTATCAGAATAATTATCAACCGCTAAGACCAATTTACAATCAAAACCAGAACTATAACCGAAATATTCCATACAACAACCAACAAAGTCCTAACAATCAACAAGTATCCAATAATAATTACAATCAGTAAAGACCTAATTTTCAAAACAAACCACCACAACAAACCGATGATAAAAAGCCGAATTTAGAAGATATGATGACGAAGCTAGTTGAAACTCAAACGCAGTTTTTCACATCTCAGAAACAAACTAATGAACAAAATGCTCAAGCATTTAGAAATCAACAAGCTTCTATTCAAAATCTGGAATAAGAAGTAAGTAACCTAGCAAGGTTAATAGGTGAAAGAAAATCGGGAAGTCTACCTAGTGATACAAATGCTAACCCCCAAAATGAAACAGCTAAAGCCATTACCACAAGAAGTGGTACAACACTTAAACCATCTGAAATACCTGTAACTTCTGATGAAGCTATTCCTACTCCACAAGAACCACAACCTAATCAAGATAAGGAAAAAGAACCGGTAGTTGAAAAGGTTAATGAAAATAACACAGTTAAGGCTAAACCTTATGTTAAACCATACCAACCACCACTTCCTTACCCGAGTAAAATGAAGAAAGAGAAACTTGAAGCCGAGCAATCCAAATTCTTGGATATGTTTAAACAGATAAATGTAAATCTTCCTTTCATTGATGTAATTTTAGAAATGCCTAGATATGCTAAATTCTTGAAAGATCTAATCTCAAATAGAAAGAAAATGGAAGAACTCTCGGCTGTTACCATGAATGCTAATTGTTCAGCAGTGCTGTTGAATAAGATACCAGAAAAATTATCTGATCCAGGAAGTTTCACAATTCCATGTTTTCTGGGTAGTCTTAGTTCAATAGAAGCATTGGCAGACTTAGGTGCTAGTATAAATCTAATGCCGTATTCACTATACGCTAAACTAGACCTTGGAGAATTGAAACCAACCAGAATAAGCATACAACTAGCCGATAGATCAATAAAATATCCTAGAGGGATAATGGAGAACATGCTAGTTAAAGTTGGTACTTTAGTATTTCCAGTAGATTTTGTTGTTCTGGACATGGAAGAAGATTCTCAAGTTCCTCTCATATTAGGAAGACCATTCTTAAACACGGCTAAAGCAATGATAGACGTGTTCGGTAAGAAATTGACCCTAAGTATAGAGGAGGAGAGTGTTACCTTTTCAGTTGATAGAGCAATGCAACAACCACAATCTGCAGATGATACATGTTATTATATTCAAACTATAGATGCACATGCAGAATTATTAGAAGAATTTCCAGAATTACAAGGAACAGGAGAATGTTCTTTAGGAGAAGGTAATGAACCAATTGATGAAGCTGAAATGTTAGCTACACTTATAGCTAATGGATATGAACTAACAACAGAAGAAATTCAAATGCTAAAAGAAGAAGACAGATATCGATACAAATCATCGATAGAAGAACCTCCGAAATTAGATTTAAAGCCACTTCCAAACCATTTGGAATACGCTTATTTACATGGTGAATCTGAATTACCTGTAATAATATCGTCTTCTCTTACAGAAAATGAGAAATCACAACTCATTTCTGTGTTGAAAGCTCATAAACCAGCCATTGCATGGAAGATTCATGATATTAAAGGAATAAGTCCTTCGTATTGCACACATAAAATCCTTATGGAAGAAGGTCATAAAACGTATGTGCAACGCCAACGAAGACTAAATCCTAATATGCAAGATGTAGTTAAAAAAGAAATTATTAAACTGCTAGATGCAGGTTTGATATATCCAATCTCTGATAGTCCATGGGTAAGCCCAGTTCAATGCGTACCTAAGAAGGGTGGCATGACTGTCATTACAAATGAGAAAAATGAGCTTATTCCTACTAGGACTGTAACAGGATGGCGTGTGTGTATTGATTATAGAAAATTAAATGACGCCACCAGAAAAGATCACTTTCCCTTACCTTTCATAGATCAAATATTGGAAAGATTAGCCGGAAATAGTTACTATTGTTTTCTAGATGGATTTTCCGGATATTTTCAAATTCCAATAGCACCCGAAGACCAAGAGAAAACCACATTCACGTGCCCTTATGGTACTTTTGCTTACAAACGCATGCCATTTGGACTTTGTAATGCCCCTGCAACCTTTCAAAGGTGTATGATGGCGATTTTTCATGACATGATAGAAGAATGCATGGAAGTTTTCATGGATGACTTTTCAGTCTTCGGTGATACATTTGAAACATGTCTAGTTAATCTGGAACGAATGCTCATTAGATGCGAACAATCAAATCTAGTTCTTAATTGGGAGAAATGCCATTTCATGGTTAAAGAAGGCATCGTTCTTGGACATAAAATTTCAAAAGAAGGAATTGAAGTGGATAGAGCTAAAGTAGATGTAATTGCTAAACTTTCACATCCCACCAATGTTAGAGGAGTTAGGAGTTTTCTAGGGCATGCCGGTTTTTACCGACGTTTCATAAAAGATTTTTCTAAAATTGCCACTCCTATGAATAAACTCCTAGAAAAGGATTCTCCATTCATCTTTTCAGATGAGTGTATCAAATTTTTTAATATTCTTAAAGAGAAACTCACTAATGCGCCGATCATGATAACACCGAATTGGAATCTACCATTTGAACTAATGTGCGATGCAAGTGATTTTGCAATGGGAGCCGTTTTAGGACAAAGGATTGAAAAACGATTTCAACCTATATATTATGCTAGTAAGACGTTACAAGGAGCACAAACAAACTATACAACTACTGAAAAAGAACTCCTTGCTATTGTCTTTGCTTTTGACAAATTTCGATCATATCTCGTTCTAGCAAAAACGGTGGTCTATACCGACCATTCTGCTCTTAGATACCTATTTTCAAAACAAGATGCTAAACAAGATTAATCCGTTGGATCTTACTCTTACAAGAGTTTGATATTGAAATCCGAGATAAAAGAGGAGCAGAAAATCTCGCCGCTGATCATCTTTCTCGTCTTGAAAATCCTGAGTTAGAAGTTCTAAATGAATCGGCCATACAAGACAACTTTCCTGATGAATATCTATTGAAGATAGATTATAAAGAAATTCCATGGTTTGCAGACTATGCAAACTACTTAGTTTGTAGATTCCTTGAAAAAGGATTATCGTACCAAAGACGAAAGAAATTCTTCAGTGATATAAAACACTATTTTTGGGAAGATCCACATCTGTTTAAAAGTTGTCCCGATGGAATAATACGCCGATGTGTATTTGGAGATGAAGCTAGTAAAATATTAAACCATTGTCACACAGGACCAACAGGAGGGCATTATGGGCCTCAACTAACAGCAAGAAAAGTTTATGATGCTGGATTCTATTGGCCTACAATTTACAAAGACGCACACCTTCTTTGCAAATCCTGTGATGCTTGTCAAAGGGCCGGAAAAATAAGTCAACGTGATGAAATGCCACAAAATGTCATACAAGTATGTGAAGTATTTGACATTTGGGGTATTGACTTTATGGGTCCATTTCCAAAATCTCATAATAATCTCTATATTCTCGTAGCCATTGATTATGTATCTAAATGGGTGGAAGCACAAGCTCTCCCAACTAACGATGCACGAGTTGTAGTCAACTTTTTAAAACATCTTTTTGCAAGGTTTGGAACACCGAAAGCTTTAATAAGTGATCGGGGTACTCATTTTTGTAATAATCAACTTGAGAAAGTTCTTAAAAGATATGGAGTAACTCATAAAATCTCCACCGCATATCATCCACAAACAAGTGGACAAGTTGAAAATACCAACCGAGCTTTAAAACGTATTCTAGAGAAAACCGTAGGATCAAATTCAAAGGAATGGTCCATTAAATTGGAGGATGCACTCTGGGCTTTTAGAACAGCCTACAAAACTCCAATTGGAACCACACCTTTTAGACTTATTTATGGAAAAGCATGTCATCTTCCAGTAGAAATTGAACACAAAGCATTTTGGACTTTGAAGACATGTAATCTTGATTTACATGAAGTCGGACGTCTACGATTAAGTCAACTAAACGAATTAGAAGAATTAAGACATGAAGCATATGAAAATTCATTAATCTATAAAGAAAGAACGAAGAAATGGCATGATAAAAGAATCAGAAGTTCAAAAGAATTTAAAGAAGGAGACAGAGTTCTTCTTTTCAATTCACGATTCAAGCTATTTCCTGGAAAATTGAAATCAAGATGGTCTGGACCATTCATAGTCAAAAGAGTTTTTCCATACGGAACGATAGAATTAATAAATTCAGATGGGATTAAATTTAAAGTTAATGGTCACAGAGTTAAACATTACATACATGGTCCGATGGAAGAAGACAATGAAGTTAATCACAATTTCGATACCACAGCTAACTAAGTATAGGGGGTTTATGTATTTCTGTTAGAGTTAGATTGTCTGTTTTCGTGTAGTTCTCGAAAATGGAATCCGAATGGTCTTTCCCTAGCAGACCCTAAAGAACTAGTCTTCTCCCCCCATTCTGAATTTTTATTTTTTTTTAGGTTTTTACAAAATGAAGACTGCCTGTGAACTAATCCATGGTCTAATGCTACACGCTTTGATCACTAAACGTAATAATGACACACTTCCGAGTGAAATAGTATCAGTAATCAGAGAAAGATTGGACGGAGTTAGAAAAGAATCCAGATGCGAAGATAATAAGTTACAATTTGGTAAAGGAAAATCAAAATCTGCAGCGAAAAGAAGAGCACGACACCTAGAAAGATGTCACAAATGCGGAAAATGGTCACATGGAGGTAAATGTTCAAATAATCAAACCTATTCAAATACCGAATTTGTTACTTTATGCAGAGACGGACCGTTCATATGTTTAGAAGAAAAGACACTGAATGCTCGAGGTTACGCCTATGTAGCCATGGAAAACCAATTAAACCGACTATCTTATGAATGGGATAGATCATATAACTAAGAAATCTATTTCACAGGTATGTTTGTACAGTTTTTATTTTTTTTTATTTTTAACCTTTTGATAATAAACGCTAATTTGTTTGCTATAAAGTATTAAATTGGTATTGAATAAAATTAGGTTTGGCGACCGAAATTATTGATATCATTCAAAAATTTATTACATCACTGCGAAATTTAACGTTTATTCTTAAGGTATAAATATCTTTAATCAATCAACCCAAAATATTTCAAAAATTCGTCATGAGTTAAATTAGGTCTTGGAACCGAAATTACTTTACCGAAAAGAGGAGCGCATATTTTTGATAATATTTGATTGATTAAAGTGGGATAAAAGCCAAAAAGATTTTTAATTTTATTTTTACCATGTTTTTAAAATTAATATATAAATCTTAAATTAATATTGTAAACTTTGTAAAAACAATATATTTAAAATTGTAAATATTTGAAAAATTAATATAAGTTTGGTATGAATTTATAATATAAATTTTTAAATTAAGTTTGGTGTGAATTTTTAATTTTTAAAAATATGAATTTTATTTTTATGCATTTTAAATTTTAAGTTTGGTGTGAATTTTTAATATTAATTTTGAATTTTATATTTAAGTTGTGTGAATTTAAAAACAAAAATTTACTTTATCTCATTAAGTTAAAAATATGATTTTTAAAATTCGTCGTAAGTTGAAGACTAGGTCTTTGAACCGAAATTGCTTTACCCGAGGGAGGGTCGAGAACTTTTATTATCATTATTTTTAATCTTATTGAATTAAAGTATGCCAAAAACATTAAAAAACCCAAAAATCTTAGCTTTTAAAACAATCGCTACAAAAAGACAAATTTTAAAATTTTGTCGAAGGACGGACTAGGACATCGATCCGAAACGACCTCGTCCTAAATAACAAGGGAAACAAAATTTTAAAATTAATTACTTAATTGTTTTAATTAGTATAAGATGTTTAAAAAAAAATAATAATAATACAAACTCCGCGAGTCGCGGAGTTTGAAAGGGAAATCCACCGCGACTCGCGGAGGATGCAAAATCCAGAAAAAAATATATACTTATCGAACTGATCAGTCCCAACCCACAACACAGAAAAAAACTGCGAAAATAAAGCCGCAAAAACTCGAAAAAACACCCCCAAAATCACAATTTTTAACCGTTAATCATCAAATCTTTTACTAAAATCATGTTGAGAAGGATGCTATCAAGGAATTACTCAAGAAAAATGGTAAATTTCTACACCTAAACACCATTTAATCCGAAAATTAGTGTTCTTGAGCAATTTTTTCCCCAATTTGATTTTGATGCTTTTTAGTGTAACTATGCTTAAATTGCTTATGTATTATGCTTGTATAACCTAGATTGATGCTATTTAACATGATTAGAAGCCTTAAACTTCAAATTTTGAGTAATCTAGGGTTTGTGTTCTTGAGCAAATTTGGGGCTTTTTGATATAAACAGGTTATGGCCGATTTTTGTCATGAATTGTTGCTAAATTAAGTAGTGTAACATGTTTAGGTAGTTAAATGATCCAAACTTTGAGCCTAAACATGATTTTGAGAATTAAAGTGGACTTTTCAAGTCTAAAAATTCATGAACTTGATTTTTGAGAGATAATGCCACTTGAAACTTGTTTAATTGCTAGTAATGATTATTTTGACATGTTATTTGAGTTGAATGCTTATGAACTTGGCGAACATTTTCGTATATGCTTATTTGAAAAAGTGTAGATTTGATGAAAATATGAAAATGAGCTTAAGTTTGATATAAATTGATCATGTCATTGTAATTATTTTGATTGATGATTTTGCTGACACTAATGCATATTTGGATGCACAAAAATTGTGTTTGATGTGTTTTGCAGACTGAAAGGGGTGAATCTTCATCCCAAGCTCGCAATGCTCCTGCTGAGAATGCGGAACAACAGGAGGTGGATAACTACTACAAGCAAGATATACCTCATCCAGTCATGACATTTTCTGATATGCACTTGGAAGATTTGCACCCGAACCTGAGATTTGACAGACTTTGGATAGATTATCCAAAATACCACAGGGGTTTGCATACTCTTCATTCTAAAGTTGTTGAGGTACCTAGGGTCATAGAATGGGGACCATTAGAAGCTGTAGAATTGGCCGGGCCAATTAGGGAATTACTTGCACAGAGGTATGGTAATTCTACTTTTAACGACTGGGTACGTTTATTCACCATGCGTAGACCTGTATATAAAGTATGGTGTGAAGAATTGTTGTGTAGTATAGAATTAAATGATCGGGTAGCTAGTTTAACCGATCGATCTTTGATTGGATTTTTGTTAGGAGGTTCGATGCGCCACATGTCTTTACTAGACATGGCTCAGGCTTTACGTATATATACGCCTGAGGAGTTAGCATCTGCCGATTGTAGAGGGTTGATAATAAATGGTAGAAAGATAGATGAAAATTTTGATACACACGGTGTATGGAGTCAAATGACAAGCCATCACCGATTCAAAGGGGGAAATTACTCTTATTTGGATATAGATAGAGCTGAATTAAGAGTAATTCATAGGTTTTTAGCTAATTCGATTACACAAAGAGGTAAGAACAAGGAAAAGGTAAATGAACAGGATTTGTTTTACCATATGTGTATTCGAGACCCACAAAGCGCTGTAAGTATACCTTATTGTGTGGGTTATTATTTATCAGCTATGGTTAGGGGGATGAGACCGCATAGCATAATAGGAGGTGGTATTTTTATTACTTTGATTGCTGAATATCTCGGTGTGGATATAAGTCGGGGGGGATTATTAGTCGAAGAACCAGAACCCCGCGATACTATAGGTTTAAATGTATACCATGGTGCGAAAGTTTTGAAGAGGCGAAATAACGCCGCAGTACAATACCATGGTAGACATCCACAGGTTGAGAGAAACCAATAGCAAGGTAATGTAGGAGGGGAAATGAAATGCAAGAAATGCAAAGGTTTATAGCTTCACAGGAGTACGAAAATGCTAGACAGAGAGCATTTGAAGATTGGCAAGTTCATCAAAACCAAATCATAGCTCATTGCCAACATATAGGTAGAAACTATATTCCTACTCCAAAACCCATATTCCCTCCCTGGTCTATAGAGATGCAACCACCGTATCATACATATAACCCAGCCGAAGCATTCTATAGCATCTATGGTTATGCATGGAACCCCTATTGGTATCAGTATCATCCCTAGTCTACTTAGTTTTATTTATTTTGTAATTTGTAATGTTGATACGTTTAATACTTATGTTAATATTGCAATAGTTTTTATAATTTTCTAACTTTTATTCTTAGATTTTAATAATTTTTGAATGTGGGGTAATATACCAAACTTCAAAAATATGTATATATGTTTGCAGTTTATCTTATGTACACAACAGGGTAAAACAACGCATTTTCAAAGACTGGCATTAAGTTCAGCAAAAGCAACTAATTTTAACGACAAGATGCAAAATATATGTGAAATAACAACAAGACAGAATGAACAAATGATGTGCACCATTTATCATTCAGCAAACAAACGCCAATATATTTGGAAACTTTGGTAAAAATTTAATCATTTTCACACAAATCACCCTCAATAATTTAAATTGTTACTAATTTCTTGCAAATGAGGGCATTGCAAGATCTTAAGTGTGGGAAGGGGTTAAATTCTTTCGGATTTTATAATTTTTATCTTAAACACTTGGTTACCATTAAAAATACTAGTAAAGCAGTAGTTGTATTAGAATCTAGTGCTCTCTGATAATAAAGAACAACCCTAGTCTTATATACTGCAAACACCGGTGAAGGGTTATTCCGAAAAACTTATCTAGGGTAAAAGCTAGATTGAATTTTCAAAAGATCAAATATTTTCATAAAGATCCAATTTCCTTAAGGATCTAAATTTTCATAGTCATGTGGGACTGTAAACCGCCTTTCAAATGTACACTTTGCTTTGGAAAGCGAAAGTAAATCGGCTATTTGATTGCAAGTGTCATTGACCTAAACCCGAGGCAACTGTGGATGACACACCCACCTTTAACCATGGTTCTATCGTCACTATCATTGTTTATACCGCTGTATCAAAATCACTGATGTATAAAGTGTGAGAATAAAAAAATGATTCGAGTGAAGTGTGATTTTATTTCAAGTTATGTATTGCTTGAGGACAAGCAACGTTCAAGTGTGGGGATATTTGATAGTGCTCCAAATGAACATATATTTAGTAGCAATATCCTCCCAATATGTAAATTATTTAGTTGTAATTGTCCTATTTTAAGTTGTAATCGTTTATATTAAATAAGTGCGAAGACAAAAGGCGAAAACGAAGATTTGAAGACGCAAACGTCCAAAAAGCTCAAATGTACAAGATACAATCCAAGTGGTTCAATTTATTGATGAGAAACGTCTAAAAATGACAAAAGTACAAGTTGCGGAACGCAAAGTACAAGATATTAAATTATACGAAAAGGCGTTCGAAAATCCGGAACCGGGACATGAGTCAACTATCAACGCCCGACGCAACGGACCAAAAATTACAAGTCAGTTATGCACAAGAATATAATATAATATATAAATAATTATATTAATTATTTATATTTTATATTTATATATATAAAACGTCGGTAAAGAAGATCCAAAAGGGTGTGAGCTGTATTCCATTTCCCCGCAACTCGCGGAGTTCTCAGGCACAAAGTGCCGCGACTCCTGGAGCACAGAAATTTCAGAATGCCTATAAAAGGTCTCGAATCCTGCTGAGTAAAATAACATAATAATAATAATACTCCGTAGTATAATATATATATATATATATATATATATATATATATATATATATATATATATATATATATATATATATATATATATATATATATAATATAGATTAGTGTTATATTAGATTATTTTGGGTTATGTAAAAGTTATTTTTACAGGTTTTAAAGTCAGAGCTCTGTTCGTGTACCACTACGCGATAAATAATCAATGTAAGCTATGTTCTCCTTTTTAAATTAATGTCTCGTGCTTAAGTTATTATTATGCTTATTTGAGCCGAAGTAATCATGATGTTGTGCTAAAAATTAAAGACGGGGTAATTGGGCTTTGTACCATAATTGGGGTTTTGATAAAAGAACGACACTTGTGGAAATTAGACTATGGGCTATTAATAGGCTTTATATTTGTTTAACTAAATGATAGTTTGTTAATGTTAATATAAAGATTTACAATTGGGCGTCGCTATAAATTACCATATACACTCGATCGGACACGATGGGCGGGGTATTTATATGTACGAATAATCGTTCATTTAACCGGACACGGGAATGGATTAATAGCCACTAGAATAATTAAAACATGGGTGAAATTATGTACAAGGACACTTGGTATAATTGATAACAAAATATTAAAACCTTCGGTTACACTCAGTCGACATCCTGGTGTAATTATTAAACAAAGTATTAAAATCTTGTTACAGTTTAAGTCCCCAATTAGTTGGAATATTTAACTTCGGGTATAAGGATAATTTGACGAGGACACTCGCACTTTATATTTATGACTGATGGACTGTTATGGACAAAAACCAGACGGACATATTAAATAATCCAGGACAAAGGACAATTAACCCATGGGAATAAACTAAAATCAACACGTCAAACATCATGATTACGGAAGTTTAAATAAGCATAATTCTTTTATTTCATATTTAATTTCCTTTATTTTATATTTAATTGCACTTCTAATTATCGCATTTTTATTGTTATTGTATTTAATTGCACTTTTAATTATCGTACTTTTTAATTATCGCAAGTTTATTTTATCGCATTTTTATTAATCGCAATTTCATTATCGTTATTTACTTTACGCTTTAAATTAAGTCTTGTATTTATTATTTTACATTTGGTTTTAACTGCGACTAAAGTTTTAAAATTGACAAACCGGTCATTAAACAGTAAAAACCCCCCTTTATAATAATAATATTACTTATATATATATTTGTATTTTTACAAAAGTAAACTAATATAGCGTTAAGCTTTGTTTAAAGATTTTCCCTGTGGAACGAACCGGACTTACTAAAAACTACACTACTGTACGATTTGGTACACTGCCTATAAGTGTTGTAGCAAGGTTTAAGTATATCCATTCTCTAAATAAATAAATATCTTGTGTAAAATTGTATCGTATTTAATAGTATTTCCTGCTAAAATTAATAGCTATTTTATACCACTCTGCTCAAATTAAGTGTGGGAAGGGGTTAAATTCTTTCGGATTTTATAATTTTTATCTTAAACACTTGGTTACCATTAAAAATACTAGTAAAACAGTAGTTGTATTAGAATCTAGTGCTCTCTGATAATAAAGAACATCCCTAGTCTTATATACTGACTACCCAATTCTAGTAAAATTTTTCAAAATTTTCAATTAAATGAACTCAAAATCATGTTTATACATATTTATGAACGATAAAACTAGGTTTTAACACCGAAATTATTGTAACCTCGGAAAGGACATAAATTGAGAAACAAACCAAAATGTTAAAATTCATTTAAAATGGAATAGAGGACAATAAAAAGGAAAATAAAAGCCAAGTGTGGGAAAATTCTCCAAGTTATTCAAAACATATATCACATATTTTTGTACAAATAACTGAAAATACTTTTGCTTTGGACTAAACTAAAAAGTTTTACCTGATTTACTGTAAGAAAGATGGATCTACACGATGAATCAATTCCATCATTAAAAGGAAGTAAAGTCTTCCGAAAAAGACACGCGCTTCTTGATTTAGGTCAAGAAGTTGTCGTCCAGACCAGCTGTAGGTTGACGAAAAATCTAGAAAAGTCATCACTAAAATCAGTAGAAAATCCACGAACCTCAGCATTAAACAGGGTCGCCAAGTGGTCAGATTTATCCTAACCATGAGAAGGATTTATATCGTACAATGGGGGGGGCACCATGCAAATTAGCTTGATAAGACTAATGAATCAGATCCCCAGAAAGGATAATCTCCTTAAAAGATCAAAAATTAGCTTTTAAGCCTGATATTACTCAATCCTTGAGATTGACCTTAAAGATTGAGAATTACAAACTCATGGAATTCAATGATATCTAAACTCGAGCTTGAACGAGAAAATATTTTGATCAAAATTACAAACCGATTTGTTTTCTGAAAACCCTATTTTCAAAGCGTTCATTACCATTGAACGTAAAATCCTAGGAATTCACCTGGAATTCATTAGGTCACCTGAACCAAATTGGGTGTCAACCGTAAGAACGGTAGTTGCATAGCATGGTCAAAGACAGGACCTTGTGCCAGACCGAAAAATTATAAGGATGAGCTTTACTATTGCTCCTACCAAGGATAGTAATTGCGTCTGACATGTTATAGACCATAATTAAAAGCATGTCAGGGCACATTGCCTTAACAGTTGCTTGTTCAACGCTTTCCTTTACAACCGGACGGTAGTTTACCGAAAGGTAATATACGGGACAAATAAACTGGACGTGTTGCTTTCCAAATACAAGGTTAGCAAATGGGTGACACAAAACCATAAGTGTTGAGCTAAAATTTTCAAATCTGAAACCCACCAAACCCACAAAAATATTTTGCAAACACCGGTGAAGGGTTATTCCGGAAAACTTATCTAGGGTAAAAACTAGATTTAATTTTCAAAAGATCAAATGTTTTCATAAAGATCCAATTTCCTTAATGGATCTAAATTTTTATAGTCATGTGGGACTGTAAACCATATCGTTACTACCATTGTTTATACCGCCGTATAGAAATCACTGATGTACAAAGTGTGAAGAATAAAGAAGTGATTCTAGTATTTCAAGACGATATTGCTTGAGGACAAGCAACGCTTAAGTGTGGTAATATTTGATAATGCTAAAAACGAACATATATTTCATAGCATTATTCCTCAAGAAAGACAAGCTTTTAGTTGCAATTGTTCTATTTACAAGTGATATTCTTTTAAATAATAAAAGGTGAAGACAAAAGACAGATTCGACGAATTGAAGACGCAAACGACCAAAAAGCTCAAAAGTACAAAAGACAATCAAAGAGGTTCCAATTATTGATAAGAAACGTCTCGAAATTACAAGAGTACAAAATTCAAAACGCAAAGTACAAGATATTAAATTGTACGCAAGGACGTTCGAAAATTCGGAACTGGGACTAGAGTCAACTCTCAACGCTCGACGCAACGGACTAAAAATTACAAGTCAACTATGCACATAAATATAATATAATATTTAAATAATTCTTATAATTATTTATATATTATATAAATAATAAAAATCCGTCGGCAAGAAAGGCTCCAAACTTGTGTGAGCTGTAAAAGCAAACTCCGCGAGTTGCGGAGTTTGCAGTGCAAAAACTACGCGAGTCGCGGAGCCCCTAATTTTGAAACTGCCTATAAAGCTCGCGCATTCTGATCGTAAAAAATAAAAAAATATATATCCATCCTCTCTATATCTATACGTAAATATTTATATTTATATTTTAATTTTAATTTTAATTTTAATTTTAATTCTAATAATAAGGGTATGTTAGCGAATGTTGTAAGGGTGTAAGTCGAAATTCTGTCCGTGTAACGCTACGCTATTTTTAATCATTGTAAGTTATGTTCAACCTTTTTAATTTAATGTCTTGTAGCTAAGTTATTATTATGCTTATTTAATCCGAAGTAATCATGATGTTGGGCTAATTACTAAAATTGGGTAATTGGGCTTTGTACCATAATTGGGGTTTGAACAAAAGAACGACACTTGTGGAAATTAGACTATGGGCTATTAATAGGCTTTATATTTGTTTAACTAAATGATAGTTTGTTAATGTTAATATAAAGATTTACAATTGGACATCTCTATAAATTACCATATACACTCGATCGGACACGATGGGCGGGGTAAATATATGTACGAATAATTGTTCATTTAACCGGACACGGGAATGGATTAATAGCCACTAGAATAATTAAAACAGGGGTGAAATTATGTACAAGGACACTTGGTATAATTGATAACAAAATATTAAAACCTTGGGTTACACTCAGTCGACATCCTGGTGTAATTATTAAACAAAGTATTAAAATCTTGTTACAGTTTAAGTCCCCAATTAGTTGGAATATTTAACTTCGGGTATAAGGATAATTTGATGAGGACACTCGCACTTTATATTTATGACTGATGGACTGTTATGGACAAAAACCAGACGGACATATTAAATAATCCAGGACAAAGGACAATTAACCCATGGGAATAAACTAAAATCAACACGTCAAACATCATGATTACGGAAGTTTAAATAAGCATAATTCTTTTATTTCATATTTAATTTCCTTTATTTTATATTTAATTGCACTTCTAATTATCGCATTTTTATTGTTATTGTATTTAATTGCACTTTTAATTATCGTACTTTTTAATTATCGCAAGTTTATTTTATCGCATTTTTATTAATCGCAATTTCATTATCGTTATTTACTTTACGCTTTAAATTAAGTCTTGTATTTATTATTTTACATTTGATTTTAACTGCGACTAAAGTTTTAAAATCGACAAACCGGTCATTAAACGGTAAAAACCCCCCTTTATAATAATAATATTACTTATATATATATTTGTATTTTTACAAAAGTAAACTAATATAGCGTTAAGCTTTGTTTAAAGATTTTCCCTGTGGAACGAACCGGACTTACTAAAAACTACACTACTGTACGATTAGGTACACTGCCTATAAGTGTTGTAGCAAGGTTTAAGTATATCCATTCTCTAAATAAATAAATATCTTGTGTAAAATTGTATCGTATTTAATAGTATTTCCTGCTAAAATTAATAGCTATTTTATACCACTCTGCTCAAACATCAAGTATCAAACCAACTAGTTAATCCATAAAGATGATACTTGCATGAGTGTTGGGCTAGTTAAGTTCATTAAGAAGTAGGTTGGGCTTATAAGTCCTCATTCAAGAGTCCATTAACATTAATCAAGCCCAAGTTTCATGTAAGTAACAAATAAATCCAATTTAAGCCCAAGTAACTAACTAATAGTCTTAGTTAATTAAAATGATTAATAAAACAAATCATGAATGTAAATAATATCTGAAAATATTATTCGTGTAAGTCTCGGGTGTCACAAAGACATTTTGGGCAATTAAAGTCTAGTACGGGCAATCATGGCAACATGTAAATGTAATAACATATATTCGTTTAATCACACGCATTAATAATAACAATTATTAATAAAATAACGTTGGAAAATCCAGGGTCGTTACATTACCCACCTGTTAAAGAAAATTTTGTCCCGAAATTTTAAGCTGAGGTAGATGGAGGAGTCGGGAAAAGGTGAGGATACTTCCGCATCATTTGATCCTCTCGCTCCCAGGTAAACTCAGGTCCTCGTTTGGCATTCCATCATACTCGGACGATCGGAATCTTGTTGCATTTCAAAGTTTTGATCTCACGATCCATAATCTCAACTGGTTCTTGCACAAAGTGGAGTTTGTCGTCAATCGTAAGTTCCTCAAGTGGTATGATAAGTTCAGGTGCAGCAAGACACTTCTTCAAGTTTGACACGTGGAAGGTAGGATGAACTGAGCTCAATTGTGCTGGTAGATCCAAACGGTAAGCAACGGGTCCAACACGTTCCAAGATTTCAAAAGGACCAATGTATCGTGGGTTCAACTTTTCACGTTTTCCAAAATGGATCACACCTTTCCAAGATGCAACCTTTAACATTACACGGTCGCCCACGTTGAATTCAAAGTCTTTACGTTTAAGATCAGCATAACTCTTCTGACGATCGCGGGCAGTCTTAAGTCTAGCTTGAATCTGAGCAATCTTCTCCGTTGTTTCATGGACTACCTCGGGTCCGGTGATTTGCTTTTCACCTACTTCGGCCCAACAAATAGGAGATCGGCACTTACGGCCATACAATGCTTCGAAAGGTGCGGCATTAATGCTCGAGTGATAACTGTTATTGTACGAGAATTCGGCTAACGGCAAATGCCTTTCCCAGGCTTTTCCGAAATCAATGACACATGCACGCAGCATGTCCTCTAAGGTCTGAATCGTTCGTTCACTTTGACCATCAGTCTGAGGGTGATAAGCAGTACTCATGTCAAGACGAGTTCCCATGGCTTCTTGCAAGGAACGCCAAAATCTAGAAGCAAAACGGGGGTCGCGATCGGAGATGATCGATAAAGGTACACCATGACGAGATACAACCTCCTTGATGTATAGATGAGCAAGTCTTTCCATTGTATCAGTTTCCTTCATCGCTAGGAAGTGTGCAGATTTGGTGAGGCGGTCAACAATAACCCAAATAGTATCGTATCCGCCCACCGTCTTTGGTAGCTTGGTGATGAAATCCATCGTTATCCTTTCCCACTTCCATTTTGGGATTTTCAGTTGTTGAAGTAAACCAGAAGGTCTCTGATGCTCGGCTTTAACCTTCGAGCAAGTCAAACACTTACCAACATAAGTCGCAACGTCCTTCTTAGGATTCGGCCACCAATACTGTTCTTTAAGATCGTGGTACATCTTGCCCGCTCCGGGGTGAATCGAATATCTCGATTTGTAGGCTTCGTCAAGTATAAGGTTCCGTAGATCTCCATAAAGAGGTACCCAAATTCTTCCGGCATAACATCGGAGTCCAGACTCCCTAACCTCGAATCGAGAAACAAGTATGTTCAAATGTTCATGAGATATATTCCCCTCCTTGAGAGCCTCATCTTGGGCTACTCTGATCTGGCTGTTGAGGTTCGAATGAATGGTGATGTTCAGAGCCCTAACACGAAGAGGTGCCGTCCTCTCCTTTCAGCTTAAAGCATCAGCTACAACATTGGCCTTGCCAGGGTGATAACGGAGTTCACAATCATAGTCGTTGAGCATCTCGGTCCATCGATGCTGTCTCATATTCAGTTGCTTCTGATCGAAGATGTGTTGGAGGCTTTTGTGGTCGGTGAAAATTGTACTCTTAGTTCCATACAAATAGTGTCTCCACAATTTGAGCGCAAAGACAACGGCTCCAAGTTCAAGATCGTGAGTAGTGTAGTGCCGCTCGTGAATCTTCAGTTGATGGGAGGCGTAAGCGATGACCTTTGATCGTTGCATCAGTACACAACCAAAACCACTTTTTGATGCATCACAATAAACAACAAAGTCGTCACTGCCCTCAGGAAGTGATAGGATAGGTGCGGTGGTTAACTTCTTCTTCAAAGTTTGAAATGCTGATTCGTGTGCGGGTTCCCAAATGAAATTCTTACCCTTGTAAGTCAGTGCGGTCAAAGGACGTGCAATCAGAGAAAATCCTTTAATAAACCTTCGGTTGTAACCGGCGAGACCTAGGAATTGGCGAATGTGAGTTGGAGTAGTGGGGGTCTCCCACTTGCTGATGGCTTCAATCTTGGTGGGATCAACTTTGATACCCTGGTCGCTCACAACATGACCCAGAAATTGAACTTCCTTAAACCAAAATTCACACTTGGAGAATTTGGCGTAAAGTTGCTCTTGGCGTAAAGTTGCTCTTGTGGTTATCCCATTTGCGCTTCTCACTAGTACCCGCTTCAGTCTTAGTTTTCTCCGGTTCATCGATGGTTATTTGATTCATTAAAGTATGCGCCATACGCATCGCTTCGGGAACATTTGGTGGTTTGGATGAGGTGACGTTTCCCTTGATGGACTTAGGGAGTCCCCAAAAGTATCTCTCCATACGCTTGAATTCTGGGGTGACCATTGTCGGACACATCAGGGCTAGTTCCAAAAATCTCCTGTTGTAACCATCAAGGTCGTTCCCAACGGCCTTTAACTGCATGAATTCCATTTCCATCTTTTGGATTTAGGTTCTCGGACAATACTCCTCAATCATGGCACATTTAAATTCTTCCCATGGCGTAGCATATGCCTCATCAATGCCTTGTGCCTGTGCCATTGTGTTCCACCACGTGAGCGCGCCGTCAGATAGCGTGCAAGAAGAAAATTTGGTTTTGTTATCCTCCGAACAGTTGCTAACTCAGAATACTGATTCAAGTTTCTCGAACCATCTAGTGAGACCAACCGGTCCCTCAGTCTGCTGAAGTTATGTGGTTTACAGCTCTGGAATTCCTTGTAAGTACACCCATTTCGAACGGGTTGAATAACTGGTGGTGGTGGCGGTGGCGGTGGAGCTTGGGGTTGCATTTCCGCAATGGCTGCGGCTACACGTTCTTGGATCATCTCTTCAATTTGAGTAGCAGTAGGTGTGGATCGACCGTTAGCCATGGTGTTCTAAACAAAATTTTTGACTCAAGTCAAAATCCAGCATTCAAATAGTAATAATACAGTATATAGTAACCAACATGGAATCAAAACATCACATGTTATTTAAATAACGCATCTAGGTACAAATACCACAGAATCATCGTACAGTAATGTAAATAGAACATCGTGCAAGAATTAAATAATGCAAAGTTCTATTAATAATAATAAGTTTCATACATCTGAATAAGTCCGTACAATACATAAGTGAAACATAAACTACAACTAGATTACATAATGAAATCTAAATACAAAAGCCCTACGGTGAAGGTGGGTGAAGGATGTCCATAACATGGGCCATCTGGTCCTCTAGCTCAGCAACTCGAGCTCGGAGGGTCTCCACCTCCCTTGTCAATTTCTCGACAGTGGGAGATGGTGGGGCAGGCGGTGCTGGCGGTGCAGGTGGTGCCGGTGGAGCAGGTGGTGCCGGTGGTGCAGACATTACATAATGGGGTGCAGATGTTCCGGCTCCAGAAATAGTCAGTACGTAACGGGGTGCCTTACGCACTTATGGGTCGGCAGGGTACTGCACAAGCCGCTTACGAGCAGTAACCCTACGACGTCAACCAAACGCGTCAGTGAAGGCTCGTCCTCCGTTGATCCCCAGAATGATGGTACCGTCGAAGCGATACCGCTTCTTCGGCGGGGTGGAGGGTGGCTGAATAGGTACATCAGCAGGGTCCTCATCATCACTGGAGTCGTCTGAGGAGGTGTCGTCGGATGAAGCATCAGTGGATGACGGGTCGTCCGAGTCATGTGGTGGCTGTACGGGTGGCTGAACTGGTCGTCCTTGAGTGGCCATCATCTATTGGTAACGAGCAGGTCCGATCAGAATGAGACGTCCATCAGGGGCGCGTCGGCACCAATGGCGATACCGGTTACGGAATGGACCTTCCCCGAACTCCGCGGGAATCACAATCTCACCGGAGCGGGGTTGTGATCCTGAGGGTCCAGGGGCAGATGGAGTTGGAATCTCCGAAGGGTCATGGGCTCCGCTAGAAGTAACCACTGGGGCAGGCGCCTGGCTGCTAGTCTCGGAAGATGAAGCGCCGGAATCACTCGTGGGTAGCGGGATCGGTGTGTCAGAAGCAGCAGCAGGTGGGGTGGCTGACGAGTCTGAACTGCCCAAAACGATAGCAGGTGGAGTATCCGACATCTGAACAAGGAAAAATAAATTTTTCCATCTCAGTAAGTCATAAAGCAAGCATGTATTAGGCCAACAGTTTAAATCATGTATAAAAATAAGTAGCATGGCAATAATAACGAATCGTACGGAAGTAGCATGCAATCGAAAGCAAGTAATATCATACAGTAGTGAAAACATGTAGTAGCATACGGCATATAGCAGTAAAAGTAAGCAGCAGCATGCAGTAAGTTCAGCGGAAACAAGTAAACTAGCAAGTTGTAGATTAGTCCTATTAGTGAATCCTACTCGGGTCGGTCTTAGACTCACTAATGCAACTTAATTCCCTACAACCAATGCTCTGATACCAAATGTGATGCCCCGTACAAAACCATCATGTACGAATCATCAACAATAGGATCATTACAAGGTTAAGTACTATATGCTGTAATAAAAGAAGTTGCATTCACGATAAAAACGATGACGTCATAACCGACGTCAATTATTTTACACCAACAGTATGCTTCTACGAATAGCAAGCATGAATAAATGTATGTGACCCTTAGGTCGTTACAAAACATAGTTTCAATTGTATTAAAGTTGGAATGCAAGATAAACAGTTCATGCGGTGATAACACTAGAGCAGCGGGTGTCTACGGCAAGACTAGCACGACAGCGGAAGCAAATAACCTTAAGCACCTGAGAAAAACATGCTTAAAAACGTCAACACAAAGGTTGGTGAGCTATAGTTTAAGTATAACAGTATGTAAGGTAGGCCACGAGATTTCAGTGCTACAAAGAGCGTTTCAAAATAGTATGATAAAGTATATGTTAACCGTGGGCACTTGGTAACTAACTTAACTTTTATACCCCCTGAAAGTACACTTGGAAAGTGCGTATGTTTACGAAGTATTAAACACTCATTAAATGCTAGCGCTACTAGCCCGAGTGGGGATGTCAACCCTATGGATCCATATCTAAGATTCGCGTTCACGGTTCAAAAACCAATGATTAAACGTTACCGAGCTAAAGGGAATGTTTATGCCATTGTATAACCCACACATATATAAGTTTAAGTACTCGTGCCTAGTATGTAAAACATAAAATCCGCATGTATTCTCTGTTCCCAAAATAATTTAAAGTAAAAAGGGAATGCTATAACTCACAATGATAAAGTAGCGGTAAAGTATGACTCGGAAAGTAAGCAAGTAATGAAGATTGTCCAAACGGGTCCTCAACCTAAGTCAAATAGTACTAAGTTAGTAAATCGTCTGAATAGGTTTAAAAGTATGTAAATAAGGTCTTATGGGTCATCATCATTCATCATCAAACAAAAGGCGTAAAGTAAGTTTCGTTTATGAAAGTAGTTTAAAACAAAGGCTGAGTTCGGTCAGTCACCACGGCCTCTACCCTTACTGAAATAAGGTGAGACCAGTGGCCATGGCTCCGTATATGAGTCCTTTAAGTGTGGTAAAATTTACAGAAGCAAACTCGTCTTCATTTGACCGTGGAGACGGTCTAAGTGCGAGTAGGTCAGAAATTTCTGCACATCGTTAAAAGGACATAGTGACGATCGGAGGGCCATAAATCCTAAACCGTAACTCGAATTAAGACGAGTCATATATGAAAAGTTATCTACTCGAACAGAGATATCTTAAAATCAACATTAAAACAGCCCAGGTCTTACTGATCAGACCCAGAAACAGCAAAACTGTAGGGTCAGTAGGTTCCGGTAGTTCTTGGTGCTCGATGCTTATCATGGTTCTCATCCTTGATGCATATAGCTTCAAGTGTACAACTCGTTGATATGTTTGCATCATTTTCAACAAGGTTTGACCATCATAACCCAAGTGTAAGTGTAAGACATGAAGCACAACTCACTTAAGTGTTGCAAGTGTTTTGATGAACCAAAGTTACATCAAAGTCTTAGATTTAACACATTCATGAACTATAAAAGTAATATTAACCAAGTTTTGACTATTATGACATAAGTGTAGGTCTAAGACATGTAGCACAACTCACTTAAGAGTTGTATGAAGTTTGATGAACCAAAGTTACATCAAAGTCTTAGACCTAACACATACATGAACTTTAAAACTAATAATAAGTTACAAACTTGAAAGTAAACTTATGAAATCAAGATCCTGAGTTGTAGAACATAGTCTTTAGTTTGATCTTAAAGATCAAAGACTCAAAAGTCTAGATCTAACATAAGTGTACAAAGTTATAGTTAAAGAAAGCTTACTTACATGTTCTTGAACTTTTAAAGTTAACTTTTGTTCAAGATAAATGAGATCAAAGTTAACTAGTAACACTTGACCAATTTTAACCAACAAACATGAATTTAAAGTGCATAATATAAAGAAATAAACTAAGTAAACAAGTAGTTAGTTCAAGGTTGTTCATACTTTAAAGATTCAAGCCTAAGTATTGATCTTTAGAAAGTAAACTTTAAAGTTTACTTCATGAACTTCAAGTATGATTTACAACCATGAACTTACAACTCTTGAAACAACATATGTAGAACATAAACTAGTAAGTTTAGTTCTTGTGTGTTCTTGAAATACAAGATAAAAGAAGAATGAAACTAGTAAGTTTGATTCTTGAAACTAGTAAGTAATTAACTAACAAATACATGTAACTAAACAACAACCAAGATCAAGTGATTAAAACAAACAATGATGATGATGAGAGAGTGGTGTTAGGCCACGGTTTTGGCCAAAGAAAAGGAAGAGGAAGAAGTTCATAATACTTACAAGAAAGGAGAGAATATGAGAGAAAAGTTGAGAGGATTTTTGCAAGTATAGTGTGTGTTGTAAATGAGAGAGTAAACAAATGAGAAGTAATGAGAAAAAAAAAAGATTTGAATCCTCTTGTGCACCATTCTAGGCCACGGCTGTAGCAGAAAAAAAAGAGGGAGGCAATTGTCTACTAGTTCTTCATGTGTTAAAGCTTAAAAGGTGGTTATTAGATGGCCATGCATGGGGATGATGTGTAACTAGATTCTTTAAGTATCAAACCAACTAGTTAATCCATAAAGATGATACTTGCATGAGTGTTGGGCTAGTTAAGTTCATTGAGAAGTAGGTTGGGCTTATAAGTCCTCATTCAAGAGTCCATTAACATTAATCAAGCCCAAGTTTCATGTAAGTAACAAATAAATCCAATTTAAGCCCAAGTAACTAACTAATAGTCTTAGTTAATTAAAATGATTAATAAAACTAAACATGAATGTAAATAATATCTGAAAATATTATTCGTGTAAGTCTCGGGTGTCACAAAGACGTTTCGGGCAATTAAAGTCAAGTACGGGCAATCATGGCAACATGTAAATGTAATAACATACATTCGTTTAATCACACGCATTAATAATAACAATTATTAATAAAATAACGTTGGAAAATCCAGGGTCGTTACATTGAAACAATAATGATGATGATGAATTTCGTGGATGATGATGAAGAAAGAAAGAAGAAAAGCTTGCAAAACTAGAGAGAATTTAGAGTGAGAAACTAGAGAGAAGAGTGTATGTGAAAAATGAATTAGTGAATGGGGGGTCTTGTATTTATAGGCAAGTAATCACAAAACAAGACAACAAAATGGTGGTGATGGTGGGGGACACAAAAATGACGGTTTGGAGGGTGGGGGAGGTGGTGGTCCATGGTGGTACAAAAGTGAGGTGGTGATGTTGGGTGGCATGGTGCATGGTGCCAAAATGTGTAAGAGTGGTACAAGCATGCATGCATACACTTGTGTCTTATGTCTTAATGGATTATCTTAAGCTTAATGGGTTCATTAACTTATTAAGATGGGCTTATTAATTAACCCATTAACTAGAGTAGGGTGGGCCCACGTAATCCTAGTCCAATTAAGATAAGCCCAAGTAATTAACAATTCACTAAACGTAATTAAGCAAATGACGAACTAAGTAATTGTCATTAAGAAATAACAATTAGAATTAAGGTGTCATAATATTCCCATTATGACCAAAGGTTAACGTGTACCAAGTACGTAGCTCGTTCTAAACGACTAGTGACTAACGGTTGTAAATGCTTTCGAGGATCAAGTTAAGTAATTACGCACTTAATAACACGTTGTAAGGTATTGACGAAAGTAATTAGTATGGATAATGACTCCAGAATATTATCCAGCTCAGTGCGCACATATACGCAGATTCAGGAAAGTATAAGTATAAATATAAGTCGAAAAAGTCAGGTCGTTATAGATTGAATCGTAGGCCCATGAATTAAGTGGCATACCTAAGAAAGGTTTCGGATTTTCTTAACTCTAGACGGTTTAATTTTTATCAAGATCTCCGATTAATACCTAGTTATGCTACGACGTTAACAGATGTTCAATTTTGGGGTTTCGAGGTACTGCTAAATAAACTAGAGGTCTCTCATTTTCAATGTAATTACACAACTCTAGATCTTTCTCAATCTCCAAGATTCTGCTTCTGACGCGACTCATGTTTTTGTTAAGATAGTGTATAATGAACACTCTAATTCTTTCACTAACCACAACCTTAAACTGGACAAATCTTCAAGATAGTCAACCAACTATACAATTTACAAGTATTATCTATGCGCATGTATTATATCATATTGTGGCGTTTAACACAGATAACTACTTACCATGTAATTAGAATTGATCAGGTCTTAACACTAGGCTATAGCCACGCGAGTAATTGGAAAGGGTAATCCGTAAATTAAACTCTTAGACTTTTAGCATAAAAATAATATAAAGTTTTTAGATAAATATTCAACATACAAATAGTTATAATAGATAGTCAAATTTATGATGAAAACGATTTTAAAATAACATAACTATAACATTAGATTTGAGAAAGCGTGCACCGTATACAAATGAGGTCTTGGGCATTACAAATGTTGACATTCCCTAGACGTACTCTTGCTTCTATTACGATCTTCGACATTAGCCTCTAAGTGCGTTATACGCTAGAGGTAAGAAGGCCTCAAAAGTAACTCACTTTCTAGAGAGAGAAAGTGTTTCGAGTGAGAGAAGTGATGTGTAACTGTGTAGGGGTGTGTTTCGAAATGACAAACAATGGAAAATTGGATTTTCTCACCCTGGCAAGCGGGGTACAAGTCCCGTGTAAATGAGGGTACTGCGGGTAAAGGACCCGAGTAAGCTAACCATGTAATATCTACCCGTGTACATTTTCTGGGTGAAGCAGCCGTGTGGGCAGCTCAGGTATGCACCCCGTGTAGAATGGGCACCCTAGGTGAGTCATTTTGGCTTGATTTTTACTTGTTTGCCGAATCGAATCTTGATTTTCAGGAACATAACTTGTCTTACACCGTTTTCGCTCTATTATCTTTGTTTTTAGCTTATTTTTTCGATTCTTCTTGCATCATCTTCATAATCAATTGTTTTAAAAAATAAAGCAAATAAATGTCTAAATATTCGATAAAGCTAAATAATTGATTATTTTTAGGGTTAATATCGATAATAAAAACATGACTTTTTAGACCGATATCAGTTAACAATAAACAAAGAGCAACAGAATCGTTAAACCTTAACTAAACTTCACTCTCTATTAGTATTAACAAGTGGGAATTTGATCCGCACATTTGTGTGGAAAATAATTTTGCTCAATACTTCAAAACGATTTCAATAGTTTATAATTGCGATCAACACATGAATTTGTTAAATGAAAAGTAAAAAATCCATATATACTTGACAAAATTTTATAAAAAATGGTTTAAGCAAAAAATTATAAAGAAAATAAATTATAGTGGCAAAATCCATATATTTATCACTCTTATAGTGGCAAAACATAAAATCAGGGGCGGACCTAGTATAGAACGAGTGGTGGCACAGGACACCAGTGAAATATGCGATGTAGTGAGATATTTTTAGCATTTTAGGTAGTGCCACCACTGGATATATGCGGATTTAGCTTGGGACAACCAGTTCAGGTGCACCTCGGTGGCAAAAAAAAAAATATTTTCTTGAAATTTTATATAATTTTTGCAAGAAAAAATGGTGGAAGGTGAGCAGGAGTCTGATATCGGGCAAAAAGTCACGTTTTTACCCCCTAAATTATGCCCTAAAACAATAAAGATTATAACTTTATTGAAAAAATTATCTCTTTTTCGATTGATTTTGTAGATTAAGTAATTACAAAGGCGATGCAAAAAGAATCAAGCAAAACGGAGCTGAAACGAAGATTCTAGAGTGAAAACGGTGAAAGACAAGAAATTAAGTTACGATTAAGTGAATCAAGGCTGACCAGCACCAGATACAGCCTGCCATACGGGCTGCCAGTATGGAGTACGGCCTGCCAAATGGCCCAGCAAACGCCCCCAAGAAACGGGCTGCCAGTCAAATGGCCTGCCAAATACGGGCCACCAGACGGGCTGCCATACGGCCTGCCAGCCGTATTTTGGCAAAAACTGGTCTATTTAAAGGGCCTTCTCCATCCATTCCAAAACACACTAAACTTACAATTCAATTTATATTGTCAATATTTTAGTTAGTTTTTAGTAGTAGTTAGCTTAGCTTTTATTTTCCGGAGGATATCCCGGCGAGTCCCTGCGATCTCGGGCAGATTTGTTCGGCCTTTTCAGGTTTACATCCGTAACGCTTGTCTTTTGTATTAAACATGTATTCTTACCTTTTATGTTTAATAATGCGTTCCTATATTGTCATGATAGATTAATTTATCTGTATGTTGCCATGATAGAAGTTTGGGTTAGCGTAATTATGTTAATTTTGTACGATTACGGTTATAATACTGAACTAGGAAGTCTGATAGATTTGTATGCTAGTATCTTAAGGATTGAACAACTTAGGTTGTGATCAGGACTTGTCCACCTATATGAAATTAGCTACTTCATAGGATTAAGACCCCTGGTTATACTGTATCTGAAGATTCTATGAACTCGGTATGGCCGGAGTTCCCGAGAGGCATCTAATGCACTTTTAGGACACGAAACCTAGGAATTGAGACATGAATGACCTAGTATGCCTATTGACTGTTCCGAAGAGACCTCTTAGGAGCTGTTAAGATCTAGTTAGTACCTTTACTTTATGACCCAAGCCTATTGCATATTCTTGTCTGATTGTTGCCCTATGTCTTAGTCATATCAACTGTTTGGGTACTCATTGAAATGTCCCGTTCTTATTGATTAAAAACGTTCCATATTAATTGATTTCGTTGCGAGGTTTTGACCTCTATATGAGACATTTTTCAAAGACTACATTCATTTTAAAACAAACCATAACCTTTATGTAATGACCCGGAATTTTCTGACGAAATTATACTTATGAGATTAATATTTACATAAATTAAACCATACCAACATCATAAGCAATCCAAATTGTTGAGACTTGTGTTTTTGAAAAGAGTTTTACACAACGTTTGACCGTCCAACATGACCGATGATATCACGAACTATATAACATACGATAATTATACGTTTGTGTATATATATGTATTTATATATATTTAACATGATCTAAGGATGGTTTAACATCTCATTGTATACTAATGACAATGAGTTATAAGTATATTTTGAAAGTACTAACTTAAGTTTTTAAAACGATAATTATACGTAACATTCTTTGATATATATACTTATAATCTATAATGCTTATACATGTATCGTATATATAATGTATTTAATCACTTTTTAAGGACTTAAATACATAAAACAATATAAGTATATTCACAAAAGATAGCTATATTTGAATTCTCGTTCCGTTTCCTCAAGATTTCTATACGTATATCTAGGGTATATGTACCCGTATCATACCCAGCTTCTATACGTATTTACTATTGGTATATACACATCAAATCAACATCCTAATCAACATTATTACTGCCCTAGATATGAGGTAACTAGAATTTTTCAAGTAGTATGAATTATTAGTAAGAAAACAAAATTAGGAATCCTTTTCTTTCTTTATAAACTAAAAACGTTTTTATAAATGAACACCATTTCTTCGCTCCATTTTCTCATATCTACACCCTCATTTATCTCTCAAAATACTCCTAACTTCATACTTGATCATCTCTAAGCATTTTCCCCATCATTTAGCTTCAATTACAAGCCTTAAACACCATAAGAAAACTCTTTCAAGAACATATCAAAATAACCACCCATTTGAAGAAGTTTACTTCCAACCTTTTGATCTAACTCCACCACTCTTTGATTCCAAGATTATTTCTTATATTTTGCAGTAAATTTATCCAAGTAACTTGAGGTAGTAACCTTGTTCATAATCTTATTCAATTCATATTCATATAGCTATCTTATTTTGTGGTATAAAATTTTAACAACAAGAACATAGTTTGAATGATTTCAAACTTGTTCGCAAACTAAATAGATCCTTCTAACTTGACTTTTAAAACACTTCAAGACCTGTAATATATCATAATGATATGCTAACCTAACAAGATATAACTTGGTTTTACAAAGAACATCTTAAAAACTGAATCTACGTCGTCGGAGTGCAACCGGGGGCTATTTTGGGTTGGATAATTAAAAACCATCTTGAACTTTGAATTGGAAGTTTATGTTCTGGAAAAATGATATTTCTTATGAATATGTTAACACATAAAAATTTTATGGTTTAACTCAAAGTGTAAGTATTTTTAGAAAAATGATCATTAAATGTTGTTTTTATGATGGAAAATGATCACTTTCATAAGTTTCACCAAAGTTTGACCTATAACCTATGATTTTGAATACAAACTAAGGTATTTTCAGTTCATATTCTTAAAATTTGACTCGATCCAAGGAAGTGGCAAGTTGAACCAACAAAAACGGAGTTGTAATGAAGAAACTACGACTAAAACAAGATTGGGTATCCGAAGCTAGTTTAGCTACGAAAATATTTGGAGAAAAAGTAAATTAATCATATATTTTCTAATTAATATGATATTTTATATATAATTACTTATGATTTGATTTTATATATTTCAGGACCACCCGTAAACAACACGAGAAGATTAATCATAAGACCTCATGATTGTACGCAACACGTCATTTGACAACACGGTACTTTATGTACGCAACACGTCATTTGACAACATGGTACCATGGGTCGAGATTAATTCTGATCAATACGAATACGATGGGGTATTTATTTATTTTATTTAAGCAACTAATTGTGGACCACTAACATCGGACTGCTAACTACGGACTAAGAAAATATTAAAAGTATTAAAAGTATATATATGTAACGATTACTTAAAAAGAAAATATGTTGATATATTATATATATGGTTAGGTTCGTGATATCTATCGGAGAACAAGTCGAATTAAATACCTTCAAGGCAAAAGTGAGTCTCATTTGCTCCCTTTTTAATTGCTTTTGCAATATATATTTTTGGGCTGAGAATACATGCGCTGCTTTTATAAATGTTTACGAAATAGACACAAGTACTTAAAAATATATTCTACGTTGAGTTGTACCACTGGCATATTTCCCTGTAGCTTGGTAACTATTATTTACATGGGTATTGTAAACGCGAATCCTGTTGATAGATCTATCGTGCCTGACAACCCCAACCGGACTGGACGACCAGTATTCAACGGTTGCACAGTACTTCGTTTTGGTGACTACACTTGGTACGGTGTAGTGAGATTTCATAATAAAGGGAATATGCGACGTTGATTAAATGTTAAGTATGGTTACCAAGTGCTCAACCACTTAGAATGATTTACATACACTTGCGAGTGTATTATGTTTATGATTATGAAATCTTGTGGTCTATTAACAAACTGAAATGATTGTTATGATAAACCTATGAACTCACCAACCTTTTGGTTGACACTTTAAAGCATGTTTATTCTCAGGTACGAATTAAGTCTTCCGCTGTGCATTTTCTCAATATAAGGACATTACTTGGAGCCGATCATCGCAATGGGACCAAATATTGATGACTTCGTCCAGGTGGATTAGGACGGGTCCTTTTAGTTGGTATCAGAGCGGTGGTCGTAGCGAACCAGGTCTTGCATTAGTGTGTCTAACTAGTAGTTGTTAGGATGCATTAATGAGTCTGGACTTCGACCGTGTCTACATGTCAAAAGTTTTGCTTATCATTTCTAGTCGGAAATCATCTGCTTATCATCCTTAGGAAATTACCTGCTTATCATTCATAAGTCTAGACACGTTTTACTGCATTTACTGCATTGATAGTGTATAGACGAATTCTTATCTTAGCATATCTGTTATTGTGAACTTTGACTGATATCTTTTCAAAGATTCTCCGTAATTTACGGGATTTTGGTATTATATATACATATGTAAATTATGTATTGAAGAGTACCAAATCTAACTCCTATAATCTATTCCATACCAAAAATTCATTTTCTCCATTATACAAGATGGATTCCGCAACTAGTTCGAATTCTTCAGATTCCGACAGTTATGCTGATATGAATTTCCATTCGGGCTTCGAAAGCAGCGTCACCGGAATGGATCAACCAATTTCCCATCATCTATTCTGGATGAATTGAGGATGGTTTCGTAATATACTAAATCACTGGAGACAAGAAGAAGGTGATCCATTCCATCCACCAAATTGCCCTCTTGGCGATGAACCTGAAGCACTTACCGGCGAACCTATTCGAAACACCATTTTCTCTCTCATTTCTAGAGTATCTCGTCACGATTATATACTATCCCATATTACAAATCTTGTTCATTCGCTCGCTCCAACCGCCAATCATCCCGGTGTACTAGCAGAAGTTAACGAACTTCGCGCTCGCGTGACGGCTTTGGAGAACATGGTGCGAAGGTTGCAAACACCAGCAACAGCACCAGCAGCATAATCAGCACCACCATCAATAACATCAACAATACCATCATCACCACTAACAAACAACATCCGCATCACACGTCTCGACATCATAATCTGTCCTACAAACATCAACATCATACGCACCATTGATACCAAGGAGTACCAACAATAATGAATGATGAAGTATTGATCCATAACTTCATTGATATTCTGTGAAGAATATGTGGTTTCAAAGAGTTTTAGAGATTTCTTATTCTAGCTCAAACCGAAAAGCAAATGAGATTAATATCATATTAACTCATTAAATTCATGATTTCATCTGAAGAAAATATATATGTATATATGTTTTCATAAAGATTGTAATTAAAAGTTCTTTTGTACAAAATATTAATGGTGAAATTTTTTTTTAACGGGTAGGTAATACCCGAGGAATAATTAGATTTCATCTTAATAAGTTACATTGTACATTCGTCGAAGCTGATTCAACAGTCATTTACTATCCTACTTACAACCACCGATATACGTATCCGTTCACCGCAGAATAACCATTTTCATTCAATTTCATATTTGGATTTTGACTTCCCAGAATCCAACAAGTGGCATATGAAGAAAACATATGACAAAATAAAATCTGTTAGAAACAAACAAATTAACTATGAAAAATTTTGTTAAGAATCCACGCTAACTGTTCCAGCTAACTGTTCCTAGCTAACTGATTACATTTTATTTATCGCAGTTTATTTATCGCAATTTAATTATCGCACTTTTATTTATCGTCATTTAATTTCTGTAATTATTTTACGCACTTTAAATATCGGGACACGTATACAATGTTTTGACATATCATATCGACGCATCTATATATATTATTTGGAATCACCATAGACACTCTATATGCAGTAATGATCGAGTTCTCTATACAGGGTTGAGGTTGATTCTACAATAATATATATAGTTTGAGTTGTGATCGAGTCTGAGACGTATACGGGTCACGACACGTATTAATTAATTCGTATATTATATATTAAACTATATATGAATTATTGGACTGTTACTGTGGACTGTCGACTGTGGACTAATGACATTGGACAATTAAAATGAATTAAAATATTGATTATAACATATGAAACTAAACATTTCTTCAAGATTGCCACTTGATTTCATCTTAAACCTCATTGTATCTCGACGATTACAATCAGCGTTCAAATCTATCATGATTCTTAAAAACAACTCAATCGAGAGGATAAACCAACCGCACTTCATCTACGGAAGAAAAGATTGATGCATATAGTTATGCACCTGAAAAACCCTCGGAGACTGAGTAAACGTTTGACACGTATCTGTTCTAGTTCCTTTGACATTGTTAATACCGAAGATCGTTTTGCAATCCCTTTCCAAAGTAGCTAATTTTGTCACAGCTCCAGCAAGTCAACTCCGACTTTTCATCCAAAACAACTTTATTATAACCGCGATATATATGCGTACTATTTATTGTTACTGGGGAACCTTTTATATTCCACAATATTACCATCAGCGATTAATCATTCTAAAAACACAATTCTCCTGAAACTACCTCGGTTTGATAACCGATGACCCAGATCAGTTAACTTTGAAAATGCTAACGAAGCAGCATGTTGTAGATGATCTTAATGGCCAAAAGTTTGATGATAAAGAAAGGAGTGTTAGGAACGCTCCATAGAAAATTTAGTACCGAAAAGCGGATTATGCGAAACTATAAAGAAAGCCGTATACAAATCACAAAGAATAAGTTTGCCTTCAAAGAATCCAAATGATTCTGTGTCTGCTGAAATCGTTAGCAAACATCTTATTTCTCATTCTAAACCTTCACAGACAAATCTTCTTCATCATCCATTGATATTAGAAATTCTAAGATATTCTCGTATGTTCTATTATAAATATCCTCCATATTTCTGGCGATATTTTCACAACTATTCTTATCTGAGATCATTTATCTCTCCGTAATATCTGCAACATAAAAGAAACTGTGTTAGTTTCTAAATTCTGAAACCTTCGAGTTTAAAATATGACTGATTTGAAGTAGTGTTGGGAACTGAAGCATAGATTAGTATAATATAATGACACTTGATCAACGTCATTATATTACAGTAAGTCATGCTGAGTTTCTAATGAAGCATGATGATTCACAGTACCGTCATCATGTGCCATTTACACGACTCTTACATTCTATCTAATCTCTAAACATATCAAGAGAATATTTTTCTGGATGACTCGGTCTTCTCCAGGGTATTCTGGTAATTTAACAAATCAAAATCGTTCTATTACCATTTTCTTCTTAGAGCATTAGCTATGTTCATTCTGAATTTCATATCTACGAATTCCGGACCATTACTCGCTTGACTCGAAGTCGGGAAGAGAAAACGAAAGCATGAAGCTCCGAAAAATAATGAAGAATATAAACTTCGATAATAACCCCGAAATTACAAACCGTGTATATCGATGCAGATAGCAATATAGAGACACGGGAGAATTAGAAACACTATAAACACAAGAGTATAGTAGAAGTAAATAGATTCTTCTGGTGGTAGATGAAAAAGAAGAATGACAGATATAAACGTTAGGAGTATATCAAGAATCAGGACTGGATGGAGCATATTGATGAATGCTTTAAAGTAAGAATCAAGGGAGAAAGAATAGAAGGTGTGAGTCGTGGAAAATAAGGAAACGAATGGGTGAATTTATAGTGAAATATCCGACAGAGCAATCGAAACAGATTATTGCATATAATCAAAGAAGATTCTGATTTCCTTAATCACCAAAAAAACCAAATCTTATTACGTAAGATTCTCTTTAAATCCCTTAAATCTCGAAAATCAATCATAACTACATCATCGGTTAAGATGAATATATTTTACTCATCTCACTCTTTTACGATAGTCTCATTTATATTCTTCGCATAATCGAATCGTTTTATCTACATTACTCAATGATGATAAAACTCTATTGTCACCTTATATTTATCATGAAAACCTTCTTATTGTTATCTATAACAACCTCTATCAAATTTCGGGGACGAAATTTCTTTAACGGGTAGGTACTGTAATGACCCGGAATTTTCTGACGAAATTATACTTATGAGATTAATATTTACATAAATTAAACCATACCAACATCATAAGCAATCCAAATTGTTGAGACTTGTGTTTTTGAAAAGAGTTTTACACAACGTTTGACCGTCCAACATGACCGATGATATCACGAACTATATAACATACGATAATTATACGTATTTGAATTATACGTATACGTTTGTGTATATATATGTATTTATATATATTTAACATGATCTAAGGATGGTTTAACATCTCATTGTATACTAATGACAATGAGTTATAAGTATATTTTGAAACTACTAACTTAAGTTTTCAAAACGATAACTATACGTAACATTCTTTGATATATATACTTATAATCTATAATGCTTATACATGTATCGCATATATAATGTATTTAATCACTTTTTAAGGACTTAAATACATAAAACAATATAAGTATATTCACAAAAGATAGCTATATTTGAATTCTCGTTCCGTTTCCTCAAGATTTCTATACGTATATCTAGGGTATATGTACCCGTATCATACCCAGCTTCTATACGTATTTACTATTGGTATATACACATCAAATCAACATCCTAATCAACATTATTACTACCCTAGATATGAGGTAACTAGAATTTTTCAAGTAGTATGAATTATTAGTAAGAAAACAAAATTAGGAATCCTTTTCTTTCTTTATAAACTAAAAATGTTTTTATAAATGAACACCATTTCTTCGCTCCATTTTCTCATATCTACACCCTCATTTATCTCTCAAAATACTCCTAACTTCATACTTGATCATCTCTAAGCATTTTCCCCATCATTTAGCTTCAATTACAAGCCTTAAACACCATAAGAAAACTCTTTCAAGAACATATCAAAATAACCACCCATTTGAAGAAGTTTACTTCCAACCTTTTGATCTAACTCCACCACTCTTTGATTCCAAGATTATTTCTTATCTTTTGCAGTAAATTTGTCCAAGTAACTTGAGGTAGTAACCTTGTTCATAATCTTATTCAATTCATATTCATATAGCTATCTTATTTTGTGGTATAAAATTTTAACAACAAGAACATAGTTTGAATGATTTCAAACTTGTTCGCAAACTAAATAGATCCTTCTAACTTGACTTTTAAAACACTTCAAGACCTGTAATATATCATAATGATATGCTAACCTAACAAGATATAACTTGGTTTTACAAAGAACATCTTAAAAACTGAATCTACGTCGTCGGAGTGCAACCGGGGGCTGTTTTGGGTTGGATAATTAAAAACCATCTTGAACTTTGAATTGGAAGTTTATGTTCTGGAAAAATGATATTTCTTATGAATATGTTAACACATAAAAATTTTATGGTTTAACTCAAAGTGTAAGTATTTTTAGAAAAATGATCATTAAATGTTGTTTTTATGATGGAAAATGATCACTTTCATAAGTTTCACCAAAGTTTGACCTATAACCTATGATTTCGAATACAAACTAAGGTATTTTCAGTTCATATTCTTAAAATTTGACTCGATCCAAGGAAGTGGCAAGTTGAACCAACAAAAACGGAGTTGTAATGAAGAAACTACGACTAAAACAAGATTGGGTATCCGAAGCTAGTTTAGCTACGAAAATATTTGGAGAAAAAGTAAATTAATCATATATTTTCTAATTAATATGATATTTTATATATAATTACTTATGATTTGATTTTATATATTTCAGGACCACCCGTAAACAACACGAGAAGATTAATCATAAGACCTCATGATTGTACGCAACACGTCATTTGACAACACGGTACTTTATGTACGCAACACGTCATTTGACAACATGGTACCATGGGTCGAGATTAATTCTGATCAATACGAATATGATGGGGTCTTTATTTATTTTATTTAAGCAACTAATTGTGGACCACTAACATCGGACTGCTAACTACGGACTAAGAAAATATTAAAAGTATTAAAAGTATATATATGTAACGATTACTTAAAAAGAAAATATGTTGATATATTATATATATGGTTAGGTTCGTGATATCTATCGGAGACCAAGTCGAATTAAATACCTTCAAGGCAAAAGTGAGCTTCATTTGCTCCCTTTTTAATTGCTTTTGCAATATATATTTTTGGGCTGAGAATACATGCGCTGCTTTTATAAATGTTTACGAAATAGACACAAGTACTTAAAAATATATTCTACGTTGAGTTGTACCACTGGCATATTTCCCTGTAGCTTGGTAACTATTATTTACATGGGTATTGTAAACGCGAATCCTGTTGATAGATCTATCGGGCCTGACAACCCCAACCGGACTGGACGACCAGTATTCAACGGTTGCACTGTACTTCGTTTTGGTGACTACACTTGGTACGGTGTAGTGAGATTTCATAATAAAGGGAATATGCGACGTTGATTAAATGTTAAGTATGGTTACCAAGTGATCAACCACTTAGAATGCTTTACATACACTTGCGAGTGTATTATGTTTATGATTATGAAATCTTGTGGTCTATTAACAAACTGAAATGATTGTTATGATAAACCTATGAACTCACCAACCTTTTGGTTGACACTTTAAAGCATGTTTATTCTCAGGTACGAATTAAGTCTTCCGCTGTGCATTTTCTCAATATAAGGACATTACTTGGAGCCGATCATCGCAATGGGACCAAATATTGATGACTTCGTCCAGGTGGATTAGGACGGGTCCTTTCACTTTATTTCATCAATAAAGGTTTAAAAAGCTTTACGTAGATTATCAAATAATGATAATCTAAAATATCCTGTTTACACGCGACCATTACATAATGGTTTACAATACAAATATGTTACAACGAAATAAGTTTCTTGAATGCAGTTTTTACACAATATCATATAAGCATGGACTCCAAATCTCATCCTTATTTAAGTATGCGACAGCAGAAGCTCTTAATAATCACCTGAGAATAAACATGCTTAAAATGTCAACAAAAATGTTGGTGAGTTATAGGTTTAACCTATATATTATCAATCATAATAATAAACCACAAGATTTCATATTTCAATACACATCCCATACATAGAGATAAAAATCATTCATATGGTGAACACCTGGTAACTTACATTAACAAGATGCATATTTAACAATATCTCCATCATTCCTGGACACCCTTCGGATATGATATAAATTTCGAAGTACTAAAGCATCCGGTACTTTGGATGGGGTTTGTTAGGCCCAATAGATCTATCTTTAGGATTCACGTCAATTAGGGTGTCTGTTCCCTAATTCTTAGATTACCAGACTTAATAAAAAGGGGCATATTCGATTTCGATAATTCAACCATAGAATGTAGTTTCACGTACTTGTGTCTATTTTGTAAATCATTTATAAAACCTGCATGTATTCTCATCCCAAAAATATTAGATTTTAAAAGTGGGACTATAACTCACTTTTACATATTGTTTACTTCGTCGGGAAGCAAGACTTGGCCGCTGGTCGATTCACGAACCTATAACAAATATGTACATATATATCAAAGTATGTTCAAAATATATTTACAATACTTTTAATACATTTTGATGTTTTAAGTTTATTAAGTCAGTTGTCCTCGTTAGTAACCGACAACTAGTTGTCCACAGTTAGATGTACAGAAATAAATCGATATATATATTATCTTGAATCAATCCACGACCCAGTGTATACATATCTCAGTATTGATCACAACTCAAACTATATATATTTTGAAATCAACCTCAACCCTGTATAGCTAACTCCAACATTCACATATAGAGCGTCAATGGTTGTTCCGAAATATATATAGATGTGTCGACATGATAGGTCGAAACATTGTATACGTGTCTATGGTATCTCAAGATTACATGATATACAATACAAGTTGATTAAGTTATGGTTGGAATAGATTTGTTACCAATTTTCACGTAACTAAAATGAGTAGTTTTTACCAATTTTATTTTGCTCGCCATTTCTTCGTTTCTAATCCGTTTTGAGTGATTTAAGCTGCCACGGTTTCGTATTGAACTTGAATTTATGAAACTAAAAAGAAAAGGTATAGGTTTATAGTCATAAATACAAGTTACAAGTCGTTTTTGAAAGAGGTAGTCATTTCTGTCGAAAGAACGACATCTTGATGACTGTTTTGAAAAACATACTTTCACTTTGAGTTTAACCATGATTTTTGGATATGGTTTCATGTTCATAAGAAAAATCATTTTCCCAGAAGTATATCTTTTAAATCAAATTTTTTCATAGTTTTTAATTATCCAAATCAAAACGGCCCCCGGTTGTAACTACGACGGCGTAAATCCGGTTTTATGGTGTTTATCGTGTTTCCGGGTTTTAATTCATTAAGTTATCATATCATATAGATATAGATCATGTGTATAGTTGATTTTAAAAGTGTAGTTAGAAGGATTAACTTTATTTGCGAACAAGTTTAGAATTAACTAAACTATGTTCTAGTGATTACTAGTTTACCACTTCAAATATGATAGCTTTTTATGTATGAATCGAATGATGTTATGAACATCATTACTACCTTAAGTTCCTTGGATAAACCTACTGGAAAAGAGAAAAATAGATCTAGCTTCAACGGATCCTTGGATGGCTCGAAGTTCTTGAAGCAGAATCATGACACGAAAACAAGTTCAAGTAAGATCATCACTTGAAATAAGATTGTTATAGTTATAGAAATTGAACCAAAGTTTGAATATGATTATTAACTTGTATTAGAATGATAAACTACTGTAAGAAACAAAGATTTCTTGAGGTTGGATGATCACCTTACAAGATTGGAAGTGAGCTAGCAAACTTGAAAGTATTCTTGATTTTATGTAACTAGAACTTGTAGAATTTATGAAGAACACTTAGAACTTGAAGTTAGAACTTGAGAGAGATCAATTAGATGAAGAAAATTGAAGAATGAAAGTGTTTGTAGGTGTTTTTGGTCGTTGGTGTATGGATTAGATATAAAGGATATGTAATTTTGTTTTCATGTAAATAAGTCATGAATGATTACTCATATTTTTGTAATTTTATGAGATATTTCATGCTAGTTGCCAAATGATGGTTCCCACATGTGTTAGGTGACTCACATGGGCTGCTAAGAGCTGATCATTGGAGTGTATATACCAATAGTACATACATCTAAAAGTTGTGTATTGTACGAGAACGAATACGGGTGCATACGAGTAGAATTGTTGATGAAACTGAACGAGGATGTAATTGTAAGCATTTTTGTTAAGTAGAAGTATTTTGATAAGTGTCTTTAAGTCTTTCAAAATTTTATGAATACATATTAAAACACTACATGTATATACATTTTAACTGAGTCATTAAGTCATCGTTAGTCGTTACATGTAAGTGTTGTTTTGAGACCTTTAGGTTAACGATCTTGTTAAATGTTGTTAACCCAAAGTTTATAATATCAAATGAGATTTTAAATTATTATATTATCATGATATTATGATATATTAATATATCATAATATGATATATACATTTAAATGTCGTTACAACGATAATCGTTACATATATGTCTCGTTTCGAAATCCTTAAGTTAGTAGTCTTGTTTTTACTTATGTAGTTCATTGTTAATACACTTAATGATATATTTAATTATCATATTATCATGTTATATATAATATAACAATGTATTAATATGCTTCATATATATTTAGTAAGACGTGGTTATAACGATAATCGTTATATGTATCGTTTCGAGTTTCATACGTCAATAGTCTCCTTTTTAAGTATATAACTTATTGTTACTATTTTTAATGAGATACTTGATGATAATTATATCATGTTAAACATATATATTTATTCATTTATGTATCATCATGTCATATACAACTTATAGCGTTCGTGAATCATTGGTCAAACTGGGTAATCAGACGTTTACAAAATTTCCGTTTCAATTAACCAAGTCTTAACAAGTTTGATTGCTTAACATATTGGAAACATTTAATCATGTAAATATAGTTTTCATTAAACATATAATCATAGAAAGGTTCGGAAAAGTTCGGGTCACTACAGTACCTACCCGTTAAATAAATTTCGTCCCGAAATTATAAGCGATTGGAGGTGTTGGCTCATCTTCTGGAAATAAGTGCGGGTGTTTCTTCTTCATCTGATCTTCTTGTTCCCAGGTGAACTCAGGTCCTCTACGAGCATTCCATCGAACCTTAACAATTGGTATCTTGTTTTGTTTAAGTCTTTTAACCTCACGATCCATTATTTCGACGGGTTCTTCGATGAATTGAAGTTTTTCGTTGATTTGGATTTCGTCTAACAGAATAGTGAGATCTTCTTTAGCAAAACATTTCTTCAAATTCGAGACGTGGAAAGTGTTATGTACAGCCGCAAGTTGTTGAGGTAACTCAAGTCGGTAAGCTACTGGTCCGACATGATCAATAATTTTGAATGGTCCAATATACCTTGGATTTAATTTACCTCGTTTACCAAATCGAACAACGCCTTTCCAAGGTGCAACCTTAAGAATGACCATCTCTCCAATTTCAAATTCTATATCTTTTCTATTAATGTCGGCGTAGCTCTTTTGTCGACTTTGGGCGGTTTTCAACCATTGTTGAATTTGGATGATCTTCTCGGTAGTTTCTTGTATTATCTCCGGACCCGTAATCTGTCTATCCCCCACTTCACTCCAAAAAATCGGAGACCTGCACTTTCTACCATAAAGTGCTTCAAATGGCGCCATCTCAATACTTGAATGATAGCTGTTGTTGTAGGAAAATTCTGCTAACGGTAGATGTCGATCCCAACTGTTTCCGAAATCAATAACACATGCTCGTAGCATGTCTTCAAGCGTTTGTATCGTCCTTTCGCTCTGCCCATCAGTTTGTGGATGATAGGCAGTACTCATGTCTAGACGAGTTCCTAATGCTTGTTGTAATGTCTGCCAGAATCTTGAAATAAATCTGCCATCCCTATCAGAGATAATAGAGATTGGTATTCCATGTCTGGAGACGACTTCCTTCAAATATAGTCGTGCTAACTTCTCCATCTTGTCATCTTCTCTTATTGGCAGGAAGTGTGCTGATTTGGTGAGACGATCAACTATTACCCAAATAGTATCAAAACCACTTGCAGTCCTTGGCAATTTAGTGATGAAATCCATGGTAATGTTTTCCCATTTCCATTCCGGGACTTCGGGTTGTTGAAGTAGACCTGATAGTTTCTGATGCTCAGCTTTGACCTTAGAACACGTCAAACAATCTCCTACGTATTTAGCAACATGAGCTTCTCTAAGTACCATTTCTCTCATATCTCCAAATTTTGGTACCCAGATCCTTTCAGCCCTATACCGGTTCCGTCTTCTCGAATATTAAGATGCTTCTCCGATCCTTTGGGTATTTCATCCTATAAATTTTCCTCTTTTAAAACTCCTTGTTGCGCCTCCTTTATTTGAGTAGTAAGGTTATTGTGAATCATTATATTCATAGATTTTACTCGAATGGGTTCTCTGTCCTTCCTGCTCAAGGCGTCGGCTACCACATTTGCCTTCCCCGGGTGGTAACGAATCTCAAAGTCGTAATCATTCAACAATTCAATCCACCTACGCTGCCTCATATTCAGTTGTTTCTGATTAAATATGTGTTGAAGACTTTTGTGGTCGGTATATATAATACTTTTGACCCCATATAAGTAGTGCCTCCAAGTCTTTAATGCAAAAACAACCGCGCCTAATTCCAAATCATGCGTCGTATAATTTTGCTCATGAATCTTCAATTGTCTAGACGCATAAGCAATTACCTTCGTTCGTTGCATTAATACACAACTGAGACCTTGCTTTGAGGCGTCACAATATATCACAAAATCATCATTCCCTTTAGGCAATGACAATATAGGTGCCGTAGTTAGCTTTTTCTTCAATAACTGAAACGCCTTCTCTTGTTCATCCTTCCATTCAAATTTCTTCCCTTTATGCGTTAATGCAGTCAAGGGTTTTGCTATTTTGGAGAAATCTTGGATGAATCTTCTGTAGTAACCAGCCAATCCTAAAAATTGACGTATATGCTTCGGAGTTTTTGAGGTTTCCCACTTTTCAACAGTTTCTATCTTTGCCGGATCCACCTTAATACCTTCTGAGACGACCCGACCCAATCCATAGGGACGAATACAATAACATATGATAACATTGCGAGGTACTTGACCTCTATATGATACATTTTACAAACGTTGCATTTATTCTTAAAAGGCAAACTATCATTACATCAATATTTGACATTTTCGTCTAACATTTCATAATATCCAAATGACCTAATCTGTCATTTACTTATTTATATTCTCTATTGAACTCCAATGACTCGAATGCAACGTCTTTGTATCATGGCTTAAAAGGTCCCAAGTAGTATCCTTAACATGAGCTAATGCACAGCGGAAGACTTAATTCATACCTGAGAATAACATGCTTTAAAACGTCAACATAAAGTTGGTGAGATATATAGGTTTGATGCTAGCAGCGTTATAACAATGGAACACAAGATTTCATATATAAACATTTTAATAAAAATATTCTAAGTGGTTGAGCACTTGGTAACCATACTTAACATTTAATCACGTCGCATATTCCCTTTATTATGAAATCTTACTACACCGTACCAAGGTGTAGTCACGAAACGAAGTACTGTGCAACCGTTGAATACTGGTCGTCCAGTCCGGTTGGGGTTGTCAGGCCCGATAGATCTATCAACAGGATTCGCGTTTACAATACCGCTGTAAATATTAGTTACCAAGCTACAGGGAAGTATGCCAGTGGTACAACTCAACGTAGAATATATTTTTCAGTTACTTGTGTCCATAGCGTAAAACATAAAATACATGTATTCTCATCCCGAAATATTTTGTCATAACCCGTCCTTAACCATAAGAACGTGTTAGATAACGTATGATTTCATTGCGAGGTATTGACCTCTATATGCGACATTTTTAAAAGAACAACTGCATTTATTTTACATTACAAACCATAACTCTTATGATAATACAAGCTTTAGACAATATAAAGATGATTATCGTTTAGCGATAATCTTAGACTTACAAACTTTACATGTGATGATAACAATACGATTTCTAGCATATTTTACATTACAAATCCTCCGATATGCAGTTTTATTTTTGACACAAATATGCATACTCAAGATCTTGTTTAAATTCAACATGTTGCAGCGGAAGCTTCTAATTATCACCTGAGAATGAACATGCTTAAAACGTCAACATAAAGTTGGTGAGATATAGGTTTAATGCCGGCAGCAATATATATATAGACCACAAGATTTCATATATAAACAAAAAATATTCTAAGTGGTTGAGCACTTGGTAACCATACTTAACATTTAATCACGTCGCATATTCCCTTTATTATGAAATCTTACTACACCGTACCAAGTGTAGTCACGAAACGAAGTACTGTGCAACCGTTGAATACTGGTCGTCCAGTCCGGTTGGGGTTGTCAGGCCCGATAGATCTATCAACAGGATTCGCGTTTACAATACCGCTGTAAATAACAGTTACCAAGCTACAGGGAAGTATGCCAGTGGTACAACTCAACGTAGAATATATTTTTCAGTTACTTGTGTCCATAACGTAAAACATAAAATACATGTATTCTCATCCCGAAATATTTAGAGTTTAAAAGTGGGACTATATACTCACTTTCGTCTTGAAGATATATATAATTTGACTTGGTCTCCGGTTGATATCACGAACCTATCCATATATAATATATCAATACCTTTTCTTTTTAAACAACGTCACATATATATTCTTGTTATACTTTTAATACTTTTTATAATTCCTTAGTCCGTAGTTAGCAGTTCGTTGTTAGTAATTCAATTTTAATGGTTCATATTTAGATGTTTAATAAACCCCCAACGAAATAAATAAAACCCCCAACGTATATGTATTGGTCGAGATTAATCTTGACCCACGGTACCGGTGTTGTCAAATGACGTGTTGCGTACATAAAGTACCGGTGTTGTCAAATGACGTGTTGCGTACAAACATGGGATCTTATGATTAATCTTCTCGTGTTGTTTACGGGTGATCCTGAACCATAAAAAATTGAATTATGAGTACATATATATAAAATATCATGTTATCTTAAAAAGATGTGATTTATTTTAATTTTCTCCAATTAATCCCGAAGTTAAACTAGTCTTGGATAGCCAATTTTGTTTCGGTCATAGTTTCTTCGTTACAACTCCGTTTTCGTTGATTCAACTTGCCATCTCCTTGGATCGAGTTCCTCTTTAAGACTATGAACTGTAAATATCTTAGTTTGTATTCAAAATCACACGGCATAGGTGAAACTTTAGTGAAACTTATGAAGTTAAACCTTTTCCTTTATGTAGGCAACCTTAAATGGTTATTTTTCTAAAAATACTTATACTTTGAATTAAATCATGAAATTTTTATGTGTTATCATATTCATAGTAAAAATCATTTTTCCAGAATATAAACCTCCAATTCAAAGTTTAAGATGGTTTTTAATTATCCAACCCAAAACAGCCCCCGGTTACACTCCGACGTCGTAAAAATAGTTTTTAAGGTGTTCTTTGAAAAATCATGTTATACCTTGTTAAATTAGCATATATTTAAGTTATATTACAGGTCTTGAAGTATTTTAAAAGTTAAGTTAGAAAGATCTATTTAGTTTGCAAACAAGTTTGAAAACTTTCAAACTATGTTCTTGTTGTTAAAATTGTATACCACAAAATATGATAGCTATATATATATATGAATCGAATAAGGTTATAAACATAGATTCTACCTCAAGTTCCTTGGACAAGGTTGCTGTAAAAGAGGAGTAAAAACCTAGAACCAAAAGGGTGATGGAATTGGATGAAAGATTGGAAGTAAGTTTGTGTTCTTGGAAGGATTTCTTGAAGTGTTTTTGTACGGTTTTCTTATGGTGTTTAAGTAAGGTTTTTGAAGCTAATTCATGGGGAAAATGCTTGGAGATGATCAAGTATGATGTTAAGAGTATTTTAAGAGAGAAATGGAAGTGTAAGTATGAGAAAATGGGGTGAAGAAATGGTGTGCATGCATAAAAACGTTTTTAGGTTATAAAGGAAAAAAAAGATACCTAACTTTGTTTTCTTGCTAAATAATTCATGCTACTTGACAAATGGTTGGTTCCACATGTTTCTTAATCATTTAAGGATGCTAAGGAGCAGATTTTTATTGGTATATACCAATAGTAAATACATCTAGAAGCTGCGTATGATACGGGTACATATACCCTAGGTATACGTATAGAAATTTTGTGAAAAATGGAATGAGGATTCAAATATAGCTATCTTTTGTGAATACACTTATATGGTTTTATGTATTTAAGTTCTTAAAAGTGATTAAATTCATTACTTATACGATATATGTATAAACATTATAGGTCATAAGTATTTAAGTCAAATAACGTTGCGTATGGTTATCGTTTTGAAAACTTAAGTTAGTAGTTTCAAAATATACATATAACTTATTGTTATTAATACAAAATGAGATATTAAAACATTCTTAGATCATGTTAAATATGTATATATACATATATATACACAAACGTATAATTATCATATGTTATATAGTTCGTGATATCATCGGTCAAACTAGACGGTCAAACGTTGTGTAAAACTCTTTTCAAAAACATAAATCTCAACAATTTGGATTGCTTATCATGTTGGTAAGGTTTAATTTATGTAAATATTAATCTTATAAGTATAGAACAATCGAAAAAGTGCGGGTCATTACAGTACCTACCCGTTAAATAAATTTCGTCCCGAAATTTTAAAATTGTACCTATTTTGCGTCATCGAGAAACAAGTGTGGATACTTTTGTTTCATCTGATCCTCTCATTCCCAAGTAAACTCGGGACCCCTTCGAGCATTCCAACGAACCTTAACGATCGGTATGTTGCTCTGCTTGAGCTGTTTAACTTCACGGTCCATGATTTCGATTGGTTCTTCGACGAATTGTAGTTTCTCGTCGACATGGATTTCTTCAAGAGGAATGGTGAGGTCTTCCTTTGCAAGACACTTCTTAAGGTTTGAGACGTGAAAAGTATTATGTACTCAGGTGAGTTGTTGCGGTAACTCGAGTCGATAAGCTACCGGTCCAATGCGTTCGATGATCTTGAACGGGCCTACGTACCTTGGGTTCAGTTTACCCCTTTTGCCAAAACTTATTACACCTTTCCATGGTGATACCTTTAACATAACCATGTCACCGATCTGAAACTCTAATGGTTTCCTTCGAACATCAGCGTAGCTCTTTTGGCGACTACGGGCTGTTTTCAATCTCTCCTTAATTTGTACTATCTTTTCAGTAGTTTCATGTATGATCTCGGGACCAGTTAATTGTCGATCTCCTACTTCATTCCAACAGATAGGAGATCTACACTTCCTCCCATACAGTGCTTCAAATGGCGCAGCTTTAATGCTCGCATGATAACTATTATTATACGAGAATTCTGCTAACGGTAAATACTTATCCCATCCGTTTCCAAAATCGATCACACATGCCCTGAGCATGTCTTCAAGAGTCTGAATTGTTCTTTCACTCTGCCCGTCAGTTTGCGGATGATATGCGGTGCTCATATCCAAACGAGTTCCTAGGGCCTCCTGTAGTGATTGCCAGAACTTTGATGTAAATCTACTATCACGATCGGATATAATGGAAATAGGTATTCCATGCCTTGAAACAACTTCCTTTATATACAATCGTAATAGTTTCTCCATTCTATCCGTTTCCTTTATAGGCAAGAAATGTGCAGACTTGGTGAGACGATCAACAATCACCCAAATGGTGTCGTATCCCCAGGCAGTCTTTGGTAACTTCGTGATGAAATCCATGGTAATACCATCCCATTTCCATTCTGGGATTTCTGGTTGTTGAAGTAACCCTGACGGCTTCTAGTGTTCAGCTTTGACTTTGGAACAAGTTAAACATTCCCCAACATATGTTGCAACGTCTGTCTTTAAATTAGGCCACCAATAATGTGTCTTAAGATCTTGGTACATCTTTCCAACTCCAGGATGTATCGAGTATCTTGTCTTATGTGCCTCATTTAATATCAACTTCCTTAATCCACCCAACTTCGGTACCCAAATACGATTTGCAAAATATCGAATTCCATCTTCCCGCATAACGAGTTGCTTCTCATACTTCTTCATTATTTCATTTCCTATATTTTCTTTAGTAAGTGCTTCTCGTTGAACTTCTTTGATTTGTGAGTTGAGATTCATGCGAATTTTTATGTTCATCGCTCGTAATCGAATTGGTTCTCGTTCCTTTCTGCTTAAAGCATCGGCCACCACGTTCGCCTTCCCGGGATGATAACGAATTTCACAATCATAGTCGTTTATTAACTCAACCCACCTACGTTGCCTCATGTTCAGCTGTTTCTGATCAAAAATATGTTGAAGGCTTTTATGATCAGTAAACACAGTGCATTTAACCCCATACAAGTAGTGTCTCCATATCTTTAATGCAAACACGACTGCTCCCAGTTCTAGATCATGCGTCGTATAATTCCGCTCGTGAATCTTCAATTGTCGGGATGCGTATGCAATAACTTTCTTTCGTTGCATAAGAACGCAACCAAAACCTTGTCGCGAAGCGTCACAATATATTTCAAAATCATCGTTCCCTTCTGGTAACGATAAAATAGGCGCCGTAGTTAACTTCTTCTTTAGTAATTGAAATGCACTCTCCTGCTCAGAAGTCCATTCATATTTCTTCCCTTTTTGCGTTAACGCTGTTAACGGCTTAGCTATTCGGGAAAAATCTTGAATAAACTGTAGTGACCCGAACTTTTCCATATTTATATATATTAATTGAGATTGATATTTACATGATTAAATGTTTCCAACATGTTAAGCAATCAAACTTGTTAAGACTTGATTAATTGAAATATGTTTCATATAGACAATTGACCACCCAAGTTGATCGGTGATTCACGAACGTTAAAACTTGTAAAAACTATATGATGACATATATATGGATATATATATATATAGTTAACATGATACTATGATAAGAAAACATATCATAAAGTATATTAACAATGAACTACATATGTAAAAACCAGACTACTAACTTAATGATTTTTAAACGAGACATATATGTAACGATTATCGTTGTAAAGACATTTAATGTATATATATCATATTAAGAGATATTCATACATGATAATATCATGATAATATAATAATTTAAAATCTCATTTGATATTATAAACATTGGGTTAACAACATTTAACAAGATCGTTAACCTAAAGGTTTCAAAACAACACTTACATGTAACGACTAACGATGACTTAACGACTCAGTTAAAATGTATATACATGTAGTGTTTTAATATGTATTTATACACTTTTGAAAGACTTCAATACACTTATCAAAATACTTCTACTTAACAAAAATGCTTACAATTACATCCTCGTTCAGTTTCATCAACAATTCTACTCGTATGCACCCGTATTCGTACTCGTACAATACACAGCTTTTAGATGTATGTACTATTGGTATATACACTCCAATGATCAGCTCTTAGCAGCCCATGTGAGTCACCTAACACATGTGGGAACCATCATTTGGCAACTAGCATGAAATATCTCATAAAATTACAAAAATATGAGTAATCATTCATGACTTATTTACATGAAAACAAAATTACATATCCTTTATATCTAATCCATACACCAACGACCAAAAACACCTACAAACACTTTCATTCTTCAATTTTCTTCATCTAATTGATCTCTCTCAAGTTCTATCTTCAAGTTCTAAGTGTTCTTCATAAATTCCAAAAGTTCTAGTTTCATAAAATCAAGAATACTTTCAAGTTTGCTAGCTCACTTCCAATCTTGTAAGGTGATCATCCAACCTCAAGAAATCTTTGTTTCTTACAGTAGGTTATCATTCTAATACAAGGTAATAATCATATTCAAACTTTGGTTCAATTTCTATAACTATAACAATCTTATTTCAAGTGATGATCTTACTTGAACTTGTTTTCGTGTCATGATTCTGCTTCAAGAACTTCGAGCCATCCAAGGATCCATTGAAGCTAGATCCATTTTTCTCTTTTCCAGTAGGTTTATCCAAGGAAATTAAGGTAGTAATGATGTTCATAACATCATTCGATTCATACATATAAAGCTATCTTATTCGAAGGTTTAAACTTGTAATCACTAGAACATAGTTTAGTTAATTCTAAACTTGTTCGCAAACAAAAGTTAATCCTTCTAACTTGACTTTTAAAATCAACTAAACACATGTTCTATATCTATATGATATGCTAACTTAATGATTTAAAACCTGGAAACACGAAAAACACCGTAAAACTGGATTTACGCCGTCGTAGTAACACCGCGGGCTGTTTTGGGTTAGTTAATTAAAAACTATGATAAACTTTGATTTAAAAGTTGTTATTCTGAGAAAATGATTTTTATTATGAACATGAAACTATATCCAAAAATTATGGTTAAACTCAAAGTGGAAGTATGTTTTCTAAAATGGTCATCTAGACGTCGTTCTTTCGACTGAAATGACTACCTTTACAAAAACGACTTGTAACTTATTTTTCCGACTATAAACCTATACTTTTTCTGTTTAGATTCATAAAATAGAGTTCAATATGAAACCATAGCAATTTGATTCACTCAAAACGGATTTAAAATGAAGAAGTTATGGGTAAAACAAGATTGGATAATTTTTCTCATTTTAGCTACGTGAAAATTGGTAACAAATCTATTCCAACCATAACTTAATCAACTTGTATTGTATATTATGTAATCTTGAGATACCATAGACACGTATACAATGTTTCGACCTATCATGTCGACACATCTATATATATTTCGGAACAACCATAGACACTCTATATGTGAATGTTGGAGTTAGCTATACAGGGTTGAGGTTGATTCCAAAATATATATAGTTTGAGTTGTGATCAATACTGAGATACGTATACACTGGGTCGTGGATTGATTCAAGATAATATTTATCGATTTATTTCTGTACATCTAACTGTGGACAACTAGTTATAGGTTACTAACGAGGACAGCTGACTTAATAAACTTAAAACATCAAAATATATTAAAAGTGTTGTAAATATATTATGAACATACTTTAATATATATGTATATATTGTTATAGGTTCGTGAATCAACAGTGGCCAAGTCTTACTTCCCGACGAAGTAAAAATCTGTGAAAGTGAGTTATAGTCCCACTTTTAAAATCTAATATTTTTGGGATGAGAATACATGCAGGTTTTATAAATGATTTACAAAATAGACACAAGTACGTGAAACTACATTCTATGGTTGAATTATCGAAATCGAATATGCCCCTTTTTATTAAGTCTGGTAATCTAAGAATTAGGGAACAGACACCCTAATTGACGCGAATCCTAAAGATAGATCTATTGGGCCTAACAAACCCCATCCAAAGTACCGGATGCTTTAGTACTTCGAAATTTATATCATATCCGAAGGGTGTCCCGGAATGATGGGGATATTCTTATATATGCATCTTGTTATTGTCGGTTACCAGGTGTTCACCATATGAATGATTTTTATCTCTATGTATGGGATGTGTATTGAAATATGAAATCTTGTGGTCTATTGTTACGATTTGATATATATAGGTTAAACCTATAACTCACCAACATTTTTGTTGACGTTTTAAGCATGTTTATTCTCAGGTGATTATTAAGAGCTTCCGCTGTCGCATACTTAAATAAGGACAAGATTTGGAGTCCATGCTTGTATGATATTGTGTAAAAACTGCATTCAAGAAACTTATTTTGTTGTAACATATTTGTATTGTAAACCATTATGTAATGGTCGTGTGTAAACAGGATATTTTAGATTATCATTATTTGATAATCTACGTAAAGCTTTTTAAACCTTTATTGATGAAATAAAGGTTATGGTTTGTTTAAAAATGAATGCAGTCTTTGAAAAACGTCTCATATAGAGGTCAAAACCTCGCAACGAAATCAATTAATATGGAACGTTTTTAATCAATAAGAACGGGACATTTCAGTTGGTATCCGAGCGTTGGTCTTAGAGAACCAGAAAATTTGCATTAGTGTGTCTTATCGAGTTTGTTAGGATGCATTAGTGAGTCTGGACTTCGACCGTGTTTTCTTTAAAAATGATTGCTTAACATTTTTGTTGGAAACTATATATTTTTAACATATGAATATTATGTGATATATTAATCTCTTAACGTGTTTGATATTATGTGATAGATGTCTACCTCTAGAACAAGTCCCATTGACTCACCTAATAATAATGAAGAGTCAAATGTAAATTGGAATGATTTGTGGACTGATTCACAAGTTCCCGAAGACGAACCGGAAGAAGAGTCGGAACCGGAAGAAGAATCGGAACCGGAAGAAGAATCGGAACCGGATGAAGAAATAGAACCGGTGGGGGAAATAATAAAACGGTTAAGTAAAAGAAAATCCTCAACCAACCGACCAAAGTTAATTATGGTCAATGGTGTTTCCGCCAAGGAAGCAAAATATTGGGAGGATTACCAATTCTCCGATGAATCGGATTCCGACGAGAATTCCGATGATGTTATAGAAATTACCCCAACTGAATTTAAAAAGGCAAAAGAAAATAATAAGGGAAAGGGCATAAAAATAGAGAAATCTAATTCCAACCCCGATGAACTTTATATGTATCGTCAACCCCCGAAGTCCTTAAGTTGTAACAATGACCCGGGAACCTCTAAACCACCAGGTTTTTCTAAACCAATGTGGACAACGACGGCTCGTATTAGGGGAACATCATATATCCCTAGAAACTTGGCAAAACGAACCAAAACCGAAGAAGAAGAAACAAGCGAGTCGGAATAAGATAGTTGTATTCGTGTGGTGTAATATATGTAATATAGTGTTCTTATGCTTTATGATATATGTAAAAATTGCTTGTATTAATAAGTATTTTTTTTATGAATCTAACTCTTGTCTATTTTACAGTTTAAAAACACAAAATGGATAGACAACCCAATATTTTAAGAGACCTACCCGGAGACATGATTGATGAAATCTTGTCTAGAGTCGGCCAGAATTCTTCGGCACAACTATTTAAGGCGAGATCAGTTTGTAAGATATTCGAAGAACGTTCCAAGAATGTCTTGGTTTATAAGAGACTTTCGTTTGAAAGATGGGGGATATCACATTGGGAAACCCATAAGTTACGATGTGTTTACTTTGACGCATATATTGCGGGGAACCCAAATGCTATTTTACGCAACGGGTTAAGAAATTATTTTGACTCAATATATCCGAATATTGGACTTCGTGATTTAGAAAAAGCGGCTAACATGCAACATAAAGAAGCATGTTATGCTTACGGATTAGTAATGTTCGCTTCTCACCAAAGTGAGAACAAGAACATCGGGCTACAACTATTAAACAAAACGTTTCCACAAGTGACGGAGTCGGTAATTGGGGTAAGAAATGAGGTTTTTAGATTATTACGGGACTGTTGGACATTACGTAACCCTCGTCCCTTTGATGACGTTACAACATGCTGTCTTATCAACGGCCATAACGGTTATGTTGCACAAGACCAAGGATGGGAAGTAGTCCTAGTAAAACCAGAATGCATGACTTGTTTCTGGACGTATGAATTACGTGTCTTTATTGCCTTTGCTGAACGACTTGTGTACTAGCTAGAATTGTCTTCACAACTATCTTGTATCAAAGTTATTGTGTGCTATATTTCATGCTTTATGTAAAATAAGCGGTATTGTAAGTTTGTAAAATATTGTATAAAAGTTTGAACGCGAAATATTATTATAATCAGTTTTTCATATAGAATTGTAGTAGTTGAATTGTATATTAGCTACTAAGTATGAACTTAACGGGTAGGTACTACCCGAATTTAAACTTATAAAACGCTAATATGAAGAAAAAGCTTTTATAAATGAGTTCATATTATGCTACGAAATACTATTAACTACTCTTAATATTCTGTATGATTAACTTGTTCCATTTAACTATTTTGAAGGAAATGGCACCGACTACTCGACACACCGTGAATATGAATGAAGAGGAATTCCGTACTTTTCTAGCTTCAAACATAGCCGCAGTACAGGCTGCGCTACATACCAACAATAACCTTGGATCTAGCAGTACAGGAAATCGTGTAGGATGCACCTACAAAGAATTCACTGCCTGCAAACCTTTGGAATTTGATGGAACCGAAGGACCGATCGGATTGAAACGGTGGACCGAGAAGGTTGAATCGGTGTTTGCCATAAGTAAGTGTACTGAAGAGGACAAAGTGAAGTACGCTACGCATACCTTCACAGGTTCTGCGTTAACATGGTGGAATACCTATCTAGAGCAAGTGGGACAAGATGATGCGTACGCACTACCGTGGTCAGCATTCAAGCACTTGATGAACGAGAAGTACCGTCCCAGAACCGAGGTCAATAAGCTCAAGACAGAACTTAGAGGGTTACAAACCCAAGGATTTGATATTACCACGTATGAAAGACGATTCACAGAATTGTGCCTATTGTGTCCGGGAGCATTCGAAGATGAGGAAGAGAAGATCGACGCATTTGTGAAAGGATTACCGGAAAGAATCCAAGAAGATATAAGTTCACACGAGCCCGCCTCCATACAACAGGCATGTAGAATGGCTCACAAACTAGTGAACCAGATTGAAGAAAGAATTAAAGAACAGACTGCTGAAGAGGCCAATGTGAAGCAAGTCAAAAGAAAGTGGGAGGAAAATGGTGATAAGAATCACCAATACAACAACAACAGCAATCGCAACAATTATCCCAACAATCGCAACATCAATCGCAACTACAACAAACGGCCCAACAACAACAACAACAACAACAACAACAACAGCAACTACAACAATCATCCCAACAACAATAATAACCGCAACAACAACAACAATCAGAAGCAGCTATGCCAAAGGTGTGAAAAGTATCACTCGGGGTTCTGCACCAAATTTTGCAACAAGTGTAAAAGAAATGGTCATAGCGCGGCGAAGTGTGAGGTCTACGGACCAGGGGTTAATAGAACGAAAGGAACAAATGGTGTCGGAACGAGTAATGGCGGAGCAAGTAGTGTCGGAGCAAGCTATGCCAATGTAGTTTGTTATAAATGTGGAAAACCGGGCCACATTATTAGAAATTGCCCGAACCAGGAGAACACGAATGGACAAGGCCGCGGAAGAGTTTTCAATATTAACGCGGCAGAGGCACAGGAAGACCCGGAGCTTGTTACGGGTACGTTTCTTATTGACAATAAATCTGCTTACGTTTTATTTGATTCGGGTGCGGATAGAAGCTATATGAGTAGAGATTTTTGTGCTAAATTAAATTGTCCATTGACGCCTTTGGATAGTAAATTTTTACTCGAATTAGCAAATGGTAAATTAATTTCAGCAGATAATATATGTCGGAATCGAGAAATTAAACTGGTTAGCGAAACATTTAAGATTGATTTGATACCCGTAGAGTTAGGGAGTTTTGATGTGATAATCGGTATGGACTGGTTGAAAGAAGTGAAAGCGGAGATCGTTTGTTACAAAAATGCAATTCGCATTATACGAGAAAAAGGAAAACCCTTAATGGTGTACGGAGAAAAGGGCAACACGAAGCTACATCTTATTAGTAATTTGAAGGCACAAAAACTAATAAGAAAAGGTTGCTATGCTGTTCTAGCACACGTCGAGAAAGTACAAACTGAAGAAAAGAGCATCAATGATGTTCCCATTGCAAAAGAATTTCCCGATGTATTTCCGAAAGAATTACCGAGATTACCCCCACATCGATCCGTTGAATTTCAAATAGATCTTGTACCAGGAGCTGCACCAATAGCTCGTGCTCCTTACAGACTCGTACCCAGCGAGATGAAAGAACTGCAAAGCCAATTACAAGAACTTTTAGAGCGTGGTTTCATTCGACCAAGCACATCACCGTGGGGAGCTCCTGTTTTGTTTGTCAAGAAGAAAGATGGTACATTCAGGTTGTGTATCGACTACCGAGAGTTGAATAAACTTACCATCAAGAACCGCTACCCACTACCGAGAATCGACGACTTATTTGATCAACTACAAGGCTCGTCTGTTTATTCAAAGATTGACTTACGTTCCGGGTATCATCAAATGCGGGTGAAAGAAGATGATATTCCAAAGACTGCTTTCAGAACACGTTACGGTCATTACGAGTTTATGGTCATGCCGTTTGGTTTAACTAATGCACCAGCTGTGTTCATGGACCTTATGAACCGAGTGTGTGGACCATACCTTGACAAGTTTGTCATTGTTTTCATTGATGACATACTTATTTACTCAAAGAATGACCAAGAACATGGTGAACATTTGAGAAAGGTGTTAGAAGTATTGAGGAAGGAAGAATTGTACGCTAAGTTTTCAAAGTGTGCATTTTGGTTGGAAGAAGTTCAATTCCTCGGTCACATAGTGAACAAAGAAGGTATTAAGGTGGATCCGGCAAAGATAGAAACTGTTGAAAAGTGGGAAACCCCGAAAACTCCGAAACACATACGCCAGTTTTTAGGACTAGCTGGTTACTACAGAAGGTTCATCCAAGACTTTTCCAGAATAGCAAAACCCTTGACTGCATTAACGCATAAAGGGAAGAAATTTGAATGGAATGATGAACAAGAGAAAGCGTTTCAGTTATTGAAGAAAAAGCTAACTACGGCACCTATATTGTCATTGCCTGAAGGGAATGATGATTTTGTGATTTATTGTGATGCATCAAAGCAAGGTCTTGGTTGTGTATTAATGCAACGAACGAAGGTGATTGCTTATGCGTCTAGACAATTGAAGATTCACGAACAAAATTATACAACGCATGATTTGGAATTAGGCGCGGTTGTTTTTGCATTAAAGACTTGGAGGCACTACTTATATGGGGTCAAAAGTATTATATATACCGACCACAAAAGTCTTCAACACATATTTAATCAGAAACAACTGAATATGAGGCAGCGTAGGTGGATTGAATTATTGAATGATTACGACTTTGAGATTCGTTACCACCCGGGGAAGGCAAATGTGGTAGCCGATGCCTTGAGCAGGAAGGACAGAGAACCCATTCGAGTAAAATCTATGAATATAATGATTCATAATAACATTACTACTCAAATAAAGGAGGCGCAACAAGGAGTTTTAAAAGAGGGAAATTTAAAGGATGAAATACCCAAAGGATCGGAGAAGCATCTTAATATTCGGGAAGACGGAACCCGGTATAGGGCTGAAAGGATTTGGGTACCAAAATTTGGAGATATGAGAGAAATGGTACTTAGAGAAGCTCATAAAACCAGATACTCAATACATCCTGGAACGGGGAAGATGTACAAGGATCTCAAGAAACATTTTTGGTGGCCAGGTATAAAAGCCGATGTTGCTAAATACGTAGGAGAATGTTTGACGTGTTCTAAGGTCAAAGCTGAGCATCAGAAACCATCAGGTCTACTTCAACAACCCGAAATCCCGGAATGGAAATGGGAAAACATTACCATGGATTTCATCACTAAATTGCCAAGGACTGCAAGTGGTTTTGATACTATTTGGGTAATAGTTGATCGTCTCACCAAATCAGCACACTTCCTACCAATAAGAGAAGATGACAAGATGGAGAAGTTAGCACGACTGTATTTGAAGGAAGTCGTCTCCAGACATGGAATACCAATCTCTATTATCTCTGATAGGGATGGCAGATTTATTTCAAGATTCTGGCAGACATTACAGCAAGCATTAGGAACTCGTCTAGACATGAGTACTGCCTATCATCCACAAACTGATGGGCAGAGCGAAAGGACGATACAAACGCTTGAAGACATGCTACGAGCATGTGTTATTGATTTCGGAAACAGTTGGGATCGACATCTACCGTTAGCAGAATTTTCCTACAACAATAGCTACCATTCAAGCATTGAGATGGCGCCGTTTGAAGCACTTTATGGTAGAAAGTGCAGGTCTCCGATTTGTTGGAGTGAAGTGGGGGATAGACAGATTACGGGTCCAGAGATTATACAAGAAACTACCGAGAAGATCATCCAAATTCAACAACGGTTGAAAACCGCCCAAAGTCGACAAAAGAGCTACGCTGACATTAAAAGAAAAGATATAGAATTTGAAATTGGAGAGATGGTCATGCTTAAAGTTGCACCTTGGAAAGGCGTTGTTCGATTTGGTAAACGAGGGAAATTAAATCCAAGGTATATTGGACCATTCAAGATTATTGATCGTGTCGGACCAGTAGCTTACCGACTAGAGTTACCTCAACAACTCGCGGCTGTACATAACACTTTCCACGTCTCGAATTTAAAGAAATGTTTTGCTAAAGAAGATCTCACTATTCCGTTAGATGAAATCCAAATCAACGAAAAACTTCAATTCATCGAAGAACCCGTCGAAATAATGGATCGTGAGGTTAAAAGACTTAAGCAAAACAAGATACCAATTGTTAAGGTTCGATGGAATGCTCGTAGAGGACCCGAGTTCACCTGGGAGCGTGAAGATCAGATGAAGAAGAAATACCCGCATCTATTTCCAGAAGATTCGTCAACACCTTCAACAGCTTAAAATTTCGGGACGAAATTTATTTAACGGGTAGGTACTGTAGTGACCCGAACTTTTCCATATTTATATATATTAATTGAGATTGATATTTACATGATTAAATGTTTCCAACATGTTAAGCAATCAAACTTGTTAAGACTTGATTAATTGAAATATGTTTCATATAGACAATTGACCACCCAAGTTGATCGGTGATTCACGAACGTTAAAACTTGTAAAAACTATATGATGACATATATATGGATATATATATATATATAGTTAACATGATACTATGATAAGAAAACATATCATAAAGTATATTAACAATGAACTACATATGTAAAAACAAGACTACTAACTTAATGATTTTTAAACGAGACATATATGTAACGATTATCGTTGTAAAGACATTTAATGTATATATATCATATTAAGAGATATTCATACATGATAATATCATGATAATATAATAATTTAAAATCTCATTTGATATTATAAACATTGGGTTAACAACATTTAACAAGATCGTTAACCTAAAGGTTTCAAAACAACACTTACATGTAACGACTAACGATGACTTAACGACTCAGTTAAAATGTATATACATGTAGTGTTTTAATATGTATTTATACACTTTTGAAAGACTTCAATACACTTATCAAAATACTTCTACTTAACAAAAATGCTTACAATTACATCCTCGTTCAGTTTCATCAACAATTCTACTCGTATGCACCCGTATTCGTACTCGTACAATACACAGCTTTTAGATGTATGTACTATTGGTATATACACTCCAATGATCAGCTCTTAGCAGCCCATGTGAGTCACCTAACACATGTGGGAACCATCATTTGGCAACTAGCATGAAATATCTCATAAAATTACAAAAATATGAGTAATCATTCATGACTTATTTACATGAAAACAAAATTACATATCCTTTATATCTAATCCATACACCAACGACCAAAAACACCTACAAACACTTTCATTCTTCAATTTTCTTCATCTAATTGATCTCTCTCAAGTTCTATCTTCAAGTTCTAAGTGTTCTTCATAAATTCCAAAAGTTCTAGTTTCATAAAATCAAGAATACTTTCAAGTTTGCTAGCTCACTTCCAATCTTGTAAGGTGATCATCCAACCTCAAGAAATCTTTGTTTCTTACAGTAGGTTATCATTCTAATACAAGGTAATAATCATATTCAAACTTTGGTTCAATTTCTATAACTATAACAATCTTATTTCAAGTGATGATCTTACTTGAACTTGTTTTCGTGTCATGATTCTGCTTCAAGAACTTCGAGCCATCCAAGGATCCATTGAAGCTAGATCCATTTTTCTCTTTTCCAGTAGGTTTATCCAAGGAAATTAAGGTAGTAATGATGTTCATAACATCATTCGATTCATACATATAAAGCTATCTTATTCGAAGGTTTAAACTTGTAATCACTAGAACATAGTTTAGTTAATTCTAAACTTGTTCGCAAACAAAAGTTAATCCTTCTAACTTGACTTTTAAAATCAACTAAACACATGTTCTATATCTATATGATATGCTAACTTAATGATTTAAAACCTGGAAACACGAAAAACACCGTAAAACTGAATTTACGCCGTCGTAGTAACACCGCGGGCTGTTTTGGGTTAGTTAATTAAAAACTATGATAAACTTTGATTTAAAAGTTGTTATTCTGAGAAAATGATTTTTATTATGAACATGAAACTATATCCAAAAATTATGGTTAAACTCAAAGTGGAAGTATGTTTTCTAAAATGGTCATCTAGACGTCGTTCTTTCGACTGAAATGACTACCTTTACAAAAACGACTTGTAACTTATTTTTCCGACTATAAACCTATACTTTTTCTGTTTAGATTCATAAAATATAGTTCAATATGAAACCATAGCAATTTGATTCACTCAAAACGGATTTAAAATGAAGAAGTTATGGGTAAAACAAGATTGGATAATTTTTCTCATTTTAGCTACGTGAAAATTGGTAACAAATCTATTCCAACCATAACTTAATCAACTTGTATTGTATATTATGTAATCTTGAGATACCATAGACACGTATACAATATTTCGACCTATCATGTCGACACATCTATATATATTTCGGAACAACCATAGACACTCTATATGTGAATGTTGGAGTTAGCTATACAGGGTTGAGGTTGATTCCAAAATATATATAGTTTGAGTTGTGATCAATACTGAGATACGTATACACTGGGTCGTGGATTGATTCAAGATAATATTTATCGATTTATTTCTGTACATCTAACTGTGGACAACTAGTTATAGGTTACTAACGAGGACAGCTGACCTAATAAACTTAAAACATCAAAATATATTAAAAGTGTTGTAAATATATTTTGAACATACTTTAATATATATGTATATATTGTTATAGGTTCGTGAATCAACAGTGGCCAAGTCTTACTTCCCGACGAAGTAAAAATCTGTGAAAGTGAGTTATAGTCCCACTTTTAAAATCTAATATTTTTGGGATGAGAATACATGCAGGTTTTATAAATGATTTACAAAATAGACACAAGTACGTGAAACTACATTCTATGGTTGAATTATCGAAATCGAATATGCCCCTTTTTATTAAGTCTGGTAATCTAAGAATTAGGGAACAGACACTCTAATTGACGCGAATCCTAAAGATAGATCTATTGGGCCTAACAAACCCCATCCAAAGTACCGGATGCTTTAGTACTTCGAAATTTATATCATATCCGAAGGGTGTCCCGGAATGATGGGGATATTCTTATATATGCATCTTGTTATTGTCGGTTACCAGGTGTTCACCACATGAATGATTTTTATCTCTATGTATGGGATGTGTATTGAAATATGAAATCTTGTGGTCTATTGTTACGATTTGATATATATAGGTTAAACCTATAACTCACCAACATTTTTGTTGACGTTTTAAGCATGTTTATTCTCAGGTGATTATTAAGAGCTTCCGCTGTCGCATACTTAAATAAGGACAAGATTTGGAGTCCATGCTTGTATGATATTGTGTAAAAACTGCATTCAAGAAACTTATTTTGTTGTAACATATTTGTATTGTAAACCATTATGTAATGGTCGTGTGTAAACAGGATATTTTAGATTATCATTATTTGATAATCTACGTAAAGCTTTTTAAACCTTTATTGATGAAATAAAGGTTATGGTTTGTTTAAAAATGAATGCAGTCTTTGAAAAACGTCTCATATAGAGGTCAAAACCTCGCAACGAAATCAATTAATATGGAACGTTTTTAATCAATAAGAACGGGACATTTCATAAACCTTCTATAATAACCGGCTAAACCCAAAAATTGGCGTATCTGCATTGGTGTCTTAGGAGTCTCCCATTTTTCAATGGCTTCAATTTTTGCTGGATCAACCTGAATTCCTTTGCTACTAACAACGTGGCCAAGAAATTGCACTTCTTTCAACCAGAAAGCACATTTAGAAAATTTAGCATATAGCTGTTCTTTTCTCAACAACTCTAATATCAACCTTAAATGCTGCTCATGCTCTTGCTCACTCTTGGAATAGATAAGAATATCATCAATGAAAACGATAACAAACTTATCTAAATATGGACTACAAACTCGATTCATGAGGTCCATGAATACAGCTGGCGCATTTGTCAACCCAAACGGCATGACCAAAAATTCGTAATGACCATAACGTGTCCGAAAAGCAGTTTTCGGAATGTCCTCTTCTTTGACACGTAATTGATGATAGCCCGACCTTAAGTCAATTTTTGAGTACACACATGATCCTTGGAGTTGATCAAATAAGTCGTCAATTCTCGGTAGTGGATACCAATTCTTGATAGTTAACTTATTTAATTCACGATAATCTATACACATCCTAAAAGATCCATCTTTCTTTTTAACAAATAGAATCGAAGCTCCCCACGGTGAAGTACTTGGTCGTATGAATCCATGATCCAGTAATTCTTTTAACTGACTCTGAAGTTCTTTTAACTCGGACGGTGCAAGTCTATATGGAGCACGAGCCACTGGTGCAGCTCCTGGTACTAAATCTATTTGAAATTCTACAGATCTAAATGGAGGTAGTCCAGGCAACTCTTCCGGAAAAACTTCAGGAAAATCTCTTGCCACAGGCACGTCGTTGATGCACTTCTCTTTTTCTTTCTTTTCGACTTTATTAACATGTGCTAGAATAGCATAACATCCCTTTTCTAAACACTTCTTGGCTTTCAAACAGCTAATGAGTTTTAGCTTTGAGTTACCCTTCTCTCCATAAATCATCACCGGCATTTTATCCTTACAAGGAATGCGAATTGCCTTCTTGGCACACACAACTTCAGCTCCTACTTTGGACATCCAGTCCATGCCGACTATTACATCAAAACTTCCTAATTCTACGGGTATTAAGTCAATTTTAAATGTTTCTCCGGCTAAATTTATTTTACAATCACGGCAAATTTTATCGGCTTTAATTAGTTTACCATTAGCTAACTCAATCATGTACTTAGCATCTAGAGGTAATGATGAACAATTCAATTTAGCGTAAAAACCTCTACTCACGTAACTTCTATCGGTACCAGTATCAAATATAATAGATGCGGATAAGTTATTAATGGTAAACGTACCCGTAACAAGCTCCGGGTCTTCACACGCCTCTCTAGCATTAATAACAAATGCTCTTCTACGTGCAGATCCATTATTCTTCTCTGGATTCGGACACTGGCTCTTATAGTGACCTTGTTTTCCACACCCATAACAAGTAATGGTAGCCAAAGCAGTTCTATTTGCATTGGTGGCAGGAGTCTTGGTACCATTTGTATTTGTAACGAGAGCCCTACAATCTTCAGCAAGATGACCCTTTCGATTACATTTGTTGCATACCACATTACAGTAACCAGAGTGATGTTTGTGGCATCGGTTGCATAAAGGATTTTGTCCTTTATAACCAAAGCTTAAACCACTACCCGTACCTTGCGTGTTTTCTTGTTTCTTAAAAGATTGTTGTTGGTTACCTCGATCATAATTTCCATTCCACTTTCTTTTGTTACCTGATACCTTCACATCAGTATTGGATACTTTCTTATCCATGATGACCTGATCCATTAGCTCGTTTGCCATGGTTATAGCTTCATGAATTGTCTTAGGTTTCGATGCTGTAACATTTGCTTTGACCTTTTTGGGCAAACCATCTTTGTACATTTCAATCTTCCGTTCTTCGGTTGGAACCAATTCAGGACATAGCAAAACTAATTCCATGAATCGCTGATTGTAGTTGGTGATTTCAGTACCAATAACCTTCAGACTTCGTAACTCATCTTCCAACTTCCTAACCTCGTTCCTTGGACAATATTCATTGATTAACATTGTTTTGAATTCTTCCCACGGAGTATCATAAGCTACATCTCCTCCTACAGCCTTCACATAATTTTTCCACCACGTGAGTGCACTATCTTGTAAAGTGCACGATGCATACTTGGTCATGTCCTTTTCAACACAACCACTTATTTTAAACACAGTCTCCATCTTTTCTATCCACCGGGTTAAACCGATCGGTCCTTCTGTTCCACTGATTGATGAGGGCTTGCAAGCTTGAAAAGTTTTGTAAGTGCACCCCACACGAGGATTTGGGTTAACTGCAGCACCTCTTGCAGCCTCGACCCATAACATTCTGTCGTTCACTCGCTGATTGATGAGTTCCTGGATTTCTTGTTCCGTCATTCGGTTCAATCGCGCCATATTCTTCTATAAGAATGAAAAGAAAATAATTATTCACATGGAATATTATAGATGTAGTGTATATTTACAGTACATTATAGCTTATTAATAATATGAACCAGGTATTATTATAAAAGCCTTTTCTTCTTATTAGCGTTTTATAATTATATCTAGGGTAGTACCTACCCGTTAATGTCCATACTTAATAGCTTAGTACAGAATCAATTACTACCATCTAAATAATACTTAACCATGGAAAATTATTGCATTTCACACTTCACTATTTTACATATGCTTATCTTACATCAAACATTAAGCAAACCACACTAATAATATTATACAAAACATTATATGATCCCATGGTTTAATAAGGCAGCGCATCGTTTGGTCTATTTTCTAAGACGTTTAGGTTCAATGAATCGCCTAACGCTCATCCTAGCTGTCTGCCTATATTTTGGCTGTGGGACTGAAGAACTGGATGCCGGGATAGAACGAATAGGAATAGCGGGAATAGGGGTGGTAGTGTCTAGTGGAGTTGGTGCCACATCATCCTTATTAAACTCAAGATTTGAATTTTCTAATTCATTAGCCTTTCGTTTCTTTCCTAGTTCGAACTTGTCTTTCGTAATTTCCTGTATTTCTTCCTCGGGTTCACTTTCCTCCTCGGGTTCACTTTCCTCCTCGGGTTCACTTTCCTCCTCGGGTTCACTTTCCGGGTTCTTTATAGTTGGTTCATCTGGAATTTGTGAGTCTTCCCCAAAGATATTATTTTCGTCATCGGATAGGTTAATGACTGAAACACCATCTGAAGATTCTGATTCGGAGTCGCTGAATGTGATAATAAGTTTTGAGCCCGACATCTATCACACAACAACTAACCCATTAGTACTACATAATATTTACATATAAATTTTAACCAACAATGATAAGCAATGGTTTTTAAATCCCGAAATATTTTGTCATAACCCGTCCTTAACCATAAGAACGTGTTAGATAACGTATGATTTCATTGCGAGGTATTGACCTCTATATGCGACATTTTTAAAAGAACAACTGCATTTATTTTACATTACAAACCATAACTCTTATGATAATACAAGCTTTAGACAATATAAAGATGATTATCGTTTAGCGATAATCTTAGACTTACAAACTTTACATGTGATGATAACAATACGATTTCTAGCATATTTTACATTACAAATCCTCCGATATGCAGTTTTATTTTTGACACAAATATGCATACTCAAGATCTTGTTTAAATTCAACATGTTGCAGCGGAAGCTTCTAATTATCACCTGAGAATGAACATGCTTAAAACGTCAACATAAAGTTGGTGAGATATAGGTTTAATGCCGGCAGCAATATATATATAGACCACAAGATTTCATATATAAACAAAAAATATTCTAAGTGGTTGAGCACTTGGTAACCATACTTAACATTTAATCACGTCGCATATTCCCTTTATTATGAAATCTTACTACACCGTATCAAGTGTAGTCACGAAACGAAGTACTGTGCAACCGTTGAATACTGGTCGTCCAGTCCGGTTGGGGTTGTCAGGCCCGATAGATCTATCAACAGGATTCGCGTTTACAATACCGCTGTAAATAACAGTTACCAAGCTACAGGGAAGTATGCCAGTGGTACAACTCAACGTAGAATATATTTTTCAGTTACTTGTGTCCATAACGTAAAACATAAAATACATGTATTCTCATCCCGAAATATTTAGAGTTTAAAAGTGGGACTATATACTCACTTTCGTCTTGAAGATATATATAATTTGACTTGGTCTCCGGTTGATATCACGAACCTATCCATATATAATATATCAATACCTTTTCTTTTTAAACAACGTCACATATATATTCTTGTTATACTTTTAATACTTTTTATAATTCCTTAGTCCGTAGTTAGCAGTTCGTTGTTAGTAATTCAATTTTAATGGTTCATATTTAGATGTTTAATAAACCCCCAACGAAATAAATAAAACCCCCAACGTATATGTATTGGTCGAGATTAATCTTGACCCACGGTACCGGTGTTGTCAAATGACGTGTTGCGTACATAAAGTACCGGTGTTGTCAAATGACGTGTTGCGTACAAACATGGGATCTTATGATTAATCTTCTCGTGTTGTTTACGGGTGATCCTGAACCATATAAAATTGAATTATGAGTACATATATATAAAATATCATGTTATCTTAAAAAGATGTGATTTATTTTAATTTTCTCCAATTAATCCCGAAGTTAAACTAGTCTTGGATAGCCAATTTTGTTTCGGTCATAGTTTCTTCGTTACAACTCCGTTTTCGTTGATTCAACTTGCCATCTCCTTGGATCGAGTTCCTCTTTAAGACTATGAACTGTAAATATCTTAGTTTGTATTCAAAATCACACGGCATAGGTGAAACTTTAGTGAAACTTATGAAGTTAAACCTTTTCCTTTATGTAGGCAACCTTAAATGGTTATTTTTCTAAAAATACTTATACTTTGAATTAAATCATGAAATTTTTATGTGTTATCATATTCATAGTAAAAATCATTTTTCCAGAACATAAACCTCCAATTCAAAGTTTAAGATGGTTTTTAATTATCCAACCCAAAACAGCCCCCGGTTACACTCCGACGTCGTAAAAACAGTTTTTAAGGTGTTCTTTGAAAAACCATGTTATACCTTGTTAAATTAGCATATATTTAAGTTATATTACAGGTCTTGAAGTATTTTAAAAGTTAAGTTAGAAGGATCTATTTAGTTTGCAAACAAGTTTGAAAACTTTCAAACTATGTTCTTGTTGTTAAAATTGTATACCACAAAATATGATAGCTATATATATATGAATCGAATAAGGTTATAAACATAGATTCTACCTCAAGTTCCTTGGACAAGGTTGCTGTAAAAGAGGAGTAAAAACCTAGAACCAAAAGGGTGATGGAATTGGATGAAAGATTGGAAGTAAGTTTGTGTTCTTGGAAGGATTTCTTGAAGTGTTTTTGTATGGTTTTCTTATGGTGTTTAAGTAAGGTTTTTGAAGCTAATTCATGGGGAAAATGCTTGGAGATGATCAAGTATGATGTTAAGAGTATTTTAAGAGAGAAATGGAAGTGTAAGTATGAGAAAATGGGGTGAAGAAATGGTGTGCATGCATAAAAACGTTTTTAGGTTATAAAGGAAAAAAAAGATACTTAACTTTGTTTTCTTGCTAAATAATTCATGCTACTTGACAAATGGTTGGTTCCACATGTTTCTTAATCATTTAAGGCTGCTAAGGGGCAGATTTTTATTGGTATATACCAATAGTAAATACATCTAGAAGCTGCGTATGATACGGGTACATATACCCTAGGTATACGTATAGAAATTTTGTGAAAAATGGAATGAGGATTCAAATATAGCTATCTTTTGTGAATACACTTATATGGTTTTATGTATTTAAGTTCTTAAAAGTGATTAAATTCATTACTTATACGATATATGTATAAACATTATAGGTCATAAGTATTTAAGTCAAATAACGTTGCGTATGGTTATCGTTTTGAAAACTTAAGTTAGTAGTTTCAAAATATACATATAACTTATTGTTATTAATACAAAATGAGATATTAAAACATTCTTAGATCATGTTAAATATGTATATATACATATATATACACAAACGTATAATTATCATATGTTATATAGTTCGTGATATCATCGGTCAAACTAGACGGTCAAACGTTGTGTAAAACTCTTTTCAAAAACATAAATCTCAACAATTTGGATTGCTTATCATGTTGGTAAGGTTTAATTTATGTAAATATTAATCTTATAAGTATAGAACGATCGAAAAAGTGCGGGTCATTACATATTTAGAGTTTAAAAGTGGGACTATATACTCACTTTTGTCTTGAAGATATGTAATTTCGACTTGGTCTCCGATTGATATCACGAACCTATCCATATATAATATATCAATACCTTTTCTTTTTAAACAATCGTCACATATATATACTTATAATACTTTTAATACTTTTAATAATTCCTTAGTCCGTAGTTAGCAGTCCGATGTTAGTAATTCAATTTTAATGGTTCATATTTAGTTGTTTAATAAACCCCCAATGAAATAAATAAAACCCCCATCGTATATGTATTGGTCGAGATTAATCTTGACCCATGGTACCGGTGTTGTCAAATGACGTGTTGCGTACATAAAGTACCGGTGTTGTCAAATGACGTGTTGCGTACAATCATGGGATCTTATGATTAATCTTCTCGTATTGTTTACGGGTGATCCTGAACCATATAAAATTAAATTATGAGTACATATGTATAAAATATCATGTTACTTTAGGAAGATGTGATTTATTTAATTTTCTCCAATTATTTTCGTGGCTAAACTAGTCTTGGATATCCGATTTTGTTTTGGTCATAATTTCTTCGTTACAACTCCGTTTTCGTTGATTCAACTTTCTACTTCCTTGGATCGAGTCCCTCTTTAAGAATATGAACTGTAAATACCTTAGTTTGTATTCGAAATCATAGGTCATAGGTCAAATTTTGGTGAAACTTATGAAGTTAATCATTTTTGTTACAAAAACATCATTTAATGACCATTTTTCTAAAAATACTTATACTATGAATTAAATCATGAAATTTTTATGTGTTAACATATTCATAAGAAATATCATTTTTCCAGAATATAAACCTCCAATTCAAAGTTCAAGATGGTTTTTAATTATCCAACCCAAAACAGCCCCCGGTTGCACTCCGACGTCATAAAAACAGTTTTTTAAGGTATTCTTTGAAAAACCAAGTTATACCTTGTTAAATTAGCATATATTTAAGTTATATTACAGGTCTTGAAGTATTTTAAAAGTTAAGTTAGAAGGATCTATTTAGTTTGCAAACAAGTTTGAAATCATTCAAACTATGTTTTTGTTGTTAAAATTGTATACCATACAATAAGATAGCTATATATATATGAATCGAATAAGGTTATGAACAAAGTTACTACCTCAAGTTACTTGGACAAGATTGCTGTAAAAGAGGAGTAAAAACCTAGAACCAAAAGAGTGATGAAATTGGATGAAAGATTGGAAGCAACTTAAGACATAAACTTGAATTGAAAGTTGTATTTTTGTAGTGTTTTTGTTGATCTTTTTATGGTGGTGTTTAAGGTGATTCTTGAGAGGATTTTTGCTGGAGTTCTTAGAGAGACATGAGGCTAGTAAGTGTGTGTGTTTAGCTAGAGAAATGATGTTCCAAAAATTGAAAATGGATGCATGTATTTATGGTGGTGTAAAAGGTGTATAAATTTGTAATTTTGTGAAAAGATCTTTTAATCATGTGAAATTGTCATACTAAATAACAAAAGTAGTTACCTTATACATAAGGCATGAACAAGGGCTGGTTGGTGGTGATTTGATGTGTATATACCAATAGTAAATACGTATAGAAGCTAGGTATGATACGAGTACATATACTCTAGATATACGTATAGAAATCTTGTGAAAAATGGAATGAGGATTCAAATATAGCTATCTTTTGTGAATATACTTATATTGTTTTATGTATTTAAGTCTTTAAAAGTAATTAAATACATTATATATACGATATATGTATAAACATTATAGGTCGTAAGTATTTATGTCAAATAACGTTACGTATAGTTATCGTTTTGAAAGCTTAAGTTAGTAGTTTCAAAATATACTTATAACTTATTGTTATTAATACAAAATGAGATATTTAAACATCCTTAAATCATGTTAAATATGTATATATACATATATATACACAAACGTATAATTAACATATATTGTGTAGTTCGTGATATCATCGGTCAAACTAGACGGTTAAACGTTATGTAAAACTCTTTTCAAAATCATAAATCTCAACAATTTAGATTGCTTATCATGTTGGTAAGTTTTAATTTATGTAAATATTAATCTTATAAGTGTAAAACGATCGGAAAAATCCGGGTCGTTACAGTACCCACCCGTTAAAGAAATTTCGTCCCGAAATTTGGTAGAGGTTGTCATAAATAACAATAGGAATGTTTTCATGACGAATATGAGGTATTAATAGAGTTTTATCATTATTGGAAGATATGGATAAAACGATTCGGTCATGTGAAGCGCACGAGTGAAGCTATCATAAAAGAATGAAATGAGTGAATATAGAATTGTTTTAACCGATGTCGAGATTAGGATTGATTTCCAGAATTTAAGGGATTTAAAGAAAATCTTATGTAATAAGATTTGGTTCTTCGATGATTTAGAAAACAGGATCTCCTTTGATTTAATGCGATAATCTGTTTCGATTTCTTTGTCGGATATTTCACTATAAATCCACCTCCTTCCCTTTCTTACTTCCATACCTCACATCTCTTACTCTTCCTCCTCTAATTCATACCTTAAGGTATCCTTTAAAATGCTTCATCCCGTTCTGATTTTTGTTATACTTCTAACTTTCATATCTTTCATTCTTCTCTTTCATCTACCGCTAGAAGAATCTATTCACTTTTATGATTTTCTTGGAATTATAATGTTTCTAATTCTCCCGTGTCTTTATGTCGCCATACGTATTGATACACACGGTTTGTAGTTTCTGGGTGGTTATTGGGTTTGATATCTTTCCTTATATTTCGATGCTCCTGCTTCTGTTTTCCATAATCATTGTCATCCATAGTTAATACTCTCTCCTATTTGCTGTAATCTATACCCCAATTTCTATTTTGGGACTTTGTCCCTTCGTTTCTTCTTCCCGTCCTTGAGTCAAGCGATCAATAGTTCGAAATTCGTAGGTATAAAATTCGGAATGAACATAGCTAATGCTCTAAGAAAGGAATGGTAATGGCACGATTTTGATTTGTCAAATTACCAGAATATCCAGGAAAATAGAACTATCAAGATGATTTGTTCTTAATATGTTTTGGAATTGGATAGAATGTAGAAGTCGTGTAACATGGCACATGATGACGGTACTGTGAATCATCATATTCCATTAGAAACTTAACATGACTTACTGTAATATAATGAAGTTGATCAAGTTTCATTATATTATACTAGTTCATGCATCAGTTCCCAACACTGCTTCAGAACATTCCTATTTTAAACTTGAAGGATTTAGAAACTAACACAGTTTCCTTTATATTGTAACGCAGATATTACAGAGAGATAAATGATTTCAGATAAGGATAGTGGTGAAAATATCTTCAGAAATATTGAGGATATTTATAATGAAAGATATGATAATATCTTGGAATTTCTAATGTCGAAGGATGATGATGAAGATTGACCCGTAAGGGTTTAGATTCAGAAGCAAGGTGTTTGCTACAGAATCGTCATAATTCTTTATGTACAAGTTTAGTCCTTGTAACTTGTTCAGAGTCTCCTTCATGGTTTGTTCAATCCGGTTTTCAGTACCAATTTTCTATCGAGCGTTCCTAACACTTCCTTCTTTTATCATCAACATTTGGTCATTAAGACCTTCTACAACATGCTGCTTCGTCAGTATTTTCAAAGTTATCGGATCTGGGTCATTGGTTATCAAACCAAGATGGTTTAAGGAGAATTGTATTTTTAGATGATTAAACGCTGATGGTAATATGATGGAATATAAAAGGTTCTCCGGTAACGATGGCGAAAGAACAACGTATATATATATATCGAGATTGTAATAAGAGTAGTCTTACTGAGATATCGAAGTGGAGCTGTGACAAAATTAGTTAATTGAAAAGGAATCGCGTGATTGTTTTTGCTAATGGATGATAAGGAATTCGATGCGGATACGTTTTAACTATAACTTCGAGTTCAAAAATTTTTAGGTGCATAACTGTATGCATAAATCTTTATTCCGTAGACGAGGTGCGGCTGGTTGAACTTCTCGATCGAGATGTTTTCAAGAATCATGAAAAGTTGTGAATGCGAATTGTAATCGTCAAGATACAAATGAGGTTTAAAATAGAATCAAGTGGCAAACTTGAAGGATTGTTTAGTTTCATATGTAATAATCATCATTTTAACTCATTTTTAATTGTCCAAAGTTAGCAGTCCAATAGTCCGATTGTCCAATGGTTCAATAAATTCATATATGAACTAAATATATAATATTCGAATTACTTAATACGTATCGTGACCCGTGTACTGGTCTCGGTGTCGATCACAACTCAAAGTATATATATATTTTGGAATCAACTCCGACCCTGTATAGCCAACTCCGACCTTCACATATAGAGTGTCTATGGTTGTTCCGAAATATATATATAGATGGATCAATATGATAAGTCGAAACCTTGTATACGTGTCCCGTTATTTAAAATGCGTAAAATAAATAAATATATATCATGACCCATTATACAACGTGTTGTCTCAGAATTAATCCGACGTGTTGTTGTACATGTATCCCGACGGTATGTAAAGTACAGAAATTAAAATTGCAAGAATGTAAATTGCGATAAATTAAATATTAATCAGTTAGCTGGGAACAGTTAGCCGGAACACTTAGCGTGTAATCCTATCACAATTTCAATTAATTAATTCATCTGTTTCTAACAATTTTTATTTTGCCATTGTTTCTTCATTATGCCACTTGTTGGATTCGGATAGGTAAAAATCCAAATATGAAATTTAAATGGAAATGGTTAATCTGGGGTGAACGGATACGTATATCGGTAATTGTAAGTAGGATAATAAATGATCGTTGAATCAGATTCGAAGAATGTACAGTGTAACTTGTTAATGTGAATTCTAAATATTCCTTGGGTACTACCCACCCGTTAAAATATTTTCATCATTAACAGTTTGTACGAATGAAATTTTTAATTACAATCTTTATGAAAATATATTTGCATATATATTTTCTTCGGAGGTAACTATGAATTTAATGAGTCAATAAAATATTCAACTCATTTGATTTATCGTTATTACTAGATTACATAATCTCCAAAACATTAGAGATTACATAATCGTCATGTCGAACGAAGAACGATACGTAAAGAAGAGGTAATCGGTGTAGAATGATATGTAGAACAAAGATCATATTCGAAGTTCAGATGATGATGTTGAGGTACGTGGTGCGGATGTGATTGTTGGTGGTGGTAATGATACGGTTGGTGTTGATGCTGATGATGTCGTTGACGTCGATGATGCTACTGGTACTGAAGATTGCGAGGTTGATGTTGTTAACGGTACTGGTTATGCTGCTGGTGCTGCTGCTGGTGTTTGTAACCTTCGCACCGTGTTCTCCAAAGCCGTCACACGAGCGCGAAGTTCGTTAATTTCTGCTAGTACACCAGGATGATTGGCGGTTGGAGTGAGCGAATGAACAAGATCCGAAATATGGGATAGGATATAATCGTGACGAGATACTCGAGAAATGAGAGAGAAAATGGTTTCTCAAACAGGTTCGCCGGTAAGTGCTTCAGGTTCGTCGCCAATGGGGCAATTCGGTGGGTGAAAGGGATCACCTTCTTCTTGTCTCCAATAATTTAGTATACTACGAACCCATCCCCAATTCATCCAGAATAGATGATGAGAAATTGGTTGATCCATTCCAGTGACGCTGCCTTCGGAGCCCGAATGGAAATCCATATCAGCGTAGCTGTCGGAGTCGGAGGAATTCGAACTGGACGCGGAGTTCATCTTGTACAGTCGGGGAAATGAATTTTTGGTTTGGAATAGATTATAGGAGTTGGGTTTGGTATTCTTCAATACATAATTTACATATGTATTTATAATACTCAAAATCCCGTGAATTACGGAGAATCTTTGAAATTCGTCAGGCAATGTCTATAGCAACAGATACGCTAGGATACGAATTTTGTCTATACACTATCGATGCACCAAATGCAGTAAGAAGTGTCTAGACTTAAGAATACTAAGAAGGCAATTCTTAAGGATGATAAGCAGATGATTTTCGACTAGATATGATAAGCAAAACTTTTGACATGTAGACACGGTCAAAGTCCAGACTCACTAATGCATCCTAACAACTACCAGTTAGACACACTAATGCTAGGCCTGGTTCGCTAAGACCAACGCTCTGATACCACATGAGACGACCCGACCCAATCCATAGGGACGAATACAATAACATATGATAACATTGCGAGGTACTTGACCTCTATATGATACATTTTACAAACGTTGCATTTATTCTTAAAAGGCAAACTATCATTACATCAATATTTGACATTTTCGTCTAACATTTCATAATATCCAAATGACCTAATCTGTCATTTACTTATTTATATTCTCTATTGAACTCCAATGACTCGAATGCAACGTCTTTGTATCATGGCTTAAAAGGTCCCAAGTAGTATCCTTAACATGAGCTAATGCACAGCGGAAGACTTAATTCATACCTGAGAATAACATGCTTTAAAACGTCAACATAAAGTTGGTGAGATATATAGGTTTGATGCTAGCAGCGTTATAACAATGGAACACAAGATTTCATATATAAACATTTTAATAAAAATATTCTAAGTGGTTGAGCACTTGGTAACCATACTTAACATTTAATTACGTCGCATATTCCCTTTATTATGAAATCTTACTACACCGTACCAAGGTGTAGTCACGAAACGAAGTACTGTGCAACCGTTGAATACTGGTCGTCCAGTCCGGTTGGGGTTGTCAGGCCCGATAGATCTATCAACAGGATTCGCGTTTACAATACCGCTGTAAATATTAGTTACCAAGCTACAGGGAAGTATGCCAGTGGTACAACTCAACGTAGAATATATTTTTCAGTTACTTGTGTCCATAGCGTAAAACATAAAATACATGTATTCTCATCCCGAAATATTTAGAGTTTAAAAGTGGGACTATATACTCACTTTTGTCTTGAAGATATGTAATTTCGACTTGGTCTCCGATTGATATCACGAACCTATCCATATATAATATATCAATACCTTTTCTTTTTAAACAATCGTCACATATATATACTTATAATACTTTTAATACTTTTAATAATTCCTTAGTCCGTAGTTAGCAGTCCGATGTTAGTAATTCAATTTTAATGGTTCATATTTAGTTGTTTAATAAACCCCCAATGAAATAAATAAAACCCCCATCGTATATGTATTGGTCGAGATTAATCTTGACCCATGGTACCGGTGTTGTCAAATGACGTGTTGCGTACATAAAGTACCGGTGTTGTCAAATGACGTGTTGCGTACAATCATGGGATCTTATGATTAATCTTCTCGTATTGTTTACGGGTGATCCTGAACCATATAAAATTAAATTATGAGTACATATGTATAAAATATCATGTTACTTTAGGAAGATGTGATTTATTTAATTTTCTCCAATTATTTTCGTGGCTAAACTAGTCTTGGATATCCGATTTTGTTTTGGTCATAATTTCTTCGTTACAACTCCGTTTTCGTTGATTCAACTTTCCACTTCCTTGGATCGAGTCCCTTTTTAAGAATATGAACTGTAAATACCTTAGTTTGTATTCGAAATCATAGGTCATAGGTCAAATTTTGGTGAAACTTATGAAGTTAATCATTTTTGTTACAAAAACATCATTTAATGACCATTTTTCTAAAAATACTTATACTATGAATTAAATCATGAAATTTTTATGTGTTAACATATTCATAAGAAATATCATTTTTCCAGAATATAAACCTCCAATTCAAAGTTCAAGATGGTTTTTAATTATCCAACCCAAAACAGCCCCCGGTTGCACTCCGACGTCATAAAAACAGTTTTTTAAGGTATTCTTTGAAAAACCAAGTTATACCTTGTTAAATTAGCATATATTTAAGTTATATTACAGGTCTTGAAGTATTTTAAAAGTTAAGTTAGAAGGATCTATTTAGTTTGCAAACAAGTTTGAAATCATTCAAACTATGTTTTTGTTGTTAAAATTGTATACCATACAATAAGATAGCTATATATATATGAATCGAATAAGGTTATGAACAAAGTTACTACCTCAAGTTACTTGGACAAGATTGCTGTAAAAGAGGAGTAAAAACCTAGAACCAAAAGAGTGATGAAATTGGATGAAAGATTGGAAGCAACTTAAGACATAAACTTGAATTGAAAGTTGTATTTTTGTAGTGTTTTTGTTGATCTTTTTATGGTGGTGTTTAAGGTGATTCTTGAGAGGATTTTTGCTGGAGTTCTTAGAGAGACATGAGGCTAGTAAGTGTGTGTGTTTAGCTAGAGAAATGATGTTCCAAAAATTGAAAATGGATGCATGTATTTATGGTGGTGTAAAAGGTGTATAAATTTGTAATTTTGTGAAAAGATCTTTTAATCATGTGAAATTGTCATACTAAATAACAAAAGTAGTTACCTTATACATAAGGCATGAACAAGGGCTGGTTGGTGGTGATTTGATGTGTATATACCAATAGTAAATACGTATAGAAGCTAGGTATGATACAAGTACATATACTCTAGATATACGTATAGAAATCTTGTGAAAAATGGAATGAGGATTCAAATATAGCTATCTTTTGTGAATATACCTATATTGTTTTATGTATTTAAGTCTTTAAAAGTGATTAAATACATTATATATACGATATATGTATAAACATTATAGGTCGTAAGTATTTATGTCAAATAACGTTACGTATAGTTATCGTTTTGAAAGCTTAAGTTAGTAGTTTCAAAATATACTTATAACTTATTGTTATTAATACAAAATGAGATATTTAAACATCCTTAAATCATGTTAAATATGTATATATATATATATATATATATATACACAAACGTATAATTAACATATATTGTATAGTTCGTGATATCATCGGTCAAACTAGACGGTTAAACGTTATGTAAAACTCTTTTCAAAATCATAAATCTCAACAATTTAGATTGCTTATCATGTTGGTAAGTTTTAATTTATGTAAATATTAATCTTATAAGTGTAAAATGATCGGAAAAATCCGGGTCGTTACACCTTCTTTGTTCACTATGTGACCGAGGAATTGAACTTCTTCCAACCAAAATGCACACTTTGAAAATTTAGCGTACAATTCTTCCTTCCTCAATACTTGTAACACCTTTCTCAAATGTTCACCGTGTTCTTGGTCATTCTTTGAGTAAATAAGTATGTCATCAATGAAAACAATGACAAACTTGTCAAGGTATGGTCCACACACTCGGTTCATAAGGTCCATGAACACAGCTGGTGCATTAGTTAAACCAAACGGCATGACCATAAACTCGTAATGACCGTAACGTGTTCTGAAAGCAGTCTTTGGAATATCATCTTCTTTCACCCGCATTTGATGATACCCGGAACGTAAGTCAATCTTTGAATAAACAGACGAGCCTTGTAGTTGATCAAATAAGTCGTCGATTCTCGGTAGTGGGTAGCGGTTCTTGATGATAAGTTTGTTCAACTCTCGGTAGTCGATACACAACCTGAATGTACCATCTTTCTTCTTGACAAACAAAACAGGAGCTCCCCATGGTGATGTGCTTGGTCGAATGAAACCACGCTCTAAAAGTTCTTGTAGTTGGCTTTGCAGTTCTTTCATCTCGCTGGGTGTGAGTCTGTAAGGAGCACGAGCTATTGGTGCAGCTTCTGGTACAAGATCTATTTGAAATTCAACGGATCGATGTGGGGGTAATCCCGGTAATTCTTTCGGAAATACATCGGGAAATTCTTTTGCGACGGGAACATCATTGATGCTCTTTTCTTCAGTTTGTACTTTCTCGATGTGTGCTAGAACAGCATAACAACCTTTTCTTATTAGTTTTTGTGCCTTCAAATTACTAATAAGATGTAGCTTCGTGTTGCCCTTTTCTCCGTACACCATTAAGGGTTTTCCTTTTTCTCGTATAATGCGAATTGCATTTTTGTAACAAACGATCTCCGCTTTCACTTCTTTCAACCAGTCCATACCGATTATCACATCAAAACTCCCTAACTCTACTGGTATCAAGTCAATCTTAAATGTTTCGCTAACCAGTTTAATTTCTCGATTCCGACATATATTATCTGCTGAAATTAATTTACCATTTGCTAATTCGAGTAAAAATTTACTATCCAAAGGCGTCAATGGACAACTTAATTTAGCACAAAAATCTCTACTCATATAGCTTCTATCCGCACCCGAATCAAATAAAACGTAAGCAGATTTATTGTCAATAAGAAACGTACCCGTAACAAGCTCCGGGTCTTCCTGTGCCTCTGCCGCATTAATATTGAAAACTCTTCCGCGGCCTTGTCCATTCGTGTTCTCCTGGTTCTGGAAATTTCTAATAATGTGGCTCGGTTTTCCACATTTATAACAAACTACATTGGCATAACTTGCTCCAACACTACTTGCTCCGCCATTACTCGTTCCGACACCATTTGTTCCTTTCGTTCTGTTAACCCCTGGTCCGTAGACCTCACACTTCGCCGCGCTATGACCATTTCTTTTACACTTGTTGCAAAATTTGGTGCAGAACCCCGAGTGATACTTTTCACACCTTTGGCATAGCTGCTTCTGATTGCTGTTGTTGTTGCGGTTATTATTGTTGTTGGGATGATTGTTGTAGTTGCTGTTGTTGTTGTTGTTGTTGTTGTTGTTGGGCCATTTGTTGTAGTTGCGATTGATGTTGCGATTGTTGGGATAGTTGTTGCGATTATTGTTGTAATTGCTATTGTTGTTGTATTGGTGATTCTTATCACCGTTTTCCTCCCACTTTGTTTTGACTTGCTTCACATTGGCCTCTTCAACAGTCTGTTCTTTAATTCTTTCTTCAATCTGGTTCACTAGTTTGTGAGTCATTCTACATGTCTGTTGTATGGAGGCGGGCTCGTGTGAACTTATATCTTCTTGGATTCTTTCTGGTAATCCTTTCACAAACGCGTCAATCTTCTCTTCCTCATCTTCGAACGCTCCCGAACACAATAGGCACAATTCTGTAAATCATCTTTCGTACGTGGTAATATCAAATCCTTGGGTTCGTAACCCTCTAAGTTCTGTCTTGAGCTTATTGACCTCGGTTCTGGTACGGTACTTCTCGTTCATCAAGTGCTTGAATGCTGACCACGGTAGTGCGTAAGCATCATCTTGTCCCACTTGCTCTAGATAGGTATTCCACCATGTTAACGCAGAACCTGTGAAGGTATGCGTAGCGTACTTCACTTTGTCCTCTTCAGTACACTTACTTATGGCAAACACTGTTTCGACCTTCTCGGTCCACCGTTTCAATCCGATTGGTCCTTTGGTTCCATCAAATTCCAAAGGTTTGCAGGCAGTGAATTCTTTGTAGGTGCATCCTACACGATTTCCTGTACTGCTAGATCCAAGGTTATTGTTGGTATGTAGCGCAGCCTGTACTGCAGCTATGTTTGAAGCAAGAAAGGCACGAAATTCCTCTTCGCTCATATTCAAGGTTTGTCGAGTAGTCGGTGCCATTTCCTTCAAATAGTCAAATGAAACAAGTTATTCATACAGAATATTATGAGTAGTCAATAGTATCTCATAGCATAATATGAACTCATTTATAAAAGCTTTTTCTTCATATTAGCGTTTTATAATTTTAAATTCGGGTAGTACCTACCCGTTAAGTTCATACTTAGTAGCTAATATACAATTTAACTACTACAATTCTATATGAAAAGCTGATTATAATAATATTTCGCGTTCAAACTTTTACACAATATTTTACAAACTTACAATACCGCTTATTTTACATATATCATGAAATATAGCACACAATAACTTTGATACAAGATAGTTGTGAAGATAATTCTAGCTAGTACACAAGTCATTCAGTAAAGGCAATAAAGACACGTAATTCATACGTCCAGAAACAAGTCATGCATTCTGGTTTTACTAGGACTACTTCTGTAGTGACCCGAACTTTTCCATGTTTATATATATTAATTGAGATTGATATTTACATGATTAAATGTTTCCAACATGTTAAGCAATCAAACTTATTAAGACTTGATTAATTGAAATAGGTTTCATATAGACAATTGACCACCCAAGTTGACCGGTGATTCACGAACGTTAAAACTTGTAAAAACTATATGATGACATATATATGGTTATATATATAGTTAACATGATATTATGATAAGTAAACATATCATTAAGTATATTAACAATGAACTACATATGTAAAAACAAGACTACTAACTTAATGATTTTGAAACGAGACATATATGTAACGATTATCGTTGTAACGACATTTAATGTATATATATCATATTAAGAGATATTCGTACATCATAATATCATGATAATATAATAATTTAAAATCTCTTTTGATATTATAAACATTGGGTTAACAACATTTAACAAGATCGTTAACCTAAAGGTTTCAAAACAACATTTACATGTAACGACTAACGATGACTTAACGACTCAGTTAAAATGTATATACATGTAGTGTTTTAATATGTATTCATACACTTTTGAAAGACTTCAAGACACTTATCAAAATACTTCTACTTAACAAAAATGCTTACAATTACATCCTCGTTCAGTTTCATCAACAATTCTACTCGTATGCACCCGTATTCGTACTCGTACAATACACAGCTTTTAGATGTATGCACTATTGGTATATACACTCCAATGATCAGCTCTTAGCAGCCCATGTGAGTCACCTAACACATGTGGGAACCATCATTTGGCAACTAGCATGAAATATCTCATAAAATTACAAAAATATGAGTAATCATTCATGACTTATTTACATGAAAACAAAATTACATATCCTTTATATCTAATCCATACACCAACGACCAAAAACACCTACAAACACTTTCATTCTTCAATTTTCTTCATCTAATTGATCTCTCTCAAGTTCTATCTTCAAGTTCTAAGTGTTCTTCATAAATTCCAAAAGTTCTAGTTTCATAAAATCAAGAATACTTTCAAGTTTGCTAGCTCACTTCCAATCTTGTAAGGTGATCATCCAACCTCAAGAAATCTTTGTTTCTTACAGTAGGTTATCATTCTAATACAAGGTAATAATCATATTCAAACTTTGGTTCAATTTCTATAACTATAACAATCTTATTTCAAGTGATGATCTTACTTGAACTTGTTTTCGTGTCATGATTCTGCTTCAAGAACTTCGAGCCATCCAAGGATCCATTGAAGCTAGATCCATTTTTCTCTTTTCCAGTAGGTTTATCCAAGGAAATTAAGGTAGTAATGATGTTCATAACATCATTCGATTCATACATATAAAGCTATCTTATTCGAAGGTTAAAACTTGTAATCACTAGAACATAGTTTAGTTAATTCTAAACTTGTTCGCAAACAAAAGTTAATCCTTCTAACTTGACTTTTAAAATCAACTAAACACATGTTCTATATCTATATGATATGCTAACTTAATGATTTAAAACCTGGAAACACGAAAAACACCGTAAAACCGGATTTACGCCGTCGTAGTAACACCGCGGGCTGTTTTGGGTTAGTTAATTAAAAACTATGATAAACTTTGATTTAAAAGTTGTTATTCTGAGAAAATGATTTTTATTATGAACATGAAACTATATCCAAAAATTATGGTTAAACGCAAAGTGGAAGTATGTTTTCTAAAATGGTCATCTAGACGTCGTTCTTTCGACTGAAATGACTACCTTCACAAAAACGACTTGTAACTTATTTTTCCGACTATAAACCTATACTTTTTCTGTTTAGATTCATAAAATAGAGTTTAATATGAAACCATAGCAATTTGATTCACTCAAAACGGATTTAAAATGAAGAAGTTATGGGTAACACAAGATTGGATAATTTTTCTCATTTTAGCTACGTGAAAATTGGTAACAAATCTATTCCAACCATAACTTAATCAACTTGTATTGTATATTATGTAATCTTGAGATACCATAGACACGTATACAATGTTTCGACCTATCATGTCGACACATCTATATATATTTCGGAACAACCGTAGACACTCTATATGTGAATGTTGGAGTTAGCTATACAGGGTTGAGGTTGATTCCAAAATATATATAGTTTGAGTTGTGATCAATACTGAGATACGTATACACTGGGTCGTGGATTGATTCAAGATAATATTTATCGATTTATTTCTGTACATCTAACTGTGGACAACTAGTTGTAGGTTACTAACGAGGACAGCTGACTTAATAAACTTAAAACATCAAAATATATTAAAAGTGTTGTAAATATATTTTGAACATACTTTGATATATATGTATATATTGTTATAGGTTCGTGAATCAACCAGTGGCCAAGTCTTACTTCCCGACGAAGTAAAAATCTGTGAAAGTGAGTTATAGTCCCACTTTTAAAATCTAATATTTTTGGGATGAGAATACATGCAGGTTTTATAAATGATTTACAAAATAGACACAAGTACGTGAAACTACATTCTATGGTTGAATTATCGAAATCGAATATGCCCTTTTTTATTAAGTCTGGTAATCTAAGAATTAGGGAACAGACACCCTAATTGACGCGAATCCTAAAGATAGATCTATTGGGCCTAACAAACCCCATCCAAAGTACCGGATGCTTTAGTACTTCGAAATTTATATCATATCCGAAGGGTGTCCCGGAATGATGGGGATATTCTTATATATGCATCTTGTTATTGTCGGTTACCAGGTGTTCACCATATGAATGATTTTTATCTCTATGTATGGGATGTGTATTGAAATATGAAATCTTGTGGTCTATTGTTACGATTTGATATATATAGGTTAAACCTATAACTCACCAACATTTTTGTTGACGTTTAAAGCATGTTTATTCTCAGGTGAATATTAAGAGCTTCCGCTGTTGCATACTAAAATAAGGACAAGATTTGGAGTCCATGTTTGTATGATATTGTGTAAAAACTGCATTCAAGAAACTGATTTCGATGTAACATATTTGTATTGTAAACCATTATGTAATGGTCGTGTGTAAACAGGATATTTTAGATTATCATTATTTGATAATCTACGTAAAACTTTTTAAACCTTTATTTATGAAATAAAGGTTATGGTTTGTTTTAAAAATGAATGCAGTCTTTGAAAAACGTCTCATATAGAGGTCAAAACCTCGCAACGAAATCAATTAATATGGAACGTTTTTAATCAATAAGAACGGGACATTTCAGTTGGTATCAGAGCGTTGGTCTTAGAGAACCAGAAAATTGCATTAGTGTGTCTTATCGAGTTTGTTAGGATGCATTAGTGAGTCTGGACTTCGACCGTATTTTCTTTAAAAATGATTGCTTAACATTTTTGTTGGAAACTATATATTTTTAACATATGAATATTATGTGATATATTAATCTCTTAACGTGTTTGATATTATGTGATAGATGTCTACCTCTAGAACAAGTCCCATTGACTCACCTAATAATAATGAAGAGTCAAATGTAAATTGGAATGATTCGTGGACTGATTCACAAGTTCCCGAAGAGGAACCGGAAGAAGAGTCGGAACCGGAAGAAGAATCGGAACCGGAAGAAGAATCGGAACCGGATGAAGAAATAGAACCGGTGGGGAAAGTAATAAAACGGTTAAGTAAAAGAAAATCCTCAACCAACCGACCAAAGTTAATTATGGTCAATGGTGTTTCCGCCAAGGAAGCAAAATATTGGGAGGATTACCAATTCTCCGATGAATCGGATTCCGACGAGAATTCTGAGGATGTTATAGAAATTACCCCAACTGAATTTAAAAAGGCAAAAGAAAATAATAAGGGAAAGAGCATAAAAATAGAGAAATCTAATTCCAACCCCGATGAACTTTATATGTATCGTCAACCCCCGAAGTCCTTAAGTTGTAACAATGACCCGGGAACCTCTAAACCACCAGGTTTTTCTAAACCAATGTGGACAACGACGGCTCGTATTAGGGGAACATCATATATCCCTAGAAACTTGGCAAAACGAACCAAAACCGAAGAAGAAGAAACGAGCGAGTCGGAATAAGATAGTTGTATTCATGTGGTGTAATATATGTAATATAGTGTTCTTATGCTTTATGATATATGTAAAAATTGCTTGTATTAATAAGTATTTTTTTATGAATCTAACTCTTGTCTATTTTACAGTTTAAAAACACAAAATGGATAGACAACCCAATATTTTAAGAGACCTACCCGGAGACATGATTGATGAAATCTTGTCTAGAGTCGGCCAGAATTCTTCGGCACAACTATTTAAGGCGAGATCAGTTTGTAAGACATTCGAAGAACGTTCCAAGAATGTCTTGGTTTATAAGAGACTTTCGTTTGAAAGATGGGGGATATCACATTGGGAAACCCATAAGTTACGATGTGTTTACTTTGACGCATATATTGCGGGGAACCCAAATGCTATTTTACGCAACGGGTTAAGAAATTATTTTGACTCAATATATCCGAATATTGGACTCCGTGATTTAGAAAAAGCGGCTAACATGCAACATAAAGAAGCATGTTATGCTTACGGATTAGTAATGTTCGCTTCTCACCAAAGTGAGAACAAGAACATCGGGCTACAACTATTAAACAAAACGTTTCCACAAGTGACGGAGTCGGTAATTGGGGTAAGAAATGAGGTTTTTAGATTATTACGGGACTGTTGGACATTACGTAACCCTCATCCCTTTGACGACGTTACAACACGCTGTCTTATCAACGGCCATAACGGTTATGTTGCACAAGACCAAGGATGGGAAGTAGTCCTAGTAAAACCAGAATGCATGACTTGTTTCTGGACGTATGAATTACGTGTCTTTATTGCCTTTGCTGAACGACTTGTGTACTAGCTAGAATTATCTTCACAACTATCTTGTATCAAAGTTATTGTGTGCTATATTTCATGCTTTATGTAAAATAAGCGGTATTGTAAGTTTGTAAAATATTGTATAAAAGTTTGAACGCGAAATATTATTATAATCAGTTTTTCGTATAGAATTGTAGTAGTTGAATTGTATATTAGCTACTAAGTATGAACTTAACGGGTAGGTACTACCCGAATTTAAACTTATAAAACGCTAATATGAAGAAAAAGCTTTTATAAATGAGTTCATATTATGCTACGAAATACTATTAACTACTCTTAATATTCTGTATGATTAACTTGTTCCATTTAACTATTTTGAAGGAAATGGCACCGACTACTCGACACACCGTGAATATGAATGAAGAGGAATTCCGTACTTTTCTAGCTTCAAACATAGCCGCAGTACAGGCTGCGCTACATACCAACAATAACCTTGGATCTAGCAGTACAGGAAATCATGTAGGATGCACCTACAAAGAATTCACTGCCTGCAAACCTGTGGAATTTGATGGAACCGAAGGACCGATCGGATTGAAACGGTGGACCGAGAAGGTTGAATCGGTGTTTGCCATAAGTAAGTGTACTGAAGAGGACAAAGTGAAGTACGCTACGCATACCTTCACAGGTTCTGCGTTAACATGGTGGAATACCTATCTAGAGCAAGTGGGACAAGACGATGCGTACGCACTACCGTGGTCAGCATTCAAGCACTTGATGAACGAGAAGTACCGTCCCAGAACCGAGGTCAATAAGCTCAAGACAGAACTTAGAGGGTTACGAACCCAAGGATTTGATATTACCACGTACGAAAGACGATTCACAGAATTGTGCCTATTGTGTCCGGGAGCATTCGAAGATGAGGAAGAGAAGATCGACGCGTTTGTGAAAGGATTACCGGAAAGAATCCAAGAAGATATAAGTTCACACGAGCCCGCCTCCATACAACAGGCATGTAGAATGGCTCACAAACTAGTGAACCAGATTGAAGAAAGAATTAAAGAACAGACTGCTGAAGAGGCCAATGTGAAGCAAGTCAAAAGAAAGTGGGAGGAAAATGGTGATAAGAATCACCAATACAACAACAACAGTAATTACAACAATAATTGCAACAATTATCCCAACAATCGCAACATCAATCGCAACTACAACAAACGGCCCAACAACAACAACAACAACAACAACAACAACAGCAACTACAACAATCATCCCAATAACAATAATAACCGCAACAACAACAACAATCAGAAGCAGCTATGCCAAAGGTGTGAAAAGAATCACTCGGGGTTCTGCACCAAATTTTGCAACAAGTGTAAAAGAAATGGTCATAGCGCGGCGAAGTGTGAGGTCTACGGACCAGGGGCTAATAGAACGAAAGGAACAAATGGTGTCGGAACGAGTAATGGCGGAGCAAGTAGTGTCGGAGCAAGTTATGCCAATGTAGTTTGTTATAAATGTGGAAAACCAGGCCACATTATTAGAAATTGCCCGAACCAGGAGAACACGAATGGACAAGGCCGTGGAAGAGTTTTCAATATTAATGCGATAGAGGCACAGGAAGACCCGGAGCTTGTTACGGGTACGTTTCTTATTGACAATAAATCTGCTTACGTTTTATTTGATTCGGGTGCGGATAGAAGCTATATGAGTAGAGATTTTTGTGCTAAATTAAGTTGTCCATTGACGCCTTTGGATAGTAAATTTTTACTCGAATTAGCAAATGGTAAATTAATTTCAGCAGATAATATATGTCGGAATCGAGAAATTAAACTGGTTAGCGAAACATTTAAGATTGATTTGATACCAGTAGAGTTAGGGAGTTTTGATGTGATAATCGGTATGGACTGGTTGAAAGAAGTGAAAGCGGAGATCGTTTGTTACAAAAATGCAATTCGCATTATACGAGAAAAAGGAAAACCCTTAATGGTGTACGGAGAAAAGGGCAACACGAAGCTACATCTTATTAGTAATTTGAAGGCACAAAAACTAATAAGAAAAGGTTGCTATGCTGTTCTAGCACACGTCGAGAAAGTACAAACTGAAGAAAAGAGCATCAATGATGTTCCCATTGCAAAAGAATTTCCCGATGTATTTCCGAAAGAATTACCGGGATTACCCCCACATCGATCCGTTGAATTTCAAATAGATCTTGTACCAGGAGCTGCACCAATAGCTCGTGCTCCTTACAGACTCGCACCCAGCGAGATGAAAGAACTGCAAAGCCAATTACAAGAACTTTTAGAGCGTGGTTTCATTCGACCAAGCACATCACCGTGGGGAGCTCCTGTTTTGTTTGTCAAGAAGAAAGATGGTACATTCAGGTTGTGTATCGACTACCGAGAGTTGAACAAACTTACCATCAAGAACCGCTACCCACTACCGAGAATCGACGACTTATTTGATCAACTACAAGGCTCGTCTGTTTATTCAAAGATTGACTTACGTTCCGGGTATCATCAAATGCGGGTGAAAGAAGATGATATTCCAAAGACTGCTTTCAGAACACGTTACGGTCATTACGAGTTTATGGTCATGCCGTTTGGTTTAACTAATGCACCAGCTGTGTTCATGGACCTTATGAACCGAGTGTGTGGACCATACCTTGACAAGTTTGTCATTGTTTTCATTGATGACATACTTATTTACTCAAAGAATGACCAAGAACACGGTGAACATTTGAGAAAGGTGTTAGAAGTATTGAGGAAGGAAGAATTGTACGCTAAGTTTTCAAAGTGTGCATTTTGGTTGGAAGAAGTTCAATTCCTCGGTCACATAGTGAACAAAGAAGGTATTAAGGTGGATCCGGCAAAGATAGAAACTGTTGAAAAGTGGGAAACCCCAAAAACTCCGAAACACATACGCCAGTTTTTAGGACTAGCTGGTTACTACAGAAGGTTCATCCAAGACTTTTCCAGAATAGCAAAACCCTTGACTGCATTAACGCATAAAGGGAAGAAATTTGAATGGAATGATGAACAAGAGAAAGCGTTTCAGTTATTGAAGAAAAAGCTAACTACGGCACCTATATTGTCATTGCCTGAAGGGAATGATGATTTTGTGATTTATTGTGATGCATCAAAGCAAGGTCTCGGTTGTGTATTAATGCAACGAACGAAGGTGATTGCTTATGCGTCTAGACAATTGAAGATTCACGAACAAAATTATACGACGCATGATTTGGAATTAGGCGCGGTTGTTTTTGCATTAAAGACTTGGAGGCACTACTTATATGGGGTCAAAAGTATTATATATACCGACCACAAAAGTCTTCAACACATATTTAATCAGAAACAACTGAATATGAGGCAGCGTAGGTGGATTGAATTATTGAATGATTACGACTTTGAGATTCGTTACCACCCGGGGAAGGCAAATGTGGTAGCCGATGCCTTGAGCAGGAAGGACAGAGAACCCATTCGAGTAAAATCTATGAATATAATGATTCATAATAACCTTACTACTCAAATAAAGGAGGCGCAACAAGGAGTTTTAAAAGAGGGAAATTTAAAGGATGAAATACCCAAAGGATCGGAGAAGCATCTTAATATTCGGGAAGACGGAACCCGGTATAGGGCTGAAAGGATTTGGGTACCAAAATTTGGAGATATGAGAGAAATGGTACTTAGAGAAGCTCATAAAACCAGATACTCAATACATCCTGGAACGGGGAAGATGTACAAGGATCTCAAGAAACATTTTTGGTGGCCGGGTATGAAAGCCGATGTTGCTAAATACGTAGGAGAATGTTTGACGTGTTCTAAGGTCAAAGCTGAGCATCAGAAACCATCAGGTCTACTTCAACAACCCGAAATCCCGGAATGGAAATGGGAAAACATTACCATGGATTTCATCACTAAATTGCCAAGGACTGCAAGTGGTTTTGATACTATTTGGGTAATAGTTGATCGTCTCACCAAATCAGCACACTTCCTGCCAATAAGAGAAGATGACAAGATGGAGAAGTTAGCACGACTGTATTTGAAGGAAGTCGTCTCCAGACATGGAATACCAATCTCTATTATCTCTGATAGGGATGGCAGATTTATTTCAAGATTCTGGCAGACATTACAGCAAGCATTAGGAACTCGTCTAGACATGAGTACTGCCTATCATCCACAAACTGATGGGCAGAGCGAAAGGACGATACAAACGCTTGAAGACATGCTACGAGCATGTGTTATTGATTTCGGAAACAGTTGGGATCGACATCTACCGTTAGCAGAATTTTCCTACAACAACAGCTACCATTCAAGCATTGAGATGGCGCCGTTTGAAGCACTTTATGGTAGAAAGTGCAGGTCTCCTATTTGTTGGAGTGAAGTGGGGGATAGACAGATTACGGGTCCGGAGATTATACAAGAAACTACCGAGAAGATCATCCAAATTCAACAACGGTTGAAAACTGCCCAAAGTCGACAAAAGAGTTACGCTGACATTAAAAGAAAAGATATAGAATTTGAAATTGGAGAGATGGTCATGCTTAAAGTTGCACCTTGGAAAGGCGTTGTTCGATTTGGTAAACGAGGGAAATTAAATCCAAGGTATATTGGACCATTCAAGATTATTGATCGTGTCGGACCAGTAGCTTACCGACTTGAGTTACCTCAACAACTCGCGGCTGTACATAACACTTTCCACGTCTCGAATTTGAAGAAATGTTTTGCTAAAGAAGATCTCACTATTCCGTTAGATGAAATCCAAATCAACGAAAAACTTCAATTCATCGAAGAACCCGTCGAAATAATGGATCGTGAGGTTAAAAGACTTAAGCAAAACAAGATACCAATTGTTAAGGTTCGATGGAATGCTCGTAGAGGACCCGAGTTCACCTGGGAGCGTGAAGATCAGATGAAGAAGAAATACCCGCATCTATTTCCAGAAGATTCGTCAACACCTTCAACAGCTTAAAATTTCGGGACGAAATTTATTTAACGGGTAGGTACTGTAGTGACCCGAACTTTTCCATGTTTATATATATTAATTGAGATTGATATTTACATGATTAAATGTTTCCAACATGTTAAGCAATCAAACTTATTAAGACTTGATTAATTGAAATAGGTTTCATATAGACAATTGACCACCCAAGTTGACCGGTGATTCACGAACGTTAAAACTTGTAAAAACTATATGATGACATATATATGGTTATATATATAGTTAACATGATATTATGATAAGTAAACATATCATTAAGTATATTAACAATGAACTACATATGTAAAAACAAGACTACTAACTTAATGATTTTGAAACGAGACATATATGTAACGATTATCGTTGTAACGACATTTAATGTATATATATCATATTAAGAGATATTCGTACATCATAATATCATGATAATATAATAATTTAAAATCTCTTTTGATATTATAAACATTGGGTTAACAACATTTAACAAGATCGTTAACCTAAAGGTTTCAAAACAACATTTACATGTAACGACTAACGATGACTTAACGACTCAGTTAAAATGTATATACATGTAGTGTTTTAATATGTATTCATACACTTTTGAAAGACTTCAAGACACTTATCAAAATACTTCTACTTAACAAAAATGCTTACAATTACATCCTCGTTCAGTTTCATCAACAATTCTACTCGTATGCACCCGTATTCGTACTCGTACAATACACAGCTTTTAGATGTATGCACTATTGGTATATACACTCCAATGATCAGCTCTTAGCAGCCCATGTGAGTCACCTAACACATGTGGGAACCATCATTTGGCAACTAGCATGAAATATCTCATAAAATTACAAAAATATGAGTAATCATTCATGACTTATTTACATGAAAACAAAATTACATATCCTTTATATCTAATCCATACACCAACGACCAAAAACACCTACAAACACTTTCATTCTTCAATTTTCTTCATCTAATTGATCTCTCTCAAGTTCTATCTTCAAGTTCTAAGTGTTCTTCATAAATTCCAAAAGTTCTAGTTTCATAAAATCAAGAATACTTTCAAGTTTGCTAGCTCACTTCCAATCTTGTAAGGTGATCATCCAACCTCAAGAAATCTTTGTTTCTTACAGTAGGTTATCATTCTAATACAAGGTAATAATCATATTCAAACTTTGGTTCAATTTCTATAACTATAACAATCTTATTTCAAGTGATGATCTTACTTGAACTTGTTTTCGTGTCATGATTCTGCTTCAAGAACTTCGAGCCATCCAAGGATCCATTGAAGCTAGATCCATTTTTCTCTTTTCCAGTAGGTTTATCCAAGGAAATTAAGGTAGTAATGATGTTCATAACATCATTCGATTCATACATATAAAGCTATCTTATTCGAAGGTTAAAACTTGTAATCACTAGAACATAGTTTAGTTAATTCTAAACTTGTTCGCAAACAAAAGTTAATCCTTCTAACTTGACTTTTAAAATCAACTAAACACATGTTCTATATCTATATGATATGCTAACTTAATGATTTAAAACCTGGAAACACGAAAAACACCGTAAAACCGGATTTACGCCGTCGTAGTAACACCGCGGGCTGTTTTGGGTTAGTTAATTAAAAACTATGATAAACTTTGATTTAAAAGTTGTTATTCTGAGAAAATGATTTTTATTATGAACATGAAACTATATCCAAAAATTATGGTTAAACGCAAAGTGGAAGTATGTTTTCTAAAATGGTCATCTAGACGTCGTTCTTTCGACTGAAATGACTACCTTCACAAAAACGACTTGTAACTTATTTTTCCGACTATAAACCTATACTTTTTCTGTTTAGATTCATAAAATAGAGTTTAATATGAAACCATAGCAATTTGATTCACTCAAAACGGATTTAAAATGAAGAAGTTATGGGTAACACAAGATTGGATAATTTTTCTCATTTTAGCTACGTGAAAATTGGTAACAAATCTATTCCAACCATAACTTAATCAACTTGTATTGTATATTATGTAATCTTGAGATACCATAGACACGTATACAATGTTTCGACCTATCATGTCGACACATCTATATATATTTCGGAACAACCGTAGACACTCTATATGTGAATGTTGGAGTTAGCTATACAGGGTTGAGGTTGATTCCAAAATATATATAGTTTGAGTTGTGATCAATACTGAGATACGTATACACTGGGTCGTGGATTGATTCAAGATAATATTTATCGATTTATTTCTGTACATCTAACTGTGGACAACTAGTTGTAGGTTACTAACGAGGACAGCTGACTTAATAAACTTAAAACATCAAAATATATTAAAAGTGTTGTAAATATATTTTGAACATACTTTGATATATATGTATATATTGTTATAGGTTCGTGAATCAACCAGTGGCCAAGTCTTACTTCCCGACGAAGTAAAAATCTGTGAAAGTGAGTTATAGTCCCACTTTTAAAATCTAATATTTTTGGGATGAGAATACATGCAGGTTTTATAAATGATTTACAAAATAGACACAAGTACGTGAAACTACATTCTATGGTTGAATTATCGAAATCGAATATGCCCTTTTTTATTAAGTCTGGTAATCTAAGAATTAGGGAACAGACACCCTAATTGACGCGAATCCTAAAGATAGATCTATTGGGCCTAACAAACCCCATCCAAAGTACCGGATGCTTTAGTACTTCGAAATTTATATCATATCCGAAGGGTGTCCCGGAATGATGGGGATATTCTTATATATGCATCTTGTTATTGTCGGTTACCAGGTGTTCACCATATGAATGATTTTTATCTCTATGTATGGGATGTGTATTGAAATATGAAATCTTGTGGTCTATTGTTACGATTTGATATATATAGGTTAAACCTATAACTCACCAACATTTTTGTTGACGTTTAAAGCATGTTTATTCTCAGGTGAATATTAAGAGCTTCCGCTGTTGCATACTAAAATAAGGACAAGATTTGGAGTCCATGTTTGTATGATATTGTGTAAAAACTGCATTCAAGAAACTGATTTCGATGTAACATATTTGTATTGTAAACCATTATGTAATGGTCGTGTGTAAACAGGATATTTTAGATTATCATTATTTGATAATCTACGTAAAACTTTTTAAACCTTTATTTATGAAATAAAGGTTATGGTTTGTTTTAAAAATGAATGCAGTCTTTGAAAAACGTCTCATATAGAGGTCAAAACCTCGCAACGAAATCAATTAATATGGAACGTTTTTAATCAATAAGAACGGGACATTTCAACTTCCCATCCTTGGTCTTGTGGAACATAACCGTTATGGCTGTTGATAAGACAGCGTGTTTTAACGTCGTCAAAGGGACGAGGGTTACGTAATATCCAACAGTCCCTTAACAATCTAAAAACCTCATTTCTTACCCCAATTACCGACTCCGTCACTTGTGGGAACGTTTTGTTTAATAGTTGTAGCCCGATGTTCTTGTTCTCACTTTGGTGAGAAGTGAACATTACTAAGCCGTAAGCATAACATGCTTCTTTATGTTGCATGTTAGCCGCTTTTTCTAAATCACGAAGTCCTATATTCGGATATATTGAGTCAAAATAATTTCTTAACCCGTTGCGTAAAATAGCATTTGGGTTCCCCGCAATATATGCGTCAAAGTAAACACATCGTAACTTATGGATTTCCCAATGTGATATCCCCCATCTTTCGAACGAAAGCCTTTTATAAGCCAAGGAATTCTTGGAACGTTCTTCGAATGTCTTACAAACTGATCTCGCCTTAAATAGTTGTGCCGAGGAATTCTGACCGACTCTAGACAAGATTTCATCAATCATGTCTCCGGGTAGGTCTCTTAAAATATTGGGTTGTCTATCCATTTTGTGTTTTTATACTGTAAAATAGACAAGAGTTAGATTAATAAAAAAAAATACTTATTAATACGAGCAATTTTTACATATATCATAAAACATAAGCACACTATATTACATATATTACACCACACGAATACAACTATCTTATTCCGACTCGCTCGTTTCTTCTTCTTCGGTTTTGGTTCGTTTTGCCAAGTTTCTAGGGATATATGATGTTCACCTAATACGAGCCGTCGTTTTCCACATTGGTTTAGAAAAACCTGGTGGTTTAGAGGTTCTCGGGTTATTGTCACAACTTAAGAAATACGGGTGTTGATGATACATATAAAGTTCATCGGGTTTGGAATCAAATTTCTCTATTTTTATGCCCTTTCCCTTACTGTTCTCTTTTGCCTTATTAAATTGTGTTGGGGTAATTTCTATAACATCATCGGAATCCTTGTCGGGATCCGATTCATCGGAGAATTGGTAATCCTCCCAATACTTTGCTTCCTTGGCGGAAACACCATTGACCATAATTAACTTTGGTCGGTTGGTTGAGGATTTTCTTCTACTTAACCGTTTTATTATTTCCCCCACTGGTTCTATTTCTTTTTCCGGTTCCGATTCTTCTTCCGGTTCCGATTCTTCTTCCAGTTCCGACTCTTCTTCTGGTTCTTCTTCGGGAACTTGTGAATCAGTCCACGAATCATTCCAATTTACATTTGACTCTTCATTATTATTAGGTGAGTCAATGGGACTTGTTCTAGAGGTAGACATCTATCACATAATATCAAACACGTTAAGAGATTAATATATCACATAATATTCACATGTTAAAAATATATAGTTTCCAACAAAATTTGTTAAGCAATCATTTTTCAAGTAAATACGGTCGAAGTCCAGACTCACTAATACATCCTAACAAACTCGATAAGACACACTAATGCAAAATTCTGGTTCTCTAAGACCAACGCTCGGATACCAACTAAAATGTCCCGTTCTTATTGATTAAAAATGTTCCATATTAATTGATTTCGTTGCGAGGTTTTGACCTCTATATGAGACGTTTTTCAAAGACTGTATTCATTTTAAAACAAACCATAACCTTTATTTCATCAATAAAGGTTTAAAAAGCTTTACGTAGATTATCAAATAATGATAATCTAAAATATCCTGTTTACACGCGACCATTACATAATGGTTTACAATACAAATATGTTACAACGAAATAAGTTTCTTGAATGCAGTTTTTACACAATATCATACAAGCATGGACTCCAAATCTCGTCCTTATTTAAGTATGCGACAGCAGAAGCTCTTAATAATCACCTGAGAATAAACATGCTTAAAACGTCAACAAAAATGTTGGTGAGTTATAGGTTTAACCTATATATTATCAAATCATAATAATAGACCACAAGATTTCATATTTCAATACACATCCCATACATAGAGATAAAAATCATTCATATGGTGAATACCTGGTAACCGACATTAACAAGATGCATATTTAAGAATATCCCCATCATTCCGGGACACCCTTCGAATATGATATAAATTTCTAAGTACTAAAGCATCCGGTACTTTGGATGGGGTTTGTTAGGCCCAATAGATCTATCTTTAGGATTCACGTCAATTAGGGTGTCTGTTCCCTAATTATTAGATTACCAGACTTAATAAAAAGGGGCATATTCGATTTCGATAATTCAACCATAGAATGTAGTTTCACGTACTTGTGTCTATTTTGTAAATCATTTATAAAACCTGCATGTATTCTCATCCCAAAAATATTAGATTTTAAAAGTGGGACTATAACTCACTTTTACAGATTTTTTACGTCGTCGGGAAGCAAGACTTGGCCACTGGTCGATTCACGAACCTATAACAAATATGTACATATATATCAAAGTATGTTCAAAATATATTTACAACACTTTTAATACATTTTGATGTTTTAAGTTTATTAAGTCAGCTGTCCTCGTTAGTAACCTACAACTAGTTGTCCACAGTTAGATGTACAGAAATAAATCGATATATATTATCTTGAATCAATCCACGACCCAGTGTATACATATCTCAGTATTGATCACAACTCAAACTATATATATTTTGAAATCAACCTCAACCCTGTATAGCTAACTCCAACATTCACATATAGAGCGTCTATGGTTGTTCCGAAATATATATAGATGTGTCGACATGATAGGTCGAAACATTGTATACGTGTCTATGGTATCTCAAGATTACATGATATACAATACAAGTTGATTAAGTTATGGTTGGAATAGATTTGTTACCAATTTTCACGTAACTAAAATGAGTAGTTTTTACCAATTTTATTTTGCTCGCCATTTCTTCGTTTCTAATCCGTTTTGAGTGATTTAAGCGGCCACGGTTTCGTATTGAACTTGAATTTATGAAACTAAACAGAAAAGGTATAGGTTTATAGTCGGAAATATAAGTTACAAGTCGTTTTTGAAAGAGGTAGTCATTTCTGTCGAAAGAACGACATCTTGATGACTGTTTTGAAAAACTTACTTACACTTTGAGTTTAACCATGATTTTTGGATATGGTTTCATGTTCATAAGAAAAATCATTTTCCCAGAAGTATATCTTTTAAATCAAAGTTTTTCATAGTTTTTAATTATCCAAACCAAAACAGCCCCCGGTTGTAACTACAACAGCGTAAATCCGGTTTTATGGTGTTTATCGTGTTTCCGGGTTTTAAATCATTAAGTTATCATATCATATAGATATAGATCATGTGCATAGTAGATTTTAAAAGTGTAGTTAGAAGGATTAACTTTATTTGCGAACAAGTTTAGAATTAACTAAACTATGTTCTAGTGATTACTAGTTTACCACTTCAAATATGATAGCTTTTTATGTATGAATCGAATGATGTTATGAACATCATTACTACCTTAAGTTCCTTGGATAAACCTACTGGAAAAGAGAAAAATAGATCTAGCTTCAACGGATCCTTGGATGGCTCGAAGTTCTTGAAGCAGAATCATGACACGAAAACATGTTCAAGTAAGATCATCACTTGAAATAAGATTGTTATAGTTATAGAAATTGAACCAAAGTTTGAATATGATTATTAACTTGTATTAGAATGATAACCTACTGTAAGAAACAAAGATTTCTTGAGGTTGGATGGTCACCTTACAAGATTGGAAGTGAGCTAGCAAACTTGAAAGTATTCTTGATTTTATGTAACTAGAACTTGTAGAATTTATGAAGAACACTTAGAACTTGAAGTTAGAACTTGAGAGAGATCAATTAGATGAAGAAAATTGAAGAATGAAAGTGTTTGTAGGTGTTTTTGGTCGTTGATGTATGGATTAGATATAAAGGATATGTAATTTTGTTTTCATGTAAATAAGTCATGAATGATTACTCATATTTTTGTAATTTTATGAGATATTTCATGCTAGTTGCCAAATGATGGTTCCCACATGTGTTAGGTGACTCACATGGGCTGCTAAGAGCTGATCATTAGAGTGTATATACCAATAGTACGTACATCTAAAAGCTGTGTATTGTACGAGTACGAATACGGGTGCATACGAGTAGAATTGTTGATGAAACTGAACGAGGATGTAATTGTAAGCATTTTTGTTAAGTAGAAGTATTTTGATAAGTGTCTTTAAGTCTTTCAAAAGTGTATGAATACATATTAAAACACTACATGTATATACATTTTAACTGAGTCGTTAAGTCATCGTTAGTCGTTACATGTAAGTGTTGTTTTGAGACCTTTAGGTTAACGATCTTGTTAAATGTTGTTAACCCAAAGTTTATAATATCAGATGAGATTTTAAATTATTATATTATCATGATATTATGATATATTAATATATCTTAATATGATATATACATTTAAATGTCGTTACAACGATAATCGTTACATATATGTCTCGTTTCGAAATCCTTAAGTTAGTAGTCTTGTTTTTACTTATGTAGTTCATTGTTAATACACTTAATGATATATTTAATTATCATATTATCATGTTATATATAATATAACAATGTATTAATATGCTTCATATATATTTAGTAAGACGTGGTTATAACGATAATCGTTATATGTATCGTTTCGAGTTTCATACGTCAATAGTCTCCTTTTTAAGTATATAACTTATTGTTACTATTTTTAATGAGATACTTGATGATAATTATATCATGTTAAACATATATATTTATTCATTTATGTATCATCATGTCATATACAACTTATAGCGTTCGTGAATCATTGGTCAAACTGGGTAATCAGACGTTTACAAAATTTCCGTTTCAATTAACCAAGTCTTAACAAGTTTGATTGCTTAACATGTTAGAAACATTTAATCATGTAAATATAGTTTTCATTAAACATATAATCATAGAAAGGTTCGGAAAAGTTCGGGTCACTACACTCATTAGGTTTCTATCTGCTTTACTATCAGTATATTGACTATAATGCTGTATAATGTTTGATTTGTTGTGATCTCATTAGTATGATGGAATGGTTGTTATTTTTCTTTTAAGATTTTGCCAACTTAAACCAACGGACTCCTTCCGTTTGTGATCAGTGTTCAATCAACACGGCACATTGTTATTCAGTTACCTAAACTGATAACGAGGGTTAGGATTAGAGCTTAACTCACTAATAAACCTAGTACTCTACTGAGGATAACTTCCGAGGTATTGTTACACTTTAGCTATACGACCAAGTGACATACTTCTCACTGCTCAAAGAGAACTTCGAGAGTTCAGATATAAGTAGGTCTGTGTTGTAATTGGCTCATCCAACCAGATCTACATCATTCCAAGCACAGTCTTAACATAAGCATAATTACCTTTCCCTAACCCAATACTGATATCTTGGTCAACATTTCCCTGATCTGCATACTCCAGATATCCTTCCACTTTATTTATTTTTCCGCATTTAGGACCTTTAGCTAAAATCAACTACTATCTTTTATCCAGGTAATTTAACTAAAAGACAATTATCCACTTGATCATCAATTCGTTAATCAGCATAAAAATTCGACACTATGTTAACTTACACCTTCTACACCTTAGAAAGTAAAAGTAAATTTAGGCCACGCATAATATAAATAAACGAAGACGCTGTGTGCTACCGAATCGGACATCGTGCGACCTAACGACACCGCACGAAATAAAACCGTCCGTTAGTGGCATATCAGTATCTATCTATCTTCTTTGGCGCCGCAGCCGGGGATCGAATATTTTGATCGAGAAAGATTTTAAATAGACAAAGTATTGTTTGGTGGTGTCTAAGAAAGACAATTATACACGGACTTGGTTATTGGATTTTTCGAATAGTCTCCAATTATATTGAAACCAAAAAGATCCTGCCTCTCCGTAGTCGGCATGGCCACCTCGATACGAGTAATCTGTGAGAAGTCCTATCAGTTAAGATATCCGATCTGGTTAGCAACCGAATTTCAAGAATAATTGTTTTTATTAAATTATCGATCCTTTTAGTAAATCAATATTTTCTAAAAGTTACTTTTAAGTCTTTTTAAACAGAAAATCTAAAAATGAACCAACAAGACACCCTTGCTTCTATGCATAAGTCATGCTTAGAGGAAAGAGGAGGACCAATCACCTTAGGAGCCGAAGGAATTCCTGAAATCAGTTCACACATGATTAAATTAGTCAGTATGATCTGTAAATTTCAAGGATTACCGACTGACGATCCTAAATTTCATATAAACAAATTTATCAGTCTGGTTGACTCTTTTAAGAATGAATCAAACGAGAAAAACATTTTAAAACTTCATCTTTTTCAATATTCACTTTCTGCACACGCTTCAGCATGGTTTGACGCACTTAACTCTAATTCAATCCATACATGGGAGGATTTAGCCACTAAATTTCTAAACAAATTTTATCCACCCTCCCTGCAAACCTGTTTAAGGAATGACATTACTAACTTTTCTCAAAAGGAAAATGAGTCATTGTGTCTAGCATGGAATAGAGTAAAGATGATGCTTAAAAGATGTCCAAATCATTAGTTAAGTCGGGCAGACATAATCTGTACGCTTTACAATAGTTTGACCAAGGATGATAAGTCTCTCCTAGACATGGCCTCGCAAGGAAATTTCATGTCCCGAACAGCAGATGAAGCATGGAATCTCTTGGACACAATAGCTGCACAGCAAGAAGATTGGAACAATGAAGTTGTTGAGAAGGATGACGTCTTCGCTCATACGGTAAAAATGCTGGAAACCAAGTTAAAAGATCTCACCCTCACTCTTAAAAGTTTACCAATTCCTAAAAACCCTGATGCTACTAGAACCAATCTAAGGTATCCTTACCCTAGATGGGCACACAAACAGCAAAATAGCTCGGATCATAATATAATTTTCCCATTGCACAAACCTACTTTCCACTCTAAGGAAATTTTAACTGAATTTATGAAAAAGCAATATATGATAAACCTTCAAGTCATAGAATGCCAGAACAAGTTCGACACTTTGATAAAGACTTTTGAAGAATTAATCACTAATTTTCAGCTTACGCTTAAACGATTAACCACTAAAATTGATATAGAGTGTAGTGAGTTTGATGCCCTAGTAATCACTAGAGGAGGGAAAGAAACAACTGTTAATATACCCATGCAAGATTTTTCCAATAAGGAACCTGTGCCAATTGACCCAGTCGTCAATCCACCGGACCCTATCTCTCCTAAGGCCCCGGAAATTATTCCGCGCGCCCGCATACCTTTCCCAGGTAGGCTTAGGAAGGAAAAACAAGAAGCACAATTTGTTAAGTATTGGGATATTATTAAGAATTTGCATTTGAATGTACGTCTAGTTGATGCTTTAGTAGAGATGCCAAACTGCGCTAAATTTTTCAAAGAACTGCTTTCAAACAAAGAGAGATTAAGAGAGATAGTTAGCTTACCCTTAAGTGAAGAATGCTCGTTAGTGTTACAGCATGGAATTCCCCCTAAGTTAGGAGATACAGGAAGATTTACGGTACCTTGCTACCTACAAGATGTCCAAATTAGCAATGCGTTAGCAGACTTAGGAGCCAGTGTAAACCTAATGCCCTATTCATTATTTAAGAAGCTAGGATTAAATGACTTAAGGCCAACCAGAATGACTATCCAACTCGCGGACAGATCAGTTAAGATTCCTCGGGGAATAGCTGAAGATGTCCTAGTTAGAGTGGATAAGTTCGCGTTTCCCGTCGATTTCGTCATTATGGATATTGAGGAAGACACAAAGGTCCCACTCATTCTTGGCAGACCGTTCTTAAATACTTCCAAGGCTGTAATTGACGTTCACGAGAAATCTCTGAAATTAAGGGTTGGAGGAGAAGAAATCACATTCAATGTTGATCGCCTCATGAACCATCCTAAGGAAGAAGATGTGAATCTCTCTAATTCTTTTCAAGAACTCGTCAACAAATACCTGGAAGAGACTATGGCTATATGCAGTCAAGATCAAATTTCTAAGGATCTGTTCTTTACACCTCCTGAAGGAAATCTCGACAACCATTCTGCCATAGACCTTAGTCAACACAAATCTCCCCTATCTGAAAGTAACTTTCTTGGCAATACTATTCAAATAGCACCACTAGGACAAGACATTCCTTTACCTCTATTAAGGAGAAGACCGAATGAAGAAACAGACTTCATTCCGGAATATCAGGAACCCCAGTCAAGGGAAGATTGCGAGGAGTTTCCCGAACCTACCTTCGAAACTAAAGAAGACGTTTCTGAAGAGGAAGCATTAAGAAGGACAATTTCCAGAAATGAAGAACAGATAGCATCAGTGACCGCTACTGAAGAATCAAAATTCCAGGAGAAGTATGACTCGTTAGACCAAAAAGAGATAGCTAAGATGAAGCCATCTTTCGAGGAGCCTCCGGAGTTGGAATTGAAGAAGTTACTTGACAATCTGGAGTATGCATTCATAGAAGGAGAATCACAACTCCTTGTGATCATATCAAAAGACCTCACGCCACAAGAGAAGGCAAAATTGATTCAAGTTTTGAAATCACATAAGAAGGCAATTGCTTGGAAGATCTCCGACATCAAAGGAATCAGCCCCAACTATTGCAACCATGAGATCTTCATGGAAGATGATTTCAAACCTTCAGTTCAGAGGCAAAGAAGGGTTAACCCTATGATTCAGGAAGTCGTCAATAAAGAAGTAATCAAACTTCTGGACGCCGGTCTGATCTATCCAATCTCTGATCGCCATGGGTTAGTCTAGTTCAAGTGGTACCCAAAAAGGGAGGGACGACCGTAATTCAAAATGAGAATAATGAGCTTATTCCAACTCAGGAAGTCACCGGTTGGAGGGTTTGCATAGATTATCGTAAACTAAACGATGCAACCCGGAAGGATCATTTTCCATTACCTTTCATCGATCAAATGTTGGAACGTCTATCAGGAAATGAATACTACTGTTTTCTAGACGGTTTTTTCGGCTACTTTCAAATTCCCCTCGATCCAAAGGACCAAGAGAAAACAACCTTTACCCGTCCTTATGGAACATTTGCGTATCGACGTATGCCCTTTGGGTTATGCAATGCACCAGCTACATTTCAGCGATGATTGGTGGCAATATTCCACGACATGATTGAGCATTGTATGGAAGTCTTCATGGATGACTTCTCAGTCTTTAGTAGTACCTTTGATTCGTGCCTTTCAAACCTTGACAAGATGCTCACCCGGTGTGAAGAGTCAAATTTAGTTCTGAATTGGGAAAAATGTCACTTCCTGGTAAAAGAAGGGATAGTTTTAGGACATAAGATTTCGAAAGCAGGAATAGAAGTTGATAAGGCTAAGATTGAGACTATTACTAATCTTCCAGAACCTACCACGGTAAGAGAAATAAGGAGTTTCCTAGGACACGTCGGTTTCTACCGACGTTTCATTAAGGATTTTTCAAAGGTCACACAACCTCTCACTCATCTCCTAGGAAAGGAATTCCCGTTTGTCTTCGATGAAGAATGTCGAAAAGCATTCAACTATCTGAAAGAGCAGCTAACACATGCGCCCATCATGATAGCTCCTGATTGGAGTCTACCCTTTGAGATCATGTGTGATGCGAGTGATTTCACAGTTGGATCAGTGCTTGGACAATGGGTAGATAAACACTTTCATCCAATCTATTACGTAAGCAAAACCTTAACCGGAGCTCAAGAGAATTACACTACCACGGAGAAGGAGTTGCTAGTCGTAGTATTCGCCTTCGACAAATTTCGTTCCTATCTCATCCTGTCCAAGACTACTGATAATGCTAAAAACGAACATATATTTCATAGCATTATTCCCCAAGAAAGACAAGCTTTTAGTTGCAAATGTTCTATTTACAAGTGATATTCGTTTAAATATTAAAAGGTGAAGACAAAAGACAGATTCGACGAATTGAAGACGCAAACGACCAAAAAGCTCAAAAGTACAAAATACAATCAAAGAGGTTCCAATTATTGATAAGAAACATCTCGAAATTACAAGAGTACAAGATTCAAAATGCAAAGTACAAGATATTAAATTGTACGCAAGGACGTTCGAAACATATGTCACATATTTTTGTACAAATAACTGTAAATACTTTTGCTTTGGACTAAACTAAAAAGTTTTACCTGATTTACTGTAAGAAAGATGGATCTACACGATGAATCAATTCCATCATTAAAAGGAAGTAAAGTCTTCCGAAAAAGAAACGCGCTTTGATAATGCTAAAAACGAACATATATTTCATAGCATTATTCCTCAAGAAAGACAAGCTTTTAGTTGCAATTGTTCTATTTACAAGTGATATTCGTTTAAATAATAAAAGGTGAAGACAAAAGACAGATTCGACGAATTGAAAACGCAAACGACCAAAAAGCTCAAAAGTACAAAAGACAATCAAAGAGGTTCCAATTATTGATAAGAAACGTCTCGAAATTACAAGAGTACAAGATTCAAAACGGAAAGTACAAAATATTAAATTGTACGCAAGGACGTTCGAAAATCCGGAACCGGGACATGAGTCAACTCTCAACGCTCGACGCAACGGACTAAAAATTACAAGTTAACTATGTATATAAATATAATATAATATATAATTAATTATACTAATTATATATATTATATTTATAAATAAATCGTCGGCAAGAAAGACTCCAAAAGGGACTGAGCTGTATTTACAAACTCCGCGACTTGAGGAGTTTGAAGGCAAAATGTGCCGCGAGTCGCGGAGCCCCAAGTTTTGAAAGTCCCTATAAAAGCAACCGAATTCTGAGCATTTTTAATCATCATATATCATTCTCTCTATCTATATCGTATATATTTATATTTATATTTTAATTTTAATTTTAATTTTAATTTTAATCCTAATAATAAGGGTATGTTAGCGAATGTTGTAAGGGTGTAAGTCGAAATTCTGTCCGTGTAACGCTACGCTATTTTTAATCATTGTAAGTTATGTTCAACCTTTTTATATTAATGTCTCGTAGCTAAGTTATTATTATGCTTATTTAAAACGAAGTAATCATGATGTTGGGCTAATTACTAAAATTGGGTAATTGGGCTTTGTACCATAATTGGGGTTTGGATAAAAGAACGACACTTGTGGAAATTAGACTATGAGCTATTAATGGGCTTTATATTTGTTTAACTAAATGATAGTTTGTTAATGTTAATATAAAGATTTACAATTGGGCGTCCCTATAAATTACCATATACACTCAATCGGACACGATGGGCGGGGTATTTATATGTACGAATAATCGTTCATTTAACCGGACACGGGAATGGATTAATAGCCACTAGAATAATTAAAACAGGGGTGACATTATGTACAAGGACACTTGGTATAATTGATAACAAAATATTAAAACCTTGAGTTACACTCAGTCGACATCCTGGTGTAATTATTAAACAAAGTATTAAAATCTTGTTACAGTTTAAGTCCCCAATTAGTTGGAATATTTAACTTCGGGTATAAGGATAATTTGACGAGGACACTCGCACTTTATATTTATGACTGATGGACTGTTATGGACAAAAACCAGACGGACATATTAAATAATCCAGGACAAAGGACAATTAACCCATGGGCATAAAAATAAAATCAACACGTCAAACATCATGATTACGGAAGTTTAAATAAGCATAATTCTTTTATTTCATATTTAATTTCCTTTATTTTATATTTAATTGCACTTCTAATTATCGCATTTTTATTATATTTAATTGCACTTTTAATTATCGTACTTTTTAATTATCGCAAGTTTATTTTATCGCACTTTTATTATTCGCAATTTCATTATCGTTATTTACTTTACGCTTTAATTTAAGTCTTGTATTTATTTTTATTATTTTACATTTGGTTTTAACTGCGACTAAAGTTTTAAAATCGACAAACCGGTCATTAAACGGTAAAAACCCCCCTTTATAATAATAATATTACTTATATATATATTTGTATTTTTATAAAAGTAAACTAATATAGCGTTAAGCTTTGTTTAAAGATTTCCCTGTGGAACGAACCGGACTTACTAAAAACTACACTACTGTACGATTATGTACACTGCCTATAAGTGTTGTAGCAAGGTTTAAGTATATCCATTCTATAAATAAATAAATATCTTGTGTAAAATTGTATCGTATTTAATAGTATTTCCTTGTAAACTTTAATAGTATTTTATACCCCTTAGCTTTGACATCAAGTATTTTTGGCGCCGCTGCCGGGGAATCTCTTAAAAGCCGGAAGCGCAACGCTAATAGAAAAAAAAAGATTTTTAGTTTACTTTTATTAAAATTCGTTTTTATAAAAATACGTTTTAAATATTCTAAAATATAAAAAGAAAAACAAAAATATAAATATTTTTAGGAGTTTGATAAATATTTAAGTTTTATAAAGTTTCTTTAGTTTGTAAAAATATAAGTTTTATTTAATTTATTTTATAAATATATTTTATAAATATAAAACCGAAAAGAAAAAAAAACGCGTCAGTTTTAAACTGTTCCAGGGTTGAATTTTGGAACCCCGCGACTCGCGGAGTTTGGTGCTTGAAATACCGCGACTCGCGGAGCTTTTTCTGACACGCCAGCCAGAAACCCTAACTGCAATTAATACGGAGTAATAATTATTATTATTAATTAATTAAGATTTAGGTTTTAATTAAATTAATATTTAATTTTAATCATTTAGTTATATTAAGTTTTAATTAGTTTTATTTATATATTTAAATTAATACTTTTATAAAATAATATAAAAATAATATTTTTATAAAAATTGTACTTTTTACAACTTTTTGTATATTTTTATATTTTGTTCCTTTTTAATCGTTTTAGCGTAATATTTGTATTTTTCGCTCATATTTAGTTTTAAACTTAATTTTTTTTACCATAGTTATTTTTATTTCTAGATTTTTAGGCTTTGCCGTTGAATTCCTTAAGTGCTTTTTCTTTAGACTAAGATTTAGGTGCTTTAGAATTTTGCGACGCCTTTTTAAGTTTAGTTTCTTTTTAAGTTATTTCCATTTGGGATTTAGTTTTTCCTATAAGGTTTAATATTTTTAGACGACTTTTTCCTATGTATCAATTATCATTCCAATTAGTAATCTAAATTTGCGATTATAATTTTAAGTTAGTTGTAGTAATAAGGTTAGGTTAGTCAAGTGTTTTAAGTTTTAAAAGTTTCTTTTATTTTTCCGTCACCTTTTATTTTTCAACCATTTTTTTTTTCGACCTTTTTCGACGAACTCTTTTTCTTTCTTATTTCTCGCTATTCTAGTTTTAGGACATAGATTTTTATTCTACTTCTTATCTAAATTTCTTAAAATTACGAAAATTTATTTTAAGTGGTTAAATTGATAGACATCAAAATTTTCTGGTTCGTAGTAATAGTTGGATTTGTACGTGGACCGGGTTATTAGAGCCAAACAGTCCTCAATTATATTGAGACCAAACGAATCCTGCCCCTCTGCTGCATCTTTTGGCTATTCGAAACGTGGGCAAAATCAGAAAAGTCTATTGATTGGATAACTTATTATAATTTTTCTTTCCTTTTTAAAAACTAATAGGATATTCAGTGAATGCACCGAGCAAGACGTTCACCACCTTTTGTACGGTCACCACCTGTAACTAGATCAAGACATTTAGCAAATATTACTGCCGTTGATTTTTCTTTAGAATCGTCATCCAGTCAACCAAGTACTTCAGTTCAAATTTCCGATAATCCATTTTTTGAACCCGACCTCACAATTGAGAATCCGGAGAATATTCAGGAACGATTCGTAGATCCTGAACCACTAAACTTTCCTCCGGAACCACCAATCATTCAAACAGAGATTGTTGAGGAATGAACCATTAAATCAGAATCCTCTAGTGATTCCGATTCAACAAATTCAATTATGGAGAATCTGGAACCTTTAAGTATGGAAGACCGAATGAGAGCTAAACGCACTGGCCAAGGTCACGCAATTACTCATCCAGACATTAATGCGCCAGATTATGAAATCAAAGGACAAATTCTACACATGGTGACTAATCAATGTCAATTTAGTGGTGCGCCGAAGGAAGATCCAAATGAACATCTACGTACCTTTAATAGGATCTGCACACTATTTAAAATCCGAGAAGTGGAAGATGAACAGATATATCTCATGTTATTTCCCTGGACTTTAAAGGGAGAAGCCAAAGATTGGTTGGAATCGTTACCTGAAGGGGCGATCGATACATGGGACGTTTTAGTTGACAAATTTCTTAAACAATTCTTTCCGGCATCTAAAGCCGTAAGACTTCAAGCAGAAATTGTTACGTTCACACAGAAGCCGAATGAAACTCTATATGAGGCGTGGACTAGATATGGAAAGTTATTAAGAGGATGTCCGCAACATGGTTTAGACACCTGTCAAATAGTACAAATATTCTACCAAGGATGCGACATCACTACAAGAAAAGACATAGATATAGCAGCTGGTGGTTCTATTATGAAGAAAACCGAAACTGATGCTTACAAAATTATTGATAACACTGCTTCCCACTCACATGAGTGGCACCAAGAAAAAGATATCGTTAGATCATCTAAAGCAGCTAGAGCCGATTCTAGCCATGACTTAGATTCCATTTCCGCAAAGATAGATGATGTGGAGAGACGAATGGAAAAGATGACTAAAGATATTCATTCGATACGAATTAGTTGTGAGCAGTGTGGAGGACCACATTTGACAAAAGATTGTCTCAGTATTGAATTAACAATGGAACAAAGAGAGAGTATTTCATACATAAACCAAAGGCCTGGAAATAATTATCAGAATAATTATCAACCGCCAAGACCGATTTACATTCAAAACCAGAGTTATAACCGAAATATTCCATACAACAACCAACAAGGTCCTAGCAATCAACAAGTATCCAATAATAATTACAATCAGCAAAGACCTAATTTTCAAAATAAACCACCACAACAAACCGATGATAAAAAGCCGAATTTAGAAGATATGATGACGAAGCTAGTTGAAACTCAAACGCAGTTTTTCATATCTCAGAAACAAACTAATGAACAAAATGCTCAAGAATTTAGAAATCAACAAGCTTCTATTCAAAACTTGGAACAAGAAGTAAGTAACCTAGCAAGGTTAATAGGTGAAAGAAAACCGGGAAGTCTACCTAGTGATACAAATGCTAACCCCCGGAATGAAACAGCTAAAGCCATTACCACAAGAAGTGGTACAACACTTAAACCACCTGAAATACCTGTAACTTCTGATGAAGCTATTCCTACTCCACAAGAACCACAACCTGATCAAGATAAGGAAAAAGAACCGGTAGTTAAAAAGGTTAATGAAGATAACACAGCTAAGGATAAACCTTATGTTAAACCATACCAACCACCACTTCCTTACCCGAGTAAAATGAAGAAAGAGAAACTTGAAGCCGAGCAATCCAAATTCTTGGATATGTTTAAACAGATAAATGTAAATCTTCCTTTCATTGATGTGATTTCAGGAATGCCTAGATATGCTAAATTCTTGAAAGATCTAATCTCAAATAGAAAGAAAATGGAAGAACTCTCGGCTGTTACTATGAATGCTAATTGTTCAGCAGTGCTGTTGAATAAGATACCAGAAAAACTATCTGATCCAGGAAGTTTCACAATTCCATGTTTTCTGGGTAGTCTTAGTTCAATAGAAGCATTAGCAGATTTAGGTGCTAGTATAAATCTAATGCCGTATTCACTATACGCTAAACTAGACCTTGGAGAATTGAAACCAACCAGAATAAGCATACAACTAGCCGATAGATCAATAAAATATCCTAGAGGGATAATGGAGAACATGCTAGTTAAAGTTGGTACTTTAGTATTTCCAGTAGATTTTGTTGTTCTGGACATGGAAGAAGATTCTCAAGTTCCTCTCATATTAGGAATACCATTCTTAAACACGGCTAAAGCAATGATAGACGTGTTCGGTAAGAAACTGGCCCTAAGTATAGAGGATGAGAGTGTTACCTTTTCAGTTGATAGAGCAATGCAACAACCACAATCTGCAGATGATACATGTTATTATATTCAAACTATAGATGCACATGCAGAATTATTAGAAGAATTTCCAGAATTACAAGGAACAGGAGAATGTTCTTTAGGAGAAGGTAATGAACCAATTAATGAAGCTGAAATGTTAGCTACACTTATAGCTAATGGATATGAACCAACAATAGAAGAAATTCAAATGCTAAAAGAAGAAGACAGATATCGATACAAATCATCGATAGAAGAACCTCCAAAATTAGAGTTAAAGCCACTTCCAAACCATTTGGAATACGCTTATTTACATGGTGAATCTGAATTACCTGTAATAATATCGTCTTCTCTTACTGAAAATGAGAAATCACAACTCATTTCTGTGTTGAAAGCTCATAAACCAGCCATTGCATGGAAGATTCATGATATTAAAGGAATAAGTCCTTCGTATTGCACACATAAAATCCTTATGGAAGAAGGTCATAAAACGTATGTGCAACGCCAACGAAGACTAAATCCTAATATGCAAGATGTAGTTAAGAAAGAGATTATTAAACTGCTAGATGCAGGTCTAATTTATCCAATCTCTGATAGTCCATGGGTAAGCCCAGTTCAATGCGTGCCTAAGAAGGGTGGCATGACTGTCATTACAAATGAGAAAAATGAGCTTATTCCTACTAGGACTGTAACAGGATGGCGTGTGTGTATTGATTATAGAAAATTAAATGACGCCACCAGAAAAGATCACTTTCCCTTACCTTTCATAGATCAAATGTTGGAAAGATTAGCCGGAAATAGTTACTATTGTTTTCTAGATGGATTTTCCGGATATTTTCAAATTCCAATAGCACCCGAAGATCAAGAGAAAACCACATTCACGTGCCCTTATGGTACTTTTGCTTACAAACGCATGCCATTTGGACTTTGCAACGCCCCTGCAACCTTTCAAAGGTGTATGATGGCGATTTTTCATGACATGATAGAAGAATGCATGGAAGTTTTCATGGATGACTTTTCAGTCTTCGGTGATACATTTGAATCATGTCTAGTTAATCTGGAACGAATGCTTATTAGATGCGAACAATCAAATCTAGTTCTTAATTGGGAGAAATGCCATTTCATGGTTAAAGAAGGCATCGTTCTTGGACATAAAATTTCAAAAGAAGGAATTGAAGTGGATAGAGCTAAAGTAGATATAATTGCTAAACTTCCACATCCCACCAATGTTAGAGGAGTTAGGAGTTTTCTAGGGCATGCCGGTTTTTACCGACGTTTTATAAAAGATTTTTCTAAAATTGCCACTCCTATGAATAAACTCCTAGAAAAGGATGCTCCATTCATCTTTTCAGATGAGTGTATCAAATCTTTTAATATTCTTAAAGAGAAACTAACTAATGCGCCGATCATGATAACACCAAATTGAAATCTACCATTTGAACTAATGTGCGATGCAAGTGATTTTGCAATGGGAGCCGTTTTAGGACAAAGGATTGAAAAACGATTTCAACCTATATATTATGCTAATAAGACGTTACAAGGAGCACAAACAAACTATACAACTACTGAAAAAGAACTCCTTGCTATTGTCTTTTCTTTTGACAAATTTCGATCATATCTCGTTCTAGCGAAAACGGTGGTCTATACCGACCATTCTGCTCTTAGATACCTATTTTCAAAACAAGATGCTAAACCAAGATTAATCCGTTGGATCTTACTCTTACAAGAGTTTGATATTGAAATCCGAGATAAAAGAGGAGCAGAAAATCTCGCCGCTGATCATCTTTCTCGTCTTGAAAATCCCGAATTAGAAGTTCTAAATGAATCGGCCATACAAGACAACTTTCCTGATGAATATCTATTGAAGATAGATTATAAAGAAATTCCATGGTTTGCAGACTATGCAAACTACTTAGTTTGTGGATTCCTTGAAAAAGGATTATCGTACCAAAGACGAAAGAAATTCTTCAGTGATATAAAACACTATTTTTGGGAAGATCCACATCTGTTTAAAAGTTGTCCCGATGGAATAATACGCCAATATGTATTTGGAGATGAAGCTAGTAAAATATTAAACCATTGTCACACAGGACCAACAGGAGGGCATTATGGGCCTCAACTAACAGCAAGAAAAGTTTATGATGCTGGATTCTATTGGCCTACAATTTACAAAGACGCACACCTTCTTTGCAAATCCTGTGATGCTTGTCAAAGGGCCGGAAAAATAAGTCAACGTGATGAAATGCCACAAAATGTCATCCAAGTATGTGAAGTATTTGACATTTGGGGTATTGACTTTATGGGTCCATTTCCAAAATCTCATAATAATCTATATATACTCGTAGCCATTGATTATGTATCTAAATGGGCGGAAGCACAAGCTCTCCCAACTAACGATGCATGATTTGTAGTCAACTTTTTAAAACGTCTTTTTGCAAGGTTTGGAACACCAAAAGCTTTAATAAGTGATCGGGGTACTCATTTCTGTAATAATCAACTTGAGAAAGTTCTTAAAAGATATGGAGTAACTCATAAAATCTCCACCGCATATCATCCAAAAACAAGTGGACAAGTTGAAAATACCAACCGAGCTTTAAAACGTATTCTAGAGAAAACCGTAGGATCAAATCCGAAAGAATGGTCCATTAAATTGGATGATGCACTCTGGGCTTTTAGAACAGCCTACAAAACTCCAATTAGAACCACACCTTTTAGACTTGTTTATGGAAAAGCATGTCATCTTCCAGTAGAAATTGAACACAAAGCATTTTGGGCTTTGAAGACATGTAATCTTGATTTACATGAAGCCGGACGTTTACGATTAAGTCAAATAAACGAATTAGAAGAATTAAGGCATGAAGCATACGAAAATTCGTTAATCTATAAAGAAAGAACGAAAAAATGGCATGATAAAAGAATCAGAAGTTCAAAAGAATTTAAAGAAGGAGACAGAGTTCTTCTTTTCAATTCACGATTCAAGCTATTTCCTGGAAAATTGAAATCAAGATGGTCTGGACCATTCATAGTCAAAAGAGTTTTCCCATACGGAACGATAGAATTAATAAATTCAAAAGGGATTGAATTTAAAGTTAATGGTCACAGAGTTAAACATTACATACATGGTCCAATGGAAGTCGACAACGAAGTTAATCATAATTTCGACACCACAGCTAACTAAGTGTGGGGAGAATCAAGTCTTTAAAGGATAATATGTATTTCTGTTAGAGTTAGATTGTCTGTTTTCGTGTAGTTCTCGAAAATGGAACCCGAATGGTCTTTCCCTAGCAGACCCTAAAGAACTAGTCTTCTCCCCCCATTCTGAATTTTTATTTTTTTTAGGAAATGAAGACTGCCTGTGAACTAAACCATGGTCTAATGCTACACGCTTTGATCACTAAACGTAATAATGACACACTACCGAGTGAAATAGTATCAATAATCAGAGAAAGAATGGACGGAGTTAGAAAAGAATCCAGATGCAAAGATAATAAGCTACAATTTGGTAAAGGAAAATCAAAATCCGCAGCGAAAAGAAGAGCACGACACCTAGAAAGATGTCACAAATGCGGAAAATGGTCACATGGAGGTAAATGTTCAAATAATCAAACCTATTCAAATACCGAATTTGTTACTTTATGCAGAGACGGACCGTTCATATGTTTAGAAGAAAAGACACAGAATACTCGAGGTTACGCCTATGTAGCCATGGAAAACCAATTAAACCGACTATCTTATGAATGTGATAGATCATATAACTAAGAAATCTATTTCACAGGTATGTCTGTACAGTTTTTATTTTTATTTTTTTTTATTTTTTAACCTTTTGATAATAAACGCTAATTTGTTCGCTATAAAGTATTAAATTGGTATTGAATAAAATTAGGCTTGGCGACCGAAATTATTGATATCATTCAAAAATTTATTACATCACTGCGAAATTTAACGTTTATTCTTAAGGTATAAATATCTTTAAACAATCAACCCAAAATATTTCAAAAATTCGTCATGAGTTAAATTAGGTTTTGGAACCGAAATTACTTTACCGAAAAGAGGGGCGCATATTTTTGATAATATTTGATTGATTAAAGTGGGATAAAAAGCCAAAAAGATTTTTAATTTTATTTTTACCATGTTTTTAAAATTAATATTTAAATCTTAAATTAATATTGTAAACTTTGTAAAAACAATATATTTAAAATTGTAAATATTTGAAAAATTAATATAAGTTTGGTGTGAATTTTTAATTTTTAAAATATGAATTTTTAATTTTATGCATTTCAAATTTTAAGTTTGGTGTGAATTTTTAATATTAATTTTGAATTTTATATTTAAGTTGTGTGAATTTTAAAAAACAAAAATTTACTTTATCTCATTAAGTTAAAAATATGATTTTTAAAATTCGTCGTAAGTTGAAGACTAGGTCTTTGAACCGAAATTGCTTTACCCAAGGGAGGGACGAGAACTTTTATTATCATTATTTTTTAATCTTATTGAATTAAAGTATGCCAAAAACATTAAAAAACCCAAAAAAATCTTAGCTTTTAAAACAATCGCTACAAAAAGACAAATTTTAAAATTTTATCGAGGGACGTACTAGGACATCGATCCGAAACGACCTCATCCTAAATAACAAGGGAAACAAAATTTTAAATTAATTAATTAATTGTTTTAATTAGTATAAGATGTTATAAAAAAAAAAAGCAAACTCCGCGACTCGCGGAGTTTGAAGCTTTAATCTCCGCGACTCGCGGAGGGATCGAAATACAGAAAAAATAAAATCGAGCTAAACAGCTCAGTCCACACACCACAAGTAAAACACAGCAAAGAACAGCCGAAAAAACTGCCGAAAAAACCCCAAAAACACCCCCAAAAATCACAATTTTTAACCGTTAATCACCAAATTTTTTACTAAAATCATGTTGAGAAGGATGCTATCAAGGAATTACTCAAGAAAAATGGTAAATTTCTACACCTAAACACCATTTAATTCGAAAATTAGTGTTCTTGAGCAATTTTTTCCCCAATTTGATTTTGATGCTTTTTAGTGTAATTATGCTTAAATTATTTATGTATTATGCTTGTATAACCTAGATTGATACTGTTTAACATGATTAGAAGCCTTAAACTTCAAATTTTGAGTAATCTAGGGTTTGTGTTCTTGAGCAAATTTGGGGCTTTTGATATAAACAGGTTATGGCCGATTTTTGTCATGAATTGTTGCTAAATTAAGTAGTGTAACATGTCTAGGTGGTTAAATGATCCAAACTTTGAGCCTAAACATGATTTTGAGAATTAAAGTGGACTTTTTCAAGTCTAAAATTCATGAACTTGATTTTTGAGAGATAATGCCATTTGAAACTTGTTTAATTGCTAGTAATGATTATTTTGACATGTTATTTGAGTTGAATGCTTATGAACTTGGCGAACATTTTCGTATATGCTTATTTGAAAAAGTATAGATTTGATAATAATGTGAAAATGAGCTTAAGTTTGATATAAATTGATCATGTCATTGTAATTATTTTGATTGATGATTTTTCTGACACTAATGCATATTTGGATGCACAAAAATTGTGTTTAATGTGTTTTGCAGACTGAAAGGGGTGAATCTTCATCCCAAGCTCGCAATGCTCCTGCTGAGAATGCAGAACAACAGGAGGTGGATAACTACTACAAGCAAGATATACCTCATCCAGTCATGACCTTTTCTAATATGCACTTGGAAGATTTGCACCCGAACCTGAGATTTGACAGACTTTGGATAGATTTTCCAAAATATCAAAGGGGTTTGCATACTCTTCATTCCAATGTTGTTGAGGTACCTAGGGTCATAGAATGGGGACCCTTAGAAGCTGTAGAATTGGCCGGGCCAATTAGGGAATTACTTGTACAGAGGTATGGTAATTCTACTTTTAATGACTGGGTACGTTTATTCACCATGCGTAGACCTGTATATAAAGTATGGTGTGAAGAATTGTTGTGTAGCATAGAGTTGAATGATCGGGTAGCTAGTTTAACCGATCGATCTTTTATTAGATTTTTGTTAGGCGGTTCGATGCGCCACATGTCTTTACTAGACATGGCTCAGGCTTTACGTATATATACGCCTGAGGAGTTAGCATCTGCCGATTGTAGAGGGTTGATACTAAATGGTAGAAAGATAGATGAAAATTTTGATACACACGGTGTGTGGAGTCAAATGACAAGCCATCACCGATTTAAAGGGGGGAATTACTCTTATTTGGATATAGATAGAGCTGAATTAAGAGTAATTCATAGGTTTTTAGCTAATTCGATTACACAAAGGGGTAAGAACAAGGAAAAGGTAAATGAACAGGATTTGTTTTACCATATGTGTATTCGAGACCCACAAAGCGCTGTAAGTATACCGTATTGTGTGGGTTATTATTTATCAGCTATAGTTAGGGGGATGAGACCGCATAGCATAATAGGAGGTGGTATTTTTATTACTTTGATTGCTGAATATCTCGGTGTGGATATAAGTCGGGGGGGATTATTAGTAGAAGAACCAGAATCCCGCGATACTATAGGTTTAAATGTATACCATGGTGCGAAAGTTTTGAAGAGGCGAAATAACGCCGCAGTACAATACCATGGTAGACATCCACAGGTTGAGAGAAACCAACAGCAAGGTAATGTAGGAGGGGGAAATGAGATGCAAGAAATGCAAAGGTTTATAGCTTCACAGGAGTACGAAAATGCTAGACAGAGAGCATTTGAAGATTGGCAAGTTCATCAGAACCAAATCATAGCTCATTGCCAACATATAGGTAGAAACTATATTCCTACACCGAAACCCATCTTCCCTCCCTGGTCTATAGAGATGCAACCACCGTATCCTACGTATAACCCTGCCGAAGCATTCTATAGCACCTATGGTTATGCTTGGAACCCCTATTGGTATCAATATCATCCCTAGTCTACTTAGTTTTTTTTTTATTTTGTAATTTGTAATGTTGATACGTTTAATACTTATGTTAATATTGTAATAGTTTTTATAATTTTCTAACTTTTATTCTTAGATTTTAATAATTTTTGAATGTGGGGTAATATACCAAACTTCAAAAATATGTATATATGTTTGCAGTTTATCTTATGTACACAACAGGATAAAACAACGCATTTTCAAAGACTGGCATTAAGTTCAGCAAAAGCAACTAATTTTGACGACAAGATGCAAAATATATGTGAAATAACAACAAGACGGAATGAACAAATGATGTGCACCATTTATCATTCAGCAAACAAACGCCAATATATTTGGAAACTTTGGTAAAAATTTAATCATTTTCACACAAATCACCCTCAATAATTTAAATTGTTACTGATTTCTTGCAAATGAAGGCATTGCAAGATCTTAAGTGTGGGAAGGGGTTAAATTCTTTCGGATTTTAAAATTTTTATCTTAAACACTTGGTTACCATTAAAAATACTAGTAAAGCAGTAGTTGTATTAGAATCTAGTGCTCTCTGATAATAAAGAACAGCCCTAGTCTTATATACTGACAACCCAAATGTAGTAAAATTTTTCAAAATTTTCAATTAAATGAACTCAAAATCATGTTTATACATATTTATGAACTATAAAACTAGGTTTTAACACCGAAATTATTGTTACCTCAGAAAGGACATAAATTGAGAAACAAACCAAAATGTTAAAATTCATTTAAAATGGAATCGAGGACGATAAAAAGGAAAATAAAAGCCAAGTGTGGGAAAATTTACCAAGTTATCTTAAACATATGTCACATATATCTGTAACAAATAACTGAAAATACTTTTGCTTTGGACTAAACTAAACTGTTTTACCCGATGAAAGAAAAGAAGAGATGGATCTACACGATGAATCAATTCCATCATTAAAAGGAAGTAAAGTCTTCCGAAAAAGACACGCGCTTCTTGATTTAGGTCATGAAGTTGTCGTCCAGACCAGCTGTACGTTGACGAAAAATCTAGAAAAGTCATCACTAAAATCAGCAGGAAATCCACGGACCTCAGCATAAAACAGGGTCGCCAAGTGGTCAGATTTATCCTAACCATGAGAAGGATTTATCTCGTAAAATGGGGGGCACCATGCAAATTAACTTGATAAGACTAATGAATCAGATCCCCAGAAAGGATAATCTCCTTAAAGATTAAAAATCAGCTTTTAAGCCTGATATTACTCAATCCTTGAGATTGACCTTAAAGATTGAGAATTACAAACTCATGGAATTCAATGATATCTAAACTCGAGCTTGAACGAGAAAATATTTTGATCAAAATTACAAACCGATTTGTTTTCTGAAAACCCTATTCTCAATGCGTTCATTACCATTGAACGTAAAATCCTAGGAATTCACCTGGAATTCATTAGGTCACCTGAACTAAATCGGGTGTCAACCGTAAGAACGGTGGTTGTATAGCATGGTCAAAGACAGAACCTTGTGCCAGACCGAAAAATTATAAGGGTGAGCTTTACTATTGCTCCTACCAAGGATAGTAATTGTGTCCGACACGTTATAGACCATAATCAAATGCATGTCATTAGACATTGCCTTAACAGTTGCTTGTTCAACGCTTTCCTTTACAACCGGACGGTAGTTTACCGAAAGGTAATATACGGGACAAGTAAACTGGACGTGTTGCTTTCCAAATACAAGGTTAGCAAGTGGGTGACACAAAACCACAAGTTTTGAGCTAAAATTTTCAAATCTGAAACCCACCAAACCCACAAAAATATTTTGCAAACACCGGTGAAGGGTTATTCCGGAAAACTTATCTAGGGTAAAAACTAGATTTAATTTTCAAAAGATCAAATGTTTTCATAAAGATCCAATTTCCTTAATGGATCTAAATTTTTATAGTCATGTGGGATTGTAAACCATATCGTTACTACCATTGTTTATACCGCCGTATAGAAATCACTGATGTACAAAGTGTGAAGAATAAAGAAGTGATTCTAGTATTTCAAGACGATATTGCTTGAGGACAAGCAACGCTCAAGTGTGGGAATATTTGATAATGCTAAAAACGAACATATATTTCATAGCATTATTCCTCAAGAAAGACAAGCTTTTAGTTGCAATTGTTCTATTTACAATTGATATTCGTTTAAATAATAAAAGGTGAAGACAAAAGACAGATTCGACGAATTGAAGACGCAAACGACCAAAAAGCTCAAAAGTACAAAATACAATCAAAGAGGTTCCAATTATTGATAAGAAACGTCTCGAAATTACAAGAGTACAAGATTCAAAACGCAAAGTACAAGATATTAAATTGTACGCAAGGACGTTCGAAAATCCGGAATCGGGACCAGAGTCAACTCTCAACGCTCGACGCAACGGACTAAAAATTACAAGTTAGCTATGTATATAAATATAATATAATATATAATTAATTCTTAAAATTAATATATATATTATAATATATTTATAAAACGTCGGCAAATTAAAAGACAAACCTTTGTGAGCTGGAATTACGAACTCCGTGAGTTGCGGAGTATGGAGGCCAAAAATGCCGCGACTCGCGGAGCAGCCAAATACGAAAATCCCTATAAAACCTAACGAATTCTGATCATTTTTATCAACCAATATATCCATCTATCTATCTATACGTAATATTTATATTTATAATTTATATTTTAATTTTAATTTTAATTTTAATCCTAATAATAAGGGTATGTTAGCGAATATTGTAAGGGTGTAAGTTGAAATTCTGTCCGTGTAACGCTACGCTATTTTTAATCATTGTAAGTTATGTTCAACCTTTTTAATTTAATGTCTCGTAGCTAAGTTATTATTATGCTTATTTAATCCGAAGTAATCATGATGTTGGGCTAATTACTAAAATTGGGTAATTAGGCTTTGTACCATAATTGGGGTTTGGACAAAAGAACGACACTTGTGGAAATTAGACTATGGGCTATTAATGGGCTTTATATTTGTTTAACTAAATGATAGTTTGTTAATATTAATATAAAGATTTACAATTGGACGTCCCTATAAATAACCATATACACTTAATCGGACACGATGGGCGGGATATTTATATGTACGAATAATCGTTCATTTAACCGGTCACGGGAATGGATTAATAGTCATTAGAATTATTAAAACAGGGGGGAAATTATGTACAAGGAGACTTGACATAATTGTTAACAAAGTATTAAAACCTTGGGTTACACTCAGTCGACATCCTGGTGTAATTATTAAACAAAGTATTAAAATCTTGTTACAGTTTAAGTCCCCAAATTAGTTGGAATATTTAACTTCGGGTATAAGGATAATTGACGAGGACACTCGCACTTTATATTTATGACTGATGGACTGTTATGGACAAAAACCAGACGGACATATTAAATAATCCAGGACAAAGGACAATTAACCCATGGGCATAAAACTAAAATCAACACGTCAAACATCATGATTACGGAAGTTTAAATAAGCATAATTATTTTATTTCATATTTAATTTCCTTTATTTTATATTTAATTGCACTTCTAATTATAGCACTTTCATTTATTGTTATTGTATTTAATTGCACTTTTAATTATCGTACTTTTTAATTATCGCAAGTTTATTTTATCGCACTTTTATTTATCGCAATTTCATTATCGTTATTTACTTTACGCTTTAAATTAAGTCTTTTATTTATTTAATATTTTACATTTTGTTTTAACTGCGACTAAAGTTTTAAAATCGACAAACCGGTCATTAAACGGTAAAAATCCCCCTTTATAATAATAATATTACTTATATATATATTTGTATTTTTATAAAAGTAAACTAATATAGCGTTAAGCTTTGTTTAAAGATTTTCCCTGTGGAACGAACCAGACTTACTAAAAACTACACTACTGTACAATTAGGTACACTACCTATAAGTGTTGTAGCAAAGTTTAAGTATATTCATTCTCTAAATAAATAAATATCTTGTGTAAAATTGTATCGTATTTAATAGTATTTCTTGCTAAAATTTAATAGTATTTTATACCCCTTAGCGTTAACACCAAGTATTTTTGGCGCCGCTTCCGGGGAACAATCAAACTTAAAAGCCGGAAGCGCAATGCTAAATAAATAAAAAAAAAAGATTTTTATTTTTAGTTTACTTTTATTAAAATTCACTTTTGTAAAAAATACGTTTTTAATTATTCAAAAATATAAAAAAGAAAACAAAAATTTATATATTTTTTTAAGATTTTGTTAAATATTTAAGTTTTATAAAGTTTCTTTATTTTTATTTTATAAAAATATAAGTTTTATTTAAATATTTTTATTTAAAACAAAAAAAAAACCGAAAAAAAATTTAATATATATATAAATCTATTTTTAAGATATTTTTAAAATTATAAAGTAGTTCTATTTTTATTTTAGTTTTTAAATATAAGTTTTTATTATATAAATATTTTTATTTAAACAGAAAATATAAAACAGAAAAAAAAACGCGTCGAATTTTAGCCAACCTGTCATCTGAAAATTGGAACCCCGCGACTCGCGGAGTTTGCTGCTTCAAATACCGCAACTCGCGGAGACACTCTGACACGCCGACAGAAACCCTAATCAGGCATTAAATACGGTGTAATTATTAATTATTATTATTATTAACCCTAATTACTTATTATTATTATAATTAGTTTTAAGTTTCTTTTTATTTAATTTATATATTTAGTTAAATTAGTTTAAAATATAAAATTAATAGTTTAATAAAATAAATAATATAAAAATAATATTTTTATAAAAATTGTAATTTTTACAACTTTTTGTATATTTTTATATTTTGTCCCTTTTTAATTGTTTTAGCGTAATATTTGTATTTTTCGCTCGTATTTAGTTTTAAGATATAGTTTTTGCCATAGTTATTTTTTACTTCTAGATTTCTAGGCTTTGCCGTAAAATCCCTTAAGTACCTTTTCTTTAGACTAAGATTTAGGCACTTTAGAATTTTGCGACGCCTTTTTAAGTTTTAGTTTCTTTTTAAGTTATTTCCATTTGGGATATAGTTTTACTTGTAAGCTTTAATATTTTTAGATGCCTTTTACCTATGTATCAATTATAATTCCAATTAGTAATATCAATTTGCGATTATAATTTTAAGTTAGTGATAGTAATAAGGTTGGGTTAGTCTAGTGTTTTTAAGTTCTATAAGTCACTCTTTTTCTTTCTTATTTTTATTTTTCGATCTTTTTCCGACACGCTCTTTTTCTTTCTTATTTCTCGCTATTCTAGTTTTTAGGACATAGATTTTTTATTCTACTTCTTATCTAAATTTCTTAAAATTACGAAAATTTATTTTAAGTGGTTAAATTGATAGACATCAAAATTTTCTGGTTCGTAGTAATAGTTGGATTTGTACGTAGACCGGGTTATTGGAGCCAAACAGTCCTCAATTATATTGAGACCAAATGAATCCTGCCCCTCTGCTGCATCTTTTGGCTATTCGAAACGTGGGCAAAATCAGAAAAGTCTATTAATTGGATAACTTATATAATTTTTTTTTCCTTTTAAAAACTAATAGGATATTCAGTGAATGCACCGAGCAAGACGTTCACCACCTTTTGTACGTTCACCACCTGTAACTAGATCAAGACATTTAGCAAATATTACCGCCGTTGATTTTTCTTTAGAATCGTCATCCAGTCGACCAAGTACTCCAGTTCAAATTTTCGATAATCCATTTTTTGAACCCGACCTCACAATTGAGAATCCGGAGAATATTCAGGGACAATTCATAGATCCTGAACCATTAAATTTTCCTCCGGAACCACCAATCATTCAAACAGAGATTGTTGAGGAACGAACCATTAAATCAGAATCCTCTAGTGATTCCGATTCAACAAATTCAATATGGAGAATCTAGAACCTTTAAGTATGGAAGACCGAATGAGAGCTAAACGCACTGGCCAAGGTCACGCAATTACTCATCCTGACATTAATGCGCCAGATTATGAAATCAATGGACAAATTCTACACATGGTGACTAATCAATGCCAATTTAGTAGTGCGCCGAAGGAAGATCCAAATAAAAATCTTCGTACCTTTAATAGGATCTGCACTCTATTTAAAATAAGAGAAGTTGAGGATGAACAGATATATCTCATGTTATTTCCCTGGACTTTAAAGGGAGAAGCCAAAGATTGGTTGGAATCGTTACCTGAAGGGGCGATTGATACATGGGATGTTTTAGTTGAAAAATTTCTTAAACAATTCTTTCCTGCATCTAAAGCCGTAAGACTTCAAGGAGAAATTGTTACGTTTACACAGAAACCGAATGAAACTCTATATGAGGCGTGGACAAGATTTGGAAAGTTATTGAGAGGATGTCCGCAACATGGTTTAGATACCTGCCAAATAGTACAAATATTCTACCAAGGATGCGACATCACTACAAGGAAAGACATAGATATAGCAGCTGGTGGTTCCATTATGAAGAAAACCGAAACTGATGCTTATAAAATTATTGATAACACTGCTTCCCACTCACATGAGTGGCACCAAGAAAAAGATATCGTTAGATCATCTAAAGCAGCTAGAGCCGATTCTAGCCATGACTTAGATTCCATTTCTGCAAAGATAGATGCTGTTGAGAGACGAATGGAAAAGATGACTAAAGATATACACTCAATATGAATTAGTTGTGAGCAGTGTGGAGGACCACATTTGACAAAAGATTGTCTCAGTATTGAACTAACAATGGAACAAAGAGAGAATGTTTCATATCTAAATCAAAGACCTGGAAATAATTATCAGAATAATTATCAACCGCCAAGACTGATTTATAATCAAAACCATAACTATAACCGAAATATTCCATACAACAACCAACAAGGTCCTAGCAATCAACAAGTATCCAACAATACTTACAACCAGCAAAGACCTAATTTTCAAAACAAACCACCACAACAAACCGATGATAAAAAGCCGAATTTAGAAGATATGATGACGAGGCTAGTTGAAACTCAAACGCAGTTTTTCACATCTCAGAAACAAACTAATGAACAAGATGCTCAAGCATTTAGAAATCAACAAGCTTCTATTCAAAACTTGGAACAAGAAGTAAGTAACCTAGCAAGGTTAATAGGTGAAAGAAAACCGGGAAGTTTACCTAGTGATACAAATGCTAACCCTCAGAATGAAACAGCTAAAGCCATTACCACAAGAAGTGGTACAACACTTAAACCACCTGAAATACCTGTAACTTCTGATGAAGCTATTCCTACTCCACAAGAACCACAACCTGAACAAGATAAGGAAAAAGAACCGGTAGTTGAAAAGGTTAATGAAGATAACACAGTTAAGGATAAACCTTATGTTAAACCATACCAACCACCACTTCCTTACCCGAGTAAAATGAAGAAAGAGAAACTTGAAGCCGAGCAATCCAAATTCTTGGATATGTTTAAACAGATAAATGTAAATCTTCCTTTCATTGATGTGATTTCAGGAATGCCTAGATATGCTAAATTCTTGAAAGATCTAATCACAAATAGAAAGAAAATGGAAGAACTCTCGGCTGTTACTATGAATGCTAATTGTTCAGCAGTGCTGTTGAATAAGATACCAGAAAAACTATCTGATCCAGGAAGTTTCACAATTCCATATTTTCTGGGTAGTCTTAGTTCAATAGAAGCATTGGCAGACTTAGGTGCTAGTATAAATTTAATGCCGTATTCACTATACGCTAAACTAGACCTTGGAGAATTGAAACCAACCAGAATAAGTATACAACTAGCGAATCGATCAATAAAATATCCTAGAGGGATAATGGAGAACATGCTAGTTAAAGTTGGTACTTTAGTATTTCCAGTAGATTTTGTTGTTCTGGACATGGAAGAAGATTCTCAAGTTCCTCTCATATTAGGTAGACCATTCTTAAACACGGCTAAAGCAATGATAGACGTGTTCGGTAAGAAATTGACCCTAAGTATAGAGGACGAGAGTGTTACCTTTTCAGTTGATAGAGCAATGCAACAACTGCAATCTGTAGATGATACATGTTATTATATTCAAACTATAGATTCACATGCAGAATTATTAGAAGAATTTCCAGAATTACAAGGAACAGGAGAATGTTCTTTAGGAGAAGGAACAGAACAAATTGATGAAGCTGAAATGTTAGCTACACTTATAGCTAATGAATATGAACCAACAACAGAAGAAATTCAAATGCTAAAAGAAGAAGACAGATATCGATATAAATCATCGATAGAAGAACCTCCGAAATTAGAGCTAAAGCCACTTCCAAACCATTTGGAATACGCTTATTTACATGGTGAATCTGAATTACCTGTAATAATATCGTCTTCTCTTACTGAAAATGAGAAATCACAACTCATTTCTGTGTTGAAAGCTCATAAACCAGCCATTGCATGGAAGATTCATGATATTAAAGGAATAAGTCCTTCGTATTGCACACATAAAATCCTTATGGAAGAAGGTCATAAAACGTATGTTCAACGCCAACGAAGACTAAATCCGAATATGCAAGATGTAGTTAAGAAAGAAATTATTAAACTACTAGATGCAGGTTTAATATATCCAATTTCTAATAGTCCATGGGTAAGCCCAGTTCAATGCGTGCCTAAGAAGGGTGGCATGACTGTCATTACAAATGAGAAAAATGAGCTTATTCCTACTAGGACTATAACAGGATGGCGTGTGTGTATTGATTATAGAAAATTAAATGACGCCACCAGAAAAGATCACTTTCCCTTACCTTTCGTTGATCAAATGTTAGAAAGATTAGCCGGAAATAGTTACTATTGTTTTCTAGATGAATTTTCCGGATACTTTCAAATTCCAATAGCACCCGAAGATCAAGAGAAAACCACATTCACGTGCCCTTATGGTACTTTTGCTTACAAACGCATGCCATTTGGACTTTGCAACGCCCCTGCAACCTTTCAAAGGTGCATGATGGCGATTTTTCATGACATGATAGAAGAATGCATGGAAGTTTTCATGGATGACTTTTCAGTCTTCGGTGATACATTTGAATCATGTCTAGTTAATCTGGAACGAATACTTATTAGATACGAACAATCAAATCTAGTACTTAATTGGGAGAAATGCCATTTCATGGTTAAAGAAGGCATCGTTCTTGGACATAAAATTTCAAAAGAAGGAATTGAAGTGGATAGAGCTAAAGTAGATGTAATTGCTAAACTTCCACATCCCACCAATGTTAGAGGAGTTAGGAGTTTTCTAGGGCATGCCGGTTTTTACCGACGTTTCATAAAAGATTTTTCTAAAATTGCCACTCCTATGAATAAACTCCTAGAAAAGGATGCTCCATTCATCTTTTCAGATGAATGTATCAAATCTTTTAATATTCTTAAAGAGAAACTCACTAATGCGCCGATCATGACAACATCAAATTGGAATCTACCATTTGAACTAATGTGCGATGCAAGTGATTTTGCAATGGGAGCCGTTTTAGGACAAAGGATTGAAAAACGATTTCAACCTATATATTATGCTAGTAAGACGTTACAAGGAGCACAAACGAACTATACAACTACTGAAGAAGAACTCCTTGCTATTGTCTTTGCTTTTGACAAATTTCGTTCATATCTCGTTCTAGCAAAAACGGTGGTCTATACCGACCATTCTGCTCTTAGATACCTATTTTCGAAACAAGATGCCAAACCAAGATTAATCCGTTGGATCTTACTCTTACAAGAGTTCGATATTGAAATCCGAGATAAAATAGGAGCAGAAAATCTCGCCGCTGATCATCTTTTTCGTCTTGAAAATCCCGAATTAGAAGTTCTATATGAATCGGTCATACAAGACAACTTTCCTGATGAATATCTATTGAAGATAGATTATAATGAAATTCCATGGTTTGTAGACTATGCAAACTACTTAGTTTGTGGATTCCTTGAAAAAGGATTATCGTACCAAAAACGAAAGAAATTCTTTAGTGATATAAAACACTATTTTTGGGAAGATCCACATCTGTTTAAAAGTTGTCCAGATGGAATAATACGCCGATGTGTATTTGGAAATGAAGCTAGTAAAATTTTAAACCATTGTCACACAGGACCAACAGGAGGGCATTATGGGCCTCAACTAACAGCAAGAAAAGTTTATGAAGCTGGATTCTATTGGCCTACAATTTACAAAGACGCACACCTTCTTTGCAAATCCTGTGATGCTTGTCAAAGGACCAGAAAAATAAGTCAACGTGATGAAATGCCACAAAATGTCATCCAAGTATGTGAAGTATTTGACATTTGGGGTATTGACTTTATGGGTCCATTTCCAAAATCTCATAATAATCTCTACATTCTCGTTGCCATTGATTATGTATCTAAATGGGCGGAAGCACAAGCTCTCCCAACTAACGATGCACGAGTTGTAGTCAACTTTTTAAAACGTCTTTTTGCAAGGTTTGGAACACCGAAAGCTTTAATAAGTGATCGGGGTACTCATTTCTGTAATAATCAACTTGAGAAAGTTCTTAAAAGATATGGAGTAACTCATAAAATCTCCACCGCATATCATCCACAAACAAGTGGACAAGTTGAAAATACCAACCGAGCTTTAAAACGTATTCTAGAGAAAACCGTAGGATCAAATCCGAAGGAATGGTCCATTAAATTGGAGGATGCACTCTGGGCTTTTAGAACAGCCTACAAAACTACAATTGGAACCACACCTTTTAGACTTGTTTATGGAAAAGCATGTCATCTTTTAGTAGAAATTGAACACAAAGTATTTTGGGCTTTGAAGACATGTAATCTTGATATACATGAAGCTGGACGTCTACGATTAAGTCAACTAAACAAATTAGAAGAATTAAGACATGAAGCATACGAAAATTCGTTAATCTATAAAGAAAGAACGAAGAAATGACATGATAAAAGAATCAGAAGTTTAAAAGAATTTAAAGAAGGAGACAGAGTTCTTCTTTTCAATTCACGATTCAAGCTATTTCCTGGAAAATTGAAATCAAGATGGCCTGGACCATTCATAGTCAAAAGAGTTTTCCCATACGGAACGATAGAATTAATAAATTCAAATGGGATTGAATTTAAAGTTAATGGTCACAGAGTTAAACATTACATAGATAGTCCAATGGAAGTCGACAATGAAGTTAATCACAATTTCGATACCACAGCTAACTAAGTGTGGGGAGAATCAAGTCTTTAAAGGATAATATGTATTTCTGTTAGAGTTAGATTGTCTGTTTTCGTATAGTTCTCGAAAATGGAACCCGAATGGTCTTTCCCTAGCAGACCCTAAAGAACTAGTCTTCTCCCCCCATTCTTAATTTTTATTTTTTTTAGGAAATGAAGACTGCCTGTGAACTAAACCATGGTCTAATGCTACACGCTTTGATCACTAAACGTAATAATGACACACTTCCGAGTGAAATAGTATCAGTAATCAGAGAAAGATTGAACGGAGTAAGAAAAGAATCCAGATGCGAAGATAATAAGTCACGATTTGGTAAAGGAAAATCAAAATCCACAGCGAAAAGAAGAGCACGACACCTAGAAAGATGTCACAAATGCGGAAAATGGTCACATGGAGGTAAATGTTCAAATAATCAAACCTATTCAAATACCGAATTTGTTACTTTATGCAGAGACGGACCGTTCATATGTTTAGAAGAAAAAACACTGAATGCTCGAGGTTACGCCTATGTAGCCATGGAAAACCAATTAAACCGACTATCTTATGAATGGGATAGATCATATAACTAAGAATACTATCTCACAGGTAAGTCTGTGCAGTTTTTTTGTTTTTATTTTTATTTTTATTTTTAACCTTTTGATAATAAACGCTAATTTGTTCGCTATAAAGTATTAAATTGATATTAAATAAAATTAGGTTTGGCGACCGAAATTATTGATATCATACAAAAATTTATTACATCACTGCGAAATTTAACGTTTATTCTTAAGGTATAAATATCTTTAATCAATCAACCCAAAATATTTCAAAAATTCGTCATGAGTTAAATTAGGTTATGGAACCGAAATTACTTTACCGAAAAGAGGGGCGCATATTTTTGATAATATTTGATTGATTAAAGTGGGATAAAAAGCCAAAAAGATTTTTAATTTTATTTTTACCATGTTTTTAAAATTAATATATAAATCTTAAATTAATATTGTAAACTTTGTAAAAACAATATATTTAAAATTGTAAATATTTGAAAAATTAATATAAGTTTGGTGTGAATTTATAATATGAATTTTTAAATTAAGTTTGGTGTAAATTTTTAATTTTTAAAATATGAATTTTTAATTTTATGCATTTCAAATTTTAAGTTTAGTGTGAATTTTTAATTTTAATTTTGAATTTTATGTATTTTTAATTTAAGTTGGTGTGAATTTAAAAACAAAAATTTACTTTATCTAATTAAGTTAAAAATATGATTTTTAAAATTCGTCGTAAGTTGAAGACTAGGTCGTTGAACCGAAATTGCTTTACCCGAGGGAGGAACGAGAACTTTTATTATCATTATTTTTAATCTTATTGAATTAAAGTATGCCAAAAAAAAAAAAAAAAAAAAAACCAAAAATCTAAGCTTTTAAAACAATCGCTTGAAAAAGACAAATTTTAAAATTTTGTTGAAGGACGGACTAGGACATCGATCCGAAACGACCTCGTCCTAAATAACAAGGGAAACAAAATTTTAAAATTAATTACTTAATTGTTTTAATTAGTATAAGATATAAAAAAAAATACAAACTCCGCGACTCGCGGAGTTTGAAAGGTCAAACACCGCGACTCGCGGAGGGACCAAAACCCAGAAAAAAATAAAAACGTAATCAGCTCAGTCCACACACCACAACACAAAAATAAACTGCGAAAATACTGCGAAAAAACCGAGAAAACACTCCCAAATTTCCAATTTTTCACCGTTAATCATCAAATCTTTTACTAAAATCATATTAAGAAGGATGCTATCAAGGAATTACTCAAGAAAAACGGTAAATTTCTACACCTAAACACCATTTAATCCGAAAATTAGTGTTCTTGAGCAATTTTATACCCAATTTGATTTTGATGCTTTTTAGTGTAATTATGCTTAAATTGTTTATGTATTATGCTTGTATAACCTAGATTGATGCTATTTAACATGATTAGAAGCCTTAAACTTCAAATTTTGAGTAATCTAGGGTTTGTGTTCTTGAGCAATTTGGGGCTTTTTGATATAAACAGGTTATGGCCGATTTTTGTCATGAATTGTTGCTAAATTAAGTAGTGTAACATGTTTAGGTAGTTAAATGATCCAAACTTTGAGCCTAAACATGATTTTGAGAATTAAAGTGGACTTTTTCAAGTCTAAAATTCATGAACTTGATTTTTGAGAGATAATGCCATTTGAAACTTGTTTAATTGCTAGTAATGATTATTTTGACATGTTATTTGAGTTGAATGCTTATGAACTTGGCGAACATTTTCGTATATGCTTATTTGAAAAAGTGTAGATTTGATGAAAATATGAAAATGAGCTTAAGTTTGATATAAATTGATCATGTCATTGTAATTATTTTGATTGATGATTTTGCTGACACTAATGCATATTTGGATGCACAAAAATTGTGTTTGATGTGTTTTGCAGACTGAAAGGGGTGAATCTTCATCCCAAGCTCGCAATGCTCCTGCTGAGAATGCGGAACAATAGGAGGTGGATAACTACTAAAAACAAGATATACCTCATCCAGTCATGACATTTTCTGATATGCACTTGGAAGATTTGCACCCGAACCTGAGATTTGACAGACTTTGGATAGATTATCCAAAATACCAAAGGGGTTTGCATACTCTTCATTCTAAAGCTGTTGAAGTACATAGGGTCATAGAATGGGGACCATTAGAAGCTGTAGAATTGGCCGAGCCAATTAGGGAATTACTTACACAGAGGTATGGTAATTCTACTTTTAACGATTGGGTACGGTTATTTAACATGCGTAGACCTGTATGTAAAGTATGGTGTGAAGAATTGTTGTGTAGTATAGAATTAAATGATCGGGTAGCTAGTTTAACCGATCGATCTTTTATTAGATTTTTGTTAGGAGGTTCGATGCGCCACATGTCTTTACTAGACATGGCTCAGGCTTTACGTATATATACGCCTGAGGAGTTAGCATCTGCCGATTGTAGAGGGTTGATATTGAACGGTAGGAAGATAGATGAGAATTTTGATACACATGGTGTATGGAGTCAAATGACTAGCCATCACCGATTTAAAGGGGGAAATTACTCTTATTTGGATATAGATAGAGCTGAATTAAGAGTAATTCATAGGTTTTTAGCCAATTCGATTACACAACGAGGTAAGAACAAGGAAAAGGTAAATGAACAGGATTTGTTTTACCACATGTGTATTCGAGACCCACAAAGCGCTGTAAGTATACCTTATTATGTGGGTTATTATTTATCAGCTATGGTTAGGGGGATGAGACCGCATAGCATAATAGGAGCTGGTATATTTATTACTTTGATTGCTGAATATCTTAGTGTGGATATAAGTCGGGGGGGGGGGGGGGGGGGGGGGGATTACGAATCGAAGAACCAGAACCCCGAGATACAATAGGTTTAAATGTATACCATGGTGCGAAAGTTTTGAAGAGGCGAAATAACGCCGCAGTATGATATAATGGTAGACATCCACAGGTTGAGAGAAACCAACAGCAAGGTAATGTAGGAGGGGGAAGTGAAATGGCAGAAATGCAAAGGTTTATAGCTTCACAAGAGTATGAAAATGCTAAACATAGAGCATTTGAAGATTGGCAAGTTCATCAAATCCAAATCATAGCTTATTGCCAACATATAGGTAGAAACTATATTCCTACTCCATCGCCCATATTCCCTCCCTGGTCTATAGAGATCCAACCACCGTATCCTACGTATAACCCAGCCGAAGCATTTTATAGCACATATGGTTATGCATGGAACCCCTTCTGGTATGAGTATCATCCCTAGTCTACTTAGTATTATTTATTTTGTAATTTGTAATGTTGATACGTTTAATACTTATGTTAATATTGTAATAGTTTTTATAATTTTCTAACTTTTATTATTAGATTTTAATAATTTTTGAATGTGGGGTAATATACCAAACTTCAAAAATATGTATATATGTTTGTAGTTTATCTTATGTACACAACAGGGTAAAACAACGCATTTTCAAAGACTGGCATTAAGTTCAGCAAAAGCAACTAATTTTGACGACAAGATGCAAAATATATGTAAAATAACAACAAGACGGAATGAACAAATGATATGCACCATTTATCATTCAGCAAGCAAACACAAATATGTTTGGAAACTTTGGTAAAATTTAATCATTTTCACACAAATCACCCTCAATAATTTAAATTGTTACTGATTTCTTGCAAATGAGGGCATTGCAAGATCTTAAGAGTGGGAAGGGGTTAAATTCTTTCGGATTTTAAAATTTTTACTTTATACACTTGGTTACCATTAGAAATACTAGTAAAGTAGTAGTTGTATTAGAATCTAGTGCTCTCTGATAATAAAGAACAGCCCTAGTCTTATATACTGTCTACCCAATTCTAGTAAAATTTTTAAAAATTTTCAACTAAATGAACTCAAAATCATGTTTATACATATTTATGAACGATAAAACTAGGTGTTAACACCGAAATTATTGTTACCTCGGAAAGGACATAAATTGAGAAACAAACCAAAATGTTAAAATTCATTTAAAATGGAATAGAGGACAATAAAAAGGAAAATAAAAGCCAAGTGTGGGAAAATTCTCCAAGTTATTCAAAACATATGTCACATATTTTTGTACAAATAACTGAAAATACTTTTGCTTTGGACTAAACTAAAAAGTTTTACCTGATTTACTGTAAGAAAGATGGATCTACACGATGAATCAATTCTATCATTAAAAGGAAGTAAATTCTTCCGAAAAAGAAACGCGCTTCTTGATTTAGGTCAGGAAGTTGTCGTCCAGACCAGCTGTAGGTTGACGAAAAATCTAGAAAAGTCATCACTAAAATCAGCAGGAAATCCACGGACCTCAGCATAAAACAGGGTCGCCAAGTGGTCAGATTTATCCTAACCATGAGAAGGATCTGTCTTGTAAAATGGGGAGGGCACCGTGCAAATTAGCTAGATAAGACTAATGAATCAGATCCCTAGAAAGGATAATCTCCTTAAAAGATCAAAAATCAGCTTTTAAGCCTGATATTACTCAATCCTTGAGATTGACCTTAAAGATTGAGAATTACAAACTCATGGAATTCAATGATATCTAAACTCGAGCCTGAACGAGAAAATATTTTGATCAAAATTACAAACTGATTTATTTTCTAAAAACCCATTTTCAATGCGTTCATTACCATTAAACGTAAAATCCTAGGAATTCACCTGGAATTCATTAGGTCACCTGAACCAAATCGGGTGTCAACCGTAAGAACGGTGGTTGCATAGCATGGTCAAAGACAGGACCTTGTGCCAGACCGACAAATTAAAAAGGTGAGCTTTACTATTGCTCCTACAAAGGATAGTAATTGCGTCCGACACGTTATAGACCATAATTAAAAGCATGTCAGGGGACATTGCCTTAACAGTTGCTTGTTCAACGCTTTCCTTTACAACCGGATGGTAGTTTACCGAAAGGTAATATACGGGACAAGTAAACTGGACGTGTTGCTTTCCTAATACAAGGTTAGCGAGTGGGTGACACAAAACCGCAAGTTTTGAGCTAAAATTTTCAAATCTGAAACCCACCAAACCCACAAAAATAATTTGCAAACACCGGTGAAGGGTTATTTCAGAAAACTTATCTAGGGTAAAAACTAGATTTAATTTTCAAAAGATCAAATGTTTTCATAAAGATCCAATTTCCTTAATGGATCTAAATTTTTATAGTCATGTGGGACTGTAAACCATATCATTACTACCATTGTTTATACCGCCGTAAAGAAATCACTGATGTACAAAGTGTGAAGAATAAAGAAGTGATTCTAGTATTTCAAGACTATATTGCTTGAGGACAAGCAACGCTCAAGTGTGGGAATATTTGATAATGCTAAAAACGAACATATATTTCATAGCATTATTCCCCAAGAAAGACAAGCTTTTAGTTACAAATGTTCTATTTACAAGTGATATTCGTTTAAATATTAAAAGGTGAAGACAAAAGACAGATTCGACGAATTGAAGACGCAAACGACCAAAAAGCTCAAAAGTACAAAATACAATCAAAGAGGTTCCAATTATTGATAAGAAACGTCTCGAAATTACAAGAGTACAAGATTCAAAATGCAAAGTACAAGAAATTAAATTGTACGCAAGGACGTTCGAAAATCCGGAACCAGGACCAGAGTCAACTCTCAACGCTCGACGCAACGGACTAAAAATTACAAGTTAACTATATATATAAATATAATATAATATATAATTAATTTTTAAAATTAATATATATATTATACTATATTTATAAAATGTCGGCAAATTAAAAGACAAACCTTTGTGAGCTGGAATTATGAACTCCGCGAGTTGCGGAGTATGGAGGCCAAAAATGCCGCGACTCGCGGAGCAGCCAAATACGAAAATCCCTATAAAACCCAACGAATTCTGATCATTTTTATCAACCAATATATCCATCCATCTATCTATACGTAATATTTATATTTATAATTTATATTTTAATTTTAATTTTAATCCTAATAATAAGGGTATGTTAGCGAATGTTGTAAGGGTGTAAGTCGAAATTCTGTCCGTGTAACGCTACGCTATTTTTATTCATTGTAAGTTATGTTCAACCTTTTTAATTTAATGTCTCGTAGCTAAGTTATTATTATGCTTATTTAATCCGAAGTAATCATGATGTTGGGCTAATTACTAAAATTGGGTAATTGGGCTTTGTACCATAATTGAGGTTTGGACAAAAGAACGACACTTGTGGAAATTAGACTATGGGCTATTAATGGACTTTATATTTGTTTAACTAAATGATAATTTGTTAATGTTAATATAAAGATTTACAATTGGACGTCCCTATAAATAACCATATACACTCAATCGGACACGATGGGCGGGATATTTATATGTACGAATAATCGTTCATTTAACCGGACACGGGAATGGATTAATAGTCATTAGAATTATTAAAACAGGGGAGAAATTATGTACAAGGACACTTGGCATAATTGTTAACAAAGTATTAAAACCTTGGGTTACACTCAGTCGACATCCTGGTGTAATTATTAAACAAAGTATTAAAATCTTGTTACAGATTAAGTCCCCAAATTAGTTGGAATATTTAACTTCGGGTATAAGGATAATTTGACGAGGACACTCGCACTTTATATTTATGACTGATGGACTGTTATGGACAAAAACCAGACGGACATATTAAATAATCCAGGACAAAGGACAATTAACCCATGGGCATAAAACTAAAATCAACACGTCAAACATCATGATTACGGAAGTTTAAATAAGTATAATTATTTTATTTCATATTTAATTTCCTTTATTTTATATTTAATTGCACTTCTAATTATAGCACTTTCATTTATTGTTATTGTATTTAATTGCACTTTTAATTATCGTACTTTTTAATTATCGCAAGTTTATTTTATCGCACTTTTATTTATCGCAATTTCATTATCGTTATTTACTTTACGCTTTAAATTAAGTCTTTTATTTATTTAATATTTTACATTTTGTTTTAACTGCGACTAAAGTTTTAAAATCGACAAACCGGTCATTAAACGGTAAAAATCCCCCTTTATAATAATAATATTACTTATATATATATTTGTATTTTTATAAAAGTAAACTAATATAGCGTTAAGCTTTGTTTAAAGATTTTCCCTGTGGAACGAACCGGACTTACTAAAAACTACACTACTGTACGATTAGGTACACTGCCTATAAGTGTTGTAGCGAGGTTTAATTATATCCATTCTCTAAATAAATAAATATCTTGTGTAAAATTGTATCGTATTTAATAGTATTTCCTGCTAAAATTTAATAGTATTTTATACCCCTTAGCTTTAACACCAACTACAGTCTATACAGATCATTCAGCCCTCAAATATCTATTCACAAAGCAAGACGCAAAACCAAGACTCCTGCGATGGATCTTACTCCTTCAAGAATTCGACATTGAGATTAAAGACAAGAAAGGAGCAGAGAACGTCGCAGCAGACCATCTTAGTCGTTTGGAGAACCCAACGATGGAAAAACTTGCTGAACAAGATATCAGAGATAAATTTCCGGAATAACAGCTTATGAGTTTAGGACAAACTCACATAGGATCACAGTTTACTGACACTCCTTGGTATGCCGACATGGCCAACTACTTAGTTGTTGGAGTAGTACAAAAGGGAATGAGTAGCTCCCGAAGAAGGAAGTTCTTCAGGGATGCCAAGTACTACTACTGGGAAGATCCCTACCTGTTTAGAATTTTCCCTGATCATATAATCAGGAGGTGCGTAGATGAAAAGCAAGCAGCAGGGATTTTTCACCAATGTCACCATGGACCAACTGGAGGTCATCATGGAGCAAATTTAATCGCGAGAAAAGTCTACGAATCAGGATTTTATTGACCGTCTATATTTCGAGATGCGCAAGAGCTTGTGAAGCGTTGCGACGCATGCAAAAGGCAAGACATTATCTCTATGAAGAATGAGATGCCTCAGACTAATATCCAAGCTTGCGAGATCTTCGATATATGGGGATTAGACTTCATGGGTCCATTCCCAAATTCCAACGGGAAAGAATATGTCCTCGTAGTAGTAGATTACGTCTCCAGATGGGTCGAAGCTCAAGCATTTCCGACTAATGATGCCAAAGTCGTCACAAATTTCCTGAAGAGACTATTCTGCATATTTGGAGCTCCCCATGCGATAATAAGTGATAGAGGCACACACTTCTGTAACACTCAGTTTATGAAGGTGATGCAACAATACGGAGTTACCCACAAGATGTCCACTGCCTATCATCCGCAGACCAACGGACAAGCAGAGGTCATGAATAGAGCACTCAAAAGAATCTTGGAACGAACTGTCGGGCATCATGGAAATAAATGGGCCGAGAAGCTAGATGATGCTCTGTGGGCATTCCGGACTGCCTACAAGAATCCTCTAGGAACAACACCCTACCGCATGATCTATGAAAAAGCTTGTCACCTTCCGCTAGAACTCGAATACAAAGCTCTCTGGGCGCTGAAGACCTGCAACCTCGATCCCTCAGTTACCGGAAGACATAAGAAAATGCAAATGAATGAACTCGCTGAATTAAGAGACCAAGCATATGAAACGTCATACATCTACAAGGAAACAAAGCTTACGCATGATGCAAAATTGATTCCTACAAAGTGTAGTGACCCGAACTTTTCCATGTTTATATATATTAATTGAGATTGATATTTACATGATTAAATGTTTCCAACATGTTAAGCAATCAAACTTGTTAAGACTTGATTAATTGAAATATGTTTCATATAGACAATTGACCACCCAAGTTGACCGGTGATTCACGAACGTTAAAACTTGTAAAAACTATACGATGACATATATATGGTTATATATATAGTTAACATGTTTTTATTATAAGTATGTATCTCATTAGGTATTTTAACAATGAGTTATATACATAAAAATGAGACTATTAATTTAAGAAACTCGAAAACGATATATATAACGATTATCGTTATAACAACGTCTTACTAGGTACATATGAATCATATTAAGATATTGATACACTTGGTTAATTATGTTAAATGATAAGTAAATATATTATTAAGTGTATTAACAATGAAATACATATGTAAAAATAAGACTACTAACTTAATGATTTCGAAACGAGACATATATGTAACGATTATCGTTGTAACGACATTTAACTGTATATACATCATACTGAGATATATTATATATCATAATATCATGATAATATAACAATTTAATATCTCATTTGTTATAATAAACAATGGGTTAACAACATTCAACAAGATCGTTAACCTAAAGGTTTCAAAACAATATTTACATGTAACGACTAACGATGACTTAACGACTCAGTTAAAATGTATATACATGTAGTGTTTTAATATGTATTTATACACTTTTGAAAGACTTCAATACATTTATCAAAATACTTCTACTTAACAAAAATGCTTACAATTACATCCTCGTTCAGTTTCATCAACAATTCTACTCGTATGCACCCGTATTCGTACTCGTACAATACACAGCTTTTAGATGTATGTACTATTGGTATATACACTTCAATGATCAGCTCTTAGCAGCCCATGTGAGTCACCTAACACATGTGGGAACCATCATTTGGCAACTAGCATGAAATATCTCATAAAATTACAAAAATATGAGTAATCATTCATGACTTATTTACATGAAAACAAAATTACATATCCTTTATATCTAATCCATACACCAACGACCAAAAACACCTACAACCACTTTCATTCTTCAATTTTCTTCATCTAATTGATCTCTCTCAAGTTCTATCTTCAAGTTCTAAGTGTTCTTCATAAATTCCAAAAGTTCTAGTTTCATAAAATCAAGAATACTTTCAAGTTTGCTAGCTCACTTCCAATCTTGTAAGGTGATCATCCAACCTCAAGAAATCTTTGTTTCTTACAGTAGGTTATCATTCTAATACAAGGTAATAATCATATTCAAACTTTGGTTCAATTTCTATAACTATAACAATCTTATTTCAAGTGATGATCTTACTTGAACTTGTTTTCGTGTCATGATTCTGCTTCAAGAACTTCGAGCCATCCAAGGATCCATTGAAGCTAGATACATTTTTCTCTTTTCCAGTAGGTTTATCCAAGGAAATTAAGGTAGTAATGATGTTCATAACATCATTCGATTCATACATATAAAGCTATCTTATTCGAAGGTTTAAACTTGTAATCACTAGAACATAGTTTAGTTAATTCTAAACTTGTTCGCAAACAAAAGTTAATCCTTCTAACTTGACTTTTAAAATCAACTAAACACATGTTCTATATCTATATGATATGCTAACTTAATGATTTAAAACCTGGAAACACGAAAAACACCGTAAAACCGGATTTACGCCGTCGTAGTAACACCGCGGGCTATTTTGGGTTAGTTAATTAAAAACTATGATAAACTTTGATTTAAAAGTTGTAATTCTGATAAAATAATTTTTATTATGAACATGAAACTATATCCAAAAATTATGGTTAAACTCAAAGTGGAAGTATGTTTTCTAAAATGGTCATCTAGACGTCGTTCTTTCGACTGAAATGACTACCTTTACAAAAACGACTTGTAACTTATTTTTCCGACTATAAACCTATACTTTTTCTGTTTAGATTCATAAAATAGAGTTCAATATGAAATCATAGCAATTTGATTCACTCAAAACGGATTTAAAATGAAGAAGTTATGGGTAAAACAAGATTGGATAATTTTTCTCATTTTAGCTACGTGAAAATTGGTAACAAATCTATTCCAACCATAACTTAATCAACTTGTATTGTATATTATGTAATCTTGAGATACCATAGACACGTATACAATGTTTCGACCTATCATGTCGACACATCTATATATATTTCGGAACAACCATAGACACTCTATATGTGAATGTTGGAGTTAGCTATACAGGGTTGAGGTTGATTCCAAAATATATATAGTTTGAGTTGTGATCAATACTGAGATACGTATACACTGGGTCGTGGATTGATTCAAGATAATATTTATCGATTTATTTCTATACATCTAACTGTGGACAACTAGTTATAGGTTACTAACGAGGACAGCTGACTTAATAAACTTAAAACATCAAAATATATTAAAAGTGTTGTAAATATATTTTGAACATACTTTAATATATATGTATATATTGTTATAGGTTCGTGAATCAACAGTGGCCAAGTCTTACTTCCCGACGAAGTAAAAAACTGTGAAAGTGAGTTATAGTCCCACTTTTAAAATCTAATATTTTTGGGATGAGAATACATGCAGGTTTTATAAATGATTTACAAAATAGACACAAGTACGTGAAACTACATTCTATGGTTGAATTATCTAAATCGAATATGCCCCTTTTTATTAAGTCTGGTAATCTAAGAATTAAGGAACAGACACCCTAATTGACGCGAATCCTAAAGATAGATCTATTGGGCCTAACAAACCCCATCCAAAGTACCGGATGCTTTAGTACTTCGAAATTTATATCATATCCGAAGGGTGTCCCGGAATGATGGGGATATTCTTAAATATGCATCTTGTTAATGTCGGTTACCAGGTGTTCACCATATGAATGATTTTTATCTCTATGTATGGGATGTGTATTGAAATATGAAATCTTGTGGTCTATTATTATGATTTGATATATATAGGTTAAACCTATAACTCACCAACATTTTTGTTGACGTTTTAAGCATGTTTATTCTCAGGTGATTATTAAGAGCTTCCGCTGTCGCATACTTAAATAAGGACGAGATTTGGAGTCCATGCTTGTATGATATTGTGTAAAAACTGCATTCAAGAAACTTATTTTGTTGTAACATATTTGTATTGTAAACCATTATGTAATGGTCGTGTGTAAACAGGATATTTTAGATTATCATTATTTGATAATCTACGTAAAGCTTTTTAAACCTTTATTGATGAAATAAAGGTTATGGTTTGTTTTAAAATGAATGCAGTCTTTGAAAAACGTCTCATATAGAGGTCAAAATCTCGCAACGAAATCAATTAATATGGAACGTTTTTAATCAATAAGAACGGGACATTTCAGTTGGTATCCGAGCGTTGGTCTTAGAGAACCAGAATTTTGCATTAGTGTGTCTTATCGAGTTGGTTAGGATGCATTAGTGAGTCTGGACTTCGACCATGTTTACTTGAAAAATGATTGCTTAACAAATTTTGTTGGAAACTATATATTTTTAACATGTGAATATTATGTGATATATTAATCTTTTAACGCGTTTGATATTATGTGATAGATGTCTACCTCTAGAACAAGTCCCATTGACTCACCTAATAATAATGAAGAGTCAAATATAAATTGGAATGATTCGTGGACTGATTCACAAGTTCCCGAAGAGGAACCGGAAGAAGAGTCGGAACCGGAAGAAGAATCGGAACCGGAAGAAGAATCGGAACCGGAAGAAGAAATAGAACCGGTGGGGGAAATAATAAAATGGTTAAGTAAAAGAGAATCCTCAACCAACCGACCAAGGTTAATTATGGTCAATGGTGTTTCCGCCAAGGAAGCAAAATATTGGGAGGATTACCAATTCTCCGATGAATCGGATTCCGACGAGAATTCCGATGATGTTATAGAAATTACCCCAACTGAATTTAAAAAGGCAAAAGAAAATAATGAGGGAAAGGGCATAAAAATAGAGAAATCTAATTCCAACCCCGATGAACTTTATATGTATCGTCGACCCCCGAAGTCCTTAAGTTGTAACAATGACCCGGGAACCTCTAAACCACCAGGTTTTTCTAAACCAATGTGGACAACGACGGCTCGTATTAGGGGAACATCATATATCCCTAGAAACTTGGCAAAACGAACCAAAACCGAAGAAGAAGAAACGAGCGAGTCGGAATAAGATAGTTGTATTCGTGTGGTGTAATATATGTAATATAGTGTGCTTATGCTTTATGATATATGTAAAAATTGCTTGTATTAATAAGCATTTTTTTTATGAATCTAACTCTTGTCTATTTTACAGTTTAAAAACACAAAATGGATAGACAACCCAATATTTTAAGAGACCTACCCGGAGACATGATTGATGAAATCTTGTCTAGAGTCGGTCAGAATTCCTCGGCACAACTATTTAAGGCGAGATCAGTTTGTAAGACATTCGAAGAACGTTCCAAGAATGTCTTGGTTTATAAGAGACTTTCGTTTGAAAGATGGGGGATATCACATTGGGAAACGCATAAGTTACGATGTGTTTACTTTGACGCATATATTGCAGGGAACCCAAATGCTATTTTACGCAACGGGTTAAGAAATTATTTTAACTCAATATATCCGAATATTGGACTTCGTGATTTAGAAAAAGCGGCTAACATGCAACATAAAGAAGCATGTTATGCTTACTGATTAGTAATGTTCGCTTCTCACCAAAGTGAGAACAAGAACATCGGGCTACAACTATTAAACAAAACGTTTCCACAAGTGACGGAGTCGGTAATTGGGGTAAGAAATGAGGTTTTTAGATTATTACGGGACTGTTGGACATTACGTAACCCTCGTCCCTTTGATGACGTTACAACACGCTGTCTTATCAACGGCCATAACGGTTATGTTGCACAAGACCAAGGATGGGAAGTAGTCCTAGTAAAACCAGAATGCATGACTTGTTTCTGGACGTATGAATTACGTGTCTTTATTGCCTTTGCCGAACGACTTGTGTACTAGCTAGAATTGTCTTCACAACTATCTTGTATCAAAGTTATTGTGTGCTATATTTCATGCTTTATGTAAAATAAGCGGTATTATAAGTTTGTAAAATATTGTATAAAAGTTTGAACGCGAAATATTATTACAATCAGTTTTTCATATAGAATTGTAGTAGTTGAATTGTATATTAGCTACTAAGTATGAACTTAACGGGTAGGTACTACCCGAATTTAAACTTATAAAACGCTAATATGAAGAAAAAACTTTTATAAATGAGTTCATATTATGCTACGAAATACTATTAACTACTCTTAATATTCTGTATGATTAACTTGTTCCATTTAACTATTTTAAAGGAAATGGCACCGACTACTCGACACACCGTGAATATGAATGAAGAGGAATTCCGTACTTTTCTAGCTTCAAACATAGCCGCAGTACAGGCTGCGCTACATACCAACAATAACCTTGGATCTAGCAGTACAGGAAATCGTGTAGGATGCACCTACAAAGAATTCACTGCCTGCAAACCTTTGGAATTTGATGGAACCGAAGGACCGATCGGATTGAAACGGTGGACCGAGAAGGTTGAATCGGTGTTTGCCATAAGTAAGTGTACTGAAGAGGACAAAGTGAAGTACGCTACGCATACCTTCACAGGTTCTGCGTTAACATGGTGGAATACCTATCTAGAGCAAGTGGGACAAGACGATGCGTACGCACTACCGTGGTCAGCATTCAAGCACTTGATGAACGAGAAGTACCGTCCCAGAACCGAGGTCAATAAGCTCAAGACAGAACTTAGAGGGTTACGAACCCAAGGATTTGATATTACCACGTACGAAAGACGATTCACAGAATTGTGCCTATTGTGTCCGGGAGCATTCGAAGATGAGGAAGAGAAGATCGAAGCGTTTGTGAAAGGATTACCGGAAAGAATCCAAGAAGATATAAGTTCACACGAGCCCGCCTCCATACAACAGGCATGTAGAATGGCTCACAAACTAGTGAACCAGATTGAAGAAAGAATTAAAGAACAGACTGCTGAAGAGGCCAATGTGAAGCAAGTCAAAAGAAAGTGGGAGGAAAACGGTGATAAGAATCACCAATACAACAGCAACAGCAATTACAACAATAATCGCAACAATTATCCCAACAATCGCAACATCAATCGCAACTACAACAAACGGCCCAACAACAACAACAACAACAACAACAGCAACTACAACAATCATCCCAACAACAATAATAACCGCAACAACAACAACAACAATCAGAAGCAGCTATGCCAAAGGTGTGAAAAGAATCACTCGGGGTTCTGCACCAAATTTTGCAACAAGTGTAAAAGAAATGGTCATAGCGCGGCGAAGTGTGAGGTCTACGGACCAGGGGTTAATAGAACGAAAGGAACAAATGGTGTCGGAACGAGTAATGGCGGAGCAAGTAGTGTCGGAGCAAGTTATGCCAATGTAGTTTGTTATAAATGTGGAAAACCGGGCCACATTATTAGAAATTGCCCGAACCAGGAGAACACGAATGGACAAGGCCGTGGAAGAGTTTTCAATATTAATGCGGCAGAGGCACAGGAAGACCCGGAGCTTGTTACGGGTACGTTTCTTATTGACAATAAATCTGCTTACGTTTTATTTGATTCGGGTGCGGATAGAAGCTATATGAGTAGAGATTTTTGTGCTAAATTAAGTTGTCCATTGACGCCTTTGGATAGTAAATTTTTACTCGAATTAGCAAATGGTAAATTAATTTCAGCAGATAATATATGTCGGAATCGAGAAATTAAACTGGTTAGCGAAACATTTAAGATTGATTTGATACCAGTAGAGTTAGGGAGTTTTGATGTGATAATCGGTATGGACTGGTTAAAAGAAGTGAAAGCGGAGATCGTTTGTTACAAAAATGCAATTCGCATTATACGAGAAAAAGGAAAACCCTTAATGGTGTACGGAGAAAAGGGCAACACAAAGCTACATCTTATTAGTAATTTGAAAGCACAAAAACTAATAAGAAAAGGTTGCTATGCTGTTCTAGCACACGTCGAGAAAGTACAAACTGAAGAAAAGAGCATCAATGATGTTCCCGTCGCAAAAGAATTTCCTGATGTATTTCCGAAAGAATTACCGGGATTACCCCCACATCGATCCGTTGAATTTCAAATAGATCTTGTACCAGGAGCTGCACCAATAGCTCGTGCTCCTTACAGACTCGCACCCAGCGAGATGAAAGAACTACAAAGCCAATTACAAGAACTTTTAGAGCGTGGTTTCATTCGACCAAGCACATCACCGTGGGGAGCTCCTGTTTTGTTTGTCAAGAAGAAAGATGGTACATTCAGGTTGTGTATCGACTACCGAGAGTTGAACAAACTTACCATCAAGAACCGCTACCCACTACCGAGAATCGATGACTTATTTGATCAACTACAAGGCTCGTCTGTTTATTCAAAGATTGACTTACGTTCCGGGTATCATCAAATGCGGGTGAAAGAAGATGATATTCCAAAGACTGCTTTCAGAACACGTTACGGTCATTACGAGTTTATGGTCATGCCGTTTGGTTTAACTAATGCACCAGCTGTGTTCATGGACCTTATGAACAGAGTGTGTGGACCATACCTTGACAAGTTTGTCATTGTTTTCATTGATGACATACTTATTTACTCAAAGAATGACCAAGAACACGGTGAACATTTGAGAAAGGTGTTAGAAGTATTGAGGAAGGAAGAATTGTACGCTAAGTTTTCAAAGTGTGCATTTTGGTTGGAAGAAGTTCAATTCCTCGGTCACATAGTGAACAAAGAAGGTATTAAGGTGGATCCGGCAAAGATAGAAACTGTTGAAAAGTGGGAAACCCCGAAAACTCCGAAACACATACGCCAGTTTTTAGGACTAGCTGGTTACTACAGAAGGTTCATCCAAGACTTTTCCAGAATAGCAAAACCCTTGACTGCATTAACGCATAAAGGGAAGAAATTTGAATGGAATGATGAACAAGAGAAAGCGTTTCAGTTATTGAAGAAAAAGCTAACTACGGCACCTATATTGTCATTGCCTGAAGGGAATGATGATTTTGTGATTTATTGTGATGCATCAAAGCAAGGTCTCGGTTGTGTATTAATGCAACGAACGAAGGTGATTGCTTATGCGTCTAGACAATTGAAGATTCATGAACAAAATTATACGACGCATGATTTGGAATTAGGCGCGGTTGTTTTTGCATTAAAGACTTGGAGGCACTACTTATATGGGGTCAAAAGTATTATATATACCGACCACAAAAGTCTTCAACACATATTTAATCAGAAACAACTGAATATGAGGCAGCGTTGGTGGATTGAATTATTGAATGATTACGACTTCGAGATTCGTTACCACCCGGGGAAGGCAAATGTGGTAGCCGATGCCTTGAGCAGGAAGGACAGAGAACCCATTCGAGTAAAATCTATGAATATAATGATTCATAATAACCTTACTACTCAAATAAAGGAGGCGCAACAAGGAGTTTTAAAAGAGGGAAATTTAAAGGATGAAATACCCAAAGGATCGGAGAAGCATCTTAATATTCGGGAAGACGGAACCCGGTATAGGGCTGAAAGGATTTGGGTACCAAAATTTGGAGATATGAGAGAAATGGTACTTAGAGAAGCTCATAAAACCAGATACTCAATACATCCTGGAACGGGGAAGATGTACAAGGATCTCAAGAAACATTTTTGGTGGCCGGGTATGAAAGCCGATGTTGCTAAATACGTAGGAGAATGTTTGACGTGTTCTAAGGTCAAAGCTGAGCATCAGAAACCATCAGGTCTACTTCAACAACCCGAAATCCCGGAATGGAAATGGGAAAACATTACCATGGATTTCATCACTAAATTGCCAAGGACTGCAAGTGGTTTTGATACTATTTGGGTAATAGTTGATCGTCTCACCAAATCAGCACACTTCCTGCCAATAAGAGAAGATGACAAGATGGAGAAGTTAGCAAGACTGTATTTGAAGGAAGTCGTCTCCAGACATGGAATACCAATCTCTATTATCTCTGATAGGGATGGCAGATTTATTTCAAGATTCTGGCAGACATTACAGCAAGCATTAGGAACTCGTCTAGACATGAGTACTGCCTATCATCCACAAACTGATGGGCAGAGCGAAAGGATGATACAAACGCTTGAAGACATGCTACGAGCATGTGTTATTGATTTCGGAAACAGTTGGGATCGACATCTACCGTTAGCAGAATTTTCCTACAACAACAGCTACCATTCAAGCATTGAGATGGCGCCGTTTGAAGCACTTTATGGTAGAAAGTGCAGGTCTCCGATTTGTTGGAGTGAAGTGGGGGATAGACAGATTACGGGTCCGGAGATTATACAAGAAACTACCGAGAGGATCATCCAAATTCAACAACGGTTGAAAACCGCCCAAAGTCGACAAAAGAGCTACGCTGACATTAAAAGAAAAGATATAGAATTTGAAATTGGAGATATGGTCATGCTTAAAGTTGCACCTTGGAAAGGCGTTGTTCGATTTGGTAAACGAGGGAAATTAAATCCAAGGTATATTGGACCATTCAAGATTATTGATCGTGTCGGACCAGTAGCTTACAGACTTGAGTTACCTCAACAACTCGCGGCTGTACATAACACTTTCCACGTCTCGAATTTGAAGAAATGTTTTGCTAAAGAAGATCTCACTATTCCATTAGATGAAATCCAAATCAACGAAAAACTTCAATTCATCGAAGAACCCGTCGAAATAATGGATCGTGAGGTTAAAAGACTTAAGCAAAACAAGATACCAATTGTTAAGGTTCGATGGAATGCTCGTAGAGGACCCGAGTTCACCTGGGAGCGTGAAGATCAGATGAAGAAGAAATACCCGCATCTATTTCCAGAAGATTCGTCAACACCTTCAACAGCTTAAAATTTCGGGACGAAATTTATTTAACGGGTAGGTACTGTAGTGACCCGAACTTTTCCATGTTTATATATATTAATTGAGATTGATATTTACATGATTAAATGTTTCCAACATGTTAAGCAATCAAACTTGTTAAGACTTGATTAATTGAAATATGTTTCATATAGACAATTGACCACCCAAGTTGACCGGTGATTCACGAACGTTAAAACTTGTAAAAACTATACGATGACATATATATGGTTATATATATAGTTAACATGTTTTTATTATAAGTATGTATCTCATTAGGTATTTTAACAATGAGTTATATACATAAAAATGAGACTATTAATTTAAGAAACTCGAAAACGATATATATAACGATTATCGTTATAACAACGTCTTACTAGGTACATATGAATCATATTAAGATATTGATACACTTGGTTAATTATGTTAAATGATAAGTAAATATATTATTAAGTGTATTAACAATGAAATACATATGTAAAAATAAGACTACTAACTTAATGATTTCGAAACGAGACATATATGTAACGATTATCGTTGTAACGACATTTAACTGTATATACATCATACTGAGATATATTATATATCATAATATCATGATAATATAACAATTTAATATCTCATTTGTTATAATAAACAATGGGTTAACAACATTCAACAAGATCGTTAACCTAAAGGTTTCAAAACAATATTTACATGTAACGACTAACGATGACTTAACGACTCAGTTAAAATGTATATACATGTAGTGTTTTAATATGTATTTATACACTTTTGAAAGACTTCAATACATTTATCAAAATACTTCTACTTAACAAAAATGCTTACAATTACATCCTCGTTCAGTTTCATCAACAATTCTACTCGTATGCACCCGTATTCGTACTCGTACAATACACAGCTTTTAGATGTATGTACTATTGGTATATACACTTCAATGATCAGCTCTTAGCAGCCCATGTGAGTCACCTAACACATGTGGGAACCATCATTTGGCAACTAGCATGAAATATCTCATAAAATTACAAAAATATGAGTAATCATTCATGACTTATTTACATGAAAACAAAATTACATATCCTTTATATCTAATCCATACACCAACGACCAAAAACACCTACAACCACTTTAATTCTTCAATTTTCTTCATCTAATTGATCTCTCTCAAGTTCTATCTTCAAGTTCTAAGTGTTCTTCATAAATTCCAAAAGTTCTAGTTTCATAAAATCAAGAATACTTTTAAGTTTGCTAGCTCACTTCCAATCTTGTAAGGTGATCATCCAACCTCAAGAAATCTTTGTTTCTTACAGTAGGTTATCATTCTAATACAAGGTAATAATCATATTCAAACTTTGGTTCAATTTCTATAACTATAACAATCTTATTTCAAGTGATGATCTTACTTGAACTTGTTTTCGTGTCATGATTCTGCTTCAAGAACTTCGAGCCATCCAAGGATCCATTGAAGCTAGATACATTTTTCTCTTTTCCAGTAGGTTTATCCAAGGAAATTAAGGTAGTAATGATGTTCATAACATCATTCGATTCATACATATAAAGCTATCTTATTCGAAGGTTTAAACTTGTAATCACTAGAACATAGTTTAGTTAATTCTAAACTTGTTCGCAAACAAAAGTTAATCCTTCTAACTTGACTTTTAAAATCAACTAAACACATGTTCTATATCTATATGATATGCTAACTTAATGATTTAAAACCTGGAAACACGAAAAACACCGTAAAACCGGATTTACGCCGTCGTAGTAACACCGCGGGCTGTTTTGGGTTAGTTAATTAAAAACTATGATAAACTTTGATTTAAAAGTTGTAATTCTGAGAAAATAATTTTTATTATGAACATGAAACTATATCCAAAAATTATGGTTAAACTCAAAGTGGAAGTATGTTTTCTAAAATGGTCATCTAGACGTCGTTCTTTCGACTGAAATGACTACCTTTACAAAAACGACTTGTAACTTATTTTTCCGACTATAAACCTATACTTTTTCTGTTTAGATTCATAAAATAGAGTTCAATATGAAATCATAGCAATTTGATTCACTCAAAACGGATTTAAAATGAAGAAGTTATGGGTAAAACAAGATTGGATAATTTTTCTCATTTTAGCTACGTGAAAATTGGTAACAAATCTATTCCAACCATAACTTAATCAACTTGTATTGTATATTATGTAATCTTGAGATACCATAGACACGTATACAATGTTTCGACCTATCATGTCGACACATCTATATATATTTCGGAACAACCATAGACACTCTATATGTGAATGTTGGAGTTAGCTATACAGGGTTGAGGTTGATTCCAAAATATATATAGTTTGAGTTGTGATCAATACTGAGATACGTATACACTGGGTCGTGGATTGATTCAAGATAATATTTATCGATTTATTTCTGTACATCTAACTGTGGACAACTAGTTATAGGTTACTAACGAGGACAGCTGACTTAATAAACTTAAAACATCAAAATATATTAAAAGTGTTGTAAATATATTTTGAACATACTTTAATATATATGTATATATTGTTATAGGTTCGTGAATCAACAGTGGCCAAGTCTTACTTCCCGACGAAGTAAAAAACTGTGAAAGTGAGTTATAGTCCCACTTTTAAAATCTAATATTTTTGGGATGAGAATACATGCAGGTTTTATAAATGATTTACAAAATAGACACAAGTACGTGAAACTACATTCTATGGTTGAATTATCTAAATCGAATATGCCCCTTTTTATTAAGTCTGGTAATCTAAGAATTAAGGAACAGACACCCTAATTGACGCGAATCCTAAAGATAGATCTATTGGGCCTAACAAACCCCATCCAAAGTACCGGATGCTTTAGTACTTCGAAATTTATATCATATCCGAAGGGTGTCCCGGAATGATGGGGATATTCTTAAATATGCATCTTGTTAATGTCGGTTACCAGGTGTTCACCATATGAATGATTTTTATCTCTATGTATGGGATGTGTATTGAAATATGAAATCTTGTGGTCTATTATTATGATTTGATATATATAGGTTAAACCTATAACTCACCAACATTTTTGTTGACGTTTTAAGCATGTTTATTCTCAGGTGATTATTAAGAGCTTCCGCTGTCGCATACTTAAATAAGGACGAGATTTGGAGTCCATGCTTGTATGATATTGTGTAAAAACTGCATTCAAGAAACTTATTTTGTTGTAACATATTTGTATTGTAAACCATTATGTAATGGTCGTGTGTAAACAGGATATTTTAGATTATCATTATTTGATAATCTACGTAAAGCTTTTTAAACCTTTATTGATGAAATAAAGGTTATGGTTTGTTTTAAAATGAATGCAGTCTTTGAAAAACGTCTCATATAGAGGTCAAAATCTCGCAACGAAATCAATTAATATGGAACGTTTTTAATCAATAAGAACGGGACATTTCACAAAGTTCGCCCCTGGAGATAAAGTTCTTCTCTTCAATTCTCGGTTCAAGAAGTTCGCGGGAAAATTTAGATCAAGATGGAGTGGCCCATACAAAGTTGTACACTCTTTTCCACACGGAGTCGTGGAATTAGAAGGACCTACTGGTAATTTCAAGGTCAACGGTCACCGGTTGAAAGCTTATCTAGAAGACCACGATAAGGCGGAGCATCTCTTCTCCTTTAATCCATTCTGAAGACCTGACAAGGAAAAGTTGAGCTGTAACGACTTGATAAACAAAGCGCTCTTGGGAGGCACCCCTTGCTTATCCTTTTTATTACTTATTTTTATTTTTTATTATTTTCAGTCTTAAGATATTACCTCTGTGTACTAACAACTAAGCGCCATACTTACGCTTAATACTTACAAGTTTGTTGAATGTGTTCAGGCAAAATGCCAAGTTCAGGAGCTTCAGCTTACATTTCCGTTCGCAGGAGGAGGACTCCTAGAGTATACTCTTCCGGAAGTAGTACTGATCAGAACAGGCCATCAACAGGGAAATTAGGCCCAAAGCGATTGATATTAGAGAGTGTTGAGGAGGATAACAGCACAACACCGCTAGCTCCTCCCGTCCGACGATCTAGACGTTGAGCCAGGAGACCAGTCGAGCACACACAGTTGCCAGATACGCATGAGCCAAAGATATTGATACATTACGGAGCCACTTTGAGTGACCCTGATGTTGCATGGGCACTACTCAGAGATTAGCAGAGACTCCACAGAGCTCTGAGAGCATACCTCCAGCGCGAGGGGATGCCACGCAGTACTCTGGGCCCATCTTCATTTAGGCTAGCGCGCCGTGTTCAGCCAACATGACGAGCTACGACCAGGCGTTCCACACCGGCCTCAGTTCACTCAGTTGCCTCAACTACTATGCCTGCACATGCTACTCCTATTTCCATCACGCCGCCTGCTCCAGTCACCGAGCCAGTTTCAGTCAGTGAGTTACCATAGGGTTGTCACCTAGTCACTATTCCTATTTCAGTGAAGCCACCAATGGCCCAGGCATTTGAGATCACTGGGAGCATACCTGACGAGGAGCGTTTCTCGGACTTATCTCACCTGGAGATGCCGACATACTTATGTCTAAATTCTTTACTTGACCCTGAGTTGGATATCGGGCAACCTCTCGAGTACTTGCCGAACCTAGAGGATGATGAGATCTTCAGATACTTCGCAGAGCCGACACAGCGCATTGACCAGGATAGTATCCCATAGACTACTTTATCTTTATCTTATTTTTATCTTTTTGAAGCATTGTACTGAGAAATTATATATAGTGGAAATGCTGCCTTTCTCTTTTTGTTCCTCATGCAGAAATATTATCAAAAGAGACTGGTATGTAGGAGATTGACCGTAGGAAGGCCCAGCAGTAGGAAAGTAACACGACCATAGGGAAGTAATCATTTCTCAAACCTATTTCAATTATAACGCACTAAAATCTCTAAGTGTGGGGTAACCCCCGCAATTAACTTAGAATTTTAGAAGTCAATGTCCTTAATTTATATAGTATCAAAATATTCTTTCTAGAGAACATTATGGACAATGTTCTTCTAAGTGTGGGGTAATGAGTAAGGTTTGAAGTTTTAAAGTCAAGTAACCATAAAACGCCAGTTTTTGAAAAATTCTTTTGTCCAAAAAGTAATTGAGCAATGAATATTGGATAATTTTGAAAAATTCTTACTTTGTTTTTGCCCAAAAGATCTAATAAAATTGCTAGAAATCGGTTTTCGGAACATTTATTAGAACGAAATGATTAAGCTGAAACTTATGTTTTGTGTCAAAAGATTTCTTTTAAGAAAATATGTAAAAGGCTACGCATGATCAAGCACGACCCCTACTCTAAAAAGTAAGGAATATTGGACCCAAAGTATCTGTATGACCCATCAAATCTGCAGTGCTTTGTTATTTCAATTTATGAGCGTGCCGGTGTACGGTTCAAGTAGAACTTGGTTCAGTCATACGTTTCAAGACCAATGGTTAGTGAAGGCCATACGTGGTGCAGGTACGATACTCCTTCCAAAATCATTCTAAATAGAGAAGACAAAAGGCCCTCCGTTTCTGTTTCCACTCCACGCAATTTAAACTGACCAACTCACATAAAGAGTTGATGAATCAGGAATATTCACCCCCAAACTCACTCCCAAAATACACCATTCACATTCACTCCCCTTTCCATTCATCGAAAGATCCAGAGATTAATGAAGAGATAGATCGATCAAATTCGCTTCAAAAGCACTAGTCGAGAGATTCCGAACCCTTGATTGTTTTTGATAGGTCAAAGACCTATTTTCAGTGAATTATCACTTCCTCTCTCGGCACTAGGAACGAAAGACAAAAGTTATGAAGAAAGGGTATGCCGAAAAAAAATGATTATGAAAGAGCAAAGTCTCTAAGAGCAAAGTCTCTAAGGCAAAAAGAAACCCGAGAAGATGCCCTTAAGAAGAATGCTGGAAGAGCAAAAGAAAATTCTAGACAAAGTCTTAGAAAAATCCGCCTCTTCCGAAGAAAACCTTTACGGAATTCTCAGCCATTATCTATCCAAAATGGATACTCTAAAGAATCAAAGTCTATCAATTCTCTCGAATCAAGAGATCTGGATCTCTTTCACCAAATTCATAAATTTCCAACCAAACTCTATAACCCGTCTTCCTCTTGAAAGAATGCTTAGGAAGAAGATCAGTGCCGTCCTTACTTAACCGGTGGAGATATCGATGCTTTACCAAGCCTATGATGAGAATTGTTACACGACTAGCTTCTGAGTGACAATACAATTAGAATAGGACACCCTAAACACTTGAGTGATATGAGTGATCCGTCAGTGAGGAGCCGGATCATGTATACTCTACATCTGAGAGTTGAAAAGTACGCCTTTTCCACTATGGGCGCAATTGAAATCTAGCGACCAAATCATTGAAGCTTGAAACTTTTTCCAATACTTTCGAAAGATGTACCGACTTCTGATGAAGGCATAATAAAAAGATCTACGGGTAGGGCAAGGGAGAATCTATTAGAAAGATTCTTATATTCCCGCTTTCTTGCTTGAGGACAAGCAAAGCTAAGTGTGGGGTATTTGATATCGGGCAAAAAGTCAAGTTTTTACCCCCCAAATTAAGCCCTAAAACAATAAAGATTAAAACTTTGTAGGAAAAATTATCGCTTTTTCAATTGATTTTGTAGATTAAGTAATTACAAAGTCGATGCAAAAAGAATCAAGCAAAACGGAGCTGAAACGAAGATTCTAGAGCGAAAACGGTGAAAGACAAGAAATCAAGTTACGATCCAGTGAATCAAGGCTGACCAGCACCATATACGGCCTGCCATACGGTCTGCCAGTATGGAGTACGACCTACCAAATGGCCCAGCAAACGCCCCCAAGAAACGGGTTGCCAGTCAAACGGCCTGCCAAATACGGGCCACCAGACGGGCTGCCATACGGCCAGCCCGCCGTATTTTGGCAAAAACCTGGTCTATTTAAAGGGCTTTCTCCATCCATTCCAAAACACACTAAACTTACAATTCAATTTTTATTTTCAATCTTTTAGTTAGTTTTTAGTAGTAGTTAGCTTAGCTTTTATTTTCCGGAGGATATCCCGGCGAGTCCCTCCGATCTCGGGCAGATTTGTTCGGCCTTTTCAGGTTTTTATCCGAAACGCTTGTCTTTTGTATTAAACATGTATTCTTACCTTTTATGTTTAATAATGCATTCCGATATTGCCATGATAGCTTAATTTATCTGTATGTTGGCATGATAGAAGTTTGGGTTAGCGTAATTATGTTAATTTAGTACGATTACTGTTATAATACTGAACTAGGAAGTCTAATAGATTTGTATGCTAGCATCTTAAGGATTGACCAACTTAGGTTGTGATCAGGACTTGTCCACCTATATGAAATTAGCTACTTCATAGGATTAAGACCCCTGGTTATACTATATCTGAAGATTCTATGAACTCGGTATGGCCGGAGTTCCCGAGAGGCATCTAATGCACTTTTAGGACACAAAACCTAGAAATTGAGACATGAATGACCTAGTATGCCTATTGACTATTCCGAAGAGACCTCTTAGGAGCTGTTAAGATCTAGTTAGTGCTTTTACTGTATGACCCAAGCCTATTGCATGTTCTTGTCTGATTGTTGCCCTAGGTCTTAGTCATATCAACTGTTTAGGTACTCATTAGGTTTCTATCTGCTTTACTATCAGTATATTGACTATAATACTGTATATTGTTTGATTTGGTGTGATCTCATTAGTATGATGGAATGGTTGTGATCTCATTAGTATGATGGAATGGTTGTTAGTTTTCATTTAAGGTTTTGCCAACTTAAACCGACGAACTCTTCCGTTTGTGATCAGTGTTCAATCAACACGGCACATTGTTATTTAGTTACCTAAACTGATAACGAGGGTTAGGATTAGAGCTTAACTCACTAATAAACCTAGTACTCTACTGAGGATAACCTCCGAGGTATTGTTACACTTCAGTTATACGACCAAGTGACATACTTCTCACTGCTCAAAGAACTCTGAGAGTTCAGCGATAAGTAGGTCTGTGTAATTGGCTCATCCAACCAGATCTACATCATTCCAAGCACAGTCTTAACATAAGCATAATTACCTTTCTCTAATCCAATACTGATATCTTGATCAACATTTCCCAGATCTGCATACTCCGGATATCCTTCCACTTTATTTATTTTTCCGCATTTAGGACCTTTAGCTAAAATCAACTACTATCTTTTATCCAGGTAATTTAACTAAAAGACAATTATCCACTTCATCTTCAATTCGTTAATCAGCATAAAAATTCGACACTAGGTTAACTTACACCTTCTACACCTTAGAAAGTAAAAGTAAATTTAGGCCCCACATAATATAAATAAACGAAGACGCTGTGTGCTAGCGAATCGAACATCATGCGACCTAACGACACCGCACAAAATAAAACCGTCCGTTAGTGGCATATCAGAGTCGTTGAACCAGGAGGGAGGTGGAGGAAATGGGATGAAGATGATGGAAAGAGAAATGTATAGTGGGTGGTTAAGTGATATGACCCATCATTATGTACTTTCTCAGTTTTCTTTTTTATATTATTATTTTTTATGTACTCCATGTACAATAGATAGATACTCCCATGACATTTAATTCTTTTATCTAAATTGAATACGGAGTAATTAAAATGGTAAATAAGTACCTCCTACATAATAAAATACTACGTATACATTTGTATTGAATTAACAAGATGTAGTTTATCTTAAGTTTAGTACTCTGTAGTTTATAAAACTAATATTTTAAAATTTTATAAGAGAATTGAAAGCTCGTTAAAATTCATCCACTTTAGCAAATGTTTCTAATGGATTGTTTATTTTGGGACTTTTACTAAATATCAGTACATACACAAGATGGATGTTTGTTGTCCCAACCAATCTTAGTTCCAAGCTTCATAAACAAATGGATAATTTATAACAAAAACTCTTTTATTGTTGATTCATATTCATTTCGTAGTGTTTCTTCCCCTCTGCCGCGTATTGGTACTAGTGGATTTGGATTTTTAAATTCTAACTTTACAAACAAATTTTTTTTTTTTGCCCCCTTAAAAAATTTTCCGGGTTCTACCACTGGTAGAAATTTTGTAAGTTTTTAATCAGTGACACCACTGACTATCAATCCCAGATCCGCCACTGCATAAAATGGAACCGCTAGGAATACATCAAGAAAAGTTATTATCATATGCGGATGAGAATGATGCCAGTAAAGACGATAGAAGTACTGAAAATAATATGATGCTGGATGATAAACATTTGAAAAAAAAAAGCCAGGTACATACTAATAAATATGTTTTCTACTCTTCCATAAAATAACTTAAGTCTTTTTTGAGAATAATGCCATTCATTATTACATACGATAAAAAGGATGTGAATTTGTTGAAAACACCAGTTGACGATGTTGAAAGTGTGAAGAATTTGATCAAAGGAACAAGACTTGACTTGGTGAACAAGTCGTAGAGAGCTTGACTTGGTGAACAAGTCGTAGGGAGCTTGACTTGGTGAACAAGTAGTAGAGATTTTGTTGCCTTAATTATATCTTCTAGTAGGAATGGAGTATGGAGCAAGTAATAGATATTTATGGAATGTCTTTTGCTTGAAGGACAAGTTTAACTTGGTGGACAAGTTTAACTATTCCTATAAATTATAACCCCTAGCCTCATTGTAATGTGTGCACGAAATTAATAGAAGAAAAATCTCTGGTTTGCGCTCGTTGGCTAAACCCTTCTCCATGTTTTGGAGTTGGGATATAACCACGTTAAATACCCGTGTCATTTATGCATCTTTTTATTTATCGTTCTTGCTTTAGCTAAATCTTTTGTCGATGTGGGTTTGGTGATTTGCATGAATCACCAGTCTTGTTAGGGCCTACCAAATTCCTAACAAGTGGTATCAGAGCTTTAAGGTTCGAAGATGAGCACGATGGCGATTTGAAAGCAAGGTGTTCGATATGTTTGATGATTCGGTTTTTTCATCAAGGTTAGATTAAACGACAGGGTTGTGTGTCTTGCAACTTCTGTCGAGATATCGAAGATTTGTTGCTGAAGACAAAGAAGAGATTTTCGGGAAGATCCGGGTATCGGATCTAAGTTATCATTCCTTCCGGTCCAGTTCGAGGGAATGATGAACTTTTCAAAATTCGGATTCTACTGCGCAGCTGGAGAAGAAAAATTATTACGGGTTCGTTAGCCATTGGATCAGCTTGAAATATTTACCGACAGTGTTGGAGTCATAGATCTAGTAGCTGTAAAAATTTGAGGATGATCAGACTGTTAGATTTCAAGATATGATTTTTCAAATGCTTCTGTTCAAAGTTTTATTCCGGAGCTGTTAGAGAAGAAAAAACATTACGGGTTCGTTAACCGTCGGATAGTGTTGAACATTTTACTGTAAGTAAAAGACGTATAGATCTAGTCGTGTTCAAAATTTGACAGTGATCGGACCGTTAGATTTTGAGTTATGTTTTTTCGAAGTTGCAGTCGTTCGGGTTTGGAGCTGATGTAAGAGAAAATTCATAGAGGGTTCGTCTACGGTTTGATCGACGTGAAACTTGGACTGTAGCTTTCAAAGTTACTGATCTAAGAGTGATAAAATTTTGGTGATGATCAGACCGTTGGTTCTTGAGATACGATTTTTTAAAGTTGCGGCAGTTTTATGAGAGAGTTTTCCGGTTTTGATGTTGCGAGTGGCGAGACGATTTGTTTTGCGAATCTTCGGGCGATAAAGGCTGTGATTTTTCAGAGATATAGCTTTGTTACGGGAGCCAAAATATATTCTGGATGTGATGGACGGTGCTGTGGGCGCACCTCTCAGCGTGCGTGCGTTCCCTTGGTAACGTTGAGTTGATCCTGAAGTCTTGTATCGAAATCTCACTGATCCGAACACAGACAATTGAGAGTTCCGTATGACGGCGGTAAAGATTGGGTACGAACTATCATTGGAAGGGACACCCATATGAAAATGGGTTTTGAGGGGAGGTTTGTTGGGTACAAACCATAGTCATACATCAGGATATGGGGAAGAAACAATTGTGTGCACAAGAGTTGGTTTCTCTCGGGTTTTTTGGGCGGCCAAGTAATAAACAGGGGGACATTCGTTTGAAAATTGACAGTGGGAGTTATCGTGAATGTATGATACTCGTGAGTTTTAGTCTGGATGTGTAGATAGCGCAAGGTGACATTTGCAGCATGTCGACGGTTGGCTTAACCCCTTGGTTGGCACACGCAAGTTGTGCATCCTCAGTGGATGAGTTGATCTTGGAGCCTTGTACCGTAAGTAGACTTGATGTGGTCCCATTCAAGTTGTGTTCCGAGGTTGCGGCAGGTACTAAAGAAGGTTGGAGCTTGACTATCATTGGAGGGATGCCGAGTTGAACTTGGGTTTGAGGGGAGGTTTGTTATGTTGCAAACCAAAGTCCAACATCAAATTATTGAACGGGTCGACTAAATGTATTTAGTCAAATATTCCAAGGTATTTGGAATATGTGGGCAGGGTTAGAGCTTCTCTCACTAAAGAAATTGGCTTGAAGTTGTCGGAAAGGACGTGTTCGACTGTGGCCCGGGTTTGTTCAACAAAGCGAGCGGTTTTCTTCGGGGTGACCAATAGGAATCTTTAGGTGATGGTAGAAGTGGATAATCTTGTAAGTCCTGGAACTTGAGCTTTCTAGAGGGTGTCGGGAACTCGGTTGGAGTTTGGTAACCGACGGAAGTACCGAGCTTGTGGGAGTTTGACGACTAGTGGGAGTTATGGAGACGGTTATGCGACGTGTGTCTTCAGTTCTCATAGGACTAGTGTTTATAACACTAGGGTACTTGGATGCTGCAAACATACCCTCGATTGGCAAAGAGATTTGCAACTGACCGGTGAAACCAGATTCTTCTCGGATAGCCGCGGTTTTATTTTTTACTTGTACAGTGGGAGCGTGCTTGAGATGAGAAGATGGGGTTTGTGAAATTCATAGCTATGAGGAAGTCAATGTACCAGCGAGAAAGCGGAAAGTTGAAAAATTAGTAGATTTCGAGGTTTTGACTACGTTCTTACTGGAGCCTTGATGAAGAGTCTACGAGGGCGTCTGTTGGATTTTCTGATTGCTGGTAAAAGGAAATCATAGATAAACGGGAAATTCTGTACGAGGGTGATCATTACATGTGGGTTCGGGATTGGACATCTCTAGAGTGATCAGTGAGGCAGTTTAGTCTCATGAAGAATCCTATAATTGAAGAGTTCATACTTCAATTGGTCTTCTGGTGTAAGAAGATGATCTTCGAGTAAGAAGATGATCTTCGGGTAAGAAGATGGTGGTGCAAGAAACCGAGATGGCCCAAGTTAGTAACTGGAGATCGGGTTGAAGCTTAACGGTTTTGATGTCGAAAGACTTCCTTCCCTCAGGTGTGGAGAGCGGTGTGACCCGGATGTTTGATTCCAGCGGTATCAAAAGTCGTAGCTGAGAGGAGACCGGGAGTTGCTATGGGTGTTTGAACAACATTGACAGTTGAGGCGGTTATTGGTTCTAGTTCCGACAAGTAGTGTTGAAGACCTTGTATCGAAAGTCTACTCATTCGACGTATATGATGAGTGTGCGTGTCCCAAATGGAGTTTGGCGGTATAATGGTGGTTTTACGTTCTTGGTTGGAATGGAGATTGATGTTCGGGGTTTGTTCAAAATCTTCAAGTGGGAGATTGTTGAGTAGTGAAGAGTTTGCTCAAAGTCTTCAAGTGGGACATTGTTGAAAGTGTGAAGAATTTGATCAAAGGAACAAGGCTTGACTTGGTGAACAAGTCGTAGAGAGCTTGACTTGGTGAACAAGTCGTAGGGAGCTTGACTTGGTGAACAAGTAGTAGAGATTTTGTTGCCTTAATTATATCTTCTAGTAAGAATGGAGTATGGAGCAAATAATAGATATTTATGAAATGTCTTTTGTTTGAAGGACAAGTTTAACTTGGTGGACAAGTTTAACTATTCCTATAAATTGAGCCTCATTGTAATGTGTGCACGGAATTAATAGAAGAAAAATCTCTGGTTTGCGCCCGTGGACTAAACCCTTCTCAGTGTTTTAGAGTTGGGATATAACCACGTTAAATACCCGTGTCGTTTATGCATCTTTTTATTTATCGTTCTTGCTTTAGCTAAATCGTTTGTCGATGTGGGTTTGGTGATTTGCATGAATCACCAGTTTTGTTAGGGCCTACCGAATTCCTAACAGACGATGTGCAGCAAGATACCAACGATAAGTATATAAGTATAATCATCGAAAGGACCTCTTAAGGATGAAAAAAAACTCAGCAAAACAATTATAGGAACATGTTAAGTTATTATAAATAATTAAATAAATTAAATATTTAGAGCTTAACCTCCATGATGCTCAATATGGTACTTTTTCTATATTCGGGGTTTTTACTTTTAAGTTTTCTACATTCCACATGTCATAGACATAGTCTATAGGAATTGCTCTGAAACGAAAAAGGTGCCACACTTTAGTAATTATGTAGATATATACTCCGTATTATTTTAGTTCTTGGAATGTTTTAAGAACAAAATCAATATGGGTAGTTGCAAAGGAAAGCTTTATCATCGATGCACGAAGAGATCGAGCTTGTGGCTCTGAAGGTATATCCGATCCACCAGGCATTCGAAAAATGCAGAAAAATTTGGAACTGGCATTGCCTTGCACATTTTTGTAAAAGAACAAAACGATAGTGTTATTATTCGTTTCAAAATAATATTAATATTACATAAATATTTTAGTCTACGGATCTTGGGAACTTATGTTTTTCTTCTAGCAAATTAACATGCTCCATCTCTGTAGTGTAGTTTCTCCAGCTCTACAGGAGGCCATTACTGCCTGGGGAAGGTGTGTGTTGCTGCAGCCTGCAGTTGTAGATCAAGTTCAGGGGAAGGCATTAGCCGCCTTGCAAGTATTGAAGGTACCCATTATGAATGTAATTTGATGATAAGTGACGAGTATGCATGTTTCTATAATTCATGAAGTTATAATGTTAAAATTGATTGACACCATTTGTTCCTAGACGAGATTACATAAGGGGAAACTCCCAATATAATATTTACTCAGATATATGATTATTTTTAATTATCTAGGCAGGAGCGGGAGCTTGTGAGCTGGAAAATGTCCCTGGAGAAAAGACTACTTGCTTCCCAGTAGTTGATAGAATATTGGTTACTCCTACTACAGTACAACTTTGTAAATACTTGGGTAAAATTTGCGTCTGTTACTTTTCACAGAAACTAATGTTAATGTTTGGTGGCGTTGCAGGTCCTTCATAAATGATGTGGGGTTTCATAGACATTCACAAAATCCATTCAGACAGCACTTATAGCATGACTTATCAGCCGCCGGAGAACAAGGTATTATAGCCCCTAGCTTGCATTTGGTGGTGAGTTCCATCACAACCAGAATTCCTTTTATTAAATGTGACAACTTTGACCCATTTACTTATGAATTGGTCGATTCTCGTTATGTCTGTATCTCATTAACCTGTCAGATGCAAAAAAATTAGCATAAAAAAAAAGAAAGAAAAAAAAACAGGGCTTAAATGGCTTGGAAGTGATCTACTATCCAAAGTGTGTTTTTAATGCTTATTATAGAACCTCCTTAGTTGTTTCATTTATTTATTTTATTGTTCATCAAATCAAATAACATAACAATAATCACAAATCATCCTTGGAAAACCAACTTTATATTACAGTAATTAATAGAAGATTGATTTTAAAACCAACTTTTCAGCAAAAAGTGTTTTGGGTCAACCCAAATACCCAATCCAACCCGACCTCATCTTATCTGTAAAGATATAACACTGGTGACTTTTGACCTTTCATCAACCTGGCTTGTCTACTATTCCGCTTACTTTTTCATCTTGTAAGTGAAGTTAATTGACTTTTTACAGGTTGGTTACAAAAGGTTATTTCAGTAAGCCACACAAGGAGGCTGTAACGAAGAATGCGCAAGCCGCTGTTGCTGTTGCATCTGGTGAGGGAGGCGTGTAAAATAGTTAGTGAGGAAGTTGCGCTTATTGAAGCAGGGTCGATTTTGATGCAAATTTTGTAAGCATGTAGATGTGTTAATTTACTTCAATTCCACATGTCCTTTTTAGATGTCAAGCACACATAAATCAACAAGACCTGAATTTGTAACTTGTGAATTTGTTACTTATGGATTCAAGTAATAATGTAAGTAGATGGTATCTGATATTTCCCGGTTAATATTTGGGTACAACATGTTTTTTTAACTGTCATCGTGCAAATTAGTCATATAAGATCAAAATGTTGTTTTTTTTTTCTCTCTCTTTTTTTTTTTTTTTTTTTTGTTTTGTTGTGAAAGGCAAGCCCCTAAAGTCTAGTGAGTGGGGATTCAACTCGAGCCTCATTTCATTTAGAGATTCCCAAACATCTAACATCTATGCCTACCCTTTGGGGTTGATCAAAATGCTTTCAATCAATTCAAGTTTCTTTTTCAATGATCCAGTTGGTTGCAACTTATTAATCATCTAGCCTTTTGAAAAGTTATCTCGTTTATGTGTTTTGCACTTCTGATTCTTCCTAACAAATTTGTTGTAGCATATTTCCTCAGTGAGCCGTGACAACATTTTGAGCATATCTTCTTTACACGTGTTTCAGTTTAGTTGATTCAAAAGTCAAAATACTAATTAAATGATTTATAATGCAATTCTTATTGACTATATAAGTCTATAACCATAGTAGTTCCTTTATAGTACTTGTTGTTGAGGTGTGGAGACATTTAAACAAAGTTGGAAATGTCGTCACAAAAGGTGAGTTAAAGTGTTGCCCGGATTTTGCAGATTTCGGGTTGCGTGAAACCTGAATTCAGGAAGTTTCAGGGCGTGATGCGGCGCATCACTCTTGGATGCGGCGCATCCATGCAGCATTTTGGCCCGAAATTTTGTGATGCGGCGTGTTAAAGGGATATGGCGCATTTCTGGCAAGTGATGCGGCGCATTTCTGGCAAGTGATGCGGCGCATCACTTGGAGATGCGGCGCATCTGGTACCTGGAAGTGAGCTGTCAGCATGTTGATCAACTTTTGCACATGGGATCCGTATTTGATTGTCCAAGTTGTCACTTTAGGTGCACGTGGGCTACTTTACACCTTGTTTTAGAGCTGTGATCATGCTAATACAAAGGTGTAAAGAGGATCAAGATGGCTAGTTGATGATTTCATGAAGCATGCTTAAGTTTTCTCAAGTGTTCTTGGTTTCCTATAAATACTCCTAGTTAGAACTCATTGTATACTCACCACCACGAAATTAATCAATATAGAACACTCTTTGGTTGGCCGTGGACTAAAACAATCATAAACAATTGCATATAACCACGTTAAATTTCCGTGTTTTTATCATTCTTGCTAGTCTTACAATTTTTTCACTATATTTTCGTTTATTGGAAGTGGGTTGATAACTTGGGGTTATCTAGTGTTGTTTGGGCTCACCTAGTCGGGTTTCCTAACAAGTGGTATCAAGAGCTCTCGGGTTTACGAGTTTTCGGGAACAATGGAGGAAAAGAGTGATGTGAAGATCGATCGGTTTGATGGAATTGACTTTAGTTTTTGGAAGATGCAAATGGAAGATATGCTATATCAAAAGAAGCTTTACCAACCCTTGAAGGGTGTTAAGCCGGAAGGAATGGATCAAGGCGAGTGGGATTTGTTAGATAGGCAAGCCCTAGGGGTTGTTCGACTTTCTCTGGCCAAGAACGTCGCTTACAACATTGTGGGTGAAACCACAACGGCGGGATTGATTGCGGCTTTATCTAACATGTATGAAAAGCCATCCGCTTTGAACAAGGTTTTCCTAGTTAGGCAATTGGTGAATGCTAAGTTGATGGAGGGATCCTCGACGGTGGATCATGTAAACAAATTTAATTTGATTTTAACCTGGTTGAAATCGGTTGATATTAAATTTGATGATGAGCTAGAGGCGTTGTTTTTACTATCTTCATTGCCCGATAGTTGGTCCGGTTTAGTGACGGCGGTTAGTGGTTCATCCGGAACTACTAAACTCACTTTTGAAGGAATCCGTGATTTGATTCTTAGCGAAGATATTCGTAGAAAAGATTCGAATAGGAGTTCGGGTTCGGTTCTAAGTGTTGGTCGGGGAAGAGCTAAGTCGCGAAGTCCGTCAAAGAGCAAGAGTGTGGTGTGTTGGAATTGTCAACAAGTCAGTCACTATAAGTCGAAGTTCCCGAGTTTAATGTCGGCTGGGAGTTCAACTAATATGGTGATTGAAGATGCGTTATTGTGCCAAGAAGATGTTCTTGACGAATCTTGGGTTTTAGATTCGGGTGCCTCGTGTCATGCTACCCATACATGAAAGAGATGGTGAATTTCAAGTCGTATTTCGGTAAGGTTCGAGTCGCGAATGGGAGTACACTTGATGTTGCGGGTATTGGTGATCTTGTGGTTAAACACACTTGGATCTTGAGGAACGTGAGGTTCATTCCAAAACTCAAGAGTAGGTTAATCTCAGTTGGGCAATTGGATGATGATAAGTGTCATGTCCTATTTGGAGATCAAAGGTGGAAGGTGTTTAAGGGAGGTCATGTGGTTGCTCGCGGGTACAAGAGGGGAGCCATGTATGTGGTTGAAGAATGGCTAGGTGATTTCGTGGTTATTAGAAATCCTTGCATGCTAATGCTATCCGGGTTTGTTGAGGGATCTTGTTTGAGTGGGAGCTCAAGGGAAGTCGAAGCTAGTGAAGATTCGGGTCGAATTGGTTATACTAGAGCTTTCGTTACTTCAAGTAGATCTTCTCCAATGGAAACTTTGTTGCAATCGGCCGAAGAAGATGAACAAGAGATTTTCTTGAGAGTCACTGTTAATGAAACGTCCGTACAGTGGGAGTTGGCTCGTGGTGGAAAATCGGGTTTGTCAAAAGACGTGCACGCGTATGTAGTCGGTGTTCCAATGGTGAAAGCAATGGTGGTTATGTGGAAGATCAAGGGTGTGAATGCATTCTCACACGGTTGCCTTGATGGCATTGTCCACATGTTTGATCTACCGGGTGGTTTATTCTATGTTGGAAAGATAAATCGGGTAGATGTTATAGTGTACGGGTGCATCGCTTGGGCGATGGGGTTGATTGGGTCGGGTCAGACTCAAATGACCCGTTATCTCCTAGACTAAGGAGATAGGTGTCATAGCCAAAGAGTTGTTGTTTGTTTGTCGTTTTGTTTTCCCAAGCTAGTAACATGAAAGTTGTTATTGTGGGATGATGATGTTGTTAAGCGAGTTTAACGAAGGATGAGTTTGTTCAAAGTCTCCAAGTGGGAGATTTGTTGAGGTGTGGAGACATTTAAACAAAGTTGGAAATGTCGCCACAAAAGGTGAGTTAAAGTGTTGCACGGATTTTGCAGATTTCGGGTTGCGTGAAACCTGAATTCAGGAAGTTTCAGGGCGTGATGCGGCGCATCACTCTTGTATGCGGCGCATCCATGCAGCATTTTGGCCCGAAAGTTTGTGATGCGGCGTGTTAAAGGGATATGGCCCATTTCTTGCAAGTGATGCGGCGCATGACTTGGAGATGCGGCGCATCTGGTACCTGGAAGTGAGCTGTCAGCATGTTGATCAACTTTTGCACATGGGATCCGTATTTGATTGTCCAAGTTGTCACTTTAGGTGCATGTAGGCTACTTTACACCTTGTTTTAGAGCTGTGATCATGCTAATACAAGGGTGTAAAGAGGATCAAGATGGCTAGTTGATGATTTCATGAAGCATGCTTAAGTTTTCTCAAGTGTTCTTGGTTTGCTATAAATACTCCTAGTTAGAACTCATTGTATACTCACCACCACGAAATTAATCAATATAGAACACTCTTTGGTTGGCCGTGCACTAAAGCAATCATAAACGATTGCATATAACCACGTTAAATTTCCGTGTTTTTATCATTTTTGCTAGTCTTACGATTTTTTCACTATATTTTCGTTTATTGGAAGTGGGTTGATAACTTGGGGTTATCTAGTCTTGTTTGAGCTCACCTAGTCGGGTTTCCTAACACTTGTTTTACCTCAATTATCAATTTTTTTCAGCAGCTAAATATACTTGACTTTTTCCACATGATATAATAAAAAATTATATCTTCAATATCAGAAGTAGAATAAAACACTCAATTTCACGTTCATTCATTATAACATGGTGTAGAGTACAAACGGGTCAATCTATACGTCTTTAGCTTAACTTACACATGAAGAAGAATTTATACTCCACTGTTTAGGCACCAAATCCAATGGACGCTCTAAACATGCAAAATATACCCAAACTGCCCGGCCACATGAAAAAAAAAAAAAAATACAATAATAATACTGATAATAGAATAAAGAAACCTCTTTGAACTAAAATAAAAGTAACTAGGATCCCCCTTCGACGACTTTGATACCAGAGAACCTGTTACATACATACATACAATACAATGATAACAATGTGAAGCCAAAATCATTCCACATTTTTAACATCACAGACCAGGTAACCATGTTTTCCAAATAATGAAACCTTTGTTACCCATTTATTCACGTGTTTATCAACATTTACTGGAGTAGTAATAGCGTGAAAGCCTAGCTAGACAAGTTAAGGAAATATTAATCCAGTACCTGCGAAATCTTTCACAGTGAAACCAACTTTTTCAAACTTACCTTTCTCACTATTTTGTCTAAATTTCATGTAATCACCACACAAAAAGGGTTTATACCCTCTCAACTTGCTGTTGTCACCCCCGACAACTTCATCAGGTGCAAAAACTAGCTTATCATCTTCAAAGCACCAAAAGAAAGCAAGTGAAAACCTGTTTTTATTAGGTTCCTTTAAAACAACTCTATGCTCTGATGACCTTAACTTGCCATTGCTCCAAGCTTGCATCAAGTCTCCAATATTTACAACTAATGTTTCACCACATGGCTCTATGTCCATCCATTTACCTTGTTTGGATCTCACTTGAAGACCACCGATTAATTCGTCCTGATAAACTATCGTTATGCAGCTCATATCCGTGTGCATACCTAGCCCTTCAACCTCTTTTCCATTTATTTCAATATCTTGGGGTGGAGAGTAATTATTTATGCGTAAATAGCCTTCACAGCCACAGAACTCGGACTCAAATTTCTTTTCAAAATCATCTCCTAAACACATCAGTAACATCTTAACGATTTTATTCGATAGACTCTTCATTATGCTCCCATATTCTCTCAACACCTCACTATATACAAAAACCAAAGAAAAGGCATATTTATTATATAATAATATACTACAGTAATATATATAAATAACAAGCGAGGATGTAATATGTACGTGCTGTCAACAACATAGTTATGTGCAACAAGGACAAATGTTTTATATTTATGTTTTTAACCCATAACACATACTTAGTTTTTTCTTAACATCACATACTTTTAGTGTTGTTAGCTTCACCTAACATTTTTCATGTACGTACCTACAACATAATTAAAAGTATACAGCAATCAAAGTACCATATATACTGAATATAATTAGTACCTGAATTCTGACTTTGACTGGTTCAAGAGCACTTGTGCAGAACTCTGTGCTGATGCAAAGAAATCAGGTCCAGAAACACGAATCGACTCAAAAAAAGGAGAGGCGATGAAATGAGGGGTGTATGTTTTTATGTTGGATGAGGGACCCACTTTAAGTTTCTGTTCGTGCGGTAGATCAAAAAGCTTATTCGATAGATAATGAAGCTTCTTGTAAAGGTCTTTGGAGATACCATGGTTTACTATGTGAAAGAAACCCCATTCTTTACAGGCTAAAGACAGCAAGGAAAGGCAAGATGAGGTTAAGGGTTTAGATACATCAAAAACTGGAAGTTGTACTATGCAAGTTTTGGATGCGGCAAGCATGGTGGAACCAACTTAATTAGGTATTGAAGAAAATTTAAAAGTTAGTTTTTTTGCATGCAACTCACAATCCAATATGCAGTTTGTAACAGACAAACTTGAGTACTTATAATAATACTAACCGTCCGTAATCATATTCTAATATTCTATATAGTACCTACTTGTTTAGTCTGGTTTCTAACTTTCTATCCACAGGCTTATAATTAGATCATATATTAAATTAGATGTCTCATGATTTACTATTCAATGGAGATTGAAAGATGGGCTGGTCAACCGGTAGACAAAAATGTACGTACTTCGTAGTCCGTAATAAGCTCTAATATACTTCAAAATAGCCAAGATTATTGATTGGTGGAGTACAAACAAAAATAAATAACGTAACTTCATAATACAACTCGGACGAGGCTTTAGGCATTTTATTAAATAATATTGGCTCATTTCGGCCCATTTTACCTATTTTTATCCTTTTCTCAAGTCAATTTTTATTGTAAACTCTTGACTCATTACAGATAACATATACTAATTAACTGATATGGACCAATTTTAATTAGGTCTATAAGAGTGAAAATGATATCTACTACGCAGTTCCAAAGGGTAACTTAAATATGAATTAAGGAACATTTGTTGTCATTCAGAAGCCATTTTCTTAAAATAATTTATGTCCAACATTGATTGCATATTAGATAAAAGTCCAATTTGTTTATAATTTAACATGCCAAGTTCGGGGGACAAGCATCTAGTTAGTTGTAAGTACAACCGTTAAGTTATATATAGAGGCAAATTAAGAATGTAAAAGGTTTGACTTACAGTTTGGAAAGATTCCTTTTTGTTTGGATTTTTCTGCAGCCAAGGAAGGAAACAAGATCAACGATGAATGAATACGGTTTAATAAACTACTACTAGTAATAAAATTTTAAGCAGATGGGGGGATGGGAAGCATAAGCCAGGAATGGTGGTAAAATGTTACTTTGTCAACTTTTGGCTCTTGAACCTACTGTAGATTCTTTTTTCATCACCAACAAGTGGTAAATTTCCCTTTTTACCCCCTTATTTATAATTTGACATGTACAAAAAGTGAAAACATTATCTCCGTTTACCATCTGCAATTTACCTTCAACATGTTCTATACTTCTATCACAAACAACAGAAAGGGTAACAAAATTGATGATAAATAAAATCTAAGGGTATATCTTCCATTCAAATAATTACTAATGTCACCTTACTTGTTGATCTAACAAGTGGAGCTGTTAAATATAAAAAGGTTGAATGTTAAATACCATAATAAAAATAATGCAGAAAGAAAATACATCTTGTGGCACGCACCAATCTTACGTGGTTAACACAATCTTAAATTTAAAACATATATCATATCTTAGTTTTCTACTTGAATTCTTAAGCAAAACTATTAACCTCAAAATTTAATACACCGCATCGCCTAACTAATTGCCACGGGTCCATCACGTTTCATGCGTTAAATGCGCTACGAATGTACTGGAACCAGAACCTTTCTTAAGAAATATACAAACTGATGGACTATAAAATTTTCTGTTGAAAGGAGATCCTTTTCATTTAGTAATTTAGTACTACTGTATTTTCTTTTGACGCCTTTATATTATAGACTAGACTGACTGACACATACAAAGAGCCAAGTGTTGCAACGTACATATATAGAGCCAAGTGTAATGATATGATGTAGTAGACAATCATATACTCTAAAACAAATCCCTAGGTTGTCCTGTCTAAGACATTGACATCAGTTTCTAAGATATTCGCAAATTAACCCAAAGTGAAAATTAAAGGCACGCATATTATATTGCACACACTACAACAAATTTGTTTGTGTCAGGAAAAAAGTTCACAGTGTGCATAACTATAAATATAACTATAGAGTGTTAAGTTAATTTTGTCGCACTAGATTTATTCACGCTCCCCATTTCAATGAGGTGTAATAAATTTTACTCACATTTTTAAATGTGATTAAATTTGTGTTTGTACACACTGATAAGTGTGAACAAACTTTTCCTACAATTTTAAGTGTGAAATTTAAATAACATTCAACATTTATAAATGTAACAACAACAACAACAAAACCCAATACCACATAAGTGGTGTATGGGGGAGGTGAGATATAGACAATCCTTCTCTTATCCGAGAATAAAGTCAAGTCATTTCTCCACCTAGAGTGAAAACACTCTCAAAAGTAGAGAAAATCGTCACTCTCTCTATTCGACGGATAGAGAGATTGCTTCCGAGTGGACCTCCGGCCAATAAATGTAACAAACTTATACATATTTATAAGTGTGAGGAATTTGACAAAAAGCTCACACTTTCTTACAAGTGTGTAAAAACACGCGTGAACAATTGATAAATTTGTTGTAGTGACATAAACAAAATGATTTTTTACAAGTCAATGCAAGGGACAGGAGAGCATAACAATTGATGACACGTAAAGAAAATCCAACTAATAAATATTATCAAGTAGCTCGATCTGTTCCAACAGTTTGTACATTATATATATTATTCATCCATAAGTACTCCAACAGGTACTGATTCAATGTATGTGAGAAAGCTCAGGAAACTGCTTGCTGATATGTAAAATAGATGTTCCACATGCTTTAATTCATTCTTAAAGAATCTGATACTTAGCTGTCACTTTGAAGGTAAGCTTAAACAAGTAGATTGAACATGGGGACTATTAGTTCACAGTAATTCAACTATGAACACCAGACTCTTAATTTCACACAAACAATAGGAATTAAAGTGCAGAAAATTAAGAGAACACGAATTAGAAGAAAACCAATAATATATTAAGCACAATCGTGTTTTTGATATATCCAAAACAGCAAACATAAACGTGTATTTATACTAGAAGAACCAAATCTTCCAGATTTGGTTTCTTAACAAACTACTCTACAAAATAGGAAAAGATATACAAGGATCAAAGCTAAACTTAAGGAGATTAATTCTGGAAGATAAACACAAAACGCATCATCATATATCTTCTAAATATAAAAGAGATCTTCCAGAATCTTCAAATGGCTTTATCAACAAGAAATCATTCGGCAGTTGACTTTTGAAAACTTCAGAGTCTGCTCCTCAGACTCTAACATCATCAGACTCTAAAACCTGCAAAATACTTTGACTCATCAGATTAACTTTCCCAACAATCTCCCCCTATCTGATGATGTCAAAACAATTCAAGCTACTAACCCATCAACTTCTTGACCTCTCTTTCTTTCTTTCTCAAATTAAAGGCTTCACAGAAAACTTCATAATCCTTCAAACTAATAAACCCTTCTTCAAACACCAGATGCACAAACATAAAAATCCTCTTAAACACCTCACTTAAAATCACCCTGTCACCTTCACAACCTCTCAAACCAAATGCAATTCCTCTCCATTCACAAAATCCTAACCTCAATATTTGATTCAACTTCACCCTTAATCTTTTATCAGAAGCATGAGATAAAGTCAGCAACAAACACACTCCATCATACTCAGTCCTATCAATTTCAACCTTCAACACTTCTCCTTCATACCTTCTAAATCTAAACCTTTTATTCAACTTAGCTCTCAGATCATTCAAGACAGCAGGATTCTCAGAATTATCACCACCAGATTCTGCAATCATCTCACCAACAGCTGCAACATTTTTACCCTTATCCTTAACACCACCAGCAACAATTTCATCATCATTGACCACACTCTTACCCTTATCAACCACATCAGTATTCTCACCAATAACCACAATTTCATTACCAACAGCAACATTCTCAACCACATTTTCTGTAACCATGACCTCATCAACAACAATGTGCTCCCCCTCAATTTGATTCTCCCCCTCAACAGCAGCTCTCTTATTCTTATCACCAGCAACCTCTGCATCATCAACTCTCTTTCTTTTCTCCCCCTTTTTGACATCATCCACCTTAAGAGAAGAGATGATTTCCCAGATTTCAGCTTGTTGAGCTTTCAAAGTAACCAAATCAGAAGCAAACCCTGTAAAACAACTTTCTACCCCATCAACTTTCTTTTCTAATACATCCAACCTGTCATTAAACATCACCACAGAATTTGAACTACCAGCACCACCCTGCAACTCCCCAACCAACCTCCTCACCTCCATCAACTCTGATTTTGAAACAAAATTATTATTAAAGTTTTTAGAAAGATCAGACTGCACAACAGATAGTTTGTCATCAAACTTCTTAGTCAAATCAGTCAAAGCCTTATTCAAGCCAACCAATTCAACTGGTGCCCCAGTCTGACCTGCAGTGTCAATAGATGTGGGTATGGTTGGTATATCCTCATGACTTTCCTGTTGTGAAGAAAAGCAATCCTTGGATAAAGAAGATGTTGAGGCCTGTACCACACCCTGTGACATGAGTGTGGCATTGGCAGCCTGTGCAAGAGTGTGTAAGGATGACATGCTTTGGAGAGGTAGTGACAGACTTAAGTCTGAGGTAGAAGTAGGTTTGGCCATTTCAGTAGGTTGTTGAATTTGGTTTGATGAGTCCAGGATTGGGACCTCTGTTTGTAAGTTAACTGAGGGGGTTGCATCAGTAACTGTAATGTGGGTATCCAAGTTAACTAACCTATCAGGTTTGGTTAAGGTCAAAGCACTGCTTGCAACAACCTCTAGCAGAGGTGAAGAAACAGTACTAGCACCATCTTGCCTAGTGAATTGTAATGGTGAATTCACAGGTGCTGAATCATCTAAGGGTTCAAGTGTGGTGGTATTCTCTGTATGAACTGGTGAGTTCATAAGGTTGTTTGATGGAGATATTTGCTCAGTAGCAGTGGGTGAAGATGGGTTAGATTGAAGTGGTGTTTCTTCAACCATATCTTCAGCCTGCTCTGTTTGATTGACAATATGGGGTGGAGTAATTGGGGGGGTAGAAACTGAATGTTCAGATTCTGTTGAATGTTGTTGACCATTGTTGTGACCTTCTCCAGATTCTGATTGCTCAGATCCTGAAGAAGATGCCCCTTCAGATTCTGATTGCTCAGGATCTGCAGGTTGGTCTGCACGGCCCAAATTGACCCAATGCATCATAGCAGCTGTAAGAGGGACTTCTTGACCATCAACAATGTGCCTATGAAACATTTTGACACTGCATTCAGGTAAATACCTGTACTCATAGACATTAAAAGTTTGCAAACCATTGTACAAAATTGGTGTCATTGCTTGTTCAAACATTAGACTCATAAATCTTATGAATGGCACATTGTGATCTCTTAAAGGTTTTTCAGTAAGCACTAAGAGTTCATTAAAATACAGACGTGCAAAGTCTATATTTCTCCCTGTTACCATGGCATCAAAAATATGAGCCTCAAAATCATTTATTTCAGTTAGACTCCCACATTTAAAACTCAAACTTCTGATTATATTTGACAATAGAAACATCCACCTTGGACTGAACATACTGATTTTGACACTAGAATTGGTTAAGGGCTGACCAACTAGGTTAAAACAATTTCGTACAGCAGATTTTGCTGCTGTTCGAACAAAATTCTCATTAAAAGGAAGGTTTAAAGCAGCCCTTAAATGATTTTCAGTAATTGTTAAGGTGTTGTTACCATTCCTGTAAGTACCAGTAATTGACCTTGCTTCTCTGTTCCCATTACAAGTGTACCAGAACTCAGCCAGCATCTCAGGATACATCACCGTTGTCTTAAAGAAGGCATCCTTCAAAGGATGATTCCTCATAAACAGCATCAATTCCTCATATCCCTCATTAGCAAACCCTTCTGGAATTCTACCACAAGCTACCCTATTGTTCACCGATACCTGTACCTCCTTATTACCTCTAAAATCCTTTGCTCGATGCATCCTTTCAGTTGGTTCCAGAACAAAAGGGATGAATTTCATGTTCGCCATTGTAATCGCAAGAGAATTTCGAAAAACAGATGAGGGTTTTGAGATGATCGACTGATTTGACAAAAAAATTTAAAATTTAAACCCTATTAAATAATTCTGACACCGCCAAAAATTTTACCATTTACCTCCTCAAAAAGTTACAGTTTTGACCCTTTTATTATAAGAAATAGAATAAAGAAAAATAAACTTACCTAAAACAGAACAAGAAAAAAAAAACTTTATTTGACTCAAGATAGAAAATAATTTACACAAAATTACATCAAAAATACACCAGAGTCACACCATCTCAGACTCTGAAATAGCATTACCTCATCCAGACTCATTAAAACATCAGACTCCGGAAGAGTCATCACTAGACAACATTTCACTAGATGGATTTAACATTCCAAGTTGTCCAAGAAGATAAAAATGCCTTTCTTCATTAAGTGCCTTAGTAAAAATATCTGCCAATTGATCCTTTGTACCAATATGCTTCAAATACACTTTGCCCTTTTCAACACAATCCCTTATAAAATGATGTCTGATTTCAATGTGCTTTGTTCTTGAGTGAAACACTGGATTCTCAGTAATAGCAATTGCACTCTCATTGTCACACATGATTGGAGTGTTGGACAATGTCAACCCAAAATCCAAAAGTTGATGTTGCATCCAAAGTAATTGAGCACAGCAGCTTCCTGCAGCAACATATTCAGCTTCTGCTGTAGAAGTAGCAACAGAGTTTTGCTTCTTACTAGACCAGCTAACCAGTTTTCCACCTAACAATTGACATCCACCAGAAGTGCTTTTCCTGTCTAACTTGCAACCTGCATAGTCTGCATCTGTGTAACCAATTAGATCAAACCCTGAGTCTTTGGGATACCAAAGACCCAGGTTAGGGGTACCTTTTAAGTACCTAAAAATCCTTTTCACAGCTTTGTAATGAGACTCCTTAGGGTCAGATTGGTAACGTGCACAAAGACATGTAGCAAACATTATATCAGGTCTACTTGCAGTTAAGTATAACAAAGATCCAATCAAACCTCTATAGGTTGATTGACAAGTGGGTTTACCAGACTCATCCTTATCAAGTTTTTCAGAAATGCTCATTGGTGTTCTTATAGAAGAACAATTTTTGAAACCATATTTGTCTAACATGTTAGCAATATAGTTACTCTGGTTTATAAAAATACCCTCAGAACTTTGTTTTATTTGCAACCCAAGAAAATAGTTTAATGTACACAAATTACTCATTCTATACTCTTTTGACATAATATCAGAAAACCATTTTCCCAAGTTAGGATTAGTAGACCCAAATATAATGTCATCTACATAAATTTGAACAAGTAGCACATCACCTTTGTCCTTTTTGACAAACAAAGTCTTGTCAATAGCTCCTCTGGAAAAATTATTTTCTAGAAGAAATGTTGACAAGGTATCATACCAGGCTCTTGGAGCTTGCTTCAGACCATACAATGCCTTTTTCAATTTGTAAACATGTTTTGGAAATTTCTTACTTACATAACCAGGAGGTTGTTTCACATACACCTCTTCTTGCAAAACTCCATTCAAGAAAGCACTCTTCACATCCATTTGAGATACCTTAAACCCTTTGTGAGCAGCATGAGACAAAAACAATCTGATAGCTTCAATTCTAGCCACAGGAGCAAAAGTCTCATCATAATCTATCCCTTCTTCTTGCCTGTACCCTTGAGCAACCAACCTTGCCTTATTTCTGATAACAATACCATCTTTATCCACCTTGTTCCTGAATACCCATTTTGTGCCAATGATAGTTTTATCATCAGGCTTTGGAACCAATTCCCATACTTCATTCCTTTCAAACTCTGTAAGTTCTTCAGTCATAGCCTCATTCCAGTCATCATCACCTAGTGCCTCATCAATCTTCTTAGGCTCAATAAGTGAAAGAAAACTTGAAAACAAACAGAAATTAGCTATGGCAGATTCAGACACAGCAGCCTGATTAGAAGAACTAGTCTTGGGTAACCCTGTAGTATCCACAACATAATCATCAAGATGCTTTGGATGAACTATGCTTCTTGAAGATCTTCTGATAGGTACAATGGGATCTGAGGTGGTATCTGATGATTGGCCACTCTCTTGATTAACAACAATCTCTTCTTCTTGTGTAGATTCTTCTGTATGAACACCTTCAGCAATAATATTTTTAGAGTCTGACCACTGTTCATCAGACTCAGACTCTGAATCCAGAGTCTGAACAATGTTCTCTGAAATTAACTTAGACATTTCTTCAAGTGCAGAATTCTCAGAATTGGATGATTGATCCATTTCTAAGGAGCTTTCATCAAAAGAAACATTGATAGATTCTTCAATCTTCATTCTCCTCTGATTGTAAACTCTATAAGCTTTAGATACAGAAGAATATCCCATAAAAATACCTTCATCAGACTTTGGCTTCATCTTATCAAGCTGATCTCTTTGATTTAAAATGTAGCACTTACACCCAAAAACTTGAAAATAATGAATAGTAGGCACCTTTTTGTGATATAACTCATAAGGAGTTTTACCATGTTTCTTCACAATCAGTGACCTATTTTGAGTGTAACATGCTGTGTTTACAGCTTCAGCCCAGAACCTTAAAGCTATATTCGATTGACATAGCATAGTTCTAGCTGCTTCAATAAGGGTTCTGTTTCTTCTTTCAGCAACTCCATTCTGTTGAGGAGTTCTTACAGCAGAGAAGTTTTGACCAATTCCAGATTCTTCACAAAAATCAATTAAAGTAACATTTTTGAACTCAGTACCATGATCACTTCTTAACTGTTTAACAAGAATACCCTTTTGAACCTGCTCTCTTTTGATCAACCTGATGATTTCTTCAGGAGCATCACTCTTTGCAGCCAAGAAAATAACCCAAGTAAATCTGGAATACTCATCAACAATCACAAGAGTATACCTTTTTCCACCCAAACTACTAGTATTCATTGGACCAAACAGATCCATATGAAGCATGTGAAGTGGATCACAAATGGTAGCCAGGGTTTTTGAAGGAAACTTGGTTTTGGTTTGTTTACCCATAATACAAGCAGAACATGGCTTATCTTTCTTAAAGGGTTGCTGTGGAAGACCTCTCACCAATTTCTTCTTAGACAGCTCATTTATATTCTTAAAATTAAGATGAGAAAGTCTTTTATGCCACAGCCAATTTAGCTCATTTACAGTCTGAGAATACAAACATGTCTCAATACCAGAATTAACAGAATTCAGATCCAATACATACACATTCTGATGTCTCCAGGCCACAAGTGTTGGCCTACCTTTTGGATCATAAATAATACCAGCTTTCTTTCTGATTCTTATTTCACAGTCTTCATCAGCAATTTGACTAACACTTAGCAGATTATGCATCAACCCTTCAACTAAGGCAACTTTCATCAAAGTAACACTACCAGCTTTCACAGTACCATAACCAACTGTCTTTGCAACAGAATTATCACCATATCTCACAGGAGGACCCTTCTCTTCTACAAACTCTACAAGATGTTCTTTGCATCCAGTCATATGTCTTGAGCAGCCACTATCCAGATACCACTTACTACCCTGCTACACAAGACACAAACAACTACACAATTAATTCTTGGAGGGAACCCACTTTTCAGTGGGTTCAATAGGAGAATCTTTTACTCTCCATACAAAAGCTTTGTTACCAATCCAGATCAACTTGTCTTTAACAGATTTCAAAACACTTTCACTTTCACAGACTTTGGGTTTCCAACACTTTTCAATTCTCTTTGGAAGACAACATGTACTCTTAACAGGAGATTTCTCTTTACTTTTGATTACATTATTAAGTTTTGAAATTTCCTTTTTAAGTTTTCGAATAGTCTTAGTCTGTTTGGACTTTGACTTTCTTTTTGACCTTTTAGAATCTGGACTGGTACTAGTAACAGAAGATAAATCAGATATGTCCTTGCAACTTGACTCATGGGTGATAGACTCCTGGTCAGAACATTCACTTTTAATTTTCAAATCTAAACTGTTAGAGTCTGAAGATTTCTCAAGTTCAGACTCTGATTGACTTTTACTTTCTGACCAGTTAGAGTCTGATGGTAACAAAATTTCAGACTCTAAAGGATCTCTGCTCTCAAGTACAATGATGTCTAAAGGCTCAACAGGATCTAATGATTTTACAAAAGCATTTGTCAAAATCTTTTTATCACCATCAAACTTTACAAAAGTATCTGGTAAAATATCAGGTTTAAATCTATTAGGATCAGCTTCCACATTATTGTCTAATATGTAGTTTTCACCTAATATAGCCTTAACATCATCTGGAATTTGTTTGGCAATAGCATCAGAATTCTTTTTAGAAGATACACACCAAGATCTACAAATTGACTCATAATGTTTTGACCTTTTAATTGATCTTCCTAATTCTGTATTTAATCTTTTAGTTTCTTCAGCATATGCCATTTTATAAGTGTCTAATTCAGCCTCACACGATTTTAATCCTTTAATTTCAGCATCTTTTTCCATAATTGACTGTTTAAGATCAAAGATTTGTGTTCTTAACCTATCAATGTCTTCTAAACACCACTTAAAGTCAAGCAACAAGTACTGAAACATTCTCACTTTTTCACTATCAAAATAGTTCACAAAGTTTTGTACCTTATAGGCAGAAATTTTATTACAAGAACTATCCATATCCATCTTCTCAATAGCCTTCAGATCCTCTTCAAAATTACTGGATCCACCAACCATTTCAGTTAAAGCCATAAAACACTTGTCTTCCTCATCATCTGATGATGAATCTTCATCCTCCCATGTTTCAGTATACAAAGCCTTCTCCTGTTCTTTACCCTTTGCCTTCTCAGCTTCATTCTTTAATTTCTTGTACTTCAACTTGTACTTTCTTGCTTTGTCAACAGACTTGTAGGAATCTGAACCTCCTTCAACCTTAGACCAGCAATCAGCAGCTATATGCCCTATCTTACCACACTTGAAACACTTAGCTTTCTTTGGATCAAATGAACTCTTACCTTTACCCTTCTTAAAACCAAACTTTCTTTGCTCAACTCTCTGAGCCAAAAGAGCTATCTGGGCCTCCAGATCATCATCTTCCTCATCTTCTTCAGATTCACTATCATCAGAAGTTTCATCATCCTCAGATTCAACCTTACTAGAGTAACTGGAGAACAACTGTTTGTTCTTCTTTGTAGTAGCCACCAAAGCTGCCTCTGGATCTTTAGCAACCTTCTTAACATTGATCTTGTTCTTCAACTGTGTTTCTTCAAAATTTGATAGAATACCAAACAACTCACTTAGCTCATACCCTTCAATCTTCTCACTTATTACCATAGAAGTAATAACCGATTCAAAGTTTGAAGGTAGTAATTCAATGAACTTTTGACACAAAACTTGTTGTGTCTTTTCTATACCAACACTTTCAAGATCATTTATCAAAACCTGAAACCTTGAGTGGAGATCACTTAAGGATTCTTTAGGCTCAGCAGCAAAGTTTTCATAGCATCTGATCAGATTCTTTCTCTTTTGAGTCTTAACAACTGTGACTCCTTCATAATCATTAAGTAAAAGATCCCACATAGCTTTAGCAGTCTTGGCATGACTAATTTTCCTGAGAATAGGAACAGTGACAGCATTACCAATAATACTTCTTATTTTGCTGTCAAGCTTAAACTTTATAGCTTCTGCTTCTGTCCATCTTTCTCTTGGAGTTGAACGAAAATAAGCAGGTTGTGCAGCAACAGTATCTGATCCAGGAACAGCATCGACCATTTGACCTGGTGTAATGGGTCCTGTGGTAAGGACAGTTTCTGCATCTTCATGAACAGATCCAAGAAACCATAGAACTTTTAGCTTCCATGTTGCAAAGTCTGTGCCATCAAAAATCGGCACACCTTTTCCAGCCATGACTGGAGTAACAATTGTACTGGTAGACATCTTGATTTCTTCAAAGATGAAAAATAGATCGTTTTAAAGATTACCTTTGACGGATTTACACCTTACCCGCTCTGATACCAGTTATTAGTTCACAGTAATTCAACTATGAACACCAGACTCTTAATTTCACACAAACAATAGGAATTAAAGTGCAGAAAATTAAGAGAACACGAATTAGAAGAAAACCAATAATATATTAAGCACAATCGTGTTTTTGATATATCCAAAACAGCAAACATAAACGTGTATTTATACTAGAAGAACCAAATCTTCCAGATTTGGTTTCTTAACAAACTACTCTACAAAATAGGAAAAGATATACAAGGATCAAAGCTAAACTTAAGGAGATTAATTCTGGAAGATAAACACAAAACGCATCATCATATATCTTCTAAATATAAAAGAGATCTTCCAGAATCTTCAAATGGCTTTATCAACAAGAAATCATTCGGCAGTTGACTTTTGAAAACTTCAGAGTCTGCTCCTCAGACTCTAACATCATCAGACTCTAAAACCTGCAAAATACTTTGACTCATCAGATTAACTTTCCCAACAGGGACATACAATACAATGCATGTGCAGTTTGAGGTTTAGCTTTGCTGGAATAGGAATAGGCCAAATATTCTTGTTTAAATCATCGATCACAGTAGTAATTAAGTTAAGTTTCGATCTCCTGGTAACTACACTTTTTCTGGTGCCCATCGTGACTCGGAACAGGGTAATGACGCTAAATTTGTCAAGTTGGCGAATGAATTTACGACACTTGGAAATGTTTCTAATCACAGTTGACATCCGGAACATACAAGAGTAAGATCATATATATATTTACAACAGCAAACGTATATGTAATGTAATGTGGCTGGGGATAACTTCAGAGAGACATGAAACCACTAATATTTACAACAGTGTTCAATTTAGCTCCTTGCTAAGGATTTTTTTTTTAATCAATAAAATTATTGCCGTTCCAAAAAAATGTGTTCAAGGATGTTTTTAACACCATGATATATCTCTAACTAACTTTCTTACAGAGATCTTCATTTCACCATCTTTCCAGCATTAAAAAAAAAAAAAAAAAAAAAAAAAAAAAATATTGCACATCAAGAGATGAGCTAAAAAGACTCGGATAGCATACTCACGGACTTTCTAAATCTATTAGCACCTGTAGTAGATTTTGCACATCGATCAGTAACCCTTAAAAGTTTTTTTGCACAAAGTTATGCGAAAGATGAAAGATTCGCAGGAACAAATGAAATTGGGGTTAATTTTGGCCGATTCCTTCTACATATGTATGTACAACAACAACAAAACCCAATACCACTTAGGTGGTATAAGGGGAAGGTGAGATGTAGACAATCCTTCCTCTATCCGAGAATAAAGACAAGTCATTTCTCCACCCAGAGTGAAACACTCTCAAAAGTAGAGAAAGTCATCTCTCTCTGTATTCGACGGATAGAGAGATTGCTTCCGAGTGGACCACCGGCCAAAAAGTAGGAAATTTTTTTTAAAAAATAAAATAAAATTGAGTCGCCATGAAATGGTAAAATCAAATTTCCACGGGTTTTTAAATCCTGCCTGAAATTTACTTTAGGTTCTAAGAGTCAGTTAAGTCGTCAATAAAATCAAATTTACTTCTACATATGTATGTATTGTATTAAAAAAAACATGAAACCGCGAAATCTTATGTATTTTCTTTCCTGAGAAAAAAAATAAAAGAAAACTTTATAAGAAGGCATCGAAAACAGAAAGAAAACATAAAAACAAATGATGCAAACGATCGTAGTGTCAGGATCGAAGCTAGAAAAAAATAAAATAACAGAAGCTAAAACTAAAACTAAACACTATCACAACCCAGCCAAACCATGACAAAAGTCTGAACCAAGACAATCAATAACCGATCGTCACACACCATTTTTTAATTTAATTCATGTACACCTAATTACCTATTTTACCCTTAATTATACTTACAATAATAATATAAGTTCAACTCCCCAGATTAATCTAGGGGCATAACTGTAAGTTTATGAGAGAAAAGCGCACATGAATTAAAAAGTGGTGTGTGAGGATCACCTCTAAAACAGAGATTCTAAACCCGAAATTTTATTTACTTGCTTTATTATTATTATTATTATTAAATTAATTATAATTATTATTATCATCAATTATGGACAACTAACTATTAAAAATTAATTATTAGTAGTTAAGTAATAATTATGAATTAGTATATTTAAGATGCTCAATATATTTCGTTTCTTATGAATGCTGAGTTGCATTGGATTTTGTTATTCGATTGATGAAAGACTTAGTTATATGTTATTGTTATTTTAGCTATATAAAAAAAGTTAAGTTGCATTGATAGAGCTTTGGTTTCTCATAACGTTGTTGATATGTACTCTGACTTAAGATTAACGAGCTTAAAGAGAGGGTGGTTATATCATACACACATTCTCGTTCATAGACAAATTATGGATTTTGGGACAACACCATTTAAATTCATTCATTCATGGCTTCAATGTGAAGGACTTTCCGAAGTTGTCAGTTCTGTATATAGCTCGAACGATTTTAATAATTGAAAGTTGTCAAAGGGAGAATCAAATATTGGGTAAAGAAGTAAAAAGCCAACTATACAACTCGATCATCTCAGATTTTATCCTAGTTAAATGCTTTGTAGTCTCTTTAGGAACAAGGTATAACTTCAGATGCTCAAAAAGAAAAAATGCTTAATCTTTTTCATGATCTCAATTCGTTTAAAAAGGTTAAGGAAATGGATGTATTTCAGAAAGCTAGAGTAAAGTGGGATTTCGAAGGTGACAGAAATACATAATTCTTTCATGGCTTAATCAATTATAAAAGAAGTAAACAAAATGTTAGAGGCATCATAGCTGATGGTGAATGGATAACGAACCCAAATGATATAAAGAATGCCCTTTTCGAATTCTATAAGGCGGAATTTGAAAGTGTTCATATGGAGTCGATTTCGAACAGCTTATTGTCTGAAAAACGTCTTGGTGAGGATGACATAATATGGTTGGAAGGTGAGGTTACCGAATTAAAAATAAAGGAGACTATTTGGTCTTGTGGTAGTAAAAAAGCTCCCGGTCCCGACGACTTCACGTTTCTTTTCACTAAAAACTATTGAGATGTGATAAAAGATGATTTCATTAAGTCGATAATGGATGAACTTTCGGCTTCTAAAATGCCAAATGGATCTATGTCGGCTTTTATTACTTTGGTTCCAAAGGTTGATAATCCCATACGCATTAAAGATTTTCGTCTGATATCATTAATGGGTGTTTTCTGTAAAATTGTTGGAAAAATGTTTGCTAATCGCCAATTTGTCGATAAAATAATAAGTGTGGAGCAATCGGCATTTATTGCGGGGCGTCAAATCCTTGATGGTCCTTTGGTTTCAAGTGGGGTTATGGATTGGTACAGATCGAAAAATCAAAAGCTTATGTTATTAAAAGTTGATTTTAAAAAGGCTTATGATTCGGTAAATTGGGATTATCTTGATTTGATGTTATCCAAATTCGGATTTGGTGATACATGGAGACGTTGGATCCGAATGTGTTTAAAGTTTACCCGTACACCGGTATTGATAAATGGGAGTCCAACAAAAGAATTTGGACTTAAAAGTGGGTTGAGAGAAGGCGATCCACTTGGCTCATTTTATTTATTTTGATCATGGAGGGTCTCTATATTTATTTAAAGGAGACTTCGGATTCAAATTTGATTAAAGGCGCTTGTGTTGGTACCTCGAATTATAAGGTAGCTCATCTATTTTATGCGGATGATGCTTTATTATTATCGGAATGTGATGAGGAATCCATTTGTAACATTATGCGCATCCTCAATTTCTTTAATATTGCGCCAAGTCTAAAAATAGATATTGCTAAATCTAATATGTATGGAATTGGAGCATCTAATATGGAGATTGATTCGATTGCTTCACCTTTGGGATGTAGTGTGGTTCTATGCCCTTTACGTATTTTGGTTTTCCTATAGGTGTAAACATGAAATTGGTGTCTAGTTGGTCGATTCTGATACATATATTTCGCATAAGATTGTCTAAACGGAAATCAAATATGCTCTCTATTAGAGGTCTTGTAACTCTTATTAAATCGGTTCTTGGGAGTTTGGGAATCTTTCTTTGTTCTAGTGTCCGGAAGTTGTGTTAAAAGAATTAGAGCGTATTCGGTGTTCATTCTTTGGGGGTATAAATGAAGGTCAAAAGAAAAATCATTGGGTCAAACAGTTTAATGTTTTGGCTAGTTTTGATAAAAGTGGTTTGGAGATTGGAAGCCTTAAAGGTTTTAATCTTGCTCTGATGTTCAAATGGGTATGGAGGTTTTGTTCGAATCCTAAAGGTTTGTTCGATAAAGACACAACGAAAACACGTTTCGACAACGCGTGTCGCATAACGCGAGTCGAAAAGCACGCCTCGAAAATGCGCGTCAAGAAACGCGCGTCGAAAATGTTCGTCGAAAACGCGCGTCGAAAACGGCGGGTCGAAAACGCGCGACGAAAACTATCACACCCCAGTTAGGGCCTGGGCGAAATGTGACTTAATATCAAAATATACCAACATATTATAATAACGAGAACAATACTAAATGATAAAATCAAACTTTAATGAGTACGCAGGGGAAAATGAAATGTCGTTACAAAGGAATAAGTAAATGTTTAAATGCAATAGTAATAAATGCGATATCTCTTGATCCTATGTCCAAGTAGCATCACATAAGCAGTAAGTATAAGAGGTTGAATCAAACAGCACCTGAGATAAAACATGCTAAAGTGTCAACCAAAAAGGTTGAGTGAAGTTCATAGGTTTAACAAAAGTTTGACCGTTGCTTTAGACCACAAGATTAAGTTGTAAAGTTGATCTCCCGCATGATCAAAAAGTTATGCCAATGCGTGATATTTTGACTAAACGTTCAAGTTTGCCCCAAGACAAGTTATCGTTTATACTTGTCGGTTTAATTTCATTATTAAGTAATACAAAGACTTAGTCAAATGTATTGAGGACGTTACTCCTGATAGGCCTACCCCCAATAATTAAGCATGCAAGCAGCAATTAAAAATATCACTGTAGGGACTTAGTCGGACATATCCGGGTATAACATAGTTTTAGCAGTTAGTACTTGTGTCTAAATTGTAAAATGTAAAAACAGCATGTGTCTCACCCCAAGAAAAATAAAAGTAAATAAGTTGCGCAATAGTAAATGGGGCTATGAATTCACCTTAGTAGAGAGAGAGCTAGTTATTCATCGAAATAGAAAGTTGGACGAGTGAGCAGAAAAGTCAACCTATGACATTTAAGAGTAGTAAGTGTTTTTGCCCATGTTTAAGTAAATGTTTAAGTATGATAGTGTTTTAAGTATAGCTTGTTTTACTAAGTTTCTATAACTAGAAAGTTTCCACTTTTAGTAGGTTTCTTATCTTAGTAAGTTTCTATAACTAGAAAGTTTCTACTTTAAGAGTGTTTTCCATTTTAGGATACTTGTCGTATTAGATAAGCTTCCAATCACCCCTTACTCTTCGAATGGCCATTTCAGGTCTAGGGGCTTGAGCTATATGACCCTTTAAATCGGAAATCCAAACCCTTCTGCCTAGAGTTTCGTAGAAACCATTCGTCAAGAAAGTTCGAAGATCTATACATCTCTAATACATATCCCAAAATGTTTTTATGTGTTATAATATAAGTAGTAGGTTATAGGTGTTAGTAATAGTAATAATGTATACATGTTTATTAATAGTATAGGTAGTATTAGAGTTTCATTAATTAGGGTTAGTTAAATAAAGTAGTAATTAATAACTAGGGTTTAGTAATTAATGTCCTAGGGTTTCATTAATTAGGGTTTAGTAATTTAGGGTTGTAGTAATGATTAGGTAATGATTAGGGTTTAATAATTAATGTGGTATTAAATAATTAGAGTTAGGTTTAATGAATTAGGGTTTAATAATTAATTATGTTTTTAATAAAACTAGGGTTTTGATTAAAGTAGTATAGTTTAAATTAGGGTTTAGGGTTTTAGTATGTATATGTATATAATGTCGTGTATATATATATATATATATATATATATATATATATATATATATATATATATATATATATATATATATATATATTGAAAGGAAAACTCACTCACCCACCTAATACTAACACGAATTTATACACCACGAAATGTCCTAAGCAGGACTCGAACCCTTAACCTCAAGGTTGTAAGGGTGAACTCGATACCGCCAAGCCATTGGCTCTTTGGTATATATATATAGGTTTATTTTGTTTCCTTAATTAACACTAACAAATCTCCTAATTGTATCTAGGGTTTTAAAGATCAAAGTTTCCTCCCCCTTTTTTTTCTTCTAGTCGACACACATATACATACATATATATTTACATTTTTTTTCTTACATGTATAGATCTAGGTTTGTTCTTATGTTTATATGTTTATGAATATAGATTAAAACAAAGATCAAAGAATTATGGAAATAGTTTAGGGTTTTATATTATACCTTTGAAGATCCAAGAAGATTAACAAAGAAAAGATGAACACTTTGAAGATTGAAGATCAAAGTCTTGAAAATCTTGAAGAAACCCTTGAAGATTCACGAAGAACACGAAGAACGCGAAGAACAACTCGAAGATCACTTGGAAATCCCTTGAAGGTGGTGGTGGATTTCGATGGTGATGATATTTTCAGCTTTGGATGAAAATTAGAGAGAGGTGGGAGAGATTTTTGAGAGAGATGTAATTATGATTTGGTACATGGAATGAGTTAGGTTAGGTCTATATTTATAGTGAGGATAGGAGGATTCTAGAATTAGGGTTTAATAAGGAATTACTTAGGGAATAAATTGGCTTGGAAAAGGGGTTAGGGTTGGTGATTTGGGCCGAAATTTTGGAGGGTAAGAGGGTAATTTTGCCCTCTAAAAATCGGCTAGGGTTTAGGAGGATTAGGGTTTGTGATTTTTCACTTTAGTCCTTGTAATTTAATTTGCTTAAATGACTCCTTAATTATCCTAATTTAATTATTTTAATTACACAAGTTTTAAAGTTTTTTATTTAGTCCCAAAAGTTAATAAGCTTATTATTTTTTTTTATCTTGTATTTACTTGTCGTTTACAAAGTTAATTATTATTATTCTTAACAATCGTTAAATAAAGTCTTAATTGTTAAGTTTAATTATTTAGTTGGGCATTTAATAAGTAAAAGTATAGAATGGAAAAATGAGAAATATAGAATGGAAAAATGAGGGTCGTTATAGTACCTCCCCGTTATTGAAAACTTCGTCTCGAAGTTTTTAGGTAGATTCCTCGTTTGCATCAGCAGTTGAGAAGAGATGGGGATATTTCCGTTTCATATGGTCTTTGCGCTCCCAGGTATATTCGGGGCCTCTACGCGAATTCCAACGGACTTTAACGATAGGTATGTTGCTTTTACGCGTTTGTTTGACCTCTCCTTCCATGATTTCTATAGGTTCTTCAACGAAGCGCATTTGCTCATCAATGCGGACATCATCCAGAGGAATAACGAGTGTCTCATCAGCTAGACACCGTTTAAGATTTTAGACATGAAACACATCATGTACTTGACTGAGTTCGGTTGGTAGTTCTAATCGATACGCTACGGGACCGACTCTTTCAGTGATTGTGAACGGTCCAACATTTCGTGGACTGAGTTTACTTCGTTTACCGAAGCGGACAACACCTTTCCAAGGGGATACTTTCAACATGAATTTATCTCCAACTTGGTATTCGATGTCTTTTTGTTTCCTATCGGCATAGCTCTTTTGTCGGCTACGGTAGTTTCTAAACGTTGTTTAATTTGAACGATCTTTTCGGTAGTTTCGTGAATGATTTCAAGACCAGTTAAATGTATGTCTTTAAGTTCATCCCAACACAAAGGGGATCTACACTTCCATCCATACAAAGTTTCAAAAGGTGCAGCTTTAATACTGGGGTGATAACTGTTGTTGTAAGAAAATTCAACCAAAGGTAGGTGTCTATCCCAACCTTTGCCGAAATCGATTGCACAAGCACGTAGCATATCTTCCATGGTTTGAATAGTTCGTTCACTTTGACCATCCGTTTGAGGATGATAAGCTGTACTCATGTCGAGTTGGGTTCCAAGAGCAGATTGTAAAATATTCCAGAATCTAGAAACAAATCGACTGTCGTGATCAGAAATAATCGAGATAGGAACACCATAACGTGAGACGATTTCTTTAATATAAAGCTGTGCTAATCTCTCCATCTTTTTGGTTTCCTTGATCGGTATGAAATGTGCAGATTTAGTAAGACGATCAACTATGACCCAAATAGTATCGTTACCGTTCGAAGTCTTAGGTAACTTAGTAACAAAGTCTATAGTGATACATTCCCACTTCCACTGCGGAATATCAGGTTGTGTCAACAGACCAAAAGGCTTTTGATGTTCGGCCTTGACCTTCAAACAAGTAAGACACTTACTAACATAAGTAGCAATGTCGGCTTTCATGTTAGGCCACCAGTAGAATTTCTTCACATCGTGATACATTTTACTGGAACCGGGATGAATAGAATATCTAGTCTTATGTGCTTCATCCAAGACTAGTTCACGGAGATTACCGAAACGAGGAACCCAAATTCTATTGCCAAAGTACCGTGTACCGTTAGCTTTCACTTGAAGTTGGTTCTCAAAACCAATGGGTCCTTCACCTTCGATAAGTGTCAGTTTAATAGCTTCCAATTGAGCTTCACATATTCGTGAGATAAGATTTGATTTGATTTTCAGGTTTAGTGCACGAACACGTTTAACATCGTCTTTTCGACTAAGGGCATCGGCAACTACATTCGCCTTACCAGGATGATATTTCAGCTCACAGTGATAATCGTTCAATAACTCGAGCCATCGGCTTTGCCTCATGTTCAGCTGCTTTTGATCAAAGATGTGTCGAAGACTTTTATGATCAGTGTACACCGTAAAATGGGTACCATACAAATAATGTCTCCATATCTTTAATGCAAATACCACGGCACCTAACTCAAGGTCATGTGTGGTATAGTTCTCTTCATGTTTCTTCAACTGCCTAGATGCGTAGGCAATAACCTTTTCTCGTTGCATCAAAACATAACCAAAGCCTTGCTTTGAAGCATCGCAGTAGACAACAAAGTCGTCAGTACCTTCAGGTAAGGATAGAATCGGGGCTGTGGTCAATTTCTCGTTCAGAATCTTGAAAGCAGATTCCTGTTCTTCGGACCACTCAAATTTCTTCCCCTTTTGAGTTAGCTTTGTAAGAGGTTTAGAAATGAGAGAAAAATCTTTTATGAACCTTCGATAGTAACCGGCAAGTCCCAAAAATTGGCGAATATGCTTCGTAGTCTTTGGTATCTCCCAGTTCTGAATAGCAGTAATCTTAGCTGGATCGACATGTATTCCGTCTCTATCAACAACATGTCCAAGGAATTGTACGGTTTTGAGCCAAAACTTGCAATGAGAAAATTTAGCATAGAGTTGTTCTTTTCTTAAGAGTTCAAGAATCATACGCAAATGTTGCTCATGTTCTTTCTCACTCTTGGAATAGATCAAGATATCGTCAATGAACACAATAACGAATTTATCGAGGTGAGGCTTGCATACACGATTTAAAAGATCCATGAATACAGCAGGAGTATTGGTTAAACCAAAAGGCATGACACAGAATTCATAATGTCCATATCGAGTACAAAAAGCAGTCTTAGGAATATTGGATTCCTTGACTTGGAGTTGGTGATAACCAGATCTTAAATCAATTTTTGAATAGACGCTTGACCCTTGAAGTTGGTCGAATAAATCATCAATACGCTGCAACGGATAACGGTTCTTGATAGTAAGCTTGTTAAGTTCGCGATAATTAATACACATCCTTAACGTACCATCCTTCTTCTTAACGAACAGAATAGGAGCTCCCCATGTGGACGAGCTAGGACGAATGAAACCTTTATCCAATAGTTCTTAGAGCTGGTTGGATAATTCCTTCATCTCGGAGGGTGCTAAACGATACGGAGCTTTAGCAATAGGAGCAGCACCGGGAGTTAAATCAATTTGAAATTCAACTTGTCGAGGAGGTGGAAGACCAGGAAGATCTTCGGGAAACACATCAGGAAAGTCTTTAACCACTGGTACATCTTCAATACGCTTTTCCTTCAATTTAATCATCTTAACATGGGCTAGAATAGCTGGATAACCTTTCATAAGGTATTTGCGGGTTTTAATACAGGAGATGATGTTGAGATTGGAGCCACTCTTTTCACCTTGGATGATGAGAGTCTCTCCATTTCCCAATGGAACATTAACAGTTTTATCGTAACACATGATAGCAGCATGTAATGGACGTAACCAATCCATTCCAGCTACGACGTCAAAACTTCCGAGCTCGACTGGCAAAAGGTCTATCTTAAATTCCTTATCAGCTAAGATTAAGTTGCAGTTTTTATAGATTTTATCGACTTGCATGATTTTTCCATTGGCTACTTCTACTAATATTTTAGTTTCTAAGGGTTGAGGCTTCTTAGTAAATAGGGTACAAAAATCACTAGACACATAACTTTGGTCGGAACCAGTATCGAATAACATAGTTGCATAACAATTATTAACAAGATACGTACCCGTGATGACCTCATCCTCATCTCTAGCTTCAACAGCAGTACTAACAAACGCATGACCCTTCGCAGCAGTAGTATTAGCTTCAGTAGCGGGATTATCCTTCTTCTTAGGACAATTTGGACTAATGTGTCCCTTCTCTCCACAAGTATAGCAGGTTGGAGGAGCTTTGGCAGGAACAATCACTTTATCCTTTGGAGGAGTCTTACACGTCTTAGCAACGTGTCCCACTTTCTTACACAATGAACAAATAGCAGTACACTGCCCCAGATGATGCCTCTCACAACGAATACAGAAAGGATAGGAACCCTTATAATTCGACTTTGTACTATCCGCAGGCTTCTTACTAACATTCTGAGTCGAACCTTGAGATGGCTCAAACTTCCTCTTACCATCATTACCCTTAGTTTAAACCTGCTTATTAGCCGACGCTCTTCTTCTCTTGAACAACATCCGATTTTGTGCCATAAGAATCACAGCATCCAGAGTAACCTTCTCGGCAGCTATAACATTCCCTTGAACATCCTCGGGAAGACCTTCAATATAACGCTCAATTCTTCTAGCTTCGGTAGGAAACATCTCAGGACATAGAGTAGAAAGTTCCAGATAACGATTGGTATAGTTCTCAATATCAGTACCCTTGACCTTGAGTTTCTAGAACTCAGCTTCAAGTTTCTGAACTTGACTTCTTGGGAAAAATTTGTTGACCATCATGCTTTTCAGTTCGTCCCATGGAATTACATTAGAATTGCCAATTCCTACGGACTTAGCATGAGCAGACCACCAAGTTAAAGCATTACCACCCAGTGAGCTAGTGGCATACTTTAGTCGATCGTCATCACCACAATTGCAAATACGGAAAATAGATTCCATCTTCTCGTACCAGCGAACTAGTTCGACAGCTTCTTCATTTCCTTTGAACGCAGGAGGGTGAAAATTTGAAAAATCATTGTAGGAACAAGGTTTCGGTTGAGGATTGACATTATGGGCTTGAGCATTGCCTTGTGCGACAGTGAGTAATTGTTGGAATTGCTCGGTAGTCAAAACAATATTGTTAACAGTAGGTGCAGCTGGACGAACCATGATGTTACTACATAAGTGAACATAAGTCGGATAAGTTAACAAATTATAGGGTTGAGCAATTACAAGTATGAATAAGATAAAGTATTGATATCACATGATATATAAAACACTTTATATTATTAAGGAACGAGGCATTAAATAAGCCTTTTTAATACACGATTCGGAAATAGAATAAGTTTTAAGGCATAACCTTTACATAGATGGAAAAATAGGAAAGATAACTAAAGAATATTAAGATTGAAATAGTCTTCATATTTCTTCTTCTCGTCCTCAAACTCCTTCATCACTTTTTCCATGTTATCCTTCACAAGTTTCTCTAGCCTTTCGGTTTGAGATTCGAGGGACTCTTTGATAATTTCCTTCATGATTTTGTTTTCTTTTTCTAGGTTGTTTAGACGCACTTCTATTCAAGCAACATGACGTTTACTAAACTCCCTATTCTTCTCACAGCTACTCTGAAGGTTGATGATATCAGACTTCACCCTTACGTGCTTCTCGTTATTACAGAATAATGGACTGGTAGCGGGTTCGGGTTGCTTTCTCTTTAGGGTTGAGTTTTTCAGACGATTCTTCAATAGGCTCTTCTTCAGGTTCGTAATGTGAGTAGTCGCTGTCGTAGTTAGGGAGAGCTTGAAGAGCATCTCATTCGGGAGTACTCATCAGTTTATGCACCAATGAGTGAAAAGAGCCAGAGTCAGCAGAATCAGCAGGGCTTTCCCATTTGCTTTCAGATCCTTGAGTTAGATGAAATTCAGGAGAAGCAGGTGGACTATAGTTTGGTGAACAAGGACCACCAAAGTCATAAGGTGGACATTAGACTGATTTTTCAGTGGAAGACCCTTTAGTATCTTCTTCGGTTGGCCTGATGAGAGTTGGTTTATTAATGCTTGAGCTTGACATTCTAACATTAGGAAAGAGACTTTGATTAGAATCTTTTAGTCAAGTTTAGGAAAGCATAAATGTTAAGATTATAGGGCAATCCTAAGTGCTTTAAAGTCTAAGGCAGAAAAGGTTATAGTTTCCTAGATTGCTAAGGCACCATAGCTAGCAAATAAGGCACACATAAAAAATGCAATCCTGGTTCTCTATAACAGCCTGGTTATGTTCTGATACCAATCTATCACACCCCCAGTTAGGGCCTGGGCGAAATGAGACTTAATATCAAAATATACCAACATATTATAATAATGAGAACAATAATAAATGATAAAATCAAACTTTAATGAGTACGCAGCGGAAAATGAAATGTCGCTACAAAGGAATAAGTAAATGTTTAAATGCAATAGTAATAAATGCGATACCTCTTGATCCTATGTCCAAGTAGTATCACATAAGCAGTAAGTATAAGAGCTTGAATCAAACAGAACCTGAGACAAAACATGCTAAAGTGTCAACCAAAAAGGTTGAGTGAAGTTCATAGGTTTAACAAAAGTTTGACCGTTGTTTTAGACCACAAGATTTAGTTGTAAAGTTGATCTCCCGCAGGATCAAAAAGTTATGCCAATGCGTGATATTTAGACTAAACGTTCAAGTTTGCCCCAAGACAAGTTATCGTTTATACTTTTCGGTTTAATTTCATTATTAAGTAATACAAAGACTTAGTCAAATGTATCGGGGACGTTACTCCCGATAGGCCTACTCCCAATAATTAAGCATGCAAGCAGCAATTAAAAATATCACTGTAGGGACTTAGTCGGACATAGCCGGGTATAGCATAGTTTTAGCAGTTGGTACTTGTGTCTAAATTGTAAAATGTAAAAACAGCATGTGTCTCACCCCAAGAAAAATAAAAGTAAATAAGTTGCGCAATAGTAAATGGGGCTATGAATTCACCTTAGTAGAGAGAGAGAGAGAGAGAGAGAGAGAGAGAGAGAGAGAGAGAGCTAGTTATTCCTCAGAATAGAAAGTTGGACGAGTGAGCAGAAAAGTCAACCTATGACATTTAATAGTTGTAAGTGTTTTTGCCCATGTTTAAGTAAATGTTTAAGTATGATAGTGTTTTAAGTGTAGCTTGTTTTACTAAGTTTCTATAACTAGAAAGTTTCCACTTTTAGTAGGTTTCTTATCTTAGTAAGTTTCTATAACTAGAAAGTTTCTACTTTAAGAGTGTTTTCCATTTTAGGATACTTGCCGTATTAGATAAGCTTCCAATCACCCCTTCCTCTTCAAATGGCCATTTCAGATCTAGGGTGTTGAGCTATAGGACCCTTTAAATCGGAAATCCAAACCCTTCCGCCTAGAGTTTCGTAGAAACCATTCGTCAAGAAAGTTCGAAGATCTATACATCTCTAATACATATCCCAAAATGTTTTTATGTGTTATAATATAAGTAGTAGGTTATAGGTGTTAGTAATAGTAATAATGTATACATGTTTATTAATAGTATAGGTAGTATTAGAGTTTCATTAATTAGGGTTAGTTAATTAAAGTAGTAATTAATAACTAGGGTTTAGTAATTAATGTCCTAGGGTTTCATTAATTAGGGTTTAGTAATTTAGGGTTGTAGTAATGATTAGGTAATGATTAGGGTTTAATAATTAATGTGGTATTAAATAATTTGGGTTAGGTTTAATGAATTAGGGTTTAATAATTAATTAGGTTTTTAATAAAACTAGGGTTTCGATTAAAGTAGTATAGTTTAAATTAGGGTTTAGGGTTTTAGTATGTATATGTATATAATGTCGTGTATATATATATATATATGTATATAAAAATTTATTTTTTACATGTATATATATATATATATATATATATATATATATATATATATATATATATATATATATAGGTTTATTTTGTTTCCTTAATTAACACTAACAAATCTCCTAATTGTATCTAGGGTTTTAAAGATCAAAGTTTCCTTCCCCTTTTTTTTCTTCTAGTCGACACACATATACATACATATATATTTACATTTTTTTTCTTACATGTATAGATCTAGGTTTGTTCTTATGTTTATATGTTTATGAATATAGATTAAAACAAAGATCAAAGAATTATGGAAATAGTTTAGGGTTTTATATTATACCTTTGAAGATCCAAGAAGATTAACAAAGAAAAGATGAACACTTTGAAGATTGAAGATCAAAGTCTTGAAAATCTTGAAGAAACCCTTGAAGATTCACGAAGAACACGAAGAACGCGAAGAACAACTCGAAGATCACTTGGAAATCCCTTGAAGGTGGTGGTGGATTTCGATGGTGATGATATTTTCAGCTTTGGATGAAAATTAGAGAGAGGTGGGAGAGATTTTTGAGAGAGATGTAATTATGATTTGGTACATGGAATGAGTTAGGTTAGGTCTATATTTATAGTGAGGATAGGAGGATTCTAGAATTAGGGTTTAATAAGGAATTACTTAGGGAACAAATTGGCTTGGAAAAGGGGTTAGGGTTGGTGATTTGGGCCGAAATTTTGGAGGGTAAGAGGGTAATTTTGCCCTCTAAAAATCGGCTAGGGTTTAGGAGGATTAGGGTTTGTGATTTTTCACTTTAGTCCTTGTAATTTAATTTGCTTAAATGACTCCTTAATTATCCTAATTTAATTATTTTAATTACACAAGTTTTAAAGTTATTTATTTAGTCCCAAAAGTTAATAAGCTTATTATTTTTTTCATCTTGTATTTACTTGTCGTTTACAAAGTTAATTATTATTATTCTTAACAATCGTTAAATAAAGTCTTAATTGTTAAGTTTAATTATTTAGTTGGGCATTTAATAAGTAAAAGTATAGAATGGAAAAATGAGAAATATAGAATGGAAAAATGAGGGTCGTTATAAAAAAGGGCGTCGAAAACGCGCGCCGAAAACATAGGTCAAAAACGCAACTCAAAAACGCACCTCGAAGTCTTGTGTCGAGATGGAATCTCTTGAAGTAAACCTATTTGGACTCATTTGGGTCTTCAAGTAATCTTTTATATTATGTGCTTTCCATTTAGATCTTCAAACAAACATTGAGATACCAATGCTAATGTAGCAATCCACATCCATAAGGTAAACAATAACCTAGTGTCATACCCCCAAATAGGGCCGGGGAAATATGACTTCACAATATCACAACACAAGTATGTATAAACGAGAACGACTCTATATGAGATGTTTTAATTAAAAACCAATGTATTACAAGCAGCGGAAAGTATTAAGTCATTACAAATGACTCCTTAAAATTTAAATGTAATCTAAAATGTTTTAATGCAATAATATGAATGATAATATGCGGACTCCAAAAGCAGCAAAGTCCAAATAGCAAATAATCTTTAGCAATCTTCACCTGAGACAAAACATGCTTAAAGTGTCAACCAAAATGGTTGAGTGAACAACATATGTTTAATAATCATAACGAGTTTTTAGACCACAAGATTTAGTTATAAAGATTAATCAGTTCGTTAGTAGTGCTGAGGTATATGATATTGAAACTAACCATCAGTTACCCTAAACACATCACGTTCGTGTCGTTGAATCATTATTATGTATCCATTGACCAACGGTCATCCGGATAGAGACGTCACTCTCAATAACGCTACTCACAATAACTAAGCTTGCCAAAATTCCAGCTGTAAGATCCTGTTTTCTTTTTGGTTTGGACGCCGTCCAAACATCTGGGACGCCGTCCCATTATGAAGGCCTGGACGCCGTCCAGAAATCTGGACGCCGTCCAGATGATCTGTCGAGCCAGAATTGGGTTTTTAAATATTTTAGATGGGTAAATTGGTAATTTCACTTGGTGGACGAATTAAAGGCCCTAGATTAGTTTGGTTGAGCTTCATTACTCCATTTTCAACCACCAAACCTCATCCACTTCAATTCTAGAGTGAGAGTGCATTTAAGTGTGAGAAAGCTCAAATAGGAGAGGAAGAAGCTTGTTTCGAGTTCTAACTCGAGCATTAAAGTTGTTCATCTCCTCGTTAGCTTTGTTTTGATTGTGGTGGTAAGCCCTAAACTTTATTGCCTTAGTTTAATGTGTTTAAGGGTTAGGGTTTGGGTTAGTGTTGCACATAAAACCCATTTGTGAGTAATTTGGGGGGTTTTGGGTAAGTTTGGTTCATGAAGACCCAAATGGTGACTAACCTAGGGTTTTGAAAGGGTAAATGGGTCTTAAAGGCCTAGCAAATCACTAGTATACTTATAGTTAATGTTAGTGGGTGTCATTTGGGTTATGGGTGACCCAAATGGGTGTGTTGACCTTGAAATGGGTCAAATGGGTCTTTGATGACCTAGGTTGTCTTGCATGTATGAAAACGAGTCAACTTGGTGATTAAATGTGTGTTAAGACCTTAATGGCTAGAATTAGGGTTTTTGGTGAAGTTAACCCATTATTAGGGTTAAGGGTGCAAAATGGGTCGGGATTGCACCTTGGGTCAAAAGACTCTAGATTTTTGAGTGAGTTGCTTGACCGACTTGAGTTGTGAATTGATTATGTGCTAAAATGTAATAGGTACGTTACATTGAAGTTGCAAGTTCGGTTATCTTTCACGAAGACTCTAAGGTGAGTGGAATAATTATATGCATAGGTATATAATGTATTTATTTGTTGTAGCGTGAGATGTGAAGTGTCGATGTGCTAAGACATCACATTTCACGTGACGAGTGAAGTGTCGATGTGCTAAGACACCACTCAAAGTAATGTTACAGGTGAAGTGTCGATGTGTTAAGACGCCACCCCAAGAGAATAATGGTTGAAGTGCCGATGTGTTAAGGCGCCACTCGAGGTGAAGTATCAACGTATTAAGATGCCACCTCAAGTAAGGTGAAGAGTGAAGTGTCAAAGTGTTAAGACTCCACTCGGGGTGAAGTGCCGAAGTGTTAAGGTGCCACCCGGGGTGAAGCATCGAAGTGTTAAGATGCCACCCATGGGGTTAGTGTGCGAAGTGTTAAGTGCACTAATGGTTGTTGTGAACACCAACGGTCTTTAAACACCGTTCCTTGTACGATTGGTTAACCATGGTCATTGTGTTGTAGTGTAAGCATATTACTTCGTTCATGTTATATACGCTTGTGTTATGCTAGCTTGATTATTGGAGGTTATAGCTTGTATTTGTGACGATAAGCTAATTGTGTTTGCTAGCATGTTTGCGGTATTTGTGTAAGTGATTGCAAGTAGGTATATTATATATATATATATATATTCGTATAATTATTGCATTCACTAAGCTTTGCTTACCCTCTCGTTGTTTACGTTTTTATAGGCTCGGGCATTGACAAGGGTAAGAGCATTCAATTGGATTAGTGGTCTCCCGCTCGATTTGTTAGGGGATGCTTTTAGGTGTTAGCTTCTGGAGTTCGACCGAGATTGGGTAGTTTAATCCCAAACACCATGCTCTAGTGTCGTTTGGAACTTAAACTTATATTTGGTCGAAACTTTTATGTTTGAACGAAACTCGTAAAATGGGCGATGTGGGCCCGTTGATGTAAAACTTGATTTGAGGATGAAAATCTCTTAGTTTCACTTATATTGACTTGTGGTAAAAAGGTTTTCGTTTGAAAGTGTCGGGAAGCGGGTTTTCTGCTCGTGTGAGTTGGACCCGTGATCAGTAGCTGGAAGACCATTGGGACGCCGTCCCAATTGCTTGGACGCCGTCCCAGTTGTTTTGAGCTGGACGCCGTCCCAAACTTTGGACGCCATCCCACCTTTCTGAGCTGGACGCCGTCCAGGATTCTGGACGCCGTCCAGATGCACTGACATAGAATTTTTTTTTTTGGTACGCGTCTAAAGGATTTAAGATGTCGGGTTGTTACAAGTGGTATCAGAGTATGGTCTAAGGGATTTAGGTGACTTGAGATAGGTGCCTAGACTTAGACTTTATTGTGTGTACGCTTTATGCAGGACTTGTAGGACTTTGGGTCTAATCAGGAATTGTTAGTGCCTTGATTTATAAGAACTAACATTGTGCTAATTGATTTGTGTTGTGTTTAGCAATCATCAAGCGAGATGGACGTTGCACTAGCAAGTTAATGCGACGTGTTCGCGTAATAATGATTAGCTACCATTGTTACGGGTTCAAATCGTGTCAAACGAGCGATGTACGACGATTGTTGAGAAAGATGGGGTAGTGTGGTGTATATGTATATACCTATGTGTTATGACCTTTCGTTTTGTTGCTTAATTACTTCGTTTTATAGAATGAAGATGAGAAATGGACACGACACCAATGATGGAAGTACGAGTGAGGACGTTGAGTTCACGGCCAAAGTTGAGGCCATCTTTAAACGTCAAATGGCGGAGTTCCTCGAGGATGTTAAGAAAATGTTTCTAGATACGATTGACGAGTAACTAGTCAATGTAGTAAGGGAGCAAGTTAAGGCCGTGCTTCACGAAGATAATGTGGGAAGACGGGACTTTCTCTATAAGAACTTCAAGGATTCTTAACTGTGACGACCCGGCAATTTCTGACCAAATTTAAACTTAATCTTAACATGAATTCGACACGATAAGCAAAGTCAGTTAAACTAAATCTCAAAAATTTTGAACTGTTTCATAAATTCAATTGATCTTCAATTTTTCTCGACGATTCACGAACAACTATTTGTAAATAGATAAATATACATTTCAATATATATCGATATGTATATATTTGAAATCTAAATTTAATATATTATATGCTTTAGTTAACTATGTAAAATAAAAATAAAATATAATATTATTACTAAAATAAATACATATATATAAGGTATATTAAAAATAAATATTTAATGATTGTGAAATACTGTATTCTTTTTATATGATTGAGTAACTGTGTCAAGTTTGTTATGTTTCCATTAACTGACTTAATTATGATATAATATTATATATATTTATATGTAAATAACAATCACATGCATACAGAAATATATATCAATCACTCTGTTTGATTGATCACCTTTACATTTATTTATATATACAATCGGGTACATAATGCATTGAACTACCTATCAAATTCAACAAACACACCCATTTCTATTCTATTTTTGTTTAACTTACCATCATCTAATCAACACCCACTATCTATTAAATCATCTAATTTTTCTTTCAACAGGTTGTAATTGTGATTGCATGAGTATTTGTATTGATTAACACGAATCCACCACTCATATTTACGTTCCTTTATTATGTTGACTATAACAACACACATACCAAAGTGGTCCCATATATTGCAAGTAATAATATCTTCTCTCTTCTCTATTCTGTACACTCGTGAACTTCCTTTCCATCTAAATCTTTCAATAATTTGTTTGGTGTAAGGTTACTGTTTTTGACTTTTAATTAAAATCTAAGATTCTATATCTATATATGATACTTATACATAGAGGATAGAATCACCACCCATCTTGAAACCTTCTGCAACCATCACCATTCTTCACCCTTCACCTTCGTGAACAACCTCCAACATCACCATCTCTCTTATATGAAATGTCCCGTTCTTATTGATTAAAAACGTTCCATATTAATTGATTTCGTTGCGAGGTTTTGACCTCTATATGAGACGTTTTTCAAAGACTGCATTCATTTTAAAACAAACCATAACCTTTATTTCATCAATAAAGGTTTAAAAAGCTTTACGTAGATTATCAAATAATGATAATCTAAAATATCCTGTTTACACACGACCATTACATAATGGTTTACAATACAAATATGTTACAACAAAATAAGTTTCTTGAATGCAGTTTTTACACAATATCATACAAGCATGGACTCCAAATCTTGTCCTTATTTAAGTATGCGACAGCGGAAGCTCTTAATAATCACCTGAGAATAAACATGCTTAAAACGTCAACAAAAATGTTGGTGAGTTATAGGTTTAACCTATATGTATCAAATCGTAACAATAGACCACAAGATTTCATATTTCAATACACATCCCATACATAGAGATAAAAATCATTCATATGGTGAACACCTGGTAACCGACATTAACAAGATGCATATATAAGAATATCCCCATCATTCCGGGACACCCTTCGGATATGATATAAATTTCGAAGTACTAAAGCATCCAGTTCTTTGGATGGGGTTTGTTAGGCCCAATAGATCTATCTTTAGGATTCGCGTCAATTAGGGTGTATGTTCCCTAATTCTTAGATTACCAGACTTAATAAAAAGGGGCATATTCGATTTTGATAATTCAACCATAGAATGTAGTTTCACATACTTGTGTCTATTTTGTAAATCATTTATAAAACCTGCATGTATTCTCATCCCAAAAATATTAGATTTTAAAAGTGGGACTATAACTCACTTTCACAGATTTTTACTTCGTCGGGAAGTAAGACTTGGCCACTGGTTGATTCACGAACCTTAAGTTCCTTGGATAAACCTACTGGAAAAGAGAAAAATGGATCTAGCTTCAATGGATCCTTGGATGGCTCGAAGTTCTTGTATTAGAATGATAACCTACTGTAAGAAACAAAGATTTCTTGAGATTGGATGATCACCTTACAAGATTGGAAGTGAGCTAGCAAACTTGAAAGTATTCTTGATTTAATGAAACTAGAACTTTTGGAATTTATGAAGAACACTTAGAACTTGAAGATAGAACTTGAGAGAGATCAATTAGATGAAGAAAATTGAAGAATGAAAGTGTTTGTAGGTGTTTTTGGTCGTTGGTGTATGGATTAGATATAAAGGATATGTAATTTTGTTTTCATGTAAATAAGTCATGAATGATTACTCATATTTTTGTAATTTTATGAGATATTTCATGCTAGTTGCCAAATGATGGTTCCCACATGTGTTAGGTGACTCACATGGGCTGCTAAGAGCTGATCATTGGAGTGTATATACCAATAGTACATATATCTAAAAGCTGTGTATTGTACGAGTACGAATACGGGTGCATACGAGTAGAATTGTTGATGAAACTGAACGAGGATATAATTGTAAGCATTTTTGTTAAGTAGAAGTATTTTGATAAGTGTATTAAAGTCTTTCAAAAGTGTATAAATACATATTAAAACACTACATGTATATACATTTTAACTGAGTCGTTAAGTCATCGTTAGTCGTTACATGTAAGTGTTGTTTTGAAACTTTTAGGTTAACGATCTTGTTAAATGTTGTTAACCCAATGTTTATAATATCAAATGAGATTTTAAATTATTATATTATCATGATATTATCATGTATGAATATCTCTTAATATGATATATATACATTAAATGTCTTTACAACGATAATCGTTACATATATGTCTCGTTTAAAAATCATTAAGTTGGTAGTCTTGTTTTTACATATGTAGTTCATTGTTAATATACTTAATGATATGTTTACTTATCATAGTATCATGTTAACTATATATATATATCCATATATATGTCATCATATAGTTTTTACAAGTTTTAACGTTCGTGAATCACCGGTCAACTTGGGTGGTCAATTGTCTATATGAAACATATTTCAATTAATCAAGTCTTAACAAGTTTGATTGCTTAACATGTTGGAAACATTTAATCATGTAAATATCAATCTCAATTAATATATATAAACATGGAAAAGTTCGGGTCACTACAGTACCTACCCGTTAAATAAATTTCGTCCCGAAATTTTAAGCTGTTGAAGGTGTTGACGAATCTTCTGGAAATAGATGCGGGTATTTCTTCTTCATCTGATCTTCATGCTCCCAGGTGAACTCGGGTCCTCTACGAGCATTCCATCGAACCTTAACAATTGGTATCTTGTTTTGCTTAAGTCTTTTAACCTCACGATCCATTATTTCGACGGGTTCTTCGATGAATTGGAGTTTTTCATTGATTTGGATTTCATCTAACGGAATAGTGAGATCTTCTTTAGCAAAACATTTCTTCAAATTCGAGACGTGGAAAGTGTTATGTACAGCCGCGAGTTGTTGAGGTAACTCAAGTCGGTAAGCTACTGGTCCGACACGATCAATAATCTTGAATGGTCCAATATACCTTGGATTTAATTTCCCTCGTTTACCAAATCGAACAACACCTTTCCAAGGTGCAACTTTAAGCATGACCATCTCTCCAATTTCAAATTCTATATCTTTTCTTTTAATGTCAGCGTAGCTCTTTTGTCGACTTTGGGCGGTTTTCAACCGTTGTTGAATTTGGATGATCTTCTCGGTAGTTTCTTGTATAATCTCCGGACCCGTAATCTGTCTATCCCCCACTTCACTCCAACAAATCGGAGACCTGCACTTTCTACCATAAAGTGCTTCAAACGGCGCCATCTCAATGCTTGAATGGTAGCTGTTGTTGTAGGAAAATTCTGCTAATGGTAGATGTCGATCCCAACTGTTTCCGAAATCAATAACACATGCTCGTAGCATGTCTTTAAGCGTTTGTATCGTCCTTTCGCTCTGCCCATCAGTTTGTGGATGATAGGCAGTACTCATGTCTAGACGAGTTCCTAATGCTTGCTGTAATGTCTGCCAGAATCTTGAAATAAATCTGCCATCCCTATCAGAGTTAATAGAGATTGGTATTCCATGTCTGGAGATGACTTCCTTCAAATACAGTCGTGCTAACTTCTCCATCTTGTCATCTTCTCTTATTGGCAGGAAGTGTGCTGATTTGGTGAGACGATCAACTATTACCCAAATAGTATCAAAACCACTTGCAGTCCTTGGCAATTTAGTGATGAAATCCATGGTAATGTTTTCCCATTTCCATTCCAGGATTTCGGGTTGTTGAAGTAGACCTGATGGTTTCTGATGCTCAGCTTTGACCTTAGAACACGTCAAACATTCTCCTATGTATTTAGCAACATCGGCTTTCATACCCGGCCACCAAAAATGTTTCTTGAGATCCTTGTACATCTTCCCCGTTCCAGGATGTATTGAGTATCTGGTTTTATGAGCTTCTCTAAGTACCATTTCTCTCATATCTCCAAATTTTGGTACCCAAATCCTTTCAGCCCTATACCGGGTTCCGTCTTCCCGAATATTAAGATGCTTCTCTGATCCTTTGGGTATTTCAACCTTTAAATTTCCCTCTTTTAAAACTCCTTGTTGTGCCTCCTTTATTTGAGTAGTAATGTTATTATGAATCATTATATTCATAGATTTTACTCGAATGGGTTCTCTGTCCTTCCTGCTCAAGGCATCGGCTACCACATTTGCCTTCCCCGGGTGGTAACGAATCTCAAAGTCGTAATCATTCAATAATTCAATCCACCTACGCTGCCTCATATTCAGTTGTTTCTGATTAAATATGTGTTGAAGACTTTTGTGGTCGGTATATATAATACTTTTGACCCCATATAAGTAGTGCCTCCAAGTCTTTAATGCAAAAACAACCGCGCCTAATTCCAAATCATGCGTCGTATAATTTTGTTCGTGAATCTTCAATTGTCTAGACGCATAAGCAATCACCTTCGTTCGTTGCATTAATACACAACCGAGACCTTGCCTTGATGCATCACAATAAATCACAAAATCATCATTCCCTTCAGGCAATGACAATATAGGTGCCGTAGTTAGCTTTTTCTTCAATAACTGAAACGCTTTCTCTTGTTCATCATTCCATTCAAATTTCTTCCCTTTATGCGTTAATGCAGTCAAGGGTTTTGCTATTCTGGAAAAGTCTTGGATGAACCTTCTGTAGTAACCAGCTAGTCCTAAAAACTGGCGTATGTGTTTCGGAGTTTTCGGGGTTTCCCACTTTTCAACAGTTTCTATCTTTGCCGGATCCACCTTAATACCTTCTTTGTTCACTATGTGACCGAGGAATTGAACTTCTTCCAACCAAAATGCACACTTTGAAAACTTAGCGTACAATTCTTCCTTCCTCAATACTTCTAACACCTTTCTCAAATGTTCACCGTGTTCTTGGTCATTCTTTGAGTAAATAAGTATGTCATCAATGAAAACAATGACAAACTTGTCAAGGTATGGTCCACACACTCGGTTCATAAGGTCCATGAACACAGCTGGTGCATTAGTTAAACCAAACGGCATGACCATAAACTCGTAATGACCGTAACGTGTTCTGAAAGCAGTCTTTGGAATATCATCTTCTTTCACCCGCATTTGATGATACCCGGAACGTAAGTCAATCTTTGAATAAACATACGAGCCTTGTAGTTGATCAAATAAGTCATCGATTCTCGGTAGTGGGTAGCAATTCTTGATGGTAAGTTTGTTCAACTCTCGGTAGTCGATACACAACCTGAATGTACTGTAACAACCCGTCCTAATCCTCCTGGACGAAGTCATCAACATTTGGTTCCATTGCAATGATCGATTCCAAGATATGTCCTTAACATGAGCAAATGCACAGCGGAAGACTTAATTCGTACCTGAGAATAACATGCTTTAAAACGTCAACATAAAGTTGGTGAGATATATAGGTTTGATGCTAGCAGCGTTATAACAATGGAACACAAGATTTTATATATAAACATTTTAATAAAAATATTCTAAGTGGTTGAGCACTTGGTAACCATACTTAACATTTAATCACGTCGCATATTCCCTTTATTATGAAATCTTACTACACCGTACCAAGTGTAGTCACGAAACGAAGTACTGTGCAACCGTTGAATACTGGTCGTCCAGTCCGGTTGGGGTTGTCAGGCCCGATAGATCTATCAACAGGATTCGCGTTTACAATACCGCTGTAAATAATAGTTACCAAGCTACAAGGAAGTATGCCAGTGGTACAACTCAACGTAGAATATATTTTTTAGTTACTTGTGTCCATAACGTAAAACATAAAACACATGTATTCTCATCCCGAAATATTTAGAGTTTAAAAGTGGGACTATATACTCACCTAATGTATTTTGTAGTAAAAATACATAGAACGGCATTGAACAAGTATAAGGTTGGCCTCAGATTCACGAACCTAAATCATTTGTATATTTATTAATACATAATTTTAAATCAAACAAATATATATATATAATAGATTTTAAATTGTATTTCATGTAAAACAATATTTGTGTGATTAATATTATATTAAGAACACCTAACTTATTATATATGATTATTTATATAAAATTTGTTAATACGATTAATACACACTTTTATGTAACGTAAATATAACCTTTGTTTTGTTATATGCACTAAATACCTTTTTATTCATATATATATATCATTTGTTTATCAAAACAGTAATTTTAATTATATTAAGTAATTATAAAATGATGATAATGAAAATAATGATTTACTAATAATAATAATATTTTTATTAATAATGATAATTAAAAAAAAATGTGATAATGATAATAATAATAATAATAATAATAATAATAATAATAATAATAATAATAATAATAATAATAATAATAATAACTTAAATAAGGTTTTAATAAATATAATAATAATAATAAAAATGAAAATTTTGACAATCTTAATTTAAAAGTTACTTGTAATAATAACAATACTTAATACTATCATATATAAAGAATAATAATCCTAATAATAATTTTAATAGAAATAAGATAATATACCACTTAAATCCATGAGTAAAAAAAAGAATGTTGCGGATTGGAATCGAACTCGTGTCCCCTCGTTCCCAATCCAAACGCCTAACCATCCCTCCGACCATGTATTTCTGATTCTAATACATAACTATATCTATATAACTATTTCACTGTTTCTCTATTCATCTTCTTCCATATGTCCTTCAATCAGAATAAATCCCACCATAACAAATAACATCAGAGAATTGGCTTTTATGTTTTGCAAACGAGCAGAAATAAAAGGTTATTGATTTGTATCGATTGACAGAAAGAACAAAAAAAAAAAATCACGCAATAACAGTTCCTGTTATGAACACGACGACTCAGACACCCAATTCAAGTTTTCGAGCATTTTTAGATTACGTTTATATCATGAAATATATCATAAATCCTTCCTAGAATCTTTTTGAACCATTAATTGAATCAAAAACATCAACAGGGCTTCGAATTTTCTTAAAAACAAAATGTTTGATTTTTTTTTTGACTTTGAACCATAACTTCGAAATTGAATCTAGATAGGATAAATTGGACCTTGAGAGTTTTCAGATAGTTTAAGTAAACGTTTTATAGCATAACAGCATTAATAGATTTTAAATAAATTTTCGATTTCGAGTTTTTGACAGTAGGTTCCAAGAACAGAGGTCATCGATGGTTATCCTTCTTTTCTGTCGAATTACAAAACTGTTATTAGTTATATCTAGTTGTAATTGATAATAAGAGTGTGAATGTGAGTGGTTTTTTACTCGATAGCAGGGATTAATTGATAGATTTATAGAGATAAAGGTTTCAACCGGTTCCATTAATAAAAAAAAAAGCAGATTAAGACCTTCACAGATTTTTGTTTGCTAATGTGATTAATATTCGATTTGCAAATCAATTTAAGGACAGAAACAACAATTAACAACAGTATGATAATGACTTGAACCAACTTTGATTCCTCTAAGTAATATTACGCATTTAACTGTATCTTCATATATATAAATGTATATATATCTATATTCATATTCATATTTATATATCTAAAAAGGTAGTTATGTATAGCTGTATTGTGAACGTGTATATGCATTTGTATATATACACTTGTATATATATATAAAATTCCTAAATTTTATAAAACAAGTATAAATTAATACTATTAATAATTTTGTTAATAATAGTAATAATACTGGAAATTTTAATAGATTTAAATACTGATATAGATAATAATCTTATTAATAAACATTATTATAATAATATTGTTAATCATAATATATATTGAATTATTTATATTTATATTAAAAATTATTATTAATAATAATAAGGAAAGTCATGATAATAATATTAATATAACAATTATATTCAACTCGTAATTAAATTTACTATATATGTTTTATGTAATATTAATTATGTAATATCTAATATATTATTTAACAGTTTGTATTAAAAAAATTAATATTTACACCTTTTAATACACACACACACACACACACACACACACACACACATATATATATATATATATATAGATATATATATATATATTCCTTTAAACATCAACTTTATTATATCGCCTATTATTTATTTATTTATTTTCAAATAAATCATATATCTTTTTTTTTTTTTTTGAATTGATATAAATATTTATATATATTTATATTTATAAATATATCTATTTTAAATTAGTTGTTCGTGAATCAACGAGAGCAGTCAATGGTCAATTGAATGTATGAACACAGTTTTAAACTTTCTAGACTCAACATTAAGGTTTTTGCTTATCGTGTCGGAGACATATAGAGAATAAGTTTTAAATTTGGTCGGAAATTTCCGGGTCGTTACAGTACCCACCCGTTAAAGAAATTTCGTCCTCGAAATTTGGTAGAGGTTGTCATTAATAACAATAGAAATGTTTTCATGACGAATATAAGGTAATAATGAAGGTTTATCGTTATTGAGAGATTTAGATGAAACGATTCAATTATGTGAGGCGCACGAGTGAAGCTATCACAAAAGAGTGAGATGAGTAAAAATATATTTGTTTTAACCAATGACGTGTTTAGAATTTATTTCCGAAATTTATGGAATTAAAGAAAATCTTACGTAATAAGATTTGGTTCTTCGGCGATTTAGAAAATAGGATCTCCTTTGATTTAATGCGGTAATCTGTTTCAATTTCTTTGTCGGATATTTCACTATAAAACTACTCCTTTCGTTTTCTTCTTCCCGTCCTTGAGTCAAGCGAGTAATAGTTCGAAATTCGTAGGTATGAAATTTGGAATGAACATAGCTAATGCTCTAAGAAAGAAATGGTAATGACACGATTTTGATTTGTCAATTTACCAGAATATCCTGAAAAAGATAAAACTATCAAGATGATATGTTCGTGATATGTTTGGAGATTGAATAGAATGTAAGAGCTGTGTAACATGGCACATGATGACGGTACTGTGAATCATCACATTCCATTAGAAACTCAACATGACTTACTGTAATATAATGAAGTTGATCAAGTTTCATTATATTATACTAGTTCATGCATCAGTTCCCAACACTGCTTCAGAACATTCCTATTTTAAACTTGAAGGATTTAGAAACTAACACAGTTTCCTTTATATTGTAACGCAGATATTACAGAGAGATAAATGATTTCAGATAAGGATAGTGGTGAAAATATCTTCAGAAATATTGAGGATATTTATAATGAAAGATATGATAATATCTTGGAATTTCTAATGTCGAAGGATGATGATGAAGATTGACCCGTAAGGGTTTAGATTCAGAAGCAAGGTGTTTGCTACAGAATCGTCATAATTCTTTATGTACAAGTTTAGTCCTTGTAACTTGTTCAGAGTCTCCTTCATGGTTTGTTCAATCCGGTTTTCAGTACCAATTTTCTATCGAGCGTTCCTAACACTTCCTTCTTTTATCATCAACATTTGGTCATTAAGACCTTCTACAACATGCTGCTTCGTCAGTATTTTCAAAGTTATCGGATCTGGGTCATTGGTTTTCAAACCAAGATGGTTTAAGGAGAATTGTATTTTTAGATGATTAAACGCTGATGGTAATATGATGGAATATAAAAGGTTCTCCGGTAACGATGGCGAAAGAACAACGTATATATATATATCGAGATTGTAATAAGAGTAGTCTTACTGAGATATCGAAGTGGAGCTATGACAAAATTAGTTAATTGAAAAGGAATCGCGTGATTGTTTTTGCTAATGGATGATAAGGAATTCGATGCGGATACGTTTTAACTATAACTTCGAGTTTAAAAATTTTTAGGTGCATAACTGTATGCATAAATCTTTATTCCGTGGACGAGGTGCGGCTGGTTGAACTTCTCGATCGAGATGTTTTCAAGAATCATGAAAAGTTGTGAATGCGAATTGTAATCGTCAAGATACAAATGAGGTTTAAAATAGAATCAAGTGGCAAACTTGAAGGATTGTTTAGTTTCATATGTAATAATCATCATTTTAACTCATTTTTAATTGTCCAAAGTTAGCAGTCCAATAGTCCGATTGTCCAATGGTTCAATAAATTCATATATGAACTAAATATATAATATTCGAATTACTTAATACGTATCGTGACCCGTGTACTGGTCTCGGTGTCGATCACAACTCAAAGTATATATATATTTTGGAATCAACTCCGACCCTGTATAGCCAACTCCCACCTTCACATATAGAGTGTCTATGGTTGTTCCGAAATATATATATAGATGGATCAATATGATAAGTCGAAACCTTGTATACGTGTCCCGTTATTTAAAATGCGTAAAATAAATAAATATATATCATGACCCATTATACAACGTGTTGTCTCAGAATTAATCCGACGTGTTGTTGTACATGGGTCCCGACGGTATGTAAAGTACATAAATTAAAATTGCAAGAATGTAAATTGCGATAAATTAAATATTAATCAGTTAGCTGGGAACAGTTAGCCGGAACAGTTAGCGTGTAATCCTATCACAATTTCAATTAATTAATTCATCTGTTTCTAACAATTTTTATTTTGCCAATGTTTCTTCATTATGCCACTTGTTGGATTCTGATAGGTCAAAATCCAAATATGAAATTGAACGAAAATGGATTCTGTGGTGAACGGATACGTATATCTATGGATACAAGTAGGATAGTGACTGACTGTTGAATCAGAGTCGAAGAATGTACCGTGTAGCTGATTAATGTGAAATCTAAATATTCCTCGGGTATTACCTACCCGTTAAAATATTTTCACCATTAACAGTTTGTACAAAAGAATTTTAATTACAATCTTTATGAAAATATATATTTGCATATATATTTTCTTCAGATGTAATCATGGATTTAATGAGTCAATAAGATATTAAACTCATTTGATTTACCATTAATACTAGATTACATAATCTCTAAAACTTTAGAAATTATATAATCGCCATGTCGAGCGAAGATAATCGATGTAGAACGATTCGTAGAACGATGATTATACTCGAGGTGCAGAATGAGATGGTGAGGCATGGATTGTTGAAACTTGGGTTATTGGTGGTACTGGTACCGTTGGTGCTGAAGCTGGTGATGTTACTGGTGTTGGTGATACTGCTGGTGCTTGCAAATTTTGTACCGTGCTCTCTAAAGTTAACACTCGAGCTCGGAGTTCTTTAACTTCTTCTACTAACCCTGGTTGGTTATCAGTGTGAGGTAAAGGTCGGATATCTTCTCTAGTTCCGTTAATGGTAGCCTCAAGACGAAAAATTCTTGCAAAAAGGGTATAAACGGTGTTGCGAACAGGTTCGCCGGTGAGCGGGTCGAGCACTCCGACGTTAGGTGGTAAGTTCGGCTCGTGATATGGAGTACCTTCTTCATTTCTCCATAGGGTAAGTATTTCGCGAACCCATCCCCACTTTCTAAAGAAATCACGATAGTTGATCGGTTGGTGCGCTCCCGTCACGCTATCTTCGGAGTCAGAAGAACTTGGTCGATTCGTAGAGGCCATCGTACGCGATCACAGAAAAGATTTTTGGTATGAAAAGCTTAGTGACAGCAAATAATAGTTGGATGGTATTCTCAATGCATAATATGCATAGATATATATAGTACCAGAATCCCTTAAATTACGGAGAAATTTACGGAAGATATTAAGCAAAGTCTATCGTAATAGATACGCTAAGATATAAATTTGTCTATACACTATCTATGCAATAAAGGCAGTAAGGCATGTCTAGACTTAAGAATGGTAAGCAGGCAATTCCCTAAGGATGATAAGTAGATGATTTCCGACTAGAAATGATAAGCAAAACTTTTGACATGTAGACACGGTCAAAGTCCAGACTCATTAATGTATCCTAACAACTACTAGTCAGACACACTAATGCAAGACCTGGTTCGCTAAGAACCTGGCTCTGATACCAACTGTAACAACCCGTCCTAATCCTCCTGGACGAAGTCATCAACATTTGGTTCCATTGCAATGATCGATTCCAAGATATGTCCTTAACATGAGCAAATGCACAGCGGAAGACTTAATTCGTACCTGAGAATAACATGCTTTAAAACGTCAACATAAAGTTGGTGAGATATATAGGTTTGATGCTAGCAGCGTTATAACAATGGAACACAAGATTTTATATATAAACATTTTAATAAAAATATTCTAAGTGGTTGAGCACTTGGTAACCATACTTAACATTTAATCACGTCGCATATTCCCTTTATTATGAAATCTTACTACACCGTACCAAGTGTAGTCACGAAACGAAGTACTGTGCAACCGTTGAATACTGGTCGTCCAGTCCGGTTGGGGTTGTCAGGCCCGATAGATCTATCAACAGGATTCGCGTTTACAATACCGCTGTAAATAATAGTTACCAAGCTACAAGGAAGTATGCCAGTGGTACAACTCAACGTAGAATATATTTTTTAGTTACTTGTGTCCATAACGTAAAACATAAAACACATGTATTCTCATCCCGAAATATTTAGAGTTTAAAAGTGGGACTATATACTCACCTAATGTATTTTGTAGTAAAAATACATAGAACGGCATTGAACAAGTATAAGGTTGGCCTCAGATTCACGAACCTAAATCATTTGTATATTTATTAATACATAATTTTAAATCAAACAAATATATATATATAATAGATTTTAAATTGTATTTCATGTAAAACAATATTTGTGTGATTAATATTATATTAAGAACACCTAACTTATTATATATGATTATTTATATAAAATTTGTTAATACGATTAATACACACTTTTATGTAACGTAAATATAACCTTTGTTTTGTTATATGCACTAAATACCTTTTTATTCATATATATATATCATTTGTTTATCAAAACAGTAATTTTAATTATATTAAGTAATTATAAAATGATGATAATGAAAATAATGATTTACTAATAATAATAATATTTTTATTAATAATGATAATTAAAAAAAAATGTGATAATGATAATAATAATAATAATAATAATAATAATAATAATAATAATAATAATAATAATAATAACTTAAATAAGGTTTTAATAAATATAATAATAATAATAAAAATGAAAATTTTGACAATCTTAATTTAAAAGTTACTTGTAATAATAACAATACTTAATACTATCATATATAAAGAATAATAATCCTAATAATAATTTTAATAGAAATAAGATAATATACCACTTAAATCCATGAGTAAAAAAAAGAATGTTGCGGATTGGAATCGAACTCGTGTCCCCTCGTTCCCAATCCAAACGCCTAACCATCCCTCCGACCATGTATTTCTGATTCTAATACATAACTATATCTATATAACTATTTCACTGTTTCTCTATTCATCTTCTTCCATATGTCCTTCAATCAGAATAAATCCCACCATAACAAATAACATCAGAGAATTGGCTTTTATGTTTTGCAAACGAGCAGAAATAAAAGGTTATTGATTTGTATCGATTGACAGAAAGAACAAAAAAAAAAAAAATCACGCAATAACAGTTCCTGTTATGAACACGACGACTCAGACACCCAATTCAAGTTTTCGAGCATTTTTAGATTATGTTTATATCATGAAATATATCATAAATCCTTCCTAGAATCTTTTTGAACCATTAATTGAATCAAAAACATCAACAGGGCTTCGAATTTTCTTAAAAACAAAATGTTTGATTTTTTTTTTGACTTTGAACCATAACTTCGAAATTGAATCTAGATAGGATAAATTGGACCTTGAGAGTTTTCAGATAGTTTAAGTAAATGTTTTATAGCATAACAGCATTAATAGATTTTAAATAAATTTTCGATTTCGAGTTTTTGACAGTAGGTTCCAAGAACAGAGGTCATCGATGGTTATCCTTCTTTTCTGTCGAATTACAAAACTGTTATTAGTTATATCTAGTTGTAATTGATAATAAGAGTGTGAATGTGAGTGGTTTTTTACTCGATAGCAGGGATTAATTGATAGATTTATAGAGATAAAGGTTTCAACCGGTTCCATTAATAAAAAAAAAAGCAGATTAAGACCTTCACAGATTTTTGTTTGCTAATGTGATTAATATTCGATTTGCAAATCAATTTAAGGACAGAAACAACAATTAACAACAGTATGATAATGACTTGAACCAACTTTGATTCCTCTAAGTAATATTACGCATTTAACTGTATCTTCATATATATAAATGTATATATATCTATATTCATATTCATATTTATATATCTAAAAAGGTAGTTATGTATAGCTGTATTGTGAACGTGTATATGCATTTGTATATATACACTTGTATATATATATAAAATTCCTAAATTTTATAAAACAAGTATAAATTAATACTATTAATAATTTTGTTAATAATAGTAATAATACTGGAAATTTTAATAGATTTAAATACTGATATAGATAATAATCTTATTAATAAACATTATTATAATAATATTGTTAATCATAATATATATTGAATTATTTATATTTATATTAAAAATTATTATTAATAATAATAAGGAAAGTCATGATAATAATATTAATATAACAATTATATTCAACTCGTAATTAAATTTACTATATAAGTTTTATGTAATATTAATTATGTAATATCTAATATATTATTTAACAGTTTGTATTAAAAAAATTAATATTTACACCTTTTAATACACACACACACACACACACACACACACATATATATATATATAGATATATATATATATATTCCTTTAAACATCAACTTTATTATATCGCCTATTATTTATTTATTTATTTTCAAATAAATCATATATCTTTTTTTTTTTTTTTGAATTGATATAAATATTTATATATATTTATATTTATAAATATATCTATTTTAAATTAGTTGTTCGTGAATCAACGAGAGCAGTCAATGGTCAATTGAATGTATGAACACAGTTTTAAACTTTCTAGACTCAACATTAAGGTTTTTGCTTATCGTGTCGGAGACATATAGAGAATAAGGTTTAAATTTGGTCGGAAATTTCCGGGTCGTTATATGTACCATCTTTCTTCTTGACAAACAAAACAGGAGCTCCCCACGGTGATGTGCTTGGTCGAATGAAACCACGCTCTAAAAGTTCTTGTAATTGGCTTTGCAGTTCTTTCATTTCGCTGGGTGCGAGTCTGTAAGGAGCACGAGCTATTGGTGCAGCTCCTGGTACAAGATCTATTTGAAATTCAACGGATCGATGTGGGGGTAATCCCGGTAATTCTTTTGGAAATACATCGGGAAATTCTTTTGCAATGGGAACATCATTGATGCTCTTTTCTTCAGTTTGTACTTTCTCGACGTGTGCTAGAACAGCATAGCAACCTTTTCTTATTAGTTTTTGTGCCTTCAAATTACTAATAAGATGTAGCTTCATGTTTCCCTTTTCTCCGTACACCATTAAGGGTTTTCCTTTTTCTCGTATAATGCGAATTGCATTTTTGTAACAGACGATCTCTGCTTTCACTTCTTTCAACCAGTCCATACCGATTATCACATCAAAACTCCCTAACTCTACTGGTATCAAATCAATCTTAAATGTTTCGCTAACCAGTTTAATTTCTCGATTCCGACATATATTATCTGCTGAAATTAATTTACCATTTGCTAATTCGAGTAAAAATTTACTATCCAAAGGCGTCAATGGACAACTTAATTTAGCACAAAAATCTCTACTCATATAGCTTCTATCCGCACCCGAATCAAATAAAACGTAAGCAGATTTATTGTCAATAAGAAACGTACCCGTAACAAGCTCCGGGTCTTCCTGTGCCTCTACCGCATTAATATTGAAAACTCTTCCGCGGCCTTGTCCATTCGTGTTCTCCTGGTTCGGGCAATTTCTAATAATGTGGCCCGGTTTTCCACATTTATAACAAACTACATTGGCATAACTTGCTCCGACACTACTTGCTCCACCATTACTCGTTCCGACACCATTTGTTCCTTTCGTTCTATTAAACCCTGGTCCGTAAACCTCACACTTCGCCGCGCTATGACCATTTCTTTTACACTTGTTGCAAAATTTGGTGCAGAACCCCGAGTGATACTTTTCACACCTTTGGCATAGCTGCTTCTGAATGTTGTTGTTGTTGCGGTTATTATTGTTGTTGGGATGATTGTTGTAGTTGCTGTTGTTGTTGTTGTTGGGCCGTTTGTTGTAGTTGCGATTGATGTTGCGATTGTTGGGATAATTGTTGCGATTATTGTTGTAATTGCTGTTGTTATTGTATTGGTGATTCTTATCACCGTTATCCTCCCACTTTCTTTTGACTTGCTTCACATTGGCCTCTTCAGCAGTCTGTTCTTTAATTCTTTCTTCAATCTGGTTCACTAGTTTGTGAGCCATTCTACATGCCTGTTGTATAGAGGCGGGCTCGTGTGAACTTATATCTTCTTGGATTCTTTCCGGTAATCCTTTCACAAATGCGTCGATCTTCTCTTCCTCATATTCGAATGCTCCCGGACACAATAGGCACAATTCTGTGAATCGACTTTCGTACGTGGTAATATCAAATCCTTGGGTTCGTAACCCTCTAAGTTCTGTCTTGAGCTTATTGACCTCAGTTCTGGGACGGTACTTCTCGTTCATCAAGTGCTTGAATGCTGACCACGGTAGTGCGTACGCATCGTCTTGTCCCACTTGCTCTAGATAGGTATTCCACCATGTTAACGCAGAACCTGTGAAGGTATGCGTAGCGTACTTCACTTTGTCCTCTTCAGTACACTTACTTATGGCAAACACCGATTCGACCTTCTCGGTCCACCGTTTCAATCCGATCGGTCCTTCGGTTCCATCAAATTCTAAAGGTTTGCAGGCAGTGAATTCTTTGTAGGTGCATCCTACACGATTTCCTGTACTGCTAGATCCAAGGTTATTGTTGGTATGTAGCGCAGCCTGTACTGCGGCTATGTTTGAAGCTAGAAAAGTACGGAATTCCTCTTCATTCATATTCACGGTGTGTCGAGTAGTCGGTGCCATTTCCTTCAAAATAGTCAAATGGAACAAGTTAATCATACAGAATATTAAGAGTAGTTAATAGTATTTCGTAGCATAATATGAACTCATTTATAAAAGCTTTTTCTTCATATTAGCGTTTTATAAGTTTAAATTCGGGTAGTACCTACCCGTTAAGTTCATACTTAGTAGCTAATATACAATTCAACTACTACAATTCTATATGAAAAACTGATTATAATAATATTTCGCGTTCAAACTTTTACACAATATTTTACAAACTTACAATACCGCTTATTTTACATATAGCATGAAATATAGCACACAATAACTTTGATACAAGATAGTTGTGAAGATAATTCTAGCTAGTACACAAGTCGTTCAGCAAAGGCAATAAAGACACGTAATTCATACGTCCAGAAACAAGTCATGCATTCTGGTTTTACTAGGACTACTTCCCATCCTTGGTCTTGTGCAACATAACCGTTATGGCCGTTGATAAGACAGCGTGTTGTAACGTCGTCAAAGGGACGAGGGTTACGTAATGTCCAACAGTCCCGTAATAATCTAAAAACCTCATTTCTTACCCCAATTACCGACTCCGTCACTTGTGGGAACGTTTTGTTTAATAGTTGTAGTCCGATGTTCTTGTTCTCACTTTGGTGAGAAGCGAACATTACTAATCCGTAAGCATAACATGCTTCTTTATGTTGCATGTTAGCCGCTTTTTCTAAATCACGAAGTCCAATATTCGGATATATTGAGTCAAAATAATTTCTTAACCCATTGCGTAAAATAGCATTTGGGTTCCCCGCAATATATGCGTCAAAGTAAACACATCGTAACTTATTGGTTTCCCAATGTGATATCCCCCATCTTTCAAATGAAAGTCTCTTATAAACCAAGACATTCTTGGAACGTTCTTCGAATGTCTTACAAACTGATCTCGCCTTAAATAGTTGTGCCGAAGAATTCTGACCGACTCTAGACAAGATTTCATCAATCATGTCTCCGGGTAGGTCTCTTAAAATATTGGGTTGTCTATCCATTTTGTGTTTTTATACTGTAAAATAGACAAGAGTTAGATTCATAAAAAAAATACTTATTAATACAAGCAATTTTTACATATATCATAAAGCATAAGCACACTATATTACATATATTACACCACACGAATACAACTATCTTATTCTGACTCGCTTGTTTCTTCTTCTTCGGTTTTGGTTCGTTTTGCCAAGTTTCTAGGGATATATGATGTTCCCCTAATACGAGCCGTAATTTTCCACATTGGTTTAGAAAAACCTGGTGGTTTAGAGGTTCCCGGGTCATTGTTACAACTTAAGGACTTCGGGGGTTGACGGTACATATAAAGTTCATCGGGGTTGGAATTAGATTTCTCTATTTTTATGCCCTTTCCCTTATTATTTTCTTTTGACTTTTTAAATTCAGTTGGGGTAATTTCTATAACATCATCGGAATTCTCGTCGGAATCCGATTCATCAGAGAATTGGTAATCCTCCCAATATTTTGCTTCCTTGGCGGAAACACCATTGACCATAATTAACCTTGGTCGGTTGGTTGAGGATTTTCTTTTACTTAACCGTTTTATTATTTCCCCCACCGGTTCTATTTCTTCATCTGGTTCCGATTCTTCTTCCGGTTCCGATTCTTCTTCCGGTTCCGACTCTTCTTCCGGTTCCGACTCTTCTTCCGGTTCCTCTTCGGGAACTTGTGAATCAGTCCACGAATCATTCCAATTTACATTTGACTCTTCATTATTATTAGGGGAGTCAATGGGACTTGTTCTAGAGGTAGACATCTATCACATAATATCAAACGCGTTAAGAGATTAATATATCACATAATATTCACATGTTAAAAATATATAGTTTCCAACAAAATTTGTTAAGCAATCATTTTTCAAGTAAACACGGTCGAAGTCCAGACTCACTAATGCATCCTAAAAAACTCGATAAGACACACTAATGCAAAATTCTGGTTCTCTAAGACCAACGCTCGGATACCAACTGAAATGTCCCGTTCTTATTGATTAAAAACGTTCCATATTAATTGATTTCGTTGCGAGGTTTTGACCTCTATATGAGACGTTTTTCAAAGACTGCATTCATTTTAAAACAAACCATAACCTTTATTTCATCAATAAAGGTTTAAAAAGCTTTACGTAGATTATCAAATAATGATAATCTAAAATATCCTGTTTACACACGACCATTACATAATGGTTTACAATACAAATATGTTACAACAAAATAAGTTTCTTGAATGCAGTTTTTACACAATATCATACAAGCATGGACTCCAAATCTTGTCCTTATTTAAGTATGCGACAGCGGAAGCTCTTAATAATCACCTGAGAATAAACATGCTTAAAACGTCAACAAAAATGTTGGTGAGTTATAGGTTTAACCTATATGTATCAAATCGTAACAATAGACCACAAGATTTCATATTTCAATACACATCCCATACATAGAGATAAAAATCATTCATATGGTGAACACCTGGTAACCGACATTAACAAGATGCATATATAAGAATATCCCCATCATTCCGGGACACCCTTCGGATATGATATAAATTTCGAAGTACTAAAGCATCCGGTTCTTTGGATGGGGTTTGTTAGGCCCAATAGATCTATCTTTAGGATTCGCGTCAATTAGGGTGTCTGTTCCCTAATTCTTAGATTACCAGACTTAATAAAAAGGGGCATATTCGATTTCGATAATTCAACCATAGAATGTAGTTTCACATACTTGTGTCTATTTTGTAAATCATTTATAAAACCTGCATGTATTCTCATCCCAAAAATATTAGATTTTAAAAGTGGGACTATAACTCACTTTCACAGATTTTTACTTCGTCGGGAAGTAAGACTTGGCCACTGGTTGATTCACGAACCTTAAGTTCCTTGGATAAACCTACTGGAAAAGAGAAAAATGGATCTAGCTTCAATGGATCCTTGGATGGCTCGAAGTTTTTGTATTAGAATGATAACCTACTATAAGAAACAAAGATTTCTTGAGATTGGATGATCACCTTACAAGATTGGAAGTGAGCTAGCAAACTTGAAAGTATTCTTGATTTAATGAAACTAGAACTTTTGGAATTTATGAAGAACACTTAGAACTTGAAGATAGAACTTGAGAGAGATCAATTAGATGAAGAAAATTGAAGAATGAAAGTGTTTGTAGGTGTTTTTGGTCGTTGGTGTATGGATTAGATATAAAGGATATGTAATTTTGTTTTCATGTAAATAAGTCATGAATGATTACTCATATTTTTGTAATTTTATGAGATATTTCATGCTAGTTGCCAAATGATGGTTCCAACATGTGTTAGGTGACTCACATGGGCTGCTAAGAGCTGATCATTGGAGTGTATATACCAATAGTACATATATCTAAAAGCTGTGTATTGTACGAGTACGAATACGGGTGCATACGAGTAGAATTGTTGATGAAACTGAACGAGGATGTAATTGTAAGCATTTTTGTTAAGTAGAAGTATTTTGATAAGTGTATTAAAGTCTTTCAAAAGTGTATAAATACATATTAAAACACTACATGTATATACATTTTAACTGAGTCGTTAAGTCATCGTTAGTCGTTACATGTAAGTGTTGTTTTGAAACTTTTAGGTTAACGATCTTGTTAAATGTTGTTAACCCAATGTTTATAATATCAAATGAGATTTTAAATTATTATATTATCATGATATTATCATGTATGAATATCTCTTAATATGATATATATACATTAAATGTCTTTACAACGATAATCGTTACATATATGTCTCGTTTAAAAATCATTAAGTTGGTAGTCTTATTTTTACATATGTAGTTCATTGTTAATATACTTAATGATATGTTTACTTATCATAGTATCATGTTAACTATATATATATCCATATATATGTCATCATATAGTTTTTACAAGTTTTAACGTTCGTGAATCACCGGTCAACTTGGGTGGTCAATTGTCTATATGAAACATATTTCAATTAATCAAGTCTTAACAAGTTTGATTGCTTAACATGTTGGAAACATTTAATCATGTAAATATCAATCTCAATTAATATATATAAACATGGAAAAGTTCGGGTCACTACATTATATGTATTTCATAACCTTGTCCGGAAACCACTCATCAAACCACCATTAAACCACCTTGGTTACCACCTTCACAACTAACACAATCACCATCCTTATCACCATTACTAACTACTACTACTACTACTATCATCACCATTGTTACCACTACTTTTGTTTTCTGTTGCAAACCGAAGCCAATACCACACATAATAATTCGGTTCAATCACAAACCTTTATGAAACCCACATCGCCATCACCTTATATTTTCTGTTGCAACCACAAAACCCCCATCATCAAAAACATTACCCAAGGACTTCAACTTACTATTCGGTTACCATCGTCTTAACTAACCACCAAAACGTCACCCATTTAAATCAATTGTCCCTACTTCTGGAGTACTGTTACAGCTACTGCAGTCTTTGTTTTTCTATTTGTTTCGATCACACTCCATAATCACCACCAAAACCCTATATTTTTTTTCTTCTTTCTTCTTTCTCTTCGATGCAACGATGGGTGTCTGTTTTGTTTTTCTTACAACAACTATGAACTTGAATCCTGCAATTTACAATTGATGGTGTCGATTATATATAAAAAAAGGGTGTTGGGTGCTTTTTTCTATCTGTGGCCGACAACCACAATACAAATACCCCACTTGAAAAAAAAAGAATTACATCGATTGTTTGGGATTCTTTTTACGTAAAATATTATACGGAGTAGTTGGGATGGCGCCGTACAAGAAATGACAAAGTACATGTGGAATTAAGAAGGACTTGCTGGCCGACAATTTTAGTAATTTTTTTTCTTTTCTTCTCGTCAAATAGCAAACACCACCGTGTTCTGGATCTGATGTTGTATAATCGACTGAGAAGATGATGATGAATTAATGATGGTGTTTACGATCGTCGAAGATGATGGTGGCAAGATGATTATGGTCGTGAAGATAAAGATGTGATGGTAATGATACATAGTAATCGTGATTGTATGTTAAAGAAGATGCTTGTGTTCGATATAAAGATAATTATGATAATAGTTTAAGATGAATACGTGATGATGACAATTAGATGAAGATAGACGATTAGGATTATGTTGATTCGATTTCCAGATTATTTAGAAGAAGATGAAGAAAGAACGTTAGGCAAAAATAATAACGGATTAAATATATATAATTTGGGTTTTATTCAGAAAAACAAAATGGAGTAAATGGTTGAGGGTGTTTGCGTGTAACGAGATGTCCTGGGTTCGAACCCAGGCCACTACAATTTTTTTTTAAAAGTATCAAAAGAAGTAGTTGGGCCGTGATCTGCCTTCTTGTTGGGCCGAAATAAGTGTGAGCCGAGTACCTGCCTTCTAGTTGGGCCGAGAGACTAAGTTAGTAGTTGGGCCGAAATCTAATTTAGATTAGGAAGGAGATGGAACAGTCTATTTCGGGTTATAACCAATTCAATGGGAATTAAATCAGAAAAATTATAAATGGATGGATGGTTTGTGATATTAGTGGTTAGCGAGAGGTCTTGAGTTCAAATCCGGGTTCGGATATTTTTTTTTGGGAAAAGCTTATAAACCCTCTTAAAGGTTCGTGAATCCGAGGCCAACCCTACACTTGTTAAATGTCGTCATATGTATTTTTGCTACAAAATACAGTATGGTGAGTTCATTTGATTCCCTTTTACTCTTTACATTTTTGGGCTGAGAATACATGCGCTGCTTTAATAACTGTTTTACAATATTTATATGCGTGAGTTTCATTTGCTCCCTTTTTAAATGCTTTTGCAATATATATTTTTGGGACTGAGAATACATGCACTGTTTTTATAACTGTTTTACGGAAAAGACACAAGTGAGTAAAACAACATTCTATGGCTGGATTATTAAACCGAATATGCCCCTTTATAGTCTGGTAATCTAAGAATTAGGGAACAGACACCCTAATTGACGCGAATCCTAAAGATAGATCTATCGGGCCCAACAAGCCCCATCCAAAGTACCGGATGCTTTAGTACTTCGAAATTTATATCATGTCCGAAGGAGGATCCCGGAATGATGGGGATATTCTTATATACATATTGTTAATGTCGGTTACCAGGTGTTCAATCCATATGAATGATATTTTCGTCTCTATGCATGGGACGTATATTTATGAGAAATGAAAATCTTGTGGTCTATTAAAATGATGTAAATGATTATTTAGGTTAAACTAATGAACTCACCAAACTTTTGGTTGACATTTGAAAGCATGTTTATTCTCAGGTACGAAAGAAATCTTCCGCTGTGCATTTGCTAATGTTATAGATATTATTTGGAGTCATTCATGGCATATTTCAAAAGACGTTGCATTCGAGTCGTCGAGATTATCAAGATTATTATTAAGTCAATTATAGTTTGATATATTATGAAATGGTATGCATGCCTGTCAACTTTCGATGTAATGAAAGATTATCTTTTCAAAAACGAATGCAATGTTTGTAAAACGTATCATATAGAGGTCAAGTACCTCGCGATGTAATCAACTGTTGTGAATCGTTTATAATCAATATGGACTTTATCCAGATGGATTAGGTCGGGTCCTTTCAGTTGGTATCAAGAGCGGAGGTCTTAGTGAACTGGGTCTGCATTAGTGTGTCTAACTGATAAGTCGTTAGGATGCATTAGTGAGTCTGGACTTTGACCGTGTCTGCATGTCAAAAGTTTTGCTTATCATTTTGTGTCGAAAATTTCCTGCTTATCATTCTTAGAGAATCACTTGCTTATCATCCTTAGTCTAGACACATCTTATTACATTAATTGCATGATTAGTGTATATAAAAAAAAATTTATATCTTAGCATATCTGCTAATTCATACCTTAGCGTACCTGTTATTGTTATCGATGCCTGACAGCTTCCGTAGATTCCTCCGTAACTTATGGGATTTTAGTATTATATATGCATATGTAAATTATGTACTGCAGAGTACTAATCTATATCCTATAATCTATTTCTTATCGAAAATCCTTTATCTGGTCGTACGGGATGAATCCCTAAACCAGTTCGAGTCCCTCAGATTCCGATAGCTATTCCGATAGTTATTCCGACAACTATTCTGACATAGATGTTCACCTAAGCTCTGAAAACAGCGTCATCGGCATGAATCAACCAATCAGCCATTATCAATTCATCTGATGGGTTCGTAGTCGACTTAATTAATGGAAACTCGCAAAAGGCAATCCCTTCCACCAACCGAATTCACCTCTTGACAATGAACCTGAAGCGTTTACCGGCGAACCTGTTCGAGACACCATTTTTAGTCTCATTTCCGGGGTAATTTGACAAGATTATATCCTATCCACAATTCTGAACCTTATTCATCCGCTCGTTCCGATCGACAATCATCCTGGAGTAATAAGTCAACAAACTTCGCGCTCGAATAATCAATTCGGAGAATATGGTGCAAAATGTACCAGCTTCAGCAACATCACCGGCACCAACAGTACCATCAGTAACAGCACCAGTACCATCAACAATCCATGCTTCAATATCACTACCTGTACTTCGAGTATGATCTTCGTTCTACGTATCGTTCTACCTCATTTATCTTCGTTCGACATGGCGAATATGTAATCTCTAAAGTTTTAGAGATTATTTATTCTAGTTCCAACCGAAAACTAAATGAGTTTAATATTATGTTAACTCATTAAATCCATGATTACATCTGAAGAAAATATATATGTATATATGTTTTCATAAAGATTGTAATTAAAAATTCTTTTGTACAAACTGTTAATGGTGAAAATATTTTAACGGGCAGGTAATACCCGAGGAATATTTAGATTTTACATTAATAAGTTACATTGTACGTTCTTCAAATCTGATTCAACATACAATTACTATCCTACTTACATCCACAGATATACGAATCCATTCACCGCAGAATAACCATTTTCATTCAATTTCATATTTGAATTTTAACCTATCAGAATCCGACAAGTGGCATAATGAAGAAAACATTGGACAAAAATAAAATTTGTTAGAAACAAACAAATTAACTATAAGAAATTCTGTTAAGAAGCCACGCTAACAAAATCCTAGCTAACTGTTCCTAGTTAACTGTTAATTCATTATTACATTTTATTTATCGCAATTTATTTATCGCATTTTATTTATCGCAATTTTAATTCTCGCAATTTAATTATTCGTTATTTACTTTCTGTTATTTATTTTACGCACTTTAAATATCGGGACACGAATACAAGGTTTTGACATATCATATCGACGCATCTATATATATTATTTGGAATAACCATAGACACTCTATATGCAGTAATGCGGGAGTTAGCTATACAGGATTGAGGTTAATTCTATAATAATATATATACTTTGAGTTGTGATCGAGTCTGAGACGAATACGGGTCATGTTACGTATTAATTAATTTGAATACTATATATTAAACTATACATGAATTATTGAATTGCTAACTGTGGACTACCAACTGTGGACTACCAACATTGGACAATTAAAATGAATTAAAATATTGACTATAACATATGAAACTAAACATTTCTTCAAGTTTGCCACTTGATCTCATTTTAAACCACATTTGTATCTTGACAATTACAATCTACGTCCAAACCTTTCATAATTCTTGAAAACACCTCAATCGAGAGGATGAACCAACCGCACTTCATCTACGTAAGAAGAGATTGATGCATATAGTTATGCACTTGAAAACTCTTAGAACCTGAGTAAACATTTAACACGTATCTGTGCTAATTCCTTTAGTATTATTATTACCAAAAATAACTTGGTTATTCCTATTAAAGTAGTAAATTTTGTCACAGCTCCAGCAAGTCAACTTCGACTTTTCACTCGGATTAGCTTATTATAACCCTGATATATAAGTTTACCTTTCGTCATCGATACCGGAAAACCATTTATATCTCACTACATTAGCAGTAAACTTACCAACAACTTCGTTGATCTTTGACTCTCCGAAAAATCATTATATTTATCGGAACCCTATCATATACTTATTCACATCTTATAACGAGAATTGCCATTCTAATTACCGAGAAATTGCAATCAGTATTTTAAAATCTCGTAGCATGTCTACATCAACAGTTATATGTATACATATAACATTTATATCTTGGAATTATGATCTTCTTTTCTGAAATTTTGAAAAGCACCCAGTCTACGAATCAATACTCCAAATCTTGAGGAAGCTGAATGAAGCAGCAGAAACTGTAGACAATCGTAGACGACGTTAACCGTCGAAAATTTGATGATAAAGAATGGAGTATTGGAAACACCCAATAGAAAATTTAGTACCGAAAAGCGGATTATGCGAAACTACGAAGGAAGTCGTGGACAAATCACAAAGAATAAGTTTGACTTCAAAGAATCTAAATGATTCAATGCCTGCCAAAGTCTTTAGCGAATATCTTACTCCTTACCCTAAACCCTTGCGGACAATAGTCTACATCATCCTCTGATCTTAGATATTTAAAGATATTATCGTATCTTTCATTATAAATATCCTCCATATTTCTGAAGATATTTTTATAATTATTCTTATCTGAATCATTAATCTATTAGTGCAATCAGTGTTACATCATATAGAAACTCTTAGTTTCTATATTCTGTAAACTTTCGAGCTTAAAATATGAATGGTATTGAAGTAATGTTGGGAACTGATGCATGAGTTAGTATAATATAATGACACTTGATCAACGTGATTATATTACAGTAAGTCATGCTGAGTTTCTAATAGAATGTGATGATTCACAGATCATAACGTCATCATGTGCCATGTTACATAACTCTTTCATTCTGCTTAACTCCTGAACATATCAAGAGAATATATTCTTAATAGTTCTATTCTCAGCGATTCGGGTAATTTGACAAATCAAATCATGCGATTACATTTTTTTTTCTTGTTTAGAACATTAAGTTCTTTCGAAACTCCATAAATACAAATTCTGGACCATTATTCGCTTGATTTAAAGTCGGGAAGAGAAAACAAAAGAATGAAGATCTGAAATAAATGAGAGTATAAATCACAGTAAATTGGAGAGAGTAATAACTGTGGATGTCAATGATTACAGAAGGACATAAACAGAGAAATTGGAATATAAAGGAAGATATAAAACCCAACGACAACTCAGAAGTTACAAACCGTGGATATTAATACGAATAGCAATATAAACACACGGTATAATTAAGAATAGTACCACCCCAAGGTAATAGTAGAAGTAAACAGAGTTTTCTGGTGGAATATTGAAAAGAATGATGACAGAAATGATAATTAGAAAATATCAAGGATTAGAACGGGATTAAGCATTTTCACAATCTTTTGGATATATGAACTAAGAAAGAAAGTATAGGAGTGGTGAGAATAATGGAACAGAAGAGTTTAATTTATAATGGAAATATCAGACAGAGTAATCGAGACAGATCACCGTATTTAATTATAGAGATCTTAATTTCCTTATTCGCCGAAGAATCGAATCTTTTAGATTTCGAAGATTTCCTCTAAAATTCCTTGAATTCCTGGATTCAACCAAGACAACGTCAAAAGTTATGGCGCACCTAAATTTCTAAATTCAACCATGACTACGTCAAAAGTCAAGACGAACCTATACTCACTTCATTTCCCTCTTTTGTGATAGCTTCAATCGTGCTCTTCGAATAAAAGAATTGTTTTATCCATATTATTCAATGATGATAAAACTCTATTTACCAACTCATATTCGTCATGAAAACATTTTTATTGTTAGCCATGACCACCTCACTCAAATTTCGGGACGAAATTTCTTTAACGGGTAGGTACTGTGACGACCCGGCAATTTCCGACCAAATTTAAACTTAATCTTAACATGAATTCGACACGATAAGCAAAGTCAGTTAAACTAAATCTCAAAAATTTTGAACTGTTTCATAAATTCAATTGACCTTCAATTTTTCTCGACGATTCACGAACAACTATTTGTAAATAGATAAATATACATTTCAATATATATCGATATGTATATATTTGAAATCTAAATTTAATATACTATATGCTTTAGTTAACTATGTAAAATAAAAATAAAATATAATATTATTACTAAAATAAATACATATATATATATAAGGTACATTAAAAATAAATATTTAATGATTGTGAAATACTGTTTTCTTTTTATATGATTGAGTAACTGTGTCAAGTTTGTTATGTTTCCATTAACTGACTTAATTATGATATAATATTATATATATTTATATGTAAATAACAACCACATGCATACAGAAATATATATCAATCACTATGTTTGATTGATCATCTTTACATTTATTTATATATACAATCGGGTACATAATGCATTGAACTACCTATCAAATTCAACAAACACACCCATTTCTATTCTATTTTTGTTTAACTTACCATCATCTAATCAACAGCCACTATCTATTAAATCATCTAATTTTTCTTTCAACAGGTTGTAATTGTGATTGCATGAGTATTTGTATTGATTAACACGAATCCACCACTCATATTTACGTTCCTTTATTATGTTGACTATAACAACACACATACCAAAGTGGTCCCATATATTGCAAGTAATAATATCTTCTCTCTTCTCTATTCTGTACACTCGTGAACTTCCTTTCCATCTAAATCTTTCAATAATTTGTTTGGTGTAAGGTTACTGTTTTTGACTTTTAATTAAAATCTAAGATTCTATATCTATATATGATACTTATACATAGAGGATAGAATCACCACCCATCTTGAAACCTTCTGCAACCATCACCATTCTTCACCCTTCACCTTCGTGAACAACCTCCAACATCACCATCTCTCTTATATGTATTTCATAACCTTGTCCGGAAACCACTCATCAAACCACCATTAAACCACCTTGGTTACCACCTTCACAACCGACACAATCACCATCCTTATCACCATTACTAACTACTACTACTACTACTATCATCACCATTGTTACCACTACTTTTGTTTTCTGTTGCAAACCGAAGCCAATACCACACATAATAATTCGGTTCAATCACAAACCTTTATGAAACCCACATCGCCATCACCTTATATTTTCTGTTGCAACCACAAAACCCCCATCATTAAAAACATTACCCAAGGACTTCAACTTACTGTTCGGTTACCATCGTCTTAACTAACCACCAAAACGTCACCCATTTAAATCAATTGTCCCTACTTCTGGAGTACTGTTACAGCTACTGCAGTCTTTGTTTTTCTATTTGTTTCGATCACACTCCATAATCACCACCAAAACCCTATATTTTTTTTTCTTCTTTCTTCTTTCTCTTCGATGCAACGATGGGTGTCTGTTTTGTTTTTCTTACAACAACTATGAACTTGAATCCTGCAATTTACAATTGATGGTGTCGATTACATATAAAAAAAGGCTGTTGGGTGCTTTTTTCTATCTGTGGCCGACAACCACAATACAAATACCCCACTTGAAAAAAAAAAGAATTACATCGATTGTTTGGGATTCTTTTTACGTAAAATATTATACGGAGTAGTTGGGATGGCGCCGTACAAGAAATGACAAAGTACATGTGGAATTAAGAAGGACTTGCTGGCCGATAATTTTAGTATTTTTTTTTCTTTTCTTCTCGTCAAATAGCAAACACCACCGTGTTCTGGATCTGATGTTGTATAATCGAATGAGAAGATGATGATGAATTGATGATGGTGTTTACGATCGTCGAAGATGATGGTGGCAAGATGATTATGGTCGTGAAGATAAAGATGTGATGGTAATGATACATAGTAATCGTGATTGTATGTTAAAGAAGATGCTTGTGTTCGATATGAAGATAATTATGATAATAGTTTAAGATGAATACGTGATGATCACAATTAGATGAAGATAGACGATTAGGATTATGTTGATTCGATTTCCAGATTATTTAGAAGAAGATGAAGAAAGAACGTTAGGCAAAAATAATAACGGATTAAATATATATAATTTGGGTTTTATTCAGAAAAACAAAATGGAGTAAATGGTTGAGGGTGTTTGCGTGTAACGAGATGTCCTGGGTTCGAACCCAGGCCACTACAATTTTTTTTTAAAAGTATCAAAAGAAGTAGTTGGGCCGTGATCTGCCTTCTTGTTGGGCCAAAATAAGTGTGAGCCGAGTACCTGCCTTCTAGTTGGGCCGAGAGACTAAGTTAGTAGTTGGGCCGAAATCCAATTTAGATTAGGAAGGAGATGGAACAGTCTATTTCGGGTTATAACCAATTCAATGGGAATTAAATTAGAAAAATTATAAATGGATGGATGGTTTGTGATATTAGTGGTTAGCGAGAGGTCTTGAGTTCAAATCCGGGTTCGGATATTTTTTTTAGGAAAAGCTTATAAACCCTCTTAAAGGTTCGTGAATCCGAGGCCAACCCTACACGTGTTAAATGTCGTCATATGTATTTTTACTACAAAATACAGTATGGTGAGTTCATTTGATTCCCTTTTACTCTTTACATTTTTGGGCTGAGAATACATGCGCTGCTTTAATAACTGTTTTACAATACTTATATGCGTGAGTTTCATTTGCTCCCTTTTTAAATGCTTTTGCAATATATATTTTTGGGACTGAGAATACATGCACTATTTTTATAACTGTTTTACGGAAAAGACACAAGTGAGTAAAACTACATTCTATGGCTGGATTATTAAACCGAATATGCCCCTTTATAGTCTGGTAATCTAAGAATTAGGGAACAGACACCCTAATTGACGCGAATCCTAAAGATAGATCTATTGGGCCCAACAAGCCCCATCCAAAGTACCGGATGCTTTAGTACTTCAAAATTTATATCATGTCCGAAGGAGGATCCCGGAATGATGGGGATATTCTTATATGCATATTGTTAATGTCGGTTACCAGGTGTTCAATCCATATGAATGATATTTTCGTCTCTATGCATGGGACGTATATTTATGAGAAATGAAAATCTTGTGGTCTATTAAAATGATGTAAATGATTATTTAGGTTAAACTAATAAACTCACCAACCTTTTGGTTGACATTTGAAAGCATGTTTATTCTCAGGTACGAAAGAAATCTTCCGCTGTGCATTTGCTAATGTTATAGATATTATTTGGAGTCATTCATGGCATATTTCAAAAGACGTTGCATTCGAGTCGTCGAGATTATCAAGATTATTATTAAGTCAATTATAGTTGGATATATTATGAAATGGTATGCATGCCTGTCAACTTTCGATGTAATGAAAGATTGTCTTTTTAAAAACGAATGCAATGTTTGTAAAACGTATCATACAGAGGTCAAGTACCTCGCGATGTAATCAACTATTGTGAATCGTTTATAATCAATATGGACTTCATCCGGATGGATTAGGTCGGGTCCTTTCATCAACCTCCCACCTTTGAAGGTGAACGAGACCCTCTAAAGAGTGCCCGTTGGATCTCCGATATGGAGGGGGCCTTCCGTACTTGTGAATGTCCTTCCGATAAGAAGACAAGGTACGGATGTGGTATGTTGAGGGGTGATGCTAAGCTGTGGTGGGACGCAAAGCTCCAAGTTTATGGTGAAGAGCAATGCATGGAATTCACCTGGGATGAATTCAAGTCCGAATTTTTCAAGGAATACCGAACTTTGGCCGATCTTACTAGGCTTAAGGACGAGTTACGTTCCTTGAGGCAAGGGTCGATGGATTTGAACACTCTCAAATCCGTGTTTTTGTCCAAGACTCAATTTTGCTCGGAGTATGTCGGGAATGATAAGATGTTGAAGGAAGACTTTTATCGAATGTTGAATGATTATTATCAAGATAAGATTAGTGTAACGGTGGTGAAAACTTTTGATGAGTTGTTTGATATGGCCAAAGGTTTTGAGGCGCTCGTATTGAGGAAGAGCGGCTTTACTTTTGGCAAGAGAAAGAGTGAAGGTTCGAACCATTCGAACTTTTCGAACAAAAAGAACAAAAAAGGTTTCGGTAATGCTAGTAGTGGGAAGAAAGGTGCTTCCGGGGATTTTTCTTATTCATGTTACAATTGTGGACAAAAGGGCCACATGGCTCGTGAATGTCCAAGTTTATCCTCCGCAACCAAAATCACTTATTTCAATTATGGTAAGGAAGGGCACAAAAGGCCCGAGTGTCCCGAGTTGCGCAATGATAATGTTAAGCGGTTAGAGAAGGCGGCGGGTACGGCTAGGGGTCGCAATTATTTGATGACCAATGATGAAGCCAAACGATCGAACGAAGTTGTCTCAGGTACTTTCATGGTTAATTCTAATCCGGCAAGGATACTTTTCGATAGTGGTGCTAACTTGTCATTCGTGTCACCAAAATTTGTGCCTAAACTTAATAAACCATTGGCTAAGTTAAGTCATCCGGTAGAAGTCGAAATAGCGGACGGCAAGACGGTGCTAGTGGTTGATGAGTGTAAGAATTGTAATGTTGTGTTTGGTGCCGAAAACTTTAAAATCGATCTCATCCCGATGACTTTGGGTGATTTTGATATCGTGGTTGGTATGGATTGTGTAACGACCCGGAAATTTCCGACCAAATTTAAACTTTAATCTCTATATATCTCCGACACGATAAGCAAAATCTGTAATGTTGAGTCTAGAAAAGTTGGAAATCTTTATTCATGAAATTCGTTTTCCTTTGACCAAGCCTGACAATTCACGAACAATTATGTGTAAGTAGAATATAGTTAATAAATTGTAATAAGAAAATATTAAATGTATTTACATAATAAATGTTATATTAATCCTACTATTATTACTTTCATTGAAATTAATATATGTATTATTGATATTATTCTTAATGTAAAATTTGATACATGTAACTCGTTGTATCATAATTATTACTTGTATTAACATTATTAATATTAATTATAATATATTAAATAAAGATATTTAATAGCATAAAATCAAAATATTAGATTCAGATATATGATAAATACGGATATATAGAGTGTAATGTAAACCAGCTCATTATTATCTGTTCCTTTCCTACTTTTATATGTCTATGACCCGTGAATTGTGAAAATATTCACTGTTTTCTTTTGCCCATTCACTAATCTACATCTGTTATAAATATATGCATATGCATACATCTTCACACACACCACTTTCACTCTTCTTTCTCTCCATCAACTACTCTTGAACCATGATCACCGTAGATAAACCATCTTCGACTATTGCTGCTACTAATTTCGTTTACTTTGTTTAATTGTGCAAGCCAAGAACAAACCCACCATCCTAAACTTCAAAAACAAAAACCCGGCTGTTGAATGAAAACCATACGCTACACCCTCACTTTCGTGAAATTTAAACATCACCTTTCTCCTAAATCCATTAGAAGACCTTCATCTACAATTTTCTGTTTTATATTCGTGTCAATCACCATCACCACCGAAACCATCTTAAATATTCGATCATTTTCACCTTGAAGCCACCTTTATCACCACCTTGATCACTAGTTTCATGACACCATTTTCAAAACTCACTCTCGTAGTCATTATATTCATTAAAACCATCAAACCCATTTAAATTTTTCTGTTTGCAGTCGATCATCACAAATCAACCCTTCGTTCTATTTTATTTTCTTCTTTCGTTGGTCTGTATCAAGAACTTCAACTCATCATCGTGAACCTTCACCCTTGCCGTATCTTTCTCTATCTCTCTTCTATTCTCATTCGAAATCAACCCCATCAAAACCACCTTAAATACTACTGTTATTACTTCCTGGTTTGATCAGATTATCACATCAAACTCTTTCCAAACTGCTGCCATATTTCTGTTTCTTTTCGCTGCTATTATAGCACGTTTCCAATTCTGTTTTAATAAAGTAGATGATGACGATGATCTAGTGATGATGAAGAGCATGAAGATGATGAATGATTGTGATACGAATGAAGCCGTGATCGAGTTGATAATGAAGGTGACTGAGAAAAAGACGATATGGACACAAGTGGGTATCACACAAATATAATAAAGTAGCAGTCTCTTTCTTTTACAGCTAATGTACTCGTGATTTAATGTGGTTAATAGATTAATGGATGGTGACGTGGGAACTTGTAGAATTCTAAATCCAACGAATGTTTCCTGCTCCTTATTCTATTTTTTTATTTGAATCAAGCCACTGAATGGGCCATCGGTTTGCTTTGGTTACGCTGGGCTAAACAAACTGTTGGGCCTAGGGAAACTATGGTGGGCCGAAAATCCATTTATCCAGTTGGGCCGAGACATAATCTATTTGTCGCATAAACAGATTAAAGGAAATCGGATTTGTTATTAATACAGAAATGGTAAAGCAGAGCAATGGTCATGGGTGTTGGTATTTAAGTAGGTGATCACGGGTTCGAGTCCCAACCTTGGCAATTTATTTTTAACCATTTGTTTTAAAGGTAGTTCTCTCATTTTGTATTACTATTATTGTTGTTATGATTAATTACCATTACTATAATTATAAGTATTATGAAAATGATTAAAATTAAAATTTATTTATGATTTAATTAAATTATTATTATTATTAATATTATAATTATTATTACTATTAATATTATTATTATTATTATTATTATTATTATTATTATTATTATTATTATTATCATCATCATTATTAGTATTATCAGATTTTTTTTTAAGTACAACTTTTACTTATTATCATTAATATTATTTTACTAAATAAATATTATGCATATAAAAATATAATGTTAAATAATAATACATAATACATAATATAAGTTATAACATATGAATTTGTTTAATTTCGATTATATATATTGATAAATATCCAAATAATATAGGTTCGTGAAACCGAGGCCAACCTTATACTTATTCAATGGTGTTATATGTATTTTTACTACAAAATACATTAGGTGAGTATATAGTCCCCTTTTAAACTTTAAATATTTTTGGGCTGAGAATACATGCGCTGTTTTTATAAATGATTTACGTTATGGACACAAGTGACTAAAATTACGTTCTACATGGGTTTGAATCAAAAATCCCCTAGCTTGGTAACTTTAACTATTGGTTTATGAACTGGTAGGCGCGAATCCTAAAGATAGATCTATCGGGTTTTACACCCCCACCCAGATGTTGTTCTAGTAAACTAGAAGAACGGGTGTTTAGTACTTCGAGGTTAACGGAACGCACTTGATTCGGTGCACATATTATTATAACTCGGGGGTACACACTCTTGTTAAGGCTAGTTACCGGGTGCCCACTGCTTGGAATACTTTTCATACACTTGCGAGTGTATTATGTTTATAAATATGAAATCTTGTGGTCCATAGTTATAACAATGCTAGCATCAAACCTATATATCTCACCAACTTTATGTTGACATTTTAAAGCATGTTATTCTCAGGTATGAATTAAGTCTTCCGCTGTGCATTAGCTCAAATTAAGGGTATTACTTGGAGTCGATCATCGCAATGGGACCAACTGTTGAAGATTTCGTCCGGGAGGATTAGTTCGGGTTACTACAGTTGGTATCAGAGCGTTGGTCTTAGTGAACCAGGTCTTGCATTAGTGTGTCTGACTAGTAGTTGTTAGGATACATTAGTGAGTCTGGACTTTGACCGTGTCTACATATTAAAAGTTTTGCTTATCATATCTCTTCGGAAATCATCTGCTCATCATCCTTAGGAAATTACCTGCTTATCATTCTTTAGTCTAGACACGTCTTACTGCATTTAGTGCATCGATAGTGTATAGACAAAAATTCATATCTTAGCGCATCTGTAGACTTGCTTGTCATATGCCGTAAGTTCCTCAGTAGGCTACGAAATCTTTAGTATTATAGATATTCTATGAAGTTAGAATATCATCCTATATTTGAAAATCATTTCAAATCAAAGATCCTTTTCAAATTGCTTTCTTGGCAATGAACCTGAAAGCACTTACCGGCGAACCTGTTCGAGAAATCATTTACCCTCTCATTTTTAGAGTATCCCGTCACGATTATATATTATCCTATATTTCATATTGTACTCAACCGCTCGTCTCAACCGTCAATCATTCCGTAGTACTAGAAGGAGTTAACAAACTACGCGCTCGTGTGACAACTTCGGAGGACCTGGTGCGAAGGTTACGAATACCAGCAGCAGCACCAGCAGCATAATCAGTACCACCATTATCGACGTCGACAGTACCCTTATTATCCCTAAACCATAACCGCGCCGTAACTCTCAACATCACAACCTGTACCTCGAATATCAACATTACACGCCTCAATATCATCATCTATACTTCGAATATGATCTTCGTTCTACATATCGCTCTACATCGATTATCTTCGCCTTACGCATCATTCTACCTCATATATCTTTATTCGACATGGTGATTATGTAATCTCTAATGTTTTAGAGATCATGTAATCCAGTATTAACAATAAATCAAATGAGTTTTTGACTCATTAAATCCATAATTACATCTGACGAAAATATATATGCAAGTATATTTTCATAAAGATTGTAATTAAAAATTCTTTTGTACAAATTGTTAATGATGAAAATATTTTAACGGGTGGGTAGTACCCGAGGAATATTTAGAATTCACATTAATAAGTTACACTGTACATTCTTCGAATCTGATGCAACAATCATTTACTATCCTACTTACAACTACCGATATACGTATCCGTTCACCACAGAATAACCATTTCTATTCAAATTTCATATTCGGATTTTGACCTATCAGAATCCAACAAGTGGCATAAAGAAGAAAATATTGGACAAAATAAAATTTGTTAGAAACACGAATTAACTAATTAAAAATCTGTTAAGGATTCCACGCTAACTGTTCCGGCTAACTGTTCCCAGCTAACTGATTACATTTTATCGCAATTTATATTACCGCAATTTACATTATCGCAATTTACATTCTCGCAATTTTATTTATCGTCATTTAATTTCTGTCATTTACTTTTACGCACTTTAAATAACGGGACACGTATACAAGGTTTCGACCTATCATATCGACCCATCTATATATATATTTCGGAACGACCATAGACACTCTATAGTTGACTATACAGGGTTGAGGTGGATTCCGAAATATATATATTGTTTGAGTTGTGATCGACACCGAGACCGGTACACGGGTCACGATACGTATTATTTAATTCAAATATTATATATTAAATTATATATGAATCATTGAACCATCGGACTATTAGACTGCTAACTTTGGACAATTAAAATGAATTAAAATGTTGATTATAACATATGAAACTAAATAATTCTTCAAGCATGCCACTTGATTTCATCTTAAACCTCATTGGTACCTCGACAATTACAATCCGCGTTCAAATCTTTTCATGATTTTTGAAAACACTTCGATCGAGAAGTTGAACCAGCCGTACCTCGTCTACGGAAGAAAGATTTATGCATACATTATGCACCTGAAAAACCTTCGAAACCAAAATTTTAGTTAAAACATATCCGCGTCGAATTCCTTATCAGTTATTAGCAAAAACAACCTCACAATTCCTTTTCAAGAAGCTGATTTTGTCACAGCTCCACTTTGACTTCTCAGTAAGACTGCTTTTATTATAATCTCAATATATACGTATCCTTTCGCCGTCGTTACTGGAGAACCTTTTATATTCCCCCATACTACCATAAGCGTTTAATCATCTAAAAACACAATTCGTCCGAAAACACCTCGGATTGATAATCGACGATTCAGATATGGCTGCATTAAATGCAGAGGAAACAGTAAAATTGTAGATGGCCTAAATGGCTAAAAGTTGATGATAAAGAAGGGAGTGTTGGGAACGCTCGATAGAAAATTTGGAACTGAAAAATGGATTGAGCTAACCGTGAAGGAAACAAAGAACAAGTACAAGGACTGAATCTGCTTTCAAATAATCCAAATGATTCAGTGTCTGTTGAAACCGTCAGTACGAACACTACTCCTTATTCTAAACTTTTTTTCGATGATATTATTCATCATCATCTTATATTAGATATTATAAGATATCTTCATATCTTCCGTTATACATATTCTTCATATTTCTGGAGATATTTTCACAACTATTCCTATCTGCAATCATTTATCTCTCTGTAACATCTGCGTTACAACATAAAAGAAAATGTGTTAGTTTCTAAATTCTGAAACCTTCGAGTTTAAAATAGGAATGTTCTGAAGCAGTGTTGGGAACTGATGCATGAATTAGTATAATATAATGAAACTTGATCAACTTCATTATATTACAGTAAGTCATGTTAAGTTTCTAATGGGATGTGATGATTTACAGTACCATCATCATATGCCATGTTACACGGCTCTTACATTCTATCCAATCTTCAAACATATTAGAACGTATCACCCTGATAGATCTAATTTTCCGAAGTATTCTGGTAATTTGATCAATCAAAATCGTGCCATTACCATTTCTTTCTTAGAGCATTAGCTATGTTCATTCCAAATCTCATACCTACGAATTTCGAACCATTGCTCGCTTGACTCAAGGACGGGAAGAAGAAACGAAGGGGTGGATTTATAGTGAAATATTCGGCAGAGAAATCGAAACAGATTGGCGCATTAAATCAAAGAAGATCATCATTTCCTTATTCGTCGAAGAATCAAATCTTTTAGATTTCCAAGATTTTCTTTTAAATCCCTTAAAATCCGAAAATCAATCATAATCACGTCATCGGTTAAAACAATTCCATATCTATTCATTTCACTCTTTTGTGATAGCTTCACTCGTACGCTTCACATGATCGAATCATTTTATCTCTATATCCCAATAATGATAAAACTCCATTATCACCTTATTTTTTGTCATGAAAACATTCCTATTGTTATCCATGACAACCGCTATCAAATTTCGGGGACGAAATTTTTTTTAACGGGTGGGTACTGTAACGACCCGGAAATTTCCGACCAAATTTAAACTTTAATCTCTATATATCTCCGACACGATAAGCAAAATCTGTAATGTTGAGTCTAGAAAAGTTGGAAATCTTTATTCATGAAATTCGTTTTCCTTTGACCAAGCCTGACAATTCACGAACAATTATGTGTAAGTAGAATATAGTTAATAAATTGTAATAAGAAAATATTAAATGTATTTACATAATAAATGTTATATTAATCCTACTATTATTACTTTCATTGAAATTAATATATGTATTATTGATATTATTCTTAATGTAAAATTTGATACATGTAACTCGTTGTATCATAATTATTACTTGTATTAACATTATTAATATTAATTATAATATATTAAATAAAGATATTTAATAGCATAAAATCAAAATATTAGATTCAGATATATGATAAATACGGATATATAGAGTGTAATGTAAACCAGCTCATTATTATCTGTTCCTTTCCTACTTTTATATGTCTATGACCCGTGAATTGTGAAAATATTCACTGTTTTCTTTTGCCCATTCACTAATCTACATCTGTTATAAATATATGCATATGCATACATCTTCACACACACCACTTTCACTCTTCTTTCTCTCCATCAACTACTCTTGAACCATGATCACCGTAGATAAACCATCTTCGACTATTGCTGCTACTAATTTCGTTTACTTTGTTTAATTGTGCAAGCCAAGAACAAACCCACCATCCTAAACTTCAAAAACAAAAACCCGGCTGTTGAATGAAAACCATACGCTACACCCTCACTTTCGTGAAATTTAAACATCACCTTTCTCCTAAATCCATTAGAAGACCTTCATCTACAATTTTCTGTTTTATATTCGTGTCAATCACCATCACCACCGAAACCATCTTAAATATTCGATCATTTTCACCTTGAAGCCACCTTTATCACCACCTTGATCACTAGTTTCATGACACCATTTTCAAAACTCACTCTCGTAGTCATTATATTCATTAAAACCATCAAACCCATTTAAATTTTTCTGTTTGCAGTCGATCATCACAAATCAACCCTTCGTTCTATTTTATTTTCTTCTTTCGTTGGTCTGTATCAAGAACTTCAACTCATCATCGTGAACCTTCACCCTTGCCGTATCTTTCTCTATCTCTCTTCTATTCTCATTCGAAATCAACCCCATCAAAACCACCTTAAATACTACTGTTATTACTTCCTGGTTTGATCAGATTATCACATCAAACTCTTTCCAAACTGCTGCCATATTTCTGTTTCTTTTCGCTGCTATTATAGCACGTTTCCAATTCTGTTTTAATAAAGTAGATGATGACGATGATCTAGTGATGATGAAGAGCATGAAGATGATGAATGATTGTGATACGAATGAAGCCGTGATCGAGTTGATAATGAAGGTGACTGAGAAAAAGACGATATGGACACAAGTGGGTATCACACAAATATAATAAAGTAGCAGTCTCTTTCTTTTACAGCTAATGTACTCGTGATTTAATGTGGTTAATAGATTAATGGATGGTGACGTGGGAACTTGTAGAATTCTAAATCCAACGAATGTTTCCTGCTCCTTATTCTATTTTTTTATTTGAATCAAGCCACTGAATGGGCCATCGGTTTGCTTTGGTTACGCTGGGCTAAACAAACTGTTGGGCCTAGGGAAACTATGGTGGGCCGAAAATCCATTTATCCAGTTGGGCCGAGACATAATCTATTTGTCGCATAAACAGATTAAAGGAAATCGGATTTGTTATTAATACAGAAATGGTAAAGCAGAGCAATGGTCATGGGTGTTGGTATTTAAGTAGGTGATCACGGGTTCGAGTCCCAACCTTGGCAATTTATTTTTAACCATTTGTTTTAAAGGTAGTTCTCTCATTTTGTATTACTATTATTGTTGTTATGATTAATTACCATTACTATAATTATAAGTATTATGAAAATGATTAAAATTAAAATTTATTTATGATTTAATTAAATTATTATTATTATTAATATTATAATTATTATTACTATTAATATTATTATTATTATTATTATTATTATTATTATTATTATTATTATTATTATCATCATCATTATTAGTATTATCAGATTTTTTTTTAAGTACAACTTTTACTTATTATCATTAATATTATTTTACTAAATAAATATTATGCATATAAAAATATAATGTTAAATAATAATACATAATACATAATATAAGTTATAACATATGAATTTGTTTAATTTCGATTATATATATTGATAAATATCCAAATAATATAGGTTCGTGAAACCGAGGCCAACCTTATACTTATTCAATGGTGTTATATGTATTTTTACTACAAAATACATTAGGTGAGTATATAGTCCCCTTTTAAACTTTAAATATTTTTGGGCTGAGAATACATGCGCTGTTTTTATAAATGATTTACGTTATGGACACAAGTGACTAAAATTACGTTCTACATGGGTTTGAATCAAAAATCCCCTAGCTTGGTAACTTTAACTATTGGTTTATGAACTGGTAGGCGCGAATCCTAAAGATAGATCTATCGGGTTTTACACCCCCACCCAGATGTTGTTCTAGTAAACTAGAAGAACGGGTGTTTAGTACTTCGAGGTTAACGGAACGCACTTGATTCGGTGCACATATTATTATAACTCGGGGGTACACACTCTTGTTAAGGCTAGTTACCGGGTGCCCACTGCTTGGAATACTTTTCATACACTTGCGAGTGTATTATGTTTATAAATATGAAATCTTGTGGTCCATAGTTATAACAATGCTAGCATCAAACCTATATATCTCACCAACTTTATGTTGACATTTTAAAGCATGTTATTCTCAGGTATGAATTAAGTCTTCCGCTGTGCATTAGCTCAAATTAAGGGTATTACTTGGAGTCGATCATCGCAATGGGACCAACTGTTGAAGATTTCGTCCGGGAGGATTAGTTCGGGTTACTACAGATTGGCTCGATCATAATAGAGCCGATATTGCATGCCATGAAAAATTTATTCGCGTGAAGACCCCAAGTGGGGGAGAGTTAATTATTCACGGTGATAAGCGTAGAAGACTTGTTCCGATATGCACTTTTGCACGGGCACGTCGTTTCCTTGTTAGTGGTGGCATGAGTTTTCTTGCCCATGTCGTTGATACTCGTGATGAGCCACCACCCATTCGTGGAATTCCGGTGGTTAGTGAATTCGAAGACGTTTTTCCGGACGAGTTACCGAGTGTTCCGGCGGAAAGACAAGTTGAATTTCGCATTGAGTTGGTTCCGGGAGCCATTCCCATTGTTAAACTCCTTATCGTTTAGCGCCGACGGAAATGCAAGAGTTGTTAAATCAAACCCAAGAGCTACTTGAGAAGGGTTTTATTCGACCGAGTGCTTTGCCATGGGGCGCTCCGGTTTTATTCGTGAAAAAGAAGGATGGTAGTATGCGAATGTGCATCGATTACCGGGAGTTGAATAAAGTGACGATCAAGAATCGTTATCCATTGCATAGAATTGACGATTTGTTTGACCAACTCCAAGGTGCAACGTATTTCTCTAAAATCGACCTACGGTCCGGCTATCACCAAATGCGGGTCCGTGAGGAAGATATCGAGAAAACGGCTTTTCGAACGCGTTATGGGCATTTTGAGTTTGTGGTTATGCCTTTTGGTCTTACGAATGCATCGGCGGCATTCATGGACCTTATGAACCGAGTGTGCCAACCTATGTTGGACAAGTCGGTAATTGTGTTCATCGACGATATACTTGTTTATTCGAAGAGTATGAACGAACATGAACGTCATTTACACGAAGTATTGAAGACGTTACGAAAGGAGAAGTTGTATGCTAAGTTCTCCAAATGTGAATTTTGGCTAAGGGAGGTTCAATTCCTTGGCCACATTCTGAACAAAGACGGTATTCAAGTAGATCCGGGGAAGATAGAGACGACGAAGAGTTGGAGACAACCGACTACGCCTACGGAGGTCCGAAGTTTTCTCGGATTGGCCGGTTATTATCGTCGGTTTATCCAAGACTTTTCTAAGATCGCTTCTTCATTGACGAAATTGACAAGGAAGAACGTGAGGTTTGTTTGGGAAAACGAGCAAGAAATTGCTTTTCAATTATTAAAGGAGAAGTTATGTCAAGCTCCGGTGTTAGTTTTGCCGGAAGGGGTGGAAGACATGACGGTTTATTGTGATGCCTCGTTAAATGGACTCGGGTGTGTTCTAATGCAAAGAGGTAAAGTCATCGCTTATGCCTCTCGACAATTAAAGGAACACGAGACGAGATATCCGACTCATGATCTTGAGTTGGCAGCGGTTGTGTATGCGTTGAAAATTTGGCACCATTACTTGTATGGTGTCAAGAGTACGATTTATTCGGATCATAAGAGTTTGAAACATCTCTTTCATCAACGAGATTTGAATTATCGTCAACGTAGGTGGATGGATGTGGTAAAAGATTATGATTGTGAAATACTTTATCATCCGAGCAAGGCGAATGTGGTCGCGGATGCGTTAAGTCGAAAGAGTCATCACCCGGCTTTACGATTGGGATTGTTACGTATGATTATTACTAACGATTTTCTTGAAAAACTTGGTGTGACTCAAATAGAGGCTTACGTTCACAACAAGCATGCGGAACGAATTGTGGGGCAATCGGAATTCATTACTATGGGTTTGCGTGGGTTGTTGTCTTTTCAAGGAAGGGTGTGGGTTGTAGTGACCCGAACTTTTCCATGTTTATATATATTAATTGAGATTGATATTTACATGATTAAATGTTTCCAACATGTTAAGCAATCAAACTTATTAAGACTTGATTAATTGAAATATGTTTCATATAGACAATTGACCACCCAAGTTGACCGGTGATTCACGAACGTTAAAACTTGTAAAAACTATATGATGACATATATATGGATATATATATATATATATAGTTAACATGATACTATGATAAGTAAACATATCATTAAGTATATTAACAATGAACTACATATGTAAAAACAAGACTACTAACTTAATGATTTTTAAACGAGACATATATGTAACGATTATCGTTGTAAAGACATTTAATGTATATATATCATATTAAGAGATATTCATACATGATAATATCATGATAATATAATAATTTAAAATCTCATTTGATATTATAAACATTGGGTTAACAACATTTAACAAGATCGTTAACCTAAAGGTTTCAAAACAACACTTACATGTAACGACTAACGATGACTTAACGACTCAGTTAAAATGTATATACATGTAGTGTTTTAATATGTATTTATACACTTTTGAAAGACTTCAATACACTTATCAAAATACTTCTACTTAACAAAAATGCTTACAATTACATCCTCGTTCAATTTCATCAACAATTCTACTCGTATGCACCCGTATTCGTACTTGTACAATACACAGCTTTTAGATGTATGTACTATTGGTATATACACTCCAATGATCAGCTCTTAGCAGCCCATGTGAGTCACCTAACACATGTGGGAACCATCATTTGGCAACTAGCATGAAATATCTCATAAAATTACAAAAATATGAGTAATCATTCATGACTTATTTACATGAAAACAAAATTACATATCCTTTATATCTAATCCATACACCAACGACCAAAAAAACCTACAAACACTTTCATTCTTCAATTTTCTTCATCTAATTGATCTCTCTCAAGTTCTATCTTCAAGTTCTAAGTGTTGTTCATATATTCTACAAGTTCTAGTTACATAAAATCAAGAATACTTTCAAGTTTGCTAGCTCACTTCCAATCTTGTAAGGTGATCATCCAACCTCAAGAAATCTTTGTTTCTTACAGTAGGTTATCATTCTAATACAAGGTAATAATCATATTCAAACTTTGGTTCAATTTCTATAACTATAACAATCTTATTTCAAGTGATGATCTTACTTGAACTTGTTTTCGTGTCATGATTCTGCTTCAAGAACTTCGAGCCATCCAAGGATCCATTGAAGCTAGATCTATTTTTCTCTTTTCCAGTAGGTTTATCCAAGGAACTTAAGGTAGTAATGATGTTCATAACATCATTCGATTCATATATATAAAGCTATCTTATTCGAAGGTTTAAACTTGTAATCACTAGAACATAGTTTAGTTAATTCTAAACTTGTTCGCAAACAAAAGTTAATCCTTCTAACTTGACTTTTAAAATCAACTAAACACATGTTCTATATCTATATGATATACTAACTTAATGATTTAAAACCTGGAAACACGAAAAACACCGTAAAACCGGATTTACGCCGTCGTAGTAACACCGCGGGCTGTTTTGGGTTAGTTAATTAAAAACTATGATAAACTTTGATTTAAAAGTTGTTATTCTGAGAAAATGATTTTTATTATGAACATGAAACTATATCCAAAAATTATGGTTAAACTCAAAGTGGAAGTATGTTTTCTAAAATGGTCATCTAGACGTCGTTCTTTCAACTGAAATGACTACCTTTACAAAAACAACTTGTAACTTATTTTTCCGACTATAAACCTGTACTTTTTCTGTTTAGATTCATAAAATAGAGTTCAATATGAAACCATAGCAATTTGATTCACTCAAAACGGATTTAAAATGAAGAAGTTATGGGTAAAACAAGATTGGATAATTTTTCTCATTTTAGCTACGTGAAAATTGGTAACAAATCTATTCTAACCATAACTTAATCAACTTGTATTGTATATTATGTAATCTTGAGATACCATAGACACGTATACAATGTTTCGACCTATCATGTCGACACATCTATATATATTTCGGAACAACCATAGACACTCTATATGTGAATGTTGGAGTTAGCTATACAGGGTTGAGGTTGATTCCAAAATATATATAGTTTGAGTTGTGATCAATACTGAGATACGTATACACTGGGTCGTGGATTGATTCAAGATAATATTTATTGATTTATTTCTGTACATCTAACTGTGAACAACTAGTTGTAGGTTACTAACGAGGACAGCTGACTTAATAAACTTAAAACATCAAAATATATTAAAAGTGTTGTAAATATATTTTGAACATACTTTGATATATATGTATATATTGTTATAGGTTCGTGAATCAACCAGTGGCCAAGTCTTACTTCCCGACGAAGTAAAAATCTGTGAAAGTGAGTTATAGTCCCACTTTTAAAATCTAATATTTTTGGGATGAGAATACATGCAGGTTTTATAAATGATTTACAAAATAGACACAAGTACGTGAAACTACATTCTATGGTTGAATTATCGAAATCGAATATGCCCTTTTTATTAAGTCTGGTAATCTAAGAATTAGGGAACAGACACCCTAATTGACGCGAATCCTAAAGATAGATCTATTGGGCCTAACAAACCCCATCCAAAGTACCGGATGCTTTAGTACTTCGAAATTTATATCATATCCGAAGGGTGTCCCGGAATGATGGGGATATTCTTATATATGCATCTTGTTAATGTCGGTTATCAGGTGTTCACCATATGAATGATTTTTATCTCTATGTATGGGATGTGTATTGAAATATGAAATCTTGTGGTCTATTATTATGATTTGATATATATAGGTTAAACCTATAACTCACCAATATTTTTGTTGACGTTTTAAGCATGTTTATTCTCAGGTGATTATTAAGAGCTTCCGCTGTCGCATACTTAAATAAGGACGAGATTTGGAGTCCATGCTTGTATGATATTGTGTAAAAACTGCATTCAATAAACTTATTTTGTTGTAACATATTTGTATTGTAAACCATTATGTAATGGTCGTGTGAAAACAGGATATTTTAGATTATCATTATTTGATAATCTACGTAAAGCTTTTTAAACCTTTATTGATGAAATAAAGGTTATGATTTGTTTTAAAATGAATGCAGTCTTTGAAAAACGTCTCATATAGAGGTCAAAACCTCGCAACGAAATCAATTAATATGGAACGTTTTTAATCAATAAGAACGGGACATTTCAGTTGGTTTCCGAGCGTTGGTCTTAGAGAACCAGAATTTTGCATTAGTGTGTCTTATCGAGTTTGTTAGGATGCAGTAGTGAGTCTGGACTTCGACCGTGTTTACTTGAAAAAATGATTGCTTAACAAATTTTGTTGGAAACTATATATTTTTAACATGTGAATATTATGTGATATATTAATCTCTTAACGCGTTTGATATTATGTGATAGATGTCTACCTCTAGAACAAGTCCCATTGACTCACCTAATAATAATGAAGAGTCAAATGTAAATTGGAATGATTCGTGGACTGATTCATAAGTTCCCGAAGAGGAACCGGAAGAAGAGTCGGAACCGGAAGAAGAATCGGAACCGGATGAAGAAATAGAACCGGTGGGGGAAATAATAAAACGGTTAAGTAAAAGAAAATCCTCAACCAACCGACCAGGGTTAATTATGGTCAATGGTGTTTCCGCCAAGGAAGCAAAATATTGGGAGGATTACCAATTCTCCGATGAATCGGATTCCGACGAGAATTCCGATGATGTTATAGAAATTACCCCAACTGAATTTAAAAAGGCAAAAGAAAATAATAAGGGAAAGGGCATAAAAATAGAGAAATCTAATTCCAACCCCGATGAACTTTATATGTATCGTCAACCCCCGAAGTCCTTAAGTTGTAACAATGACCCGGGAACCTCTAAACCACCAGGTTTTTCTAAACCAATGTGGACAACGACGGCTCGTATTAGGGGAACATCATATATCCCTAGAAACTTGGCAAAACGAACCAAAACCGAACAAGAAGAAACGAGCGAGTCGGAATAAGATAGTTGTATTCGTGTGGTGTAATATATGTAATATAGTGTGCTTATGCTTTATGATATATATAAAAATTGCTTGTATTAATAAGTATTTTTTTTATGAATCTAACTCTTGTCTATTTTACAGTATAAAAACACAAAATGGATAGACAACCCAATATTTTAAGAGACCTACCCGGAGACATGATTGATGAAATCTTGTCTAGAGTCGGCCAGAATTCCTCGGCACAACTATTTAAGGCGAGATCTGTAGTGACCCGAACTTTTCCATGTTTATATATATTAATTGAGATTGATGTTTACATGATTAAATGTTTCCAACATGTTAAGCAATCAAACTTGTTAAGACTTGATTAATTGAAATAGGTTTCATATAGACAATTGACCACCCAAGTTGACCGGTGATTCACGAACGTTAAAACTTGTAAAAAAACTATATGATGACATATATATGGTTATATATATAGTTAACATGATATTATGATAAGTAAACATATCATTAATTATATTAACAATGAACTACATATGTAAAAACAAGACTACTAACTTAATGATTTTGAAACGAGACATATATGTAACGTTTATCGTTGTAACGACATTTAATGTATATATATCATATTAAGAGATATTCGTACATCATAATATCATGATAATATAATAATTTAAAATCTCTTTTGATATTATAAACATTGGGTTAACAACATTTAACAAGATCGTTAACCTAAAGGTTTCAAAACAACACTTACATGTAACGACTAACGATGACTTAACGACTCAGTTAAAATGTATATACATGTAGTGTTTTAATATGTATTTATACACTTTTGAAAGACTTCAATACACTTATCAAAATACTTCTACTTGACAAAAATGCTTACAATTACATTCTCGTTCAGTTTCATCAACAATTCTACTCGTATGCACCCGTATTCGTACTCGTACAATACACAGCTTTTAGATGTATGTACTATTGGTATATACACTCCAATGATCAGCTCTTAGCAGCCTATGTGAGTCACCTAACACATGTAGGAACCATCATTTGGCAACTAGCATGAAATATCTCATAAGATTACAAAAATATGAGTAATCATTCATGACTTATTTACATGAAAACAAAATTACATATCCTTTATATCTAATCCATACACCAACGACCAAAAACACCTACAAACACTTTCATTCTTCAATTTTCTTCATCTAATTGAACTCTCTCAAGTTCTATCTTCAAGTTCTAAGTGTTCTTCATAAATTCCAAAAGTTCTAGTTTCATAAAATCAAGAATACTTTCAAGTTTGCTAGCTCACTTCCAATCTTGTAAGGTGATCATCCAACCTCAAGAAATCTTTGTTTCTTACAGTAGGTTATCATTCTAATACAAGGTAATAATCATATTCAAACTTTGGTTCAATTTCTATAACTATAACAATCTTATTTCAAGTGATGATCTTACTTGAACTTGTTTTCGTGTCATGATTTTGCTTCAAGAACTTTGAGCCATCCAAGGATCCATTGAAGCTAGATCCATTTTTCTCTTTTCCAGTAGGTTCATCCAAGGAACTTAAGGTAGTAATGATGTTCATAACATCATTCGATTCATACATATAAAGCTATCTTATTCGAAGGTTTAAACTTGTAATCACTAGAACATAGTTTAGTTAATTCTAAACTTGTTCGCAAACAAAAGTTAATCCTTCTAACTTGACTTTTAAAATCAACTAAACACATGTTCTATATCTATATTATATGCTAACTTAATGATTTAAAACCTGGAAACACGAAAAACACCGTAAAACCGGATTTACGCCGTCGTAGTAACACCGCGGGCTGTTTTGGGTTAGTTAATTAAAAACTATGATAAACTTTGATTTAAAAGTTGTTATTCTGAGAAAATGATTTTTATTATGAACATGAAACTATATCCAAAAATTATGGTTAAACTCAAAGTGGAAGTATGTTTTCTAAAATGGTCATCTAGACGTCGTTCTTTCGACTGAAATGACTACCTTTACAAAAACGACTTGTAACTTATTTTTCCGACTAGAAACCTATACTTTTTTTGTTTAGATTCATAAAATAGAGTTCAATATGAAACCATAGCAATTTGATTCACTCAAAACGGATTTAAAATGAAGAAGTTGTGGGTAAAACAAGATTGGATAATTTTTCTCATTTTAGCTACGTGAAAATTGATAACAAATCTATTCCAACCATAACTTAATCAACTTGTATTATATATTATGTAATCTTGAGATACCATAGACACGTATACAATGTTTCGACCTATCATGTCGACACATCTATATATATTTCGGAACAACCATAGACACTCTATATGTGAATGTTGGAGTTAGCTATACAGGGTTGAGGTTGATTCCAAAATATATATAGTTTGAGTTGTGATCAATACTGAGATACGTATACACTGGGTCGTGGATTGATTCAAGATAATATTTATCGATTTATTTCTGTACATCTAACTGTGGACAACTAGTTGTAGGTTACTAACGAGGACAGCTGACTTAATAAACTTAAAACATCAAAATATATTAAAAGTGTTGTAAATATATTTTGAACATACTTTGATATATATGTATATATTGTTATAGGTTCGTGAATCAACCAGTGGCCAAGTCTTACTTCCCGACGAAGTAAAAATCTGTGAAAGTGAGTTATAGTCCCACTTTTAAAATCTAATATTTTTGGGATGAGAATACATGCAGGTTTTATAAATGATTTACAAAATAGACACAAGTACGTGAAACTACATTCTATGGTTGAATTATCGAAATCGAATATGCCCCTTTTTATTAAGTCTGGTAATCTAAGAATTAGGGAACAGACACCCTAATTGACGCGAATCCTAAAGATAGATCTATTGGGCCTAACAAACCCCATCCAAAGTACCGGATGCTTTAGTACTTCGAAATTTATATCATATCCGAAGGGTGTCCCGGAATGATGGGGATATTCTTATATATGCATCTTGTTATTGTCGGTTACCAGGTGTTCACCATATGAATGATTTTTATCTCTATGTATGGGATGTGTATTGAAATATGAAATCTTGTGGTCTATTGTTACGATTTGATATATATAGGTTAAACCTATAACTCACCAACATTTTTGTTGACGTTTAAAGCATGTTTATTCTCAGGTGAATATTAAGAGCTTCCGCTGTTGCATACTAAAATAAGGACAAGATTTGGAGTCCATGTTTGTATGAGATTGTGTAAAAACTGCATTCAAGAAATTGATTTCGATGTAACATATTTGTATTGTAAACCATTATGTAATGGTCGTGTGTAAACAGGATATTTTAGATTATCATTATTTGATAATCTACGTAAAGCTTTTTAAACCTTTATTTATGAAATAAAGGTTATGGTTTGTTTTAAAAATGAATGCAGTCTTTGAAAAACGTCTCATATAGAGGTCAAAACCTCGCAACGAAATCAATTAATATGGAACGTTTTTAATCAATAAGAACGGGACATTTCAGTTGGTATCCGAGCGTTGGTCTTAGAGAACCAGAAAATTTGCATTAGTGTGTCTTATCGAGTTTGTTAGGATGCATTAGTGAGTCTGGACTTCGACCGTGTTTTCTTTAAAAATGATTGCTTAACATTTTTGTTGGAAACTATATATTTTTAACATATGAATATTATGTGATATATTAATCTCTTAACGTGTTTGATATTATGTGATAGATGTCTACCTCTAGAACAAGTCCCATTGACTCACCTAATAATAATGAAGAGTCAAATGTAAATTGGAATGATTTGTGGACTGATTCACAAGTTCCCGAAGAGGAACCGGAAGAAGAGTCGGAACCGGAAGAAGAATCGGAACCGGAAGAAGAATCGGAACCGGATGAAGAAATAGAACCGGTGGGGGAAATAATAAAACGGTTAAGTAAAAGAAAATCCTCAACCAACCGACCAAAGTTAATTATGGTCAATGGTGTTTCCGCCAAGGAAGCAAAATATTGGGAGGATTACCAATTCTCCGATGAATCGGATTCCGACGAGAATTCCGATGATGTTATAGAAATTACCCCAACTGAATTTAAAAAGGCAAAAGAAAATAATAAGGGAAAGGGCATAAAAATAGAGAAATCTAATTCCAACCCCGATGAACTTTATATGTATCGTCAACCCCCGAAGTCCTTAAGTTGTAACAATGACCCGGGAACCTCTAAACCACCAGGTTTTTCTAAACCAATGTGGACAACGACGGCTCGTATTAGGGGAACATCATATATCCCTAGAAACTTGGCAAAACGAACCAAAACCGAAGAAGAAGAAACGAGCGAGTCGGAATAAGATAGTTGTATTCGTGTGGTGTAATATATGTAATATAGTGTTCTTATGCTTTATGATATATGTAAAAATTGCTTGTATTAATAAGTATTTTTTTATGAAACTAACTCTTGTCTATTTTACAGTTTAAAAACACAAAATGGATAGACAACCCAATATTTTAAGAGACCTACCCGGAGACATGATTGATGAAATCTTGTCTAGAGTCGGCCAGAATTCCTCGGCACAACTATTTAAGGCGAGATCAGTTTGTAAGACATTCGAAGAACGTTCCAAGAATGTCTTGGTTTATAAGAGACTTTCGTTTGAAAGATGGGGGATATCACATTGGGAAACCCATAAGTTACGATGTGTTTACTTTGACGCATATATTGCGGGGAACCCAAATGCTATTTTACGCAACGGGTTAAGAAATTATTTTGACTCAATATATCCGAATATTGGACTTCGTGATTTAGAAAAAGCGGCTAACATGCAACATAAAGAAGCATGTTATGCTTACGGATTAGTAATGTTCGCTTCTCACCAAAGTGAGAACAAGAACATCGGGCTACAACTATTAAACAAAACGTTTCCACAAGTGACGGAGTCGGTAATTGGGGTAAGAAATGAGGTTTTTAGATTATTACGGGACTGTTGGACATTACGTAACCCTCGTCCCTTTGATGACGTTACAACACGCTGTCTTATCAACGGCCATAACGGTTATGTTGCACAAGACCAAGGATGGGAAGTAGTCCTAGTAAAACCAGAATGCATGACTTGTTTCTGGACGTATGAATTACGTGTCTTTATTGCCTTTGCTGAACGACTTGTGTACTAGCTAGAATTATCTTCACAACTATCTTGTATCAAAGTTATTGTGTGCTATATTTCATGCTTTATGTAAAATAAGCGGTATTGTAAGTTTGTAAAATATTGTATAAAAGTTTGAACGCGAAATATTATTATAATCAGTTTTTCATATAGAATTGTAGTAGTTGAATTGTATATTAGCTACTAAGTATGAACTTAACGGGTAGGTACTACCCGAATTTAAACTTATAAAACGCTAATATGAAGAAAAAGCTTTTATAAATGAGTTCATATTATGCTACGAAATACTATTAACTACTCTTAATATTCTGTATGATTAACTTGTTCCATTTAACTATTTTGAAGGAAATGGCACCGACTACTCGACACACCGTGAATATGAATGAAGAGGAATTCCGTACTTTTCTAGCTTCAAACATAGCCGCAGTACAGGCTGCGCTACATACCAACAATAACCTTGGATCTAGCAGTACAGGAAATCGTGTAGGATGCACCTACAAAGAATTCACTGCCTGCAAACCTTTGGAATTTGATGGAACCGAAGGACCGATCGGATTGAAACGGTGGACCGAGAAGGTCGAATCGGTGTTTGCCATAAGTAAGTGTACTGAAGAGGACAAAGTAAAGTACGCTACGCATACCTTCACAGGTTCTGCGTTAACATGGTGGAATACCTATCTAGAGCAAGTGGGACAAGACGATGCGTACGCACTACCGTGGTCAGCATTCAAGCACTTGATGAACGAGAAGTACCGTCCCAGAACCGAGGTCAATAAGCTCAAGACAGAACTTAGAGGGTTACGAACCCAAGGATTTGATATTACCACATACGAAAGACGATTCACAGAATTGTGCCTATTGTGTCCGGGAGCATTCGAAGATGAGGAAGAGAAGATCGACGCGTTTGTGAAAGGATTACCGGAAAGAATCCAAGAAGATATAAGTTCACACGAGCCCGCCTCCATACAACAGGCATGTAGAATGGCTCACAAACTAGTGAACCAGATTGAAGAAAGAATTAAAGAACAGACTGCTGAAGAGGCCAATGTGAAGCAAGTCAAAAGAAAGTGGGAGGAAAACGGTGATAAGAATCACCAATACAACAACAACAGCAATTACAACAATAATCGCAACAATTATCCCAACAATCGCAACATCAATCGCAACTACAACAAACGGCCCAACAACAACAACAACAACAACAACAGCAACTACAACAATCATCCCAACAACAATAATAACCGCAACAACAACAACAATCAGAAGCAACTATGCCAAAGGTGTGAAAAGAATCACTCGGGGTTCTGCACCAAATTTTGCAACAAGTGTAAAAGAAATGGTCATAGCGCGGCGAAGTGTGAGGTCTACGGACCAGGGGTTAATAGAACGAAAGGAACAAATGGTGTCGGAACGAGTAATGGCGGAGCAAGTAGGGTCGGAGCAAGTTATGCCAATGTAGTTTGTTATAAATGTGGAAAACCGGGCCACATTATTAGAAATTGCCCGAACCAGGAGAACACGAATGGACAAGGCCGTGGAAGAGTTTTCAATATTAATGCGGTAGAGGCACAGGAAGACCCGGAGCTTGTTACGGGTACGTTTCTTATTGACAATAAATCTGCTTACGTTTTATTTGATTCGGGTGCGGATAGAAGCTATATGAGTAGAGATTTTTGTGCTAAATTAAGTTGTCCATTGACGCCTTTGGATAGTAAATTTTTACTCGAATTAGCAAATGGTAAATTAATTTCAGCAGATTATATATGTCGGAATCGAGAAATTAAACTGGTTAGCGAAACATTTAAGATTGATTTGATACCAGTAGAGTTAGGGAGTTTTGATGTGATAATCGGTATGGACTGGTTGAAAGAAGTGAAAGCGGAGATCGTTTGTTACAAAAATACAATTCGCATTATACGAGAAAAAGGAAAACCCTTAATGGTGTACGGAGAAAAGGGCAACACGAAGCTACATCTTATTAGTAATTTGAAGGCACAAAAACTAATAAGAAAAGGTTGCTATGCTGTTCTAGCACACGTCGAGAAAGTACAAACTGAAGAAAAGAACATCAATGATGTTCCCGTCGCAAAAGAATTTCCTGATGTATTTCCGAAAGAATTACCGGGATTACCCCCACATCGATCCGTTGAATTTCAAATAGATCTTGTACCAGGAGCTGCACCAATAGCTCGTGCTCCTTACAGACTCGCACCCAGCGAGATGAAAGAACTACAAAGCCAATTACAAGAACTTTTAGAGCGTGGTTTCATTCGACCAAGCACATCACCGTGGGGAGCTCCTGTTTTGTTTGTCAAGAAGAAAGATGGTACATTCAGGTTGTGTATCGACTACCGAGAGTTGAACAAACTTACCATCAAGAACCGCTACCCACTACCGAGAATCGATGACTTATTTGATCAACTACAAGGCTCGTCTGTTTATTCAAAGATTGACTTACGTTCCGGGTATCATCAAATGCGGGTGAAAGAAGATGATATTCCAAAGACTGCTTTCAGAACACGTTACGGTCATTACGAGTTTATGGTCATGCCGTTTGGTTTAACTAATGCACCAGCTGTGTTCATGGACCTTATGAACCGAGTGTGTGGACCATACCTTGACAAGTTTGTCATTGTTTTCATTGATGACATACTTATTTACTCAAAGAATGACCAAGAACACGGTGAACATTTGAGAAAGGTGTTAGAAGTATTGAGGAAGGAAGAATTGTACGCTAAGTTTTCAAAGTGTGCATTTTGGTTGGAAGAAGTTCAATTCCTCGGTCACATAGTGAACAAAGAAGGTATTAAGGTGGATCCGGCAAAGATAGAAACTGTTGAAAAGTGGGAAACCCCGAAAACTCCGAAACACATACGCCAGTTTTTAGGACTAGCTGGTTACTACAGAAGGTTCATCCAAGACTTTTCCAGAATAGCAAAACCCTTGACTGCATTAACGCATAAAGGGAAGAAATTTGAATGGAATGATGAACAAGAGAAAGCGTTTCAGTTATTGAAGAAAAAGCTAACTACGGCACCTATATTGTCATTGCCTGAAGGGAATGATGATTTTGTGATTTATTGTGATGCATCAAAGCAAGGTCTCGGTTGTGTATTAACGCAACGAACGAAGGTGATTTCTTATGCGTCTAGACAATTGAAGATTCACGAACAAAATTATACGACGCATGATTTGGAATTAGGCGCGGTTGTTTTTGCATTAAAGACTTGGAGGCACTATTTATATGGGGTCAAAAGTATTATATATACCGACCACAAAAGTCTTCAACACATATTTAATCAGAAACAACTGAATATGAGGCAGCGTAGGTGGATTGAATTATTGAATGATTACGACTTTGAGATTCGTTACCACCCGGGGAAGGCAAATGTGGTAGCCGATGCCTTGAGCAGGAAGGACAGAGAACCCATTCGAGTAAAATCTATGAATATAATGATTCATAATAACATTACTACTCAAATAAAGGAGGCGCAACAAGGAGTTTTAAAAGAGGGAAATTTAAAGGATGAAATACCCAAAGGATCGGAGAAGCATCTTAATATTCGGGAAGACGGAACCCGGTATAGGGCTGAAAGGATTTGGGTACCAAAATTTGGAGATATGAGAGAAATGGTACTTAGAGAAGCTCATAAAACCAGATACTCAATACATCCTGGAACGGGGAAGATGTACAAGGATCTCAAGAAACATTTTTTGTGGCCGGGTATGAAAGCCGATGTTGCTAAATACGTAGGAGAATGTTTGACGTGTTCTAAGGTCAAAGCTGAGCATCAGAAACCATCAGGTCTACTTCAACAACCCGAAATCCCGGAATGGAAATGGGAAAACATTACCATGGATTTCATCACTAAATTGCCAAGGACTGCAAGTGGTTTTGATACTATTTGGGTAATAGTTGATCGTCTCACCAAATCAGCACACTTCCTGCCAATAAGAGAAGATGACAAGATGGAGAAGTTAGCACGACTGTATTTGAAGGAAGTCGTCTCCAGACATGGAATACCAATCTCTATTATCTCTGATAGGGATGGCAGATTTATTTCAAGATTCTGGCAGACATTACAGCAAGCATTAGGAACTCGTCTAGACATGAGTACTGCCTATCATCCACAAACTGATGGGCAGAGCGAAAGGACGATACAAACGCTTGAAGACATGCTACGAGCATGTGTTATTGATTTCGGAAACAGTTGGGATCGACATCTACCATTAGCAGAATTTTCCTACAACAACAGCTACCATTCAAGCATTGAGATGGCGCCGTTTGAAGCACTTTATGGTAGAAAGTGCAGGTCTCCGATTTGTTGGAGTGAAGTGGGGGATAGACAGATTACGGGTCCGGAGATTATACAAGAAACTACCGAGAAGATCATCCAAATTCAACAACGGTTGAAAACCGCCCAAAGTCGACAAAAGAGCTACGCTGACATTAAAAGAAAAGATATAGAATTTGAAATTGGAGAGATGGTCATGCTTAAAGTTGCACCTTGGAAAGGCGTTGTTCGATTTGGTAAACGAGGGAAATTAAATCCAAGGTATATTGGACCATTCAAGATTATTGATCGTGTCGGACCAGTAGCTTACCGACTTGAGTTACCTCAACAACTCGCGGCTGTACATAACACTTTCCACGTCTCGAATTTGAAGAAATGTTTTGCTAAAGAAGATCTCACTATTCCGTTAGATGAAATCCAAATCAACGAAAAATTCCAATTCATCGAAGAACCCGTTGAAATAATGGATCGTGAGGTTAAAAGACTTAAGCAAAACAAGATACCAATTGTTAAGGTTCGATGGAATGCTCGTAGAGGACCCGAGTTCACCTGGGAGCGTGAAGATCAGATGAAGAAGAAATACCCGCATCTATTTCCAGAAGATTCGTCAACACCTTCAACAGCTTAAAATTTCGGGACGAAATTTATTTAACGGGTAGGTACTGTAGTGACCCGAACTTTTCCATGTTTATATATATTAATTGAGATTGATGTTTACATGATTAAATGTTTCCAACATGTTAAGCAATCAAACTTGTTAATACTTGATTAATTGAAATAGGTTTCATATAGACAATTGACCACCCAAGTTGACCGGTGATTCACGAACGTTAAAACTTGTAAAAAAACTATATGATGACATATATATGGTTATATATATAGTTAACATGATATTATGATAAGTAAACATATCATTAATTATATTAACAATGAACTACATATGTAAAAACAAGACTACTAACTTAATGATTTTGAAACGAGACATATATGTAACGTTTATCGTTGTAACGACATTTAATGTATATATATCATATTAAGAGATATTCGTACATCATAATATCATGATAATATAATAATTTAAAATCTCTTTTGATATTATAAACATTGGGTTAACAACATTTAACAAGATCGTTAACCTAAAGGTTTCAAAACAACACTTACATGTAACGACTAACGATGACTTAACGACTCAGTTAAAATGTATATACATGTAGTGTTTTAATATGTATTTATACACTTTTGAAAGACTTCAATACACTTATCAAAATACTTCTACTTGACAAAAATGCTTACAATTACATTCTCGTTCAGTTTCATCAACAATTCTACTCGTATGCACCCGTATTCGTACTCGTACAATACACAGCTTTTAGATGTATGTACTATTGGTATATACACTCCAATGATCAGCTCTTAGCAGCCTATGTGAGTCACCTAACACATGTGGGAACCATCATTTGGCAACTAGCATGAAATATCTCATAAGATTACAAAAATATGAGTAATCATTCATGACTTATTTACATGAAAACAAAATTACATATCCTTTATATCTAATCCATACACCAACGACCAAAAACACCTACAAACACTTTCATTCTTCAATTTTCTTCATCTAATTGAACTCTCTCAAGTTCTATCTTCAAGTTCTAAGTGTTCTTCATAAATTCCAAAAGTTCTAGTTTCATAAAATCAAGAATACTTTCAAGTTTGCTAGCTCACTTCCAATCTTGTAAGGTGATCATCCAACCTCAAGAAATCTTTGTTTCTTACAGTAGGTTATCATTCTAATACAAGGTAATAATCATATTCAAACTTTGGTTCAATTTCTATAACTATAACAATCTTATTTCAAGTGATGATCTTACTTGAACTTGTTTTCGTGTCATGATTTTGCTTCAAGAACTTTGAGCCATCCAAGGATCCATTGAAGCTAGATCCATTTTTCTCTTTTCCAGTAGGTTCATCCAAGGAACTTAAGGTAGTAATGATGTTCATAACATCATTCGATTCATACATATAAAGCTATCTTATTCGAAGGTTTAAACTTGTAATCACTAGAACATAGTTTAGTTAATTCTAAACTTGTTCGCAAACAAAAGTTAATCCTTCTAACTTGACTTTTAAAATCAACTAAACACATGTTCTATATCTATATTATATGCTAACTTAATGATTTAAAACCTGGAAACACGAAAAACACCGTAAAACCGGATTTACGCCGTCGTAGTAACACCGCGGGCTGTTTTGGGTTAGTTAATTAAAAACTATGATAAACTTTGATTTAAAAGTTGTTATTCTGAGAAAATGATTTTTATTATGAACATGAAACTATATCCAAAAATTATGGTTAAACTCAAAGTGGAAGTATGTTTTCTAAAATGGTCATCTAGACGTCGTTCTTTCGACTGAAATGACTACCTTTACAAAAACGACTTGTAACTTATTTTTCCGACTAGAAACCTATACTTTTTTTGTTTAGATTCATAAAATAGAGTTCAATATGAAACCATAGCAATTTGATTCACTCAAAACGGATTTAAAATGAAGAAGTTGTGGGTAAAACAAGATTGGATAATTTTTCTCATTTTAGCTACGTGAAAATTGATAACAAATCTATTCCAACCATAACTTAATCAACTTGTATTATATATTATGTAATCTTGAGATACCATAGACACGTATACAATGTTTCGACCTATCATGTCGACACATCTATATATATTTCGGAACAACCATAGACACTCTATATGTGAATGTTGGAGTTAGCTATACAGGGTTGAGGTTGATTCCAAAATATATATAGTTTGAGTTGTGATCAATACTGAGATACGTATACACTGGGTCGTGGATTGATTCAAGATAATATTTATCGATTTATTTCTGTACATCTAACTGTGGACAACTAGTTGTAGGTTACTAACGAGGACAGCTGACTTAATAAACTTAAAACATCAAAATATATTAAAAGTGTTGTAAATATATTTTGAACATACTTTGATATATATGTATATATTGTTATAGGTTCGTGAATCAACCAGTGGCCAAGTCTTACTTCCCGACGAAGTAAAAATCTGTGAAAGTGAGTTATAGTCCCACTTTTAAAATCTAATATTTTTGGGATGAGAATACATGCAGGTTTTATAAATGATTTACAAAATAGACACAAGTACGTGAAACTACATTCTATGGTTGAATTATCGAAATCGAATATGCCCCTTTTTATTAAGTCTGGTAATCTAAGAATTAGGGAACAGACACCCTAATTGACGCGAATCCTAAAGATAGATCTATTGGGCCTAACAAACCCCATCCAAAGTACCGGATGCTTTAGTACTTCGAAATTTATATCATATCCGAAGGGTGTCCCGGAATGATGGGGATATTCTTATATATACATCTTGTTATTGTCGGTTACCAGGTGTTCACCATATGAATGATTTTTATCTCTATGTATGGGATGTGTATTGAAATATGAAATCTTGTGGTCTATTGTTACGATTTGATATATATAGGTTAAACCTATAACTCACCAACATTTTTGTTGACGTTTAAAGCATGTTTATTCTCAGGTGAATATTAAGAGCTTCCGCTGTTGCATACTAAAATAAGGACAAGATTTGGAGTCCATGTTTGTATGAGATTGTGTAAAAACTGCATTCAAGAAATTGATTTCGATGTAACATATTTGTATTGTAAACCATTATGTAATGGTCGTGTGTAAACAGGATATTTTAGATTATCATTATTTGATAATCTACGTAAAGCTTTTTAAACCTTTATTTATGAAATAAAGGTTATGGTTTGTTTTAAAAATGAATGCAGTCTTTGAAAAACGTCTCATATAGAGGTCAAAACCTCGCAACGAAATCAATTAATATGGAACGTTTTTAATCAATAAGAACGGGACATTTCAAGATCAGTTTGTAAGACATTCGAAGAACGTTCCAAGAATGCCTTGGTTTATAAAAGGCTTTCGTTTGAAAGACGGGGGATATCACATTGGGAAATCCATAAGTTACGATGTGTTTACTTTGACGCATATATTGCGGGGAACCCAAATGCTATTTTACGCAATGGGTTAAGAAATTATTTTGACTCAAAATATCCGAATATTGGACTTCGTGATTTAGAAAAAGCGGCTAACATGCAACATAAAGAAGCATGTTATGCTTACGGATTAGTAATGTTCGCTTCTCACCAAAGTGAGAACAAGAACATCGGGCTACAACTATTAAACAAAACGTTTCCACAAGTGACGGAGTCGGTAATTGGGGTAAGAAATGAGGTTTTTAGATTATTACGGGACTGTTGGACATTACGTAACCCTCGTCCCTTTGACGACGTTACAACACGCTGTCTTATCAACGGCCATAACGGTTATGTTCCACAAAACCAAGGATGGGAAGTAGTCCTAGTAAAACCAGAATGCATGACTTGTTTCTGGACGTATGAATTACGTGTCTTTATTGCCTTTGCTGAACGACTTGTGTACTAGCTAGAATTATCTTCACAACTATCTTGTATCAAAGTTATTGTGTGCTATATTTCATGCTTTATGTAAAATAAGCGGTATTGTAAGTTTGTAAAATATTGTATAAAAGTTTGAACGCGAAATATTATTATAATCAGTTTTTCATATAGAATTGTAGTAGTTGAATTGTATATTAGCTACTAAGTATGAACTTAACGGGTAGGTACTACACGAATTTAAACTTATAAAACGCTAATATGAAGAAAAAGCTTTTATAAATGAGTTCATATTATGCTACGAAATACTATTAACTACTCTTAATATTCTGTATGATTAACTTGTTCCATTTGACTATTTTGAAGGAAATGGCACCGACTACTCGACACACCGTGAATATGAATGAAGAGGAATTCCGTACTTTTCTAGCTTCAAACATAGCCGCAGTACAGGCTGCGCTACATACCAACAATAACCTTGGATCTAGCAGTACAGGAAATCGTATAGGATGCACCTACAAAGAATTCACTGCCTGCAAACCTTTGGAATTTGATGGAACCGAAGGACCAATCGGATTGAAACGGTGGACCGAGAAGGTCGAATCGGTGTTTGCCATAAGTAAGTGTACTGAAGAGGACAAAGTGAAGTACGCTACGCATACCTTCACAGGTTCTGCGTTAACATGGTGGAATACCTATCTAGAGCAAGTGGGACAAGACGATGCGTACGCACTACCGTGGTCAGCATTCAAGCACTTGATGAACGAGAAGTACCGTCCCAGAACCGAGGTCAATAAGCTCAAGACAGAACTTAGAGGGTTACGAACCCAAGGATTTGATATTACCACGTACGAAAGATGATTCACAGAATTGTGCCTGTTGTGTCCGGGAGCATTCGAAGATGAGGAAGAGAAGATCGACGCGTTTGTGAAAGGATTACCGGAAAGAATCCAAGAAGATATAAGTTCACACGAACCCGCCTCTATACAACAGGCATGTAGAATGGCTCACAAACTAGTGAACCAGATTGAAGAAAGAATTAAAGAACAGACTGCTGAAGAGGCCAATGTGAAGCAAGTCAAAAGAAAGTGGGAGGAAAACGGTGATAAGAATCACCAATACAACAACAACAGCAATTACATCAATAATCGCAACAATTATCCCAACAATCGCAACATCAATCGCAATTACAACAAACGGCCCAACAACAACAACAACAACAACAACAACAACAATAACAACAACAACAACAACAACAAGAACAGCAACTACAACAATCATCCCAACAACAATAATAACCGCAACAACAACAACAATCTGAAGCAGCTATGCCAAAGGTGTGAAAAGTATCACTCGGGGTTCTGCACCAAATTTTGCAACAAGTGTAAAAGAAATGGTCATAGCGCGGCGAAGTGTGAGGTCTACGGACCAGGGGTTAATAGAACGAAAGGAACAAATGGTGTCGGAATGAGTAATGGCGGAGCAAGTAGTGTCGGAGCAAGTTATGCCAATGTAGTTTGTTATAAATGTGGAAAACTGGGCCACATTATTAGAAATTGCCCGAACCAGGAGAACACGAATGGACAAGGCCGCGGAAGAGTTTTCAATATTAATGCGGCAGAGGCACAGGAAGACCCGGAGCTTGTTACGGGTACGTTTCTTATTGACAATAAATCTGCTTACGTTTTATTTGATTTAGGTGCGGATAGAAGCTATATGAGTAGAGATTTTTGTGCTAAATTAAGTTGTCCATTGACGCCTTTGGATAGTAAATTTTTACTCGAATTAGCAAATGGTAAATTAATTTCAGCAGATAATATATGTCGGAATCGAGAAATTAAACTGGTTAGCGAAACATTTAAGATTGATTTGATACCAGTAGAGTTAGGGAGTTTTGATGTGATAAGCGGTATGGACTGGTTGAAAGAAGTGAAAAAAGAGATCGTCTGTTACAAAAATGCAATTCGCATTATACAAGAAAAAGGAAAACCCTTAATGGTGTACGGAGAAAAGGGCAACACGAAGCTACATCTTATTAGTAATTTGAAGGCACAAAAACTAATAAGAAAAGGTTGCTATGCTGTTCTATCACACGTCGAGAAAGTACAAACTGAAGAAAAGAGCATCAATGATGTTCCCATTGCAAAAGAATTTCCCGATGTATTTCCGAAAGAATTACCGGGATTACCCCCACATCGATCCGTTGAATTTCAAATAGATCTTGTAGCAGGAGCTGCACCAATAGCTCGTGCTCCTTACAGACTCGCACCCAGCGAGATGAAAGAACTGCAAAGCCAATTACAAGAACTTTTAGAGCGTGGTTTCATTCGACCAAGCACATCACCGTGGGGAGCTCCTGTTTTGTTTGTCAAGAAGAAAGATGGTACATTCAGGTTGTGTATCGACTACCTAGAGTTGAACAAACTTACCATCAAGAACCGCTACCCACTACCGAGAATCGACGACTTATTTGATCAACTACAAGGCTCGTCTGTTTATTCAAAGATTGACTTACGTTCCGGGTATCATCAAATGCGGGTGAAAGAAGATGATATTCTAAAGACTGCTTTCAGAACACGTTACGGTCATTACGAGTTTATGGTCATGCCGTTTGGTTTAACTAATGCACCAGCTGTGTTCATGGACCTTATGAACCGAGTGTGTGGACCATACCTTGACAAGTTTGTCATTGTTTTCATTGATGACATACTTATTTACTCAAAGAATGACCAAGAACACGGTGAACATTTGAGAAAGGTGTTAGAAGTATTGAAGAAGGAAAAATTGTACGCTAAGTTTTCAAAGTGTGCATTTTTGTTGGAAGAAGTTCAATTCCTCGGTCACATAGTGAACAAAGAAGGTATTAAGGTGGATCCGGCAAAGATAGAAACTGTTGAAAAGTGGGAAACCCCGAAAACTCCGAAACACATACGCCAGTTTTTAGGACTAGCTGGTTACTACAGAAGGTTCATCCAAGACTTTTCCAGAATAGCAAAACCCTTGACTGCATTAACGCATAAAGGGAAGAAATTTGAATGGAAGGATGAACAAGAGAAAGCGTTTCAGTTATTGAAGAAAAAGCTAACTACGGCACCTATATTATCATTGCCTGAAGGGAATGATGATTTTGTGATTTATTGTGACGCATCAAAGCACGGTCTCGGTTGTGTATTAATGCAACGAACGAAGGTGATTGCTTATGCCTCTAGACAATTGAAGATTCACGAGCAAAATTATACGACGCATGATTTGGAATTAGGCGCGGTTGTTTTTGCATTAAAGACTTGGAGGCACTACTTATATGGGGTCAAAAGTATTATATATACCGACCACAAAAGTCTTCAACACATATTTAATCAGAAACAACTGAATATGAGGCAGCGTAGGTGGATTGAATTGTTGAATGATTACGACTTTGAGATTCGTTACCACCCGGGGAAGGCAAATGTGGTAGCCGATGCCTTGAGCAGGAAGGACAGAGAACCCATTCGAGTAAAATCTATGAATATAATGATTCATAATAACCTTACTACTCAAATAAAGGAGGCGCAACAAGGAGTTTTAAAAGAGGGAAATTTAAAGGATGAAATACCCAAAGGATCGGAGAAGTATCTTAATATTCAGGAAGACGGAACCCGGTATAGGGCTGAAAGGATTTGGGTACCAAAATTTGGAGATATGAGAGAAATGGTACTTAGAGAAGCTCATAAAACCTGATACTCAATACATCCTGGAACGGGGAAGATGTACAAGGATCTCAAGAAACATTTTTGGTGGCTGGGTATGAAAGCCGATGTTGCTAAATACGTAGGAGAATGTTTGACGTGTTCTAAGGTCAAAGCTGAGCATCAGAAACCATCAGGTCTACTTCAACAACCCGAAATCCCGGAATGAAAATGGGAAAACATTACCATGGATTTCATCACTAAATTGTCAAGGACTGCAAGTGGTTTTGATACTATTTGGGTAATAGTTGATCGTCTCACCAAATCAGCACACTTCCTGCCAATAAGAGAAGATGACAAGATGGAGAAGTTAGCACGACTGTATTTGAAGGAAGTCGTCTCCAGACATGGAATACCAATCTCTATTATCTCTGATAGGGATGGCAGATTTATTTCAAGATTCTGGCAGACATTGCAGCAAGCATTAGGAACTCGTCTAGACATGAGTACTGCCTATCATCCACAAACTGATGGGCAGAGTGAAAGGACGATACAAACGCTTGAAGACATGCTACGAGCATGTGTTATTGATTTCGGAAACAGTTGGGATCGACATCTACCGTTAGCAGAATTTTCCTACAACAACAGCTACCATTCAAGCATTGAGATGGCGCCATTTGAAGCACTTTATGGTAGAAAGTGCAGGTCTCCGATTTGTTGGAGTGAAGTGGGGGATAGACAGATTACGGGTCCAGAGATTATACAAGAAACTACCGAGAAGATCATCCAAATTCAACAACGGTTGAAAACCGCCCAAAGTCGACAAAAGAGCTACCCTGACATTAAAAGAA